>NC_090952.1:11768067-12410067 GCF_040807025.1 Struthio camelus | reverse complement strand
TCCTCCCAGCAGTTCTTCATCCCTTTTAGCTGGGAGGAATTCTCACTGAGGGGCAAATCTGCTTGTGACAAAATCAGTTTGTTTTAGCTATTTCAAGATGTTTCCTGTTTTCCCCCTTATGCAGGGAGATGGAGATGCTGCTACCATTTTAGCAGCATCCCACTGTAACACTCCAAGAGCTAGTGGGCAAATTCCTTACACAGCACTTGGACTGGGTCTCTCCACTCTGATGAACTGTTTTTCCTCAAAGAAGTACCTTTTAAAAAGTAGCTATTTCCACCTTCAGTCCAAGTTAAGAGTCTAATGCTTGGAACTGTTCGGTTGAAAATAGGTTATTTGTCTCATTTCAGCCCTCTAACATAGTCACTGCAGATTCTGGAAAAGCAGTAGGAGAGAAGTCATAACCCTTCAGCAGTCAAGGGCAGTGAAATTCCCGAAATGCAGAAACCAGTAAGCAGATTTGCTGCTGCAAACCAAACAGCAGAGGACAGCATTGAGATGACCCTTGAGGTTCATGCTAAGCAGGTGGACAAGCAGTCCTGTTTCTTTGCTCAGAGAGAGAAGCTAATTTGTGGGCTCAGTTAGACAAGTTCAGTACCACTCTTTGGCACTTGGAGCTGAAGAATTATCAAGCAACCTTGGTTCATAATGTAGTTCTTAACCATTTGAATCACCGTAAGTCCATTAAAAGTTAATTGCAAATAATATCAGTAATTAAAGTAGTTCTGTTTTTCAATTTAAAAAAATAGCCTGGCCTGGAATTGCAGCATTTCTGCCCCCGCCTCGCCTTTTTTTACTTTTTACACAAAGAGACCTCAGTGTCTATAAGTAACCTTAATTAATGTTCTGAATGGTTAATATTTTATCACTGTCATCATAACCTCAAACATACACTTAAGGACAGGCTGTGGCCCTCTAATTAGCATTACTAAATATTACTGCTCCTTTGTACAGCTGAAGCACCCAAGAGCTCCAGCCAAATACAGAGATGCTTCCAGTCTAGAGAGCTTACAGTTTAAGTGATGTCAACCATTCCAACTCCAGAGGCCGCTTTATAACCGCATCTACTTGAGAGCGGATAGCTCCTTATTGATATAGTTGAGCTCCGTTTTACAGTTTCATTTAGCTTTCCAGTTGTAAGGCAGTTTCACAGGCAGAAAGCTCAGCTGGAGACCACCACAGCTTCACTTCTTTATATCATACCTAATTGAGAGGCTTTCCAAGGATAATTGTTGTTGAGAAATGTATCGATTTGTTTCTGAGAAACAAAGATGCTTGAGGAATTGCAATCGGAGGTTCCCCCCAAAGGATTTGTCTTTGGAATAATAATAATGATGTATTACTTTTCTCTTGTGAGCTAAAAAACTTCAATTAAAATTCAAATTATGTATTTGGAAACAATGCTGTGGTATCCAAATGGATTAGCATTAAAGGGCCTTTTCAAGTGGATACACTTAAAATTCAAGCATGCTGTGCAGATATCTTGTCTGTACTAAACTATTTGTTGACTGTTTAGCCAAACTACAGCCAAGGCATTGTTTTAGGGGAATTTTTGCTGCTACATCTACCTTATTGACAGGCTTGGCTCTTATGAAGAGCCAGGTCCCTACAAAATCCACATCAATGCAATTTTCATCATGATACTACCTAAAAAAAGGTAAAGATTCCTCCTGGGGATTTACTGTGTTACACTTATGCTTCTCTCTCCACTTATCTGCTGCAATGCCTGAGGTAGAAGCAGGAGAGGGAACTGTAAGAATCCACTTTTGCTGATAACTTCATTTCCTCCAGCTTGCATTTCTTACCTCAGCAATTTGTGGCACACATCAAATTACACTGGCAGTGAAATTTCAGCTTTAAAATCCTTCAGATTTACAGAGTACAAATATCCACTAAGTACTCATTACCTAAATGATAATAGCTGTCCATTTGCATACACAATATTCAGTCTGGAGGCAGGATGTGTGTGTAGGGACCTGCTCTGCAACAATCTCGCAAGCAGGGTCAATGGGAGGTTCCCTGCAGCAAGTGCCATCACCACTGGGCACCATAGTAAGAACGTGTTGTTACAGCCTAAATAAGCAGTCTTTGCTGCTTGATCCTTTGGGTTAGGAGGTAGTTAGCTTCTGAATAACTGAAATCAATGGATGCGCTGCAGAATTATACTAAATAAGTAGAAGCCTGAAGGCACACAGAAGGGAGAAACATTCCCATTGCTACACAGTCATGTTTGTTAATTCCTAGTCTAGTTCCATCAACTTCAACAGCTTTACAGCAAGGGGGAGGGGACAAAAAAAAAAAAAAAACAAAAAAACAAAATCACACAACCCACACTAGTAAACCAAGGTTACTAGTAAGCCCCATCAAATTATCCTGGAATTTGAAAGCTAACTTATACTGTTCTTCCTGCTCTTCATCTTCACTTTAAAATCCTTCTTGCTTTCAGGAGCATGTATGTTGCCACCTCTGAACGGTTTATGGCATCCCACTGCTGCTGAAAACCTGAAATTTCCTTGGAAATCATGTCACTTCACTTCATGGTTTCTTGTCCTTGTAAAACCCAAATCCTCCCTGCTTCTCCATCAAGCCAAATCCACAAGAAACTAAACACTCCGAAGAGTTTTTTTTCTTCTAAAGTCTTAGTCTTTACACAGTTCCCTGCAGAGAGCTTTCCCAGTTCCCTCTGCATATTATCTTCTCCATCCTTTCATCTCTTGATATACCACACTAAGTTGCGTTTTTACTTGCAGCCAATGTTACGTGACTTTGGAAACACACTGAATCCCATTATCACACAGCAACAAGTATATCCCATCTTTTCCTCAGATTTTTCAAGTCAAATATTTGAGTTCCACAAAATAAACCTTGTTTCATGCTAGTTCTGCGCCTTCCAGGGAAGGAGCTCTAGAAATCATATATGCATTCAAGGATTGAATTTGAACCCAAAGCAGAACTTAAACGAAACAGCACTCAATTTAAGAACCAGAAGTATGATACGAAACGCTTGTGCGTCACTAAAGAATGTTGCCTTTGTAATGTATGCATGGAAACTATTAAAATATTCTTCATAGACTATATCTGTTCCTGCTGAGAGTTATCTAGTCTGGATTAATATTTTTAAAAGATACTGCATATCAAACGTTAACCCCAAGAGATCTACCAAAATGCCACTGTAATTGCACATACCCAATAAGGCAAAGGCCAATCATGATAAAATGGAACCATGCTTTCTTCTTCTCAACAGCACACACTCAAATAATAGACATCAAATCTATCAGAAAGGAAAACAAAATAGAATGGAACAACAATGTAAATTAAATATATATATGCTGAAAATGCAACAAGCAGCTCTATTCAGGACTTAGGGAGAAAACGTGTACCAAAATGGCCTAAAGAGCAGCTCTATTTTAAGCCCCCAAGGAAGGGGTGAAATGCACTTAGTTGACAGAGAAGAATCGACATGTGAAATATTCATTCTGCTTTCATTAAAAAGAATTTATCATAATTCTTGCCAAAGATGCACAAGTGTCAATGGTAAAAAGCACAACTGTGCAGAGACCAAAATTCTCATTGCTTTGAGAATGATTATTTGAGAGGGTCTGATTTCTTCCACAGCCCATTTTAAAGGGAAACGTCTCTTAAACAGGAGAGCCAATTTGCTTATGAACTCACAGACAGGGTGAGGAAAAGGAGTCTCCCCGCACACAGCAGTCAAGTGCAGTAATGATGAACAGTAATTATAAGATGGGTTCAAACCCTGATCTGGTATACAGCCAGAAAAGATTGCCTGAAGGAACGACAGAGCAGTCGGCCATTTGGTCCATTGAACAAGACACACAGGACAAAAAGCAGAGGGCAAGACTGTCACTTGAAAATTAAGTCATGATTATTATCACCTCTGATTTGTCACCTACAGCTTTGAACCCAGGAGAGCCAGAGCAGTATCCACCCACCGCAGAGCCGCCTCAGCTGCGCTGGCCGGTCTGCAAGCAGCAGCGCCAGAGGGTCTCCGGCTCAGGCCTGGCTCACGCACCGCAGAGTGGAAAAAGAGGAAATCTCCTCCCTCCCTCCTCGCACTGCTGTGGGCTACAGACTCAGCATTTTCCCCCCTCTTGCCTGGGGGGCGATCTCTTATTTTGTCATCCACAAGCACTTGCAGAAGGAATCCAGCTCATTCAGCAGTGAAAGAGTCTTATTTTGGATAAGCCACTAAGAAACTGCATATAGAAAAACATGATGTGAGAAAGAAGAAAAAGTAGAAAACTACATATGTATTCCAGTCAACCATTACCGTATCAGTCTCTGAATAAATCTCTCCCTCTAGGCAATTATATGGGTAAACGAGTTACTGAATAAATGAAATAGTTATTGTAAGACTGTTCTTGCAATATAATTTTTCCAGAAACACTAAATTACTGTATTTATCATAATCTGCTATCTGCAGAGAAATGTAAAAACTAAATAAGTTTATGAAAATGACTTTACCTAATGATATTTACCAAATTACACTGTTCCCTCCGCTGTTTGTAGCGAACTCGGTCATGGAGACTAAGGACAGGTTTGCCTTATTAATATAGCTCTCTGCCCATGTATTTTAAATACCTCAGAGCACAGAACCATCTGTGTGTATTCTACTAACGAGCTACCTCTCTGACTGAAGGCGGCCAGCCAGCTAACACCGATTACTCAGATGGAGACTGCCTAATTTTTAAGCAATTAATGAGCCCATCTCTCACATTACATAAAAGCTCCCTCTGGTTAATTCTCCTGACATACTGTGGAGGATCCTCTTCTAATAGAAGTTTCTCAAAGGGGGGGAAAAAAAAAAAAAAGGGGGGGGGGGGAACACCACCCAGCCCAGGTCAATTCTTTAGCAGTGGGACACGAGCTCCAGCTGCCTCCTGTCAGAGGCTCCACATAGAGCAAAAGCCCCACCACCGCTTCCCATGCGGCAGAGACAGGCAACAGCGGCCAGCAGCAAAGCCTCCTACCAGGGCAGTAGCTCCGCTCGCTCCATCTCTCCAGACTACCTAGGTTATTTAGATACCTCTAGGATATCCTCAGAAAATGGCCCGAAAGACCCAGTATTGTGTTTATACAAGACCTCTGATGGCTTTACTTACTCTCACCCTCAAGTCCTTTGAAAAAATCTGACGCCGAGTATCACCAAATGCTGCACCGCTCCGCAGCTAGGCATCACCATCTTCGGATGCCACACGCTAAAGAATTACAGAATATTTAGCAAGATGACCGACTGTTCCCGTCTCGTGCCTTATCTGATTGATATGGTTTTAATAAGGAGAGCCTTAAGAGGCTATTGGATTATGCAGAAACAGAATTCCCTCTCCTGTCACTAAAAAATATTTCTTAATAATCTAAACAAAGTTTAAGGAGACCAAAATTACCTTTTACAGCTCCCTGTTGGAAAGCACTGTAGTAAAGCATAGAAGGACTATTAAATTATCCTGGTAATTACATTGATAATGCACAACCTCCACGCGCACAATAAAACCATTATAGCAGATCTGATTTTTACAAGTATATTATAGGTTGTGATTCTGAAAGGGCAAACCTATATGGAGGAAAGGATACGCTTGTCCTGCGCAAACCTGAAAAACATGCCAACTTCAATCACAGCAACAACTATTAAAAGGAGAGCTTTTACCCAACAGTGGCACCAGCAAGTGAAACACTTGCTGGTCTTGAGGGATTGAGGATGCTCTTACTCATACACCCACAAGAGACCAAATGTAAAATTTTGACTTGAGTTGACAGTACCAAGCCATTTCATGGTCACATTGTACTGAAAAACTGCAAAGAGCCCTCATGACCAAAGTACCCAGCAATTCAGTTAGGAAACAAAGGAAATTGTTCCAAAAGAAGGGGACTAATTACTCCAACGCATCACGGGACTTCCACAATCTTCCTCACTGCAGGATAAAGCAAGTCAGTGACACATCCTGCAAGACACTTCAAGCAAGTGCATGCTGGAAAACCAACCGTTCACATAGGATCTGTGTCCTTCAGAGGAAGCCAGCAACCCAGCTCTTTAGGAAAGGCAGCACATAATAGTTCATTTTTAGACATTGCTAAAATAGAATTTAATACAGATCCGCTCTCCATCAGCTGAGCTTTACATATTCCCCATTTAAGGCCCACAATACTTGTAGCCTAGCACCCCAGGTGGCTGACTTCAGGTTTCATCTCTGGTTCACCAAGTCAGAGGCATGTTTAGCAATTGAAACAAAACCATTTGCAATAAACACTGAACGGTAAAGAGCAGATTTAATCACCCAAACCCAGATGAAAGAAAGCACAATGCTGTAAATAATGTTGCAAAGTCACTGTGAATAAGAGTTATGTTGACCTAAATCAGAATTCAGTCAAAATGCTTCCGCTTTCAGTCTGCTCCCATAAAGCTGAGAAGCTCCATTCCTAAGCAGAGTTTCCAGTACAGTCCCCTGATTTACCTAAAATTACAGATGTCATTTTGAATGGAAATACTACATCCAAAGTGTCTCTAGTGATATACACATATACAATATATTGTCTATAAACACACCATTATTCAAGCCTCTCTGGCTTTACGTAATGGTACGAGACAACTTTCAAGGTCGCATAAGAAATATGTAATAGATTCAAAAGATCAAATCTACAGTATTTTATGGTTTCAGTTTCAAGTTTGTTGTTCTAAATCAAAAGTTCTAGAACAAATTAGTTTCAGAAACACTTTAAAGTTGGTGTATTCCCTGAAGAAAACAAGCTTCACAGTAGGAACCTGCAACTAGAGAAGGACAGACCGCAGGTCCAGAAAACAGTCCCCCTTCTCTGGGGAGACCTGCACAAGAGCAGTGCTGATGGCCGCAGACCCCACCACTGGCCTGGGAGCTGAGGAAGCCTGGAAGACCCGGCTCCCTCTGAAGTCCTCTCAGCTTTCAGACCCCTTGTCGGGATGATGCTCTTGGAGCTTTATCTCCTCTGTAGGCAACTTAGGAGACCTGGTATGGTTTTAACCGCTTCCCAGGAGGCAAACCCAGAAACTGTAGGGTCCCAACCGCTACATGAAGCTGCTTGCTGTAAGTCTTCTAGCTACTTCTTCCTACAGATGATAGCAAAGGCCCTAAGAGTCACAGCTTTCAGCCACAACTCCTGAATGCTCCAGAGATACAGGGCCTAGGAATAACCCTGCCTTTGATTCATGTTCCAGGACTTTTCCATTCCATATGGAATGTATTTATATCAGGGAATTTATTGCTCAAAATGAAACTGTGTCACCGAAAAAGAAATTCTGACCAGTCCTATTTGGCAGAATGAGATTACATTTCTGTGTTTTACTGTTAGCTCAGAGACACCATAAAGCCTTCATTTTACGTTACTCTTCCCCTTCCAGGCCCGCTCACATATATATTTTGCTGAACATACAAGGCAGCATGAAGCATTCATGAAGTAGCTTTGCACACTGATCCAAAGAACCTTGGGATCACAGAGTCCATCAGCAAAACAAAAACTTAACGCTTGAATTCAAGAATGCACAATTCTTGTTGTCTCATGAAAAATCTGATTTGCTATATTGACATATCAGTCTTTGTAAATACTAACTCAGTTCTATATGCAACACTTTAGAGAAAAATCCACTAACTCCCAAATTAAAAAAATTCTTTTCAATTATTCTGCACTCAGATTTTTATATGTATTTGTACAGCAGGATGAAAGCAGCAGCACTTCTTTAAACCACATCAGGTGAGGTTACACACTGAGGCGTCCTTGGATAAAGCTGTTTCAAGGTATTCACATAGGTCACAGAATTCCAGTTTCTGGTATTGCTAAGAATCTAAAGGCAGCTCCCCGGTAAGCAGAGATGCAGTCCAGAAAGGCTCAAACGTAGCAGACTGCCTGTAGAGTTGTTACTGTTTTTTGCAGCTGCAAAGGTTCTTTAGGTCAGAGGAATAAGCGTGTATGCAGGTTTTGATAAATTTAGTTACCCAAGAGACTTGACTGGCTTCTCCAAGGCTGTTGGTCCCTCAAATATTCAATACCCCATTTTATGGCCTTAAAAGCGGAATTTTCCTCCTATGTCCCCTGTTATAAACCAGGAGGAGAGCCTACAGCTGATACGTGCAAAAGAGAGAGACCTGAAACGCTCAAAGCAAAAGCTCTTAGCCTAAAACTACTGTAGAAAGTCAGGTACAGCAGAATCTCTCTCCTCCTCCTCTATTTTTAGCAGACACATCTTGCTATCTTCTACTGAAAAATAACAGATATTGCAAACTTTTCCCCAGCACATGTATCAAAGGCACCATGGGCTTATTTAGCCTCAAAACTTCTCTGGGAGACAGTAGTGGTTTCCTTGTCCTTGCCTAAGGTGTTAGCAATACAGCAGAAGTTAGAGGAACTTTTTAATTGGATCTTCCCTAACTTTTCTACTGAGCAGGACTCAGGAGATGGTTTATTCCCCGCATCACCTGTAGTTTGCAGGACAACCTACACATCACTTCAACTCCATCCCTGGTTTTCTATCCCCTGTAAAATGGGAATAACCATGATGCAAATACTAGAGACAAAAAGCATTTGCATTAATTATTATGGCGGCAGATGCTTACTCTAAACATCAAGTAGTTCCATGAGATATTAAAAAAACCTGCCAAATTAGCAAGGTACCATTAGAATACTGAAAGTACCAAAATATTACTTCCATCAGGGTTCAAAGCCGCCGCTATATAGCCATCACAGATGTTTAAACTGTACATAGGATTACTGGATGCCAAAGCAGTGGTACACCCCCCAGACACGAGCAAGACTGACATACAAAATACTGTACTTTACACATTAGAAAGGAACTTGGGAACTTCAGATTATTTATTCTGCTCTGGTTTAGGCCTATTAACTGTATGGAGAACAGTCTTTCCAGAGACTTGCCCTGAAATGTACCTTTCTCCTCCCAAAACATTCTGCTCCAGACTGTTGTTAGGTACATTGTTAGCAGTCAGAGTCCAATGTAGACAACCCTCACTCCCACTTTTTTTGCTAGCAAAAGAAAGGGAGATAACATGAGCCTTTCATATCTGGGTAAGCACAGCTTTTGTCTCCAATTTCTTTATTAATAACCACTGAATAAAGCTTATAGAAGAACATTTCATCCAGACAGCTAAGTATTCCACTAGTATTTATTTTTACATTTGGAATACCAGACGCAGAAATCTCAAGAGATGCCTTTTTAAAGGTATACTGACCCCTCAAAGATGCAAATCAAAGATCCCACTGCACCTGTCTTCAGACCTTTAAGTATCAAAATACCCCCTCCTCTTTAAAAAACGTGACCAAGAGCGAGTTTCCATAGGTCATACGCAACAGAGCATTTCAAGTTTGGTGACTCTCAAAGGTGAGGGAAGTTTAAACCAAGCAGAAAAAAAGTCAAGCTAACAGAAATATCCTCACACAGCCTCCCTTCCTGCCTTGAACTGGGACCCACACTGGAGGGCAAGTGAGGGCAACTGACAGCAGAAGCTGTCATGTTAACACAACGGGGACAGCCTAGTCACCACACCTTGGAAGAGCAAAGTGTTTGGGTCAAAAACTTAACCTTCATCTTAAAGTCTCCGTCTTCGGTGGTGGAGCACTGAAAACAAAACACAATTCTTTGATCACAAACCTTTCCAGTCTATCTTCAGACTCCTGTGTGTTTCCCTATCGGCATATTATTAGTACTAGTCATACTTACAGGAAAGAATCGATTGGATCTGAAAGGGTTAGAGATTAATAAAATGATAAAATGTACACCCTAGAGGTGACACTGGAGCTTGGATCAATTGTGCTTTCAACTCACAGACAGGTAATCATTTCTACTTTGGCAAGTAATAAGAGGCACTGTAACAATCTAATGCAGGTCTATATACTAATGCTGGCACGTACGTACACTGTACTAAAAGAATTCCTTCTTACCTCACAGGTCAACAACTTGAAACACTTAACCCGGCACTTCTTCACATTGGGATCCTATGATGTTTCATTTACGATACGTAAAAACAAGTTCTCCAAACTTAAATGGCAAAAAATAACCAAAAACAAAGCACTTATTTCTCCTTTGAATCACTATTTTCCATAACGATGATCGTATCTCCTACCTCACAATTTTACTGCTGATTGCTTTCATAGCTATATTCATGGCAAAAGCAATCTTAAAAAGGTGGGGGGGAAGCTCCTGATACAAGGCATCACAGAGACTAGCAACTTAAAACTGAAGTGCACTTCAAACAGTAAGCAAGGTTCTGAAAGTAAAGAATCTCTTGTTTAAATTCAGTGGACAGAAATATGAGAATATGTATTAATTCTTTCCTTTTTACTATGTATTAATTCATCCCTTGCTCAGTTTAAGGAGTCCCATTTACATCTCTTTAAATATATACATCAGCCTGTAAAACCTGCCTTAAACACACACTCAAATTATCCAAATACAATCACACTTCAGAACTGTACTTGAGCCGGACTTCCCAAAGTTAGGCCACTGTATTACAGATTCCTTACAGCTTATATAGGTCCATACCCTCTAAGTGACCTCCGAGTCTCTGCCACCAACTGAACAGACTTTTGTTGAACTTAGGCTTAGACACTATGGATCCTGCAGAGAGTTAGAGACACAACTGGAAACGCACACAGCTTTTGGGTAAATTTATCCTTTTCCAGAGAAAGGCTCAAAATAAAACAGCTAACCCCTCTTTGCAAGCTGGGCCACCTTTCCATGGAACAGAGTGGGTGGCCTGCAGAGTTTGCACAGAGCCACAAGAGCCAGCAACCGCTCTCCTGCACAAAACTCGCATAGACGTAGCTGCTGCCTGACTGCCCTGGGGAACAAGTGGCCATGAAAGAGCTCAAAGTATTTAAACAAGAGCTGCTGGGGGGAGGAGGAAAGGCAAAGCCATCTCCCACTGTCTGCCCTGAGCAACACCACAAGGTGCACAGCGAATTTTATCACCAGTGCTGGCAAGGGGGTAAATTTGAAGGCTACCACAAACATTCACCCATCCACAGCATCAGCAGGAGTCACGCACCTGAACGCATGATCAACGAGCTCAAGGTCTGCAATGGAAAAGCGAGCTTCCCCCAGCCTCAGAGGCCTTCAGTGTCTGGTGCCCATGGGCAAACTCCCTCTGCATCAGCAAGGCCCCTGTGCCCCCAGTGCATGGGAACGTTGCTTGCGAGAGGAGATTTGACAGAATAGCTCAGCAAGGGTATGCAACCTCGCCGTTGGTCGTCACTTCGTGCCCTAACTGTGCCTTTGTAATCACAACTGCCTGCAAATATGGACCAAAACCAGGCCAGACCCTACCACAGCAGTCACAGGGAGACCCACTGAGCCCACGAAGGTGGCCTGCCCCATAGAGAAGGGGGTCACGCAGGGCTCAGAAAGGATCCTACCAGCTCAAGAAACACACTGCTTTTCTTCAGCTGTCTGCTCGCTCACGCACCGGATGCTATTATGGGGTGCACACTCAATTATTCAACAGCTGCAAGTAAAATATTTAAAAAACAAGTTACTAATGGACAGCTTAGAAGGAAGGGGTACTGGAAGCAGAGAAGCAGTAATTTACACAAATACAGCTTGACCCTCCATGCGAGCTACTTCGGAATCATTTTCCCATGGTGCTCAGTTAGGAGGAGATGGCAGAAACGCAGTAAAAGAGAGAATCACAGTATATATGAAGTCCATTCGAATTAGCTGTCAGGAAGATCACCAGAAATGCTGTTCAATGACATTAAGAAACTGGCTTTATACCTAGAAGCCTTCCTAACAAAACACAGCTTGCAAAACAGACATATGATCATCCACCAGGCAAGGCAGGCAGGGCCTGACTGGTGGTGCTAGCCTGTCAGGGAAACCATTGTCACCAGTGCTCTGTGCCCAGCTTCTGGGAACTCTGCCTCCTGGCCCAATCTTCTAATACAAAGCTCACCCTCCAATAGCAATAGTCCCTGCTACTCCCACAAGCCTACCAAAACCTACAGGTATCTCCTCAGCACCTTTGGTCCTCCCCAATGGGGACTGACACCCAGTCAGTTCCTATAAAGCTCTTCATTTCTCTTCCTTAAAAAGATAGGTTCTCCAAAGGAGAGCCAAATTATTCCAGAGAGGTTTCCTGATATAGGAGGAGAAATATAGAGACGTGAAGTCACTGACACCACCTCTTCTGATGCTGACAGCATGAGACATCAGCCCTTTTACTTCTGTGCCACTAGGCTTCATTTAGCGAGGTGTACAACGTACCTGCTTAACCGACATTCCCAAATCCAAGCAGGCTCCCAAGCCTTCCATACAACATCAGAATAATGCCATTCATTGGAAGGAGATGCAACAACAGATCTGTGCTACAAAGAGCAGGTGAACTAAGAGGTGTGCTGGCCTTTCACTTAGCCTTTCCAACACTTTTTTTTTTTTTTTTTAAAGTAAAGACAGAATCTTTAGCAAACATGCTGAGCTTAAAGAAGGCGTTCTGGGCAAGCTTGTGGCTGTATTCTTTGTGTTTTCATTTGCACATTACATAAGACAGTCCTTCCAAAAATATTCTCATGAACAAAAGAAAAAACAAAACACGGCAAAACAACTTTACCTTTCCCTTGGGACAGTCAGTCTCAGAATAAGGACATGACCTAGGACTCATGTCCTTAAAGTGGGCATAGTAGGTATTTTGAAATGAAAGTTTCTCTTAAAATTTCCATTTGAGCTCTTCCCCCCCTCCCCCCCAAAAAGAAATCACCACACACCTTGCTACAGCCACATACCTTGCTTTGGAATTTTTTCCAAAGAAAAATGTCCATTTTGGAACAAAAACATCATCCAAATAAAGGCATACAGTTAGAAGATTTCTCACCCATGAAGGCATGCCTGCTAGAGGTTCAGATATTATTAACTCTCACATGCTGCAGCTAGATGTAAAACAGATACCCAAACAGCTGACAAGACACCCATCACAGAAGCGGAAGAGTGTAGGTTTTTACTCGGAAAATGACATGTTTCTCTCATGCTTCTCTTATTTCCCCCATCCCTAATGATCCTACTGTTGCGATATACTGCAGTTTAAATGAAATAAATGGATACAATTAAATTGTTCCAGATACAGCTGTAGTTTCCCTTTTGGGAAAGGAATCTAGCTTTAATTTTTAAATATCAGCTCAATATTTTAATTGCTTTAATTATACATGAGCTCATTTTAAATTAGTGCAATATTTAAACACTCAATTTTTTAGCTAAGTTCACATCAGGTTGAGGTCATTAAGAAAAACCCAAACCTTTAGCGGATTATTTCTGCTCTTGTTTTATCTCTGTGCATCTCTCTCCTTCTCTACCAGTAAACAGAACATCTAAATGCTGCCAGCTGTCACTCAGATCGGCCTGTCTAGCTGTAATGTCGCCTTCTGTCTAGAGACAAGAAATTCAAGGCTGACAATCACATAATGAGGTGCAGGGACTACCAGTGCTTCACAGCTAACTTGCTGGCAGCCCCTTGAGACCTAACTGAGCTCAAGCCTGGCTCCTCCTCGTTTTCCGCACATCCAAACTGAACAGATGGAGGGCAGCCATGAACTGGCGAGCAGAAGCAACCATACACAAGAGAGACTGTACATTCATGCACTGATGACAGCTTAGAACAATGTCAATTTTGACTTTTTTTGTTTGCTGGGGCTGTGAATAACTTATGACCTTCAGGAAAAAAAAAAAAAAAAATCAAGTGATCAGTGTGCACTAAGTAGTGTTGCCAAGCTCCAGTTTCCCGTACATTTGCATGTTCTCTGCAGGACATGAAAGCTGAAAATCTCTCCTAGATTGTCCATGCCTCACAAAATTGGAGAGTTCACAACCATGCATTTTACAGGACTGCCAGAAGTCAGCTCTTCAGGCACATGTAATTGCAACAAAAAGCAAACGGCAACTGTGGAGCGCACATCCTGCGCTTCCTTCCAGGGCCCCTTCAACGAGAGCAATCGACTTCTGTCATGCTCCTCCAGGATATCTAATCCATTCTAAGCACATCCATGAGTCACTTCTGAAAAACACACACCTCCACTTCCATATATGCAACAGTTTTCATGGCAAAAACCATCAGGCAACGTTGTGGGAAGACTGACCTTCACAAAAGGGAGCAGAGGGAAATCCCGGGCTAGTGCAGTGACAACTAGCAGTGAAGTGAAGGTCTCCTGAAACTTCTACAGCAGACCACAGTGAATTGTTGCAAGTCATTTAAAAGGCATGAAACACGAAGTCAGTAAGTCTTAAATGAATATAAGACAGTCCTATGTCCCAACCACCGTAACATCAACTATAGCATTTAAGACAACTTGGCTATGCCCATGCACAACAGAGCATGATGCTAAGTCAACCCCTCTCTCCCCCAAGCCATTGGTGACACAGTCAGAGGCAGCTGGAAGGCCTCTGCCTTGTGTGCTTGAGGAGGGGCACACTTGCTCCTCAAGCACACAACTGCCTCCCAGGCAGCCCTAAGAGGGAGCAGAGGAAGGGCAGAAGCCCACAGTGCATCCCTTGGCCACAGTATAAGGGAGAAGACGCAAGACTCTGGCTCTGTGGCCTGGAGGACATACTAGAGCCAGGCCTGATCCAATTAAGCCCTGCTTTGCAGAAAGATCACTTCCAGTTCTGCAGTGAACAGACTCATAGGAAACTCGGCAACATTTGCCCCCTGGTCCATTGCACAAGGCAGACATGCCCTTTGGAGTTCAAGCGTGTTAGGATGGGGTATTTCAGCTCAGCAAATACACACACAATAAACAGCACCGATTATTCACAAATGAAATTATGTCTAGTAAGTCAAACAATCTATAATCTGAAAAATCTTTTGATAAGAAGTGCATTGATTTTTTTTTTTTTTTGGTTTTACATTCCCTGCTATGATTGTTCAAAGCGCTACATATAAAGGGCTTAGGAAAATAAGTTATTTAAACAGATTAAAAGGAAGCCCCCTATCAACCGGGAACCTAAGAGCTCCCACATCCTCAGTTTGTTTAACACCCACTTGTAAAACTTTTCTAGGGTATTGCTAGTGCTGCAGTCCCAGCCAGCATCAGCTGTTTGCCGAGTTCCACTTCTCAAAGCACAAGAAAAGGACAACCTGCAGCTTTCAAAAGTTTTCTTAAGAAATGCTTGTAAAACTTAAGTCAACATTATATTCAGACAGATGCTTAAGGAAAACTGTTCTATTCCCATCACAAGCAGCAATCACTACTCTGTAGACAAGACAGATTTCTTCTGCAGCAGCTGGAAGCTGCAGCTGGTAAAAAAACAATTTGATTGGCATAATTAAATTAGTTCAGCCATTTTAATTATTTTGGCACAGTATCTCAAGCAAGAAAAAGCCAAACAAGTTCGTATTGGTACAGGTATTTGTGTCATTTTTGCAGCATTGCAAGGTAGTCTGAAACCTATCTGGAACTGCCACATGCATTCTTGTCCTATGGACACCTGTACATATAGCAAAGAACAAGTAAAGGACATGGGACAAATCTCATCTCTTTCAGTCCTGCTCTTTTCTCTCCATGAGGACTGTTTCTTTGGCAAGCTTTAATTGTATGCCAGCAACTGGAGCACCATTTCACCACCTTCTTTTTCACATCTAAGACCCTCCACTCCTAATCTCTCTTTAATGTCTCTTGCCCAGTCCTTGTGTACTGTCTGCACTTGCTGCGTGGAGCACTCATCCTCAGGTTTCTCCCCTTGGGTTTTCATTCCTTAACATCTAACAAACATTTTTCCCCATCAGCTCCTGAAGATGCCTTCCTAGCCAAACTCCTATTCCCTTTAGCCAGCTTCAGTTTCACTGATAAAGCTCTTCTGGACATTTTGCCCTCTTAACTTATTTCACTGCCTTAGCTTTTGAGATTTCTTCACAATAAATTGAAGACAAAATTGCACTTTCTCAGTAGTCCATCCCAAGTCCTCTTTAACTTGTAACTCTCAGATTCTTCCCACTCTTTAATAAACAAGATATATTCCATCATGGGATATGACACACTGCTAGTCAACTTTATATATACGCTTGCATTTAACAATAATTATAATTCTGGCCATTCATGCAATAATTATAGCTACTGTTTAGAAAAATGCCAGTCTACCTAGGACAGTGAGGACACAAATAGCCTAATTTTGCTGGTTTCTTGCCCTAGTAACCCAAACCTGTCTTTATCATCAGCGTCAGCAGTTTCCATGCACAGCTTCACACAGCTTTACATAACTGCCTGCACACCTTCCCTTCCCCTTTTAAGGATGCTCACCAGTTTAGATGTCCCCATATTGGTAGCCAAGACCCAAAACTACAATGCCTATCCTCAGCACTGCCACTGAACACCCTGTCCGCAGGGCGTCATGTGGGCACCCGCCCGTCACCCAGCACTCTTCCTCAGGCCCCCTCTGCTCTACACCAGTTCCACATCTTTCACCACCGAACGTTTGCGTGGCTGCAACAGTCCGTTATCTTTGATATTCTATTTAAACAACAATACAAATACTTCAGACTCTGAAGCCTCTTGAGAATCTGTCCCTTCACGCAAAATCCTCTGATAACACACAACATTCAATGAAGCCCCAAGCAATCAAGCAATGGTCCTTCAAGTGTAAAGATCACTTTCAGAAAGGGGGCCAAATTATCAAATTTACTCCAAATGGTAAAATCACAGGAACAGAAAATGCATTTCACACACAACGTAGTGGAAGAAAAAAAGAAAAGAAAAAAAAAATCAAGTTTGCTCCACACAGCAACCTAAAATCAGCATGTATGAGAGAATGAATATTGAAAGGTAAAAGCCAACTGCATGATCATGTACTTGCAAAGAAACTCTAATTTTACTGCATGTGCATTTTTCCCCTTCATCTTATACTCATAAACCAACTCAATCAAATGAAAAAGAAAAAAAACTGTTCAGTAGAGCGGGTTATACTTAGCAAAGGCAGTCTAACATTTTAAAGAGCTTCTCCTACCAACATTCCACCTGAATTGATACCAACAACTACTGCCAATAAGACAAGGCATTCTGCAAAGTCAGTCAAAGCAAGCAGCTTACAACATATACATGTATAATTAAAGACAAAATATTAGCTGAATGATGCTATAACTACAGGCATTTTTCTTCCGCAGATGTATACTTTTGATAAAGGAAATGCAAAGGCCCTCCATCACCTTACAGCCAGGTGATGTTGGCTAGCATCAGTGAACGAAGGCTGACCAGTTATACCGATGACTGATCTCATAAGGGTTCCCATACAGGCCAGTGAAAAGTGAAATGGGTTCTTTTTTTTTTTTTTTTTTTTTTTTTGGGGGGGGGGGGGGGGAGGGAGGGACAAAAAATTTCTTTGCTCTCAGTAGACTTTAGATCAAGCTCCATGCTGTAGCCAAATCCCAATCTCCACAACTGCCCCCACAGGACAAGGAGGGCTCAGGTCTTGCAATAACCATGACAAAAGGCTGCACGCTAGCTGGATTTAGCAACGTTCCTTTATACTTCCTAGCCCAGCAGAAAGACAGCTCTGGTGTTTCCGAGAGTAACACTAACCCTCCTTGCCTGGGAAAAGCATCTTAACCTTATTATGGATGGCACAACAACCTTTTTTCCTCCCTTCTCAGGGAATACAGAAATTAAAACTGGCCAAATCAACTAAGTTAGTGACTTTTGTTTGTGCCTGTATGGCTAAATGACTTGGCTGAAGAGAGAGGACAGGAAGTTTAATATAAGCCCTCACCCTCACATGCATAGTAACACAATTATTTAAAAAAGAAAAATAAAAGACACCTACACACTTATGTAGTTTATACACTATTAACCTAATAAGGTATATAATGCTCATTTCAGTGCTATTAAAAAGCGTACTTAGCCCCCACCTAACTTTTACAGCCTTAGGCTTGTATCCACGTGGAAGTTACTGTGGAACAGGTTAATGAGTGAGTTTAAAAGTATGCCATCTATCCTATACTAGCTCCCTCTACAAACATGTGAAATAAGAATGGGAGCTATTTCAGAATTGCAGCAGTGTATCAGGTTATCTTCCCACATAGACAAGGCTCTCGCAGATTATCAACACCGTGCAACACTACAGCTAACCTACTCATCTGCCTAAATTCCCTCCAAATTCAGAGCTTGCTTGAGAGGTGAATGGTTTCAGATAAACCCATTCCCTTTGAGAAAAAAGAGCTGCAGGGACTAGAGGTCACTCGACTCTCATGACTACAGGCGAAACGTTCCCCTTCAAATCAGCTGTCTATCCTGGAAGGAATACTTGAATGCCTTTTTGAGCTATTCTGCTAATATTAGCGGGTTTCAAAAGCAGAGGTGAACATAAAACAGCTCCTGTTCCCTTCCAGTGCAAGAACAACTTGAGAGTTTTGGCAGAAAGCTCCAAGACTTTCCTGTCGATGCAGGAAAGCTCTTCTCAGTTATTCCACGTGTGATCAGATATATGGCTAGCAGACCTTTTGGAAGATGCCCTTCTAATCTAAAGAAAAAAAAAACATCCAGACTTAAAAGTCATCAGGAACCTTATCTACAGTTGAGAAAATCTGTTAGAGGGAGTACAAGTTATGATATTAAAACAATGACAACTTCATTAGTATTTTTGTGTGCTTCCAACCAGATCAACACTACTTTTTTTTTTTTTAATAAAGAAAATGGAAGGCTATTTTCAAGTAGCTTAAGAGAGAGAAGTCACATCAACACAACATTACAGTGACAAAACTCATCCTGTAACATCTGGTAAACAGACCATATTGGTTATGATGGTTTTTTTGCAGAAGAGAACAAGACATATACATGCAAAACAAAAAGTAGACATCTAAAACACTTGATTGCATGAGCACTAAATCCAAATTCAAAAGTAAAAATATTTTTTGTGACTTACCAGAATTTCTCTTCGACACGAGCTTCAAATTCATGCTGACTACAGTACAGATCACAAGAACCAAGAGAACAAGAGGCTTCATCTTTCACTTTCTTTGACAGCTGAAATGCAAACATAGTATGAAGTCTGAATCACAGCTCTTTGCTACAACAAAGCAGCAGCTACAGTTAAACATTGCTCAAAGAACCATTATGGGGCAACAGCTTCATCTAGTAACTTCTGGGTTTATTTTTATGCAGAGGTAGGAAAACATAATAGTTCAAAGTAAGTGTCTATGAATAATTTATCTCTGAATATCACACAAAAGGGTTTTTTTTTTTAATGACACTGGAAATATTATTTTGCTGAAAAAAATGAAGACTTAACTGTTTCTTTGAAACAGCACAGGTCTAGTGTAGCAGATTTTTATATGTTATAACTAGGAGACTCTGATGGCCATAATTAGTTTTGCCTCATACAAACAGACCACATGGTTAAAATAAAACAAAACAAAAAAAAACCAAATACACTTCACATTATTCAGTAGAAGATAAGAGTAGGCTACTCATATAATTTCTCTTAGAAACCTTACTGTCCCACTGGTGACACTGTAAAAGCTCCTGCAATGAATTATGCTATTCCAGAAATTTCTCCTATAAAATGAAGTAAAGACAGGTGAATGAAATTCAGAAGTCAATGAATGCAGGTCTCAGGATTCTTATTAAAAAGATAAAATGAGTCTCTCCTGTGAATTTTACTGTCCACTTTAATATCACATACTTAAAAAGAGAGAAATCTAGTCCAAAATTGTAGTTTGAATTTTATATAATCACTAGAACTAATTCTGTTTTCATTTACAAGTACAAGGTCATTCAAGAAAATGTAACCAGAGCAAACTGAGGCTCCTTATGGGTATTTAAAAACAGCTATAATGGATCTGAACCCAGCTAAAGTCCTTATATACATGATTAATTATAAGCTCGAGTCCTCAAATATATGCTCAGCTACTGAAGCCATCACTTGAAGTCACAGGCCTTTAAGCAATTTGATGTATTTAGACCCCAGGAATTCATCTCCATACCTGATACAGACTTCATACAGACTTTAGACCAGACCCTTATTCTCAGGTAAAGAGAAGAGCTATGTAAAACAGCATGAAAAAATTATAAGAATCAAAAGAATTAACAAAACATTTTAAAGTAAGTTTAAAAAAAAAAAAGAAAAGAAAAGAAATAGGCAAAACCAACCGCATTAACAGACAAGCAGGAAGCCAATGAAGCAGAATCGTTCATGACACCTCGCACCACCTGGCTGCCCAGCCCCAGCATGGCCAGAGCCACCCGCAGCTCCGGGACCAGTTCTGAACATTGGCTCAACATGATAAAACAGCAAGGGAGAGTGCAATGTCCTGCAGTTCTCTGAAAATCATTCAGTTAAATTTGAGTTTATTACATCAAATATTCTCCCTTTGTAATTTTACTACCAGCCTACTGTTGTGTGAAGAAAACATAGGAACCACAGATAATCTTTTACACCATGGCAATTATGCTGCTATTCAATTACTTCAAAATTACCACTTCCATCTGAATTTTTCACCCTCTCACCCTGCTGGACTTACTGTAAGCTATAAAGAGGCAATGTTTTTTTTCCCCTGAATTCTACAGTCCCCAGAGCACTTAATGCTTATTGATTCCCCAGGGTAACAGTGCTAAAAAACTAAAGGAGTATGCAGGAATAATACTCAGTGAAGGTTATCTGACAATAGTTAATAACAGAATTAGTATTCATTTTCCCTTAACCTCTCCTTGGAGTACCAAAATCCTGAAACAAGCAAGGCCATCTTGACAAGAGAGCTTAAAAAAAGTAATTGAACTAAATCTTTTGACAGATAATTGTAATGATGATGTTATGCTAGAATGATTTTCAAGTGTAGCTTTGCAAATTACTTTCTCCACTCTCCTCCCTTCAGTTATTATAGCAAAGGTATGCAACTCCTAGGTCTTTTTTCATGCGGATACCACCATCCCACCACCCCCAACCCCAGAAAAAAAATTCCATGTTGCATCAAACACTTAAAATTTCAAAGCAAGTTCTGCTGAACAACATTCACACTAGAAAGGGAGAAAAATTCTTGGTTCTGTTAGCATCAATAGCTTTGTTTTTTGAAGTCTTGGCCTCACCAAAGAAATCAGTCTCTGTATCTGCACCAGCAAAATTATGAAAAAATAGCAGGAAAGGGACAAGACATTACCCCAACAGCCAGTCATTTATAGCCTAGCGCAGAGATTCAGCTTGTCTCACCTTACATACCCCCACCGAAGTTGGTAGGAAAATGCAGATTGGAGTTTGAGGTGTCATCTTCACTGTCCCAGCTGGCTAACCAGAAGAAAGTAGACTCAGTCACCCCAGTGCGGCTGGTGGGCCAGCTGGTTTCTATCACCTCCTCCCGCAGTACTAAACAGCTATAGATAACAAGGCTGACAACAACAGCCACATCACGCATTTTTTTAACCTACAAATTGACAGAGAACGTAAGGTAAAGACACGTGTAAAAGACACGTTTCACAGGGAAGAATACCACGCAGCCAAAAGAGGGAGGGTTCCATGTGTGCACAACATTACATGAGACTGAATTGTTCAGGAAGAGATTTCGGCTACTGAGCCTGCCAAGACTCCCAGTGGGATCAGTCCTGGAATTCCCTCCTCCAGGCTATGCACTTGCACATCAGGGTACCAGGATGAGCCAGGATTCGAGGCAGTCTTCTGTTAGACCTACTGGCACATCTCGAAGTCAACGAGTGGGAGAGCGTCTATGATCTCATGAAGGACCTGAACTAAACCATACTAGCTTGCAGAGACATTAGAGATGGGATAAATCAATTAATATCCAATTATTTTTTTTTAAATAATAGAGACATTTTCCTCCAGCAGTGTTGATCTGAGCTGCAATTACATCTGAATTCCAAACATCCATGAGATATCTCTTTACGAAAGGTTAGCTCCCAATCCATACAAAATCTGGAAAACATAGGGAAGGGGTTACCCACCCACTGTATTTGCAAGAAGGGAAAAGAAACTAAGCCTCAAGGTCCAACATTCTTACTGATTTTATGTTACTTATTTCATATACAGTGGTCAGAATTAGGATCATGTTTATAGGGTTTGATTTAAATATAACCACCTAAACACCCACACAACTTGTGGATAACAAGACACACTGGATAGCCACAGAAAAGGGACATCTGTCCTCGAAAGCTCAAGGGAAAGAGAAGGAGAATCTGCCTACAAATTACGCACCTCAATACTTCCCACACTTCCCAACTACCAGTTGCAGCACTACGCATTTTTAGCATTGTCAAAGCATCAGTTAAATTCTTACACTACAGTGTGAGGGAGAGCCATGCTCAGTGGGTAGTACACTGCCTTTTCATTTACAGCAGTACTGTCACCAAGAGACTGAATTCTGGTTCTCCACGGAGAGCTGAGCCCAGGCTTAATCTACTGGCACAACCAAACTCCAGTCTACTTCAACTTCCCATGCCACCATAAAACCCTCCAGTTTGAAAGGCATTTCATATAAAAAGCAGGTTACAGCTAGGACTTAGAAAGATTTCAAAGTATTCACTTTAACAGAATTTTACATTAAGGTTTCTTTTCATTCCAGGCAATCTCCTCTCCTTCTCGTTTCTAGCTCTCCATGAAACAGCTAACTTGCAAAATCCCCCAGTTCTTTTTCCTGGTGCAAAGACAGAGTCTTTTTAAAAAAAAAAAGAGAGAGAGAGAGCACGTTTCCATTCAGGATATCTGTAGGTCACAGCAATGCTTTTATGAAAATGCATCTCTGATTTCTCTCCCTTCTCCCCTTTATTTCAAATTTGGGGACAAAAGATAATCTGGTCACTTTGTCTTCTGATCGCCCATGCCAGCCCATTTCCCTTCCTCCCACTGGGGCACACGGCAGATTCCAACACACCTACAAAGCTAAGGACCGCATAACTAACTTGAAGACTGAGGACTTAAAGACTCAAGATGGCCAAATAACACCATAGAAACAAGCGCTCTTGTCATTAGAAGTCCTAGGTATTATTGCCACATGCTAGATGGCAAAAATTTAAGTGTACACTATGCCTGGAAGGGGGGATATCTGGGCTGACACAGGGACATGGGTGCATCAGACAGACCTTAACTCATTAAGCCCATGTGCCAAATCAGCTCCCATCTGAAGCTGTAGCCAGTATTATCTTAACAGTGTCTCAACATATGCTTCTTCTTTCTCTCACAAACGGATAATACCAGCAAGCATTTTTTGTACGCTGATGTCTATATAAGGGACTTGCACTGGGACGCTGCCATGCCTGCTCACACACCCAACTAGCCCAGGCACAGCTGGAGACAAAGATTTAGCTTCACAATTACCTGAAACACATGATGAAGCAGAAGACAACAAGACCTACTACCATGGTGCCAATACTAGATATCGCAATCTATTAGCAAAGAAAGGACACACCTCAAAAAGAGAGAACAGCTTCACAGGTCAACACATGACCTGAGACAGCACAGAGCAGCTTTTGTAGAAACGGCAGGTGCTGGAAGCAAAGCTGAGGAACTCTGGCAGGCTTGCTGCTTGTCAAGTGACAAATATTCCCTCACGGACACCAAGCAGCACTTCCCCAAGGAGCTGCTTAATCTGATTCTGCCAACTCCAAGCAGTTGCAAGTAGGGGCTCACAGGTGTAACAAAACATAGTACACTACCAGACTTGTCTCATAAGATGATGACCGAGCTTAGGACTATTCCCAGGACAGTGAGGATGGAGTCTTACTTCACACAGATATAGAAATGCCAATTACAGCTAACTTGCCCACAATTACTGGGGGTAGGGAAGAGACACAGAACAAAGTGCTTGTTGAGAAAGCAGAAAGAATCCCTAGGAAAATTAATTTGGCCCTTGTTGGGATCTACAAGGTTGCATTTGCACGGAGATAAGTTAAGGGAGGTTGCTACCATTGGTTGGGTGGAGAAGCATAGGAGAAGCAAGGTGCAACGACCCCGTTCTCAATCATTCAGCTGTTAATAAAGCCATCATTTCCCTCCTCCTACCATTCGATGCTGCAAACCACAGACTTCAGGCAGCTTTCCCAGTCTCTGCTGTAAGCACCCAGCAACTACAAGGGGACTGGGCTGCAATGCAGTATAAATTCTGTTCTTCTAACAGAAACCTTGGGTCCCATATGCTGCCTAACGCCCTTCCTCTGTGTGGACAAACTTGGTCATTTCTTCCGAGTCCTCAGAAAGCAGGGCTTGGGAAACACTACCATTTTCTTCACGTACTGCTTGCTGTCCCACCATCCAACTCCAGATCCCACAGCTTCCAAGACTCAGAAGAATTTCAGCTGACAAGGTCAGGAAGTGCTCAGAAAGAGGGAGGAAACTGGACCATTAATATCCTGCACAAGTGCAGCACTGAGATTCCCAAGTCCTTGCTTTCAACATAATTTAGTTTTGCTCTGATTTCTAGCATGGGCTTTGTTTCTAAAGTGTTCCTTTTTAAAAGAAAGCAAGAAAAGAAAAACCGTGTATACGTGCATTTAGGCGTGTGTGCGTACACAAAAAGTTTTACTGACACACCATGTGGCTCTGTAGGTTCTGGTTTCTCCACAGAAGCTGCGATGCAGAAGGTGCTCATTAAAAACAGGGGCCCACCTCTTTAGTGGTTTCCAGTTGTCAGGTTTTGTTGTTCAGAAATCTCGGGGAAATAAATTACTGTTTTCACCCACGACACAAAGGGGGAAATGGCAACAGTAATTCTTTTGCCTTCTTTACAGTATGCTGGATGCTGATTTATGTTCATTTCTTTCCAAATCATTTCCTCACTCCACTTTTTAAAGGCTTTTAATTTTAACAAGAATTCTCTCTCAGGTCTTCTCTTCTCCTTTTGCCAACACACCACATTTCGAGCTGGGTATTACCGAAAGATTTTTAGTCTATGCAGTATGCTGGATGGAAGCATCCACAACAGACGCCAGTTCCTTTTTGTCAATACCTCAATCTCACACAAAGTCATTTAAAATTACAGATGAATGCTAGTTCAAATATCATATCTTCAGCTCTATTTGGTATGAGTCATGCAGCTTTCTTTGCTCTGTTGCTCAGTGAGCGTCGAATAAGATTTCATTTTTGCCTAATTCACTGTGCATCTTGGCCATCATAACCAACCTAAGCTGCCTAAATACGCAATGAACATAACTAATTCTACAGGGCAGTTTGCATTCAGCGTTCATCTTGCTGGATGAGAGACACCATGGCATCACTGCTCCATTGGGCTCAGGTCCTTAACTGACTAACCCTCCTTGTCCAGCTGTAGTTCTACAACAAATGTAAACCTAGGGTGAGTGGGAGAGGGCCCCAAGCAGCGCTCGCCTGGCGTGAGTTGAAAGCAACTAGCAACAATGAGGCAAAACCTAAAATGTCTGGGATTACTACTAGCTCTGCAGTGCATCAGCCGCATGGTAGCGATACAACAGGGAAAGAACATGATGCTGTCCTGAGCAAGCACGGGGAACCACTACTAAATATACAGCACCCGACAAGGTCACAGCATTGACCTGTAATGATCCCACCAAAGGTTGCACGTCTGGGTGTGAAGAAAAAGGAACAAATTATAAACCCATCAATCTTGTGCAACAGGAACAGGGTAAATTTAGAACCCTACCAGTTATTTCAGAAGAAACATACAGCACCCACCACTTAGATGCTAATACTGATGTTTTGTCTGAAGAATTTTTAATGCTTCCATTTAAAAGTTGCTATATTTCAGGGCTGCCTTTTGAAAGATTAAATGCAACATCTTAAAACTTTAAAAGACATCTTACCACCTAACTGTAAAACAAAAAACAGACTTGAGTGGCAGGCACAAGAAATACTGTGGATGGCTTCCACAGAATAACATGTCACATTAACATTTACCATATACGTCAGGCACCTGATTTAATAACAAAAGGTCACATACACCCTTCTCCTGTAAGGCTGAAAGCAGCTACTAAAGGTTTTCAAATTCCTTCATCCCCTCTCCTACCAGGCTTAACTGTGCGATTCAGTAGGTTTCCTGATGGAAGCACCCAGCGAGTCTGACTGTTGAGTATTTCTGCAAGAAAAATGCCTCTCACCTACAACTGCAGTCTGATTTGTGGGTGCAAACCTATGGAGCCTCGACAACAGCAGACCCCTACAAGATCCAGGGACCCACTTTAGGAAGAGATGAAGCTAGGGCTGCATCAGTCCACAGGGAGTCAGTCTTATAGACGCCAATCGCTCCAGTTTCAACCTAGCCAGTCCTCAACATGGTACACTTCCTAAGGGGATTTGCTGAAATACGGCTGGCCAGCTCAGCACCAGCTCAGATCAGACCATTTGATAAGCAGAGCACCAAAAAGATGAAGAACCATTTTCAAGTTCATCAGGATTAAGCTCTCTTCCTTTTGGGACAGGATAATCAACTCTGAGAGCCTTCATTTCAGGGTTGCCCATCTAACTGGATAGAAGCACTCACCAATACAGAATTTAACAGCCCTGTCCAGACTGAAACAAGACTGTGTGGAGTCAGTCCCCCCCCCAACACAGATGGTTCAGCAGAGCTGTCATCACTAGAGCAAATCTTGCTGTGTCAATACCTTTGTAAATCGTCCTCCTCTTGCCTGGTACCTTGATGCCTTTGATGCCCCTTCACTTCAAACTCCCTCTGCAGACTCCAGAGCAAGAAGCCTTCCTACTTTCGGAAGTCAGAAAGTAGCATTCAGTTCTGCAGCCCACAATGGTGGGGTGACAGTCCCTTCGGCAGAGCTGCTCACAAGTGAGAAAGAACCTGAGCCAGAGCCTGCCGAAACGTGTACTGGCGCATTTAAGGCCCAAGCTAAACAAAAATAGTCTCCTGGCTGTAAAAAGTAGAAGTGATTCTAGTCATGTTAAAGCGGCAGTGAAACTCAGCTCTATGAACAAACTGTTGGTATGTCCCGTACAGAGAAAACCTGCGAGTTTTAATGCAAGAATCTTTGCTGCAAAATTTTCTAACCCAATAGCTACCTAAAAAAGCGTTCACTTACAGCAGCAGGAAATAGAAACATCACCTGCAATATCCCAAACGCTGATAAGGATTCTGTTATCTACAGAATCAAAACACTAACCAAAGAGGTTACAAGTATGTGACACAGGCACTCAGCTCAATCTTTGCTAAGAAAATTCAACAAAAATCTAAGCAGCCCATTTTAACAGATTTGTGAACCAAAAGAACTAAAACTATTCAACACTAGTTACCAGATCAAGCACTATCAGCTCACGCCACACACTGGCCTCAATTCCCTAAGCAACTCGCACAAAATCCAGATTTCTTACTTCTTCAAACTAGATTTTAAATCCCTGAATCCTACTCCTCTTCTCCCTAATTGCAGGAACTCTTGCACTTCGAAATGCAGAAAGCACCCGTAAGGGGAGAAAAAAACAAGAATAACAAATGAGTGGAAGAGTTAGCCGTTATTTTTCAAGCATCATGCCTAACTGCACCCGTCAAGGACATACGGATGCAGCGCTCCCCTGGATTCTACAGAGAACTATTGTTCTGGCCTTAACTTTGCAGCGCCCTAACTGCACATCACAAGCTGTACAAACACGTTTGTCCAGCATCACTACTTCTGAATTTGAATACCCAGGCCTTTTATAAACATTCAAAACGAAATATATGCTGTGGGAGGAGGATTACAGCTGTACTTCAAGCCCTTATGGTTATGAGGTCAACATAACGTATCTATTAATTTACGGCCTTTTTTTCCCCCTAGAGTAGGAGCTATTAATATTCTACGTATATTTACTTCTGCAGATTGTGGTTTAATCAATACAGTACCTCAGGCAATATGAAGTACTGTAGGCAATGCAAAGATTGTCAGAACCATAGATTTTATGTCTGCAGAGTGGGACTTAGCTTGTTATCACTTCACAGAAGTGCTCAGAAGATTATAGAAGAGCCAGACGCAGGAGAGAGGAAGACCTGAAGATGGTCTGCACTTGGAAAGCTGAAGCAGTACACTAGTACTGCAGAAAGGGGAGTGACTCTGAGAATCAACTTATATCAGCGTCGATGCAGCTTCAGCAAAACAGTTCCCAAAGCAGAGTAAGCTACAGCAGTAATCGCAACCACGCCAAGGGAAAGAGGAGCCACAGTCCACTGCTACGGATGACCATGTACCTCTCCAATGCCGAGAAACCCACGGGGCAACATCCTCGGAGAGCAGACCTCTCAAGGGCACAGAGAAACTCAGAGGCGACTCTCTCCAGACCCAACTTATCCTGATAGTCTGCCCCGGGCTGTGGAGGAGCTCTGCTCAGGCAAAAGGACTCTGAACCCTGGTTTTAAGTTCTCCAGGGAAAACCAAGTGCCAATGAGAACTCCTAGGCTTCAGAGTTGGTGTAACCCAGCATGCTTAAAAACCCACAGCTTAGCCCGACTCTGGCTCTTCAGTCATTTATGCCTAGAGCAGACACCACTGCTCAGGTCAATGGCCTCATCCTGCTAAGCGCTTTGGATGATCTTACCTATGATCACAAGTCTGCTCTACAAAGTTTCAAACATAAAAGGAGAAGGCATTTCAGACTAAAAGAGATGAGAAAAGTCCATTCTCACCCACACCAACTTCAAAATCCACCACTTTTACATCAACAAGAAAGGCTTCCCAATCACAGCTGCGTATGCAAGAGCATTATCAGGCCAGAAGACTACATGCTTTGCTTCTTTCATACTCATACCAACTGTGTTCCCCAAGCAGGTGTTGTAGAAAAGCTATTAAGAATGAAGAGCAATGGTTCAAATGGAGGTACCAGTCCTGAAAAATGCCATACTCCTCCTCTTTCCCCCAGCATCACTTCTCTCAGTTCCCTTTGCATTTCACAAGGCTTGTGACAGAGGTGCACAGCGCACTACAGAACTAGGTTTTAGACTCAGCTGCCACCTGCATGCCGAAACATTCCCTGGTTTTATAGAGAAACTGCTTTCACAGACTCTTAAAAAAGTACTCTTTCTGGGACCACTCAGAAGATGGACTGCAGTTATTACAAATGTCAGCCGTGCCAAGTTTATTGCTGCTTGTATATACATTGATGCCTCTGTGATATTTACACAATAACATTTGCACTATTCACGGCAAACCTGACCCACATTCACTCCTGCACGTTAATGAAACAAGCGCCAGGAGAACACAACTCTGCTTGCAATGCGCTTAGAATTTTATTCCTTGATCTCATTCAGGGCCACATGGTTCCCTAACTAATACATAATGCTCAAAGTAGACAGAATTAGCAGAAAAAGATGACATACCAGCTGTTACGCTTCTTAGAAAACACTTTTGCTAATTCCAGAGAAGAGAAATAGGGCACTTTGCTCTGCCATCAGCAAAAGGCAAGTTGCCTTTACTGCCTTCAGCATCATCTCATGGTACATTAGAGGAATAGAAATATCCTCAGTGAGGGTTTTGTCTTATCTATAGGTAAAGGCTAGCCTCTGGTTAAGTGTTTTGCCACGTCTGTCTGGGTAGAAGTAAGAATATGACTAAACAAGTAACCAAAACCCCAGAATTTTAGAATCATGAGAAACTGCTTCTAGAACAATGTTACTTTTGGTATTTTGTGAAAATCTTGTAAGCACTGTAGTTTTGTATTGAATTAGGCCAAAAATCAAGTTAAAATATGTATTTTATGCACCCTGGAATTGCTCTCTCAAATAGGCATCCCTGTTAATCTCACTGTTACATAGAGCAGTGGGAAAGGGATGGAGGGAACCTTCTTCCAGCACTGCTTTTGGGGTGAAAGGAGGATGGAAAGGAAAGGATTAGCTGAACGACCCTGCAGAAGCTTCGAGTATACAGCGTCCCTCCTACTGGCTTTATCACTGAACACAGCGCAACCCTCAGTCCCCTGTCAGTTCCAATGGGGCACTCACTTAGGTCAAGCTCCAGGTGCTTAGAAAGACACTGAGAGAAACCCTGACCAAAGCTAGCAGTAAAATTTTCACCATTTTCAGCAAGGACAAGATCTTTTCCCTCTGTTTTCTTCTCAAGGCTCTTTAAAGGAAGATTTATTTTTAACTGGGCATCCTGAAAAGCAAATGGCCTCTTAAAGTGCCTCTTTACTTTGTGATGGTTTAAATGCTTACTTCCTCTTCCAGCACTAAAGACTTCCTGATAAATAGCTCAGGATCACACTGTCTGAGGAAGGCTTAGACACGATAGCATATCGTTTCCCATACAACTCTTAAAGGCTGTTTAATAGTTGCTCCTGATTTAACATCCCTTAATATTCTCAGCTTCAGCCTCAGTTTGAAGTGAGAAATTACTCAGAGACCAAATGTATACAAGAGCAGGAAAAGCCTATACATTACAAATGCTTTATTTGTACTGCTTATTATAAGTACAAATGCTGAGCCCTCTCCCTCAAACACAGAGGCCAATTCCACCAGCCGGGAGCCCCAGCCACTGCCATCCACAGCAGCTTCCCGCGACAGTAAGCCTCCAGCCAGCAGCACTAACTGGCTACTGTGCAGAGACTCTCCCTGTAACTCCTCCTCCTCCAGTCCCAAAAGGACACCTCAATCCTGGATATACAAAATTTTGACCAGACAACAGCCTCTCTCTTTCAAGTGCCATACAGAAGGCACTGTTCTCTATAGCTTTAACTGGAGAATTATAACACGCACCCTTTTACCCCTAAGAAACAGCTTTGCGCAGGCAGGGAACAAATTATTCTGCCTCCGCAAATGAACCAACCCCTTACAGACCCATCCCGGCTAGAGAGATTCACTTGGACGCTAGTCTCATTTCCATGCTGGCACAGCATCCCAAAGGGGTATGTATGGGCCCTGCATGCTGTCCCCGTTTCCTCCCCCTTCTCTCCAGCTGCTTACCTGCATCTCTGCCTGCCTCCACACACAGGCTGCCCACCACTTCCACAGGGAGCCGAAGCCATCAGTTGCCCTACACCACCAGACAGACACAAGCTTAAACCCTCAGAGACTGAAACGTGCCTTGAGACCTTGTGATCAGCAATGCGGACAGCTAATGTGGTAACTCCTTAGCACAAACAAGAGTTCAGGCCAGGCACAGCATGCTCCTACCTGCCTCCACTTCCTCTCTCCCCTGCAGCTTCCTCTGAAGTTAAGTTTGCAAAAATCCAGCTTCTTCTGAGGCCCAGGCCTGCAGCCTCTATCAAATCACGAAACCTCTTCCTCCCTCTTCCACTTTGACTTCAGATGGCCCCACAATCACAAGTAACATGTACTACAAGAACAGCCCCTCTGCTGAGCTCACCGTCCCTCTGTCACTCTCCCAATCCCTCCTGACCCTCTCAGGCTCTTCGAGGACTTTTGTTCTGGTTAGAGAACAGCAAGGCCCCCCACCCCACCTCCCCACACAGGTTTTCCAACAGCTACTGCTACTACTACTGCTTCAAAGTACTTCCAGTAGACTAGCAGCCCTGGAGATTAAAAGGCTTTCCATCGCTCCTGCTCTGCGAGATACGAAGCAGTTGTGACAAAGCTGGCTGATGCCACATATGCACAAAGGCTCCAGCAATTGTGTGGCATCCTCTAAAATGCACAATTTTGGGCACAGGCATTGACGTGGCACACTCGGGTCTTTTTTCCTACATCTTGTGCAAATCAATCTTTTTTTTTGTTTTGTTTTCCTGTTTCACTGCGAAAGCATCAATCACTAAACAATTTGTTTTTTAAAACAAACCTCCTCTGAGCTTCCAGACACAGTGAAAGTTTAGAGGGAGGACTGCAGAGAACTCCTGAACCTTACACACAAAAAGACAACAGCAAAGGTTCATCCCTCTCTACTCTGCCCACTTGCAGCCCAGGCACCCAAGCAGAGGGGATGAGCATAAGGAAGCCTTGTTATCAGCCAGCTAACAACTCTGTGCTTTCCCAACTGACTAGCCCTTTTCGGTATCCAGAAGGCCACAAACGCCTGCAGGTAAACACGCACGTACAGCTTACTACTCCGAAACAAAATGTGTTTTCTCATGTCTTTGGTGACCAGCTAGAAAAGATTTAGTTTGCGTAGACAGAGGTCCCTCTTTGCTTACTTGGATCTGGAGTAAGCTCTAGGTGCAAGCTGCTGCCTAGCAACGCAGGCGTACCGCTGGGAGATCGGAGCGTGCCCCCAGTCCTCCCGCTGCACAAGGTCTCCTGTGCACAAAGAAACAAGTTCAGAACCATACAAGCCCTCATATCCTCTTCAAAAGTCACCCTCGGTATCACTGATTGCAACCCACACTTAGCCACGGACTCACCAAATGCAGACGAGCGCTGTCTACACCTCAGTGAACTGACAGAAGTCTTTGCTCCTCACGTTTGTCGTGCACGCGTTACGTTCAGCTGTCTTACGGAGCCCAAAATCAAAAACCTCAGCCTCTCCCCCGATCTCCTCTCAGCTGCATTTCTATTTACAACGCAAGAACTTGACTGACTGACTTACCGTCAGACAGCTTCATTCCCAGATTCACCTCCCGCCTCAGGTCTGGCCTCAGTAAAGCTTTTCAGACACAGTATCCTCTCCAAAACTGCCAGCTCCCCCCAGGCTTGCTCCGCCACCTTTGGCGCAGATCGCCTTCCCGCCTGCTCCATGCACAAGCAGGGAGGTAGTCCCCTACTCCTGGAGCTGAGATATTTGAGGCAGACGCTGCCAGGCAGCTACACAGTTTGAGCCGTGCTGAGAAATAAAGTCCCCTTCAAAGTACTTGCAGCAAACATTTTGGGTGCATGCCTTGCACCTGTGAACACAGCCCCACGCTAATGCAAGGTCCAAGCGTTCAGAAACAGTCTTTCTGTATTATGCTTCCTCATTCCCTCGCAGACGGGAGCTCACCTCGCATCGCACCGAGTTTGAGCGATTCTCTGAAAAGCCTTGAAACTGCGCACACGCTGATGGTTTTATACTAACAGCCACAGCCCCACCACACACACGCTGTAAAAATATACTTTTTAAAATAGCTAGAATAAAAACAAAGAGAGTATAAACACTGCAAAGCAGCACTGAGAGAACACCAGTTCCTACAAGGACAGGCTTTTTCCTCAAGACATACTTCAGCTTCTTCCCACAGTATAAGTTTAAGCATTAATCTAACAGGAGCACAGGTTGCCCAAAGCACAGAGATCTTACAGCAACTTTGAGAAACACCAATTTCCAGCATTTGCAAGAAGAAACTTCAGATTCTTTGAATCTTACCAGAAACATCAGTCAAGTGACAAGCTTTTAAAAAACAGTCACTTAATCCAGCACTGAAGAAGAGTTACTATCCCAGCACTGTCAGAGGTGGCCAGAGATTATGAGTAGTCTGATTTTCAAGGTGCCAGCGGAGATAATTTGGAGTTAGGCAGCTCTTCAAAAAACCGAGTCGTTTTCAACGGACTCTGTGAAACCGCAACACCCCAAAACCAGTCCTCAGGCTTTTAAAACCGCCGGCAACCGAACGCTACCTGGGAAGCGCCGCACAAGTGCGGGGCGCTTAAGGAAACTCTCTGGATACTAACCAAGATTTTCCCTCTGCGGAGAGGGAGAGAAGGAGAGGGGAAAAAAGGGGAAAAAAAAAAAGTCCTCCTCAGGGTCCCTGCAGCCGAAGGGCCTGACCCTGGCGGGAGCCCCGCTCCGCACACAGCCCGGCGCCTCCCGCCCCTCGGCGGCCGCGCTCCCCGCCGGGGACGGCCCGGGCCCCGCACCCGGCCCCGCCGCCGCCGCCGGCCCGCGGGGGAACCGGCCGCCCCGGGGCCGCTGTTAACACCGGGGGCTGGGGGGGCGGCTGTTGTTAAAAGCGCTCTCGAAACACCCGAACTTTCGGGCGGCGGGGGAAGGAGGTGTTACAAAAGGACACACGCGCGCGCACACATACGCACACAAAAAGAGAGAGAAGCAGCGGCGCTCACCTCCCCGGCGGTCCCCGCTACGTCGCCATGCCGCCCGGGCCGTCCGAGGGCTGCGGGCTGCCGCCGGCCGGGCCGCTCCTCGCCGGGCGGCGGGGCCGCCGTGTGCGCGCAGCGCGGCTTCCCGCCGCCGGGGACCCCGTCGAGGCAGCGCGGGGCGGGGGAGCCGGCCGGGGGTGGAGGGGGGAGCGGCGGGCGGAGCCGCCCCGGGGCCGCGCTGCCGCCCTCGGCTCGGCTCGGCTCAGCCCGGCTCCGCACGCGGCAGGTGCCTCCGCGCTGCCCGCCCGCAGCGAGACGCGGCAGCGCCCCCTGGCGGCCGCGCCGGGCAGCGCCGCCCCCCGCACCGCACCGCACCTGGCCGGGCCGCACCAGCTCGGACCGGCTCGAACCGGCCCCCGCCGGCGCCGGCCGGAAACGCGCCCAGCCGTTTGTCACGCGCTGACGGGGAGCCGAGGGCCGGGCGTTCGGCCACGGCTTCAGCCCAAAAAACCCCACTGAGTGCACCCACGTCCGCTCCGGAGCAGGAGGGTCAGGGCAGGGCCGGGCCAGGGCTCCCAGACCCCGTCCACCCCATGCCCAAGAAGGACCAGCCCGGCCCCCGCCGAAGGCGATGGGCGCTTAGTGTCACACCGCTGAGAAACGGTCCCGGCAAAGGAGGAGGCATCAGCAAACATCTGTAGAAACACAGGGAGCCCTCTGGTTCAACTCATCACCTTCGAACATGACCCTGCGCAGCCCAAATCAGAAGAAGCCCTGTTAAAGCAGAAACAGTGGGCTCGCACCGCAGCCAGGAGCGCTCGGGGGCAGCGCGGCCGCTCGCTCCGGGCATCACAGCGGTTTGAGCAGCTGAGCATGGCACTGTGGCCCCAGGAGGAGCCCCTCTCACACCCACCCTAAGTTTTCACCCTAAGCTTTCATTTGTGGTGGTTTAACCTGATTGGATTGAATTAGACCAGGTCAAGTTCCTCTTCCCTAACACAGCACCCCATCTGGTGGTATTTCTGCTTCTAAGATGGCACATCCAGGCTTTTTATGGCTCACCAGTGTTATTTTTAGTTTCCTGGTGCTGCTTTTTGATTTTCTTTCAGCTATCTTAGAATAGCTCCATGCAAAAAATAATCAACCTCTGCATTTTGCTTAGGCTCGTAGGATCCCCCCCACCATGTGGGCAGGCAACTGCAACACAGGCAGAAAAATCACAGGCCGAACATCAGCAAAAAAAAAACACACGTTAAGACATGAGTTGTGTGGCTCCACGGCACTGCTGGTCGGGGCTGACCCATGTTCTGCTGTGCAGCCAAGACTGGCCCTGGCCAGCAGGGAGCACTGCACAGCACCCAGCTCAGCACCCACATGCACCAGCAGCAGCCATCCAGCCCCAGGAGAGCCTCTGGGGAGGATCTGGTGCCCTTCAGCTTCCTCCACCCTGAAAGCTGCTTTCTCCTCCCAAGCCAAGGCAGCCCAGGAGGAGCTGGAGCCTGTTCAGTCACACATGAACCACCTCAGCTCTGCATCAGTGTCATGATCTTCGCAATTATTGATGTTGAAGCCAAAACAATGCTAAGCTCTGCTCTCAGAGCACTATTGCACATGCAGAACTAGCAACCAAAAAGTCATCCTTTTACCTATAAGGTAAGCAAGTTTGGTCTAGTTGTCATACAGGGACAATAAAAATAGCACCACTTTTAGTTGTTTGAGTGTAACCATACTTTAAAATGTCTTTTGACTTGAGGAGGTATACTGCAATAAACAGCAGACTGCCTCTTTGAACAAAGAGTGAGGCCAAGAGCAGTCAAACATGACGACTTTTCAGTCCGAGCTGTGCTGAGGTCTCAGACATGTACAAGGTATTCTTACATACAGTGAACAAGCAAAATTGTAGTGTAGCAATGTGACAAAAATCAATAAACTAGCCCATTTTTAGTGCCTGTATAAATCTTTTAACTAATTAGAAAGAATCAATATGTTGCCAGGAGACCTTGCCTCTCCACATGAGATCGACTTCTTTACCAGGATGCTACTACCTTTGCTGCAATTTATAACCTCTGACACTTCAGCTACTCTTTCATTTCTCCTGGCATGATTACAGTGTAAAAGTGCTATTTTCTAAATTATTTATCAAGTCACTTAAAGTCACTTTTTAGCTGAATTAAGAGATTAGAAGCCTACAAATAAAACATCCCATGGACTTTGAAGTATACAGTTAGATGAAATTATATTTAATGATACCTTTGATTTATCTGTTCATTTAAAATTAAGATATAAAGCAGCATCATTAGAAATACTTCAGCATTTTATAAGTCAAAAACCTTAATTATTATACTACATTATGAACATATCCATTATTCAAAAATGAGGGGACATACCACAGATTGAGCTTTTTTAAAAACTGATTGTTTTTCTTATTCTGATATCATCTCTGCCTATTATGGAAAATAGTCCATTCCACAGACAGTAGTAGTATGATATACAACTGTCAGTCTTATGCAAGCATAGGGGGGAAAATAAAAAGAATGTGATACTAAGGGGGTAGAAGACCAAACAGAAGAGATCAGCCTTCAGAGGAACTGTAGGAATAGCTTGCCACGCAGTATGCCTTATACTAATTTCTGATGCACCATTAAAGTAATAGTGAAATCTATTATAGCCTTTGACTTTGTTTTAAATGCATGTTATAAACAACCTAGAGGCCCCACCTGAGACATCCCAGGTACACTGTGTTGTAGATACACATAGAAAGTGCAGAGGAGAATGTAGTTGCCACTGATAAAACCGGAAGGGAGAGAGAAATACCTGACTGTCATCATTGTCCAAACTGGGAACTGAGGTCTAAAGAGGCTGGTTAATATGGGCATGCAGCAAGCCTGTGGACAACCAGGAACCAAACGCTTAACCTCAGCTCACACTTGTCCTCTGACTCCTGATTTGTTAAATCTCTGCCTTCCTTCTGCTAACCAGGTTATTCCAGTGTATTCTAGGGTTCAGATCCACTGCCAGAGAATTCAGTGGGAAAGACACTTCCACTGACTTCAGGTACCTTTGGAAAAGGTCCCAGATGGACTTTCTTCACTAATTTTAATCAATCCATGTGTGGACCTGCCTATATCACCCACAATTAGGTTGTGGCCGAACATCTTCTCCTGACTGCCCCCCAGTGGAGGCTGCCGCTCTTCTCTCCCCTGCCAGACTGATTATCAATCTGCCAGCAGAGAGGCCTGCACTCCGTCCTGCCTCAGTCAAAATGAGCGGTTTGTTTTGGCACTAAATAGTAGAAATTAAAGAGCTTCCATTTCAGTAGCTTGCTTGGCAGAGCTAGGGGACAGGGTGAGTAGCCTCCAGCAAGAATAGGGTTATTTTAGGGGCATAAACTGCACTAATAGCACCAACACTACTAGTTCGGGGGGGGGGCATCACCATAGCTGTGGTCAGTATCTCCCCAGTCTTGCCATGAGCCTCTCCTGAATCTACGTGATTCTCATGTCTGTCTTGCCAGAACAGGAGGATGACAGGATGAGGGAATTTATGGCTGAATGAAGTCCTAGTTATTGACTTTATGTCTGGTCTTCCTATACAGCAGAATGGACTCCAGTCTGATCTTTGGGATGAGAAATGCAAGCACATGGAAGCTGTGTACACTTGTGTATGCTCCCACTCGGAAGAGACCTTGCCACCACCACCATATGCAAGAGGAAACAAGGCTGAATGCTAACCCCAGCTCCAAAAACACCATCACCCCTTCCCCCTTCCCAGCACTTAAGTTTCCAGACACAGATGGGAAGCCTGTGGATAGCCCCACTAAAGCCAGGCCCCAGCATCCAGCCCCTCTAAGACCACAGGAGAGCAATGGACCTGTGGTGCAAGAATGCTGCTGAGGACATTCCCACCCCCACACTAAGTCCACCAGCACCAGCCCTGCTGCTCCTGGCACCAAAGGTCTTGTGCTCCCCATGAGCTGCTCTGCACCCACACCAGCGCAGCAGGGATGCAGCAGCACAGATTCATGAGGATGGGAGATGCTGACGCAGCAACAGCAGAGCACAGAAACAAGCTCATTGCAGCGAGACTTGGCAAGCCTATGTTTACAAGGGACAAAAGCCAAAACGAAAGAGCCTGTTGCAAAAGGCATGAGGAGGACATTGGATAAAACCATAGCTGAATGAAAGATTAGTTATAGGAAGGGGTGAACAGACAAGGAGAGAATCCTGCCTATTTGGTACCAGCCGTGATTCTGATCACCACTGGTCAGGAGATAGAGGCCAGAGCTGCAGTTATGTATTTCCAGTTCAGCTCTGCAAGGAAGAAGTTTTAATAGGGTGCCAATTCCCTTCAGCTGGAAGGACCTGCACAATAATGTCACTGCTGTTGAATGAAGTTACACACAGGCAGTATAAAGCAGCAGTAAATGCCAAGATTTCAAAAATCATTTTACATCTGACATTCTCCTGCGTTATTTCAAGTGAAAGATAAATGCACTTCCAAGCAGTAATCTTATTTTGTACCAACAACGTACACAAGTAGTTAAGTTGGGAATAGGATATCTTCTTCACTTTTATGCTTGAAAGCTGAAGATAAAGTTATTAAGTGTTTTGCATGTATAGAATGTAAGAGGAGTGACTGCTTTGCATAAATACATGGATTGGAAAATAAGAATTTCACAGAATAACATGACAGGCATATAGCAGCAGTAACATCTTCATGCAGTAGGCATTGTATTTCTGTAAGAGAGTGAAGAGATACAGCATATTGACCATTTACCTGTCTCTCTTGACTGGCCAAGAATAGAAATGGAAGGACTGTTTGGGATTAATTAAAGATCAGACAAACCCTAACTTGGCTTTAATCCAGCAAACACCTATGGAGCTTGTTAGTGGAACTACTCAAATGGAGCACCTTTTTTTCCCCCATGTGCAGAAGAGCTTGGGGAGCAGGAATGCAAAAATCCACTAACTGATATCGGAAGTGTTTCCATTTCCCCATTGGAAATTTCTCAGACAAGACCAAGACAAATGCTGCCTTTGGCTGTTCATTTCACCTTTTTGAGAGAACCAATAAGCAGTAAAAAGGAGTAAAAATAATTAGCACGCAGGCATACAAACTCCCCAACTGCAGATTTCTCTCCCCTAGCTGGACCATAGCCACAAAAGCGATTGGTTCAGCAGGTAGCACAACAGAGACCTCTAGGGAGCAGCAGCAAGATCCTAAAGCAGATCAGCCTCTGATGACCAGAGAAGTCCACCATCAGCCCCTCTTTTCTTCTCCCTGCATGCCCTTCAGTTCTACTCTATCTACCTGCAAAACTGTGGGTAGCAGAGACAAACAAAAGATTAAATGCAAGCTGTGCTGCTTCTTACCTCTTGTGGGATTTAGAGAAGCTAAACAATGTTGGATTCGGTTATATTCAACAGATCATTTCTGCTTGGCACTATCTAATCATAATTGCAGAAATCCCACTGCACTACAGAGTTTGGCAAACTCATCTTGGAACAGCTCATTTGGTGCTAACTTAGGTTATATTTTAGCTTCAATGATAAGTTACTGAGGAAGTGACGAGCATGGTTAGTTTTAGATGCCACCAGTTGAGAAGAAACAGGCAAGTCACCCAAAACGATCTCATATTTTGTAACTTTGTCCTCATAAAATGCAAATTTCTGCAAGTGGATGGTTTGAAAAACCTAGTGTGAAAAAAGGGAAATAAAATCCAGAAATCAAATACTAAATTTTTTTTGCCTTCCAGATTTTCTGTCTTCTCACCACTTTTGCTGGTGCTTCTAGAAGAGAAATTAGTGCAGTACTTTGTTTACTTCTGTGTTCACAGCTAACAACAGAAACTAAGTCTGGTTGTAAAAATCTTCCTATTTTGCATTTTATTTCTGGTCAGATTATCCCATTTCAGGCTGCAGAATCTATTATTAACAATGAAGGGAAGGCCATACAACAAATGGTCTGAATGTCTAGACTGATGGAAATAAAAACAAATTGCCTTTCTGGACAGAAGCTACATATTTAGGGTTGCTTAGATTTAGGTGAATAATGGATTTTTCCAGGTCAGTTGGCAAAAAGAAAAAAAATGTTTTTTCAGCTCAAAATGAAATGGAGTTTCAGGGCAGGGGAGAAATGTGATAGAAATAACAACAATCAACTTTAAGTATTGCTTCATATCCTTGTTCAGATAGGTAAATCCTATATTAAACCTACATATCTGGGTCACACTTTGAGCAAGTGTCACATTTTGAAGTTGACCAACACTATTACTAAAATTTACAGTTCAGGGTTGAATGGTATATCCTAGAGTCAGATTCTCTAATGCTTTGCAAAAAGAACAGAGCTTTGACTTATGCATAAGCATATTGCAAGCCTGACGTGCAGAAAGGGAAAATTTGACTGCTTCCCTCTGCACAAGGGTCCTGCCTGGCTCAGTGTTTACTCACACTGCAATCACTGACAGGCCAGCCAGCACAGAAAGAGCCAGGAGGTGATCTGAGCACAGCACAGGAGCACCAGGCACAGGCAGCGTGGAGAGGAAGTGCCCTCTCATAAGGCTTATGCCTGGAGGACAGACATAGCTGAGGCCATGAAGAGCCTCTAGCTTTTGCTCAGTATAGCATTTGCCAGAGAAGAGGATCCTTCATTTTACTGGGGTGTACACACATTAAATACATGCCTGCACAACTGCCCACCTACCTGAACAGGCTGCTCCACTGAGATCCTCCAAATTGGCCCCCTAATTCATTACATCTGTGATTCAGTCCTGACATTAGTATTTCAAGGGTTTTTTGAGCAGCGGTAACCATATCCTATGAATGAGATGAGGAAAAAAGGTAAGCATATTGGTAGCAGTCAATAAAGCACAGTTATGCTAAAATACTTTTTCCAGCCTTACCTGTTTCAAGGCTTGATCATAAATACATTTCGGGGCATTTGTTTTCAGGCTTTTTCATCTTATCACCATGCAACTGCTCCAAGGCACTGAATCCCCCTCACCTAGGACATCTGGGATGATGAACATTTACAGCAATAAAGAAATAATCTTTGAATCCAAGATTAAATCATGAACAGCGGCACTTTTTTCAAATATACCTAAGCCAATTCTGCCCAAGTCATTAGTGAGTTCATTTCCTCAAAAGCAATGAGTATTATTAAAGAGGGGAAAAAAGGAAAAAAGAAAACAAATCAGTGGAACTGGAGCTAACATCTTCAAAAACACCTTTGACTGCCAATGCTTTTGGCTTGTGATAATACTGTAATACTCTAAAATTGGCTTGAATTTCTGTAATAAGCTGTTCAATGTACCTCAGGCTTGAATGTTTCTTACCTATTTAAAAATGTCAATACTTAGAAATACTGAATACAATTGAGCTATACCTGTCTGAGAGGAAACAGACCATTCATGCTGAAAGTACTTGCTTAATTTTTCTTTTGAGTGCAAATATTCCCTGGCAGAAGACAGGTGGAGGCCAAGTACACGTGTGCTACACATGCACATACTGCCCACGCTCTCCAGCTTCCACCTGCTCCTCTGCTCCTACCAGACCTCCATTAAGCAGCTTCCATCAAACCGTCTACAGCCAAACTCATCTCTTGCAGCTCCAAAAGATAGAAGTCACTATTCAGAAACCCGTGTACACCTCCTTGTCACCCAAGCAGAACAGACAGATTACTTGGCTGAAGTTTGAGGCACAGCTTTGAGTGTGCATAGGGACAAGGTTTGGTCAAATAGCAGAATCAGTGTTGATTTCAAGCACCTCATAAGATCCAAAGACAGACCCTTTGCAGTGTAAACCCTGCAGCCTGCACCCATTGAGGGTTAGGTGTTCACTCCTGTGGCTTACATGCCCTGACAGGGAGACATATCCCAAGGCTCAAGTGGACAGGGCTGGGAAATGGTGAGCCCTTTGTTGAGCTGGGAACTGTGCAAGCAGGGGTCAAAGCAGCCGTCCGCAACAGTAGTGTAACAGGGCTGATGTGTACAGAGATCAGTTCCTGGGCAGCCACTGGTGACAGAATATATGCAGAGGTTGATCATCAAAAGCTGCGATTCCTGAAGTTGCAAGAGCTGCTTAGACAGACCTGACAGAACCTCTCTGAAGGACTGAAGATGGACCTGCACAAACACTGAGCTCTGCAAAGGCTGAAGAAAACAAGGACTGTATCCAGGGACAGGTGGGAACAGGACAGGAAAAGGGCTATGGAAAGCTTCATAATTCTAGTAGATGCACCATAAGGAGAAGACTCAGTTAAAAGACTGCTGCAATGATACACTTAAGAGCAGCAGTCTATGAGTGCAACAGACAGATTGATTGACAGCTTTCTGAAGCATATTTCAGGAATTTAAAATAAAAATTTTGGAAGGGAAGTGGATTTGAACTCTGTACTTGAGATTGGCAAAGCTCTGTCTACTGAGGGTGCTCAGGAGGTTGCTGTCATCTCCCCATTTCTGAGACAGAGACTAAGGCAGCGTCATGATCTCTGCAGGGATCCGAGATCACTGAATCAAGTCCTCCCTGGTGCCATTGGCACTGGGAGAAATATCAGAAATAACACCTTCTATGGTGAAAGAGGAAGATATTCCCCAAGTGATCCTCAAACTTAGAAGGAGGGACTTTTCCACAGCTCCTCTCAGTCCTTGCCATTCCTTCCTCTGTCTCACTGTCACAGCAAATCCATCACAACTCAGACAACAGAAGTAATCCACTAAGGGCAACAAACACAATACCTGATGTTCTCAAAGTTCATAGATCAAGGCTTACAGCTATTAAAAATAAAAATTGTAAAAGAACATTGCCTACCTTGAATGTTGATTCAGCAATCAGATGTCTGAATTATGTTCTTGCCCTTAAAATATACAGGGCATAAGTTTTTTTTTTAAATGGTCCCTTTAAAAACTATGCATACTGTACCTTGACATTAAGTCCACAGTAAAGTAGTTACCTTCAGGATTCTCCCCATTTAAGTTTTTTATTTTGCTTCAAACTAATCAGAGCAGCTGCTTCAGAATGGGAAAAGGAAGAAAAATATGATTTACTGCCAGACTCCCAGCAAGCAGAAGGGCACATACCCATCATTGCAGGCAAGCTGCAAGCAAGGGGAAAGAAAAACCACCCTGCACAGGTGAGGGAAGGCAAAAGGGAAGAGGGTGTGGGCTGAGCAAGGCCTCACTATGCAACAGTCATTAATGCAATTTCATATGAGGCCAGAGTGACATCAGGGAGGTTGTTATATGATTGTAATGGAGCTATGGCACATAGAAGCACAAAAGAGACATTAGCTTCAGAGAACCATTTATTTATCCCCTTCAGCTAAAGGCAGTTGGGCCTGATCCCACAGAGCACACTGGTGTATGTTCAGCTCTATCAGTTGGTGGTTTAGACTAAGTGCCCAAGCTTGCCAGCTCTGCCCCAATGCAGCAAGGTCTCCAGCAGAGGTGAAACTCTTCCGTGCAGGCTCTTCACCTGGACACTAGTAACCAAGACCAGGCTGCACAGTTACAACTGCCAGGGGCTTAAAACTGCACTTGATCCTGCCCAAACTCCCTCTGTGAGGGAAAGGTTGAAAATTTCCCATCACAACTAGGGGAGCAGCAGAGCCAGAAAAGCCCAACGTTCCAGAGACCACTGAGCCCCACGTGGACTCTACCATCTAGCAGGCTCATGCAGAAGCTTTTCTCCTCCATGCAGGCATCTATTTTTCTATAACTTGCCAGAACTTAATATCCATGAGACTTGTAACCCCTCTCAAGTTTGGCCAAAAGTGGCTATGAGACCAAAAGCTACCAGCCAGGAGACTGAGATACACATTTTCTTCATGGCCACCTAAGATCTGTTTCTTTATTAAAGCAGGGCAAAACCCCATTAGCTTGCTTGACAATAAACAGGGGCTGAGACAGCCAGGCACAGATCTACCACAGATCAAAATGGCTTGTAAGCAGCTCGCACCCACATATCAGCCAGCACAGCCACGACCAAGTCACATCCCCAGATGCACCCACCATGCATTGCCACTGTAACCATCATGTATCAGGGCTCCTCCTTAGCACGCCACTTCTCAGTGATTTGAAGGAGAGCTTGTTAAAAGTGGGACCAGTTTCCAAATTCAGTGGGAGTAACCATTGTGCAGGAGTAAGTGGTATCAGTCTCCTGGGGAGAAGCACACTGTGCTGGAGCAGGTGGTGGCCAGCAAGCTCAAAGCCCAACCACCCTGTCTGTGCTCCCAGCCAGCAGGCATCAGCAGCTTTGAATCGAGAGCTGCCAGCCCAACTCACAGCTAGCGCCCATGCAGACACCCTGCTGAGATGCAAATAGGCATCCTGGGGAGGGTCTAGCCTGCTCAAAGCTGTTAGAGTCAGCTTGCCTCCACCTGCCCCCACACTACACCAGCATCCTGGGTGCCCAGAGAGCCCAGGGCAAAGGACAGCACTGCGTTCCCGATGCTCCTGACTCCCTTCTCCCTATCCACTGCTCCACGCCTCCGCCATGCTTTAAGATTGGCTGAATGCTGCCAAATTTGGTTCATATCAAGTGATCACAGTCAGGTAGAGTAAATACCAGAGCTTCACAATTAAGTTTGCTCATCCTTTCCCATGGGAGCATGGGATACAAATCCTCCTGAGGTCTGCCATGATCCCCTCTGCAACTGCAGCTCTTGCCTAGCCATTTTTCATAATCCCTTCCTTGCACTGGCAGGATTTCACTCCTCCCTACTTCCGCCAGACCACAATAGTTCAGGGTGATTCTAGCCAGTCTGGCTTTTCCCTCCTCACTTTTTGAAAGGGACATGCATTTTCTGTCTTTTCTTCTAGGACTGCTGTCCTTGGGACTACGTGTCTAGCTTGGTCTCCTTGCTGCAACAGAAGAGCCCCCAAAAAACAGGACAGGTTTCTTCTAATTGCAAAGATTTTTCTAAGGATCACCCCAGGACTTTCATCAGAGCTCAGTTTTCACTTACCCATTCCTTCATGAGATTTTCCACTTACCTGGACAGGTAGAGCAGACTATTTACTCTCTTCTCACTTCTGGCAAGCTAAATACACGAAGATCTGAATTTCTTCATAAGTTCACTCTTAGCAGATCCTTCCATCCCTGGCTGAGCTTGACAGCTGATTGCTAGTCCTTTTTGACAATGGGGCCATTGCAGGGCTGAGCCTTTTCTGAATAAAATCGCCTCCAGAGATTACAGGGATATCTCAGCAAATAACAGTTTCTTTGGGCTTACCTGTGCTGCAGTAAGTCAGGACTAACTATTCATATTAGTTGAAACACCTCAATTGTTTATGACATTGAACATTCAAGCCAGTTGGTCAGCAGTGAACAAAGCAGGAAAAAAAAATCCACCTACAGAAAAGCATCTGGGAATCACATTTATGCAGGTGTGAGCCCTCACTTTGGAGGGGAGGTGAGCAAAAAGGAAACCACAGCTCAGACCCAGGCCGAAATCCATGGAGAACCATTCCACACTGCTCAGGGACAGCACTGTGGATCCCTGGTGTCCCATAAACATCCCTTCGCTTTCCAGCTCCTCCAGCCTGCTCCAAGCTGGAAGTACATGAACTCTCATGGACCACATTCACATGGGCACTACCAAGGATAGAAGCCCCCCTACACTACCCTTCAGTCTCTGACAGTGTGAAGCACTTGCCCCAACTTGCCATCCAGCCCATAGAGATGGCTACAAACCTGGGGCTGCCCCTGCTCTTGAGATACCTCCTGCCAATGGCAACCAAACACATCCCCAGCAGTGGTTTGCAGCCCCCAATACTGGCTGTTGGCCTCATGAGGGAAAGCAGAACTGGGCCCTTAACATGTCATCTCATGTTTGTCAGTAGGAAATTCAGATTGCACATATCCAATTAATGGAAACAGGAATAAACAAGCAGACTGGTTACTTCAATTATGTGCACAGTGCCTGCAGGGTTACCATTAAAAAAACCACAAAGAAAGAAAATAACCAAAACAGGTAAGAAGCCACAAACAGGAGTGTACAGTCTGCAGCTTACCTCTCCACCACTAGTGGAGGAAGGGATGTTATTCTTGGCAAATAAGTATAGTCCAAGATTTTTCAGCCATCTGTAAATAACATTTACCTGGAGCAGCTGTACCTAGTTAAATGATTTCCTTATGAGTATTGCACAGACCCATCTGTGTAGAGAAGAAATAGCTTGCTCTAAATGAAGATACAGAAGGAAAGAAATCAAAAGCTCTTCCTTTATTTATTTAAAATTCTCCCAGAGGCAGTTTTTCCAGAATCCTCCAAATTCAGTGAAGTCAAGCATCTGCTTTACTTGCAGCTTAACTTTCTGAAGGAAACATTACCTGGACAAACAATCCTCCCTAAGTAGCTTAACAAGTCTGTGTAAATGTTTGAGCTGCTGTAAAGAGGCAAGAAAGTCACCCCATATCCTACTCAGAAAGGTAAATAATTTCCTTGTTATTTTGAATGCCTCAACTATTTGTACTACCAAAAGGATTCAATGCAACCCAAAAATAGTCATCCCACAGAGCTTTCGTGACTCACATATAGCAAAAAGTTCGAAACTGGGAGGAAAAGTAATTTCCAATTCAGTAATTTTAATAATTAGGTGCAAAACTAAGTCCCTTGAACAGCTTGATTTGTGTTTAGTTAAGGATGTTAGTGAGACTAATGATCAAAATTCGTTGTTCAGCTGCGCTTGAACATTAAAACAGCCAACAATGCCAGCACACTGAATTCCCATGGTGGTCCTCTGCGTAAGCTAGCTAACTGTAAAACAAACACTGGACTTGCTTCTATTGCCTTCTGTATTCAATAGATGCTCATATTTGGTACTAAGCAGCACTGACTGAGACACTTGACTTTGCACCTTCCTCTTCATCTGGTTCTTATTTTATTCTCCTAAGAACCTGTGGAAATATTTCCCCCTTACAAGAGAAGAAAAAAATTCTACAAAGAAATACAATAACTTTCTGATCAAGGGTTTCTGTGGGGCTGCAGGAGTCACACACCAAAATTCAGCTCTAAAATAGCTTTAGGAATAAGCATGCTGCTAGTATTGCAGCAGAACTTCGTGCTGGAAGGACCAAGTCTTCCCCTTGGTTCACACATGGATTTCAGCGATTGCATCAGAAATCCTCAGAGATCGAGAGGATTCAGAATTATTGCATCTGTCCAAAGGCTATCTGAGAAAACAAATGTTTTACTGTATAAAGTGCCCAGGCATTCCTGTGAAGGCATACAGTAATCATCATTTCAAATTTAATTGTATTAATGGGATGAAGCTAGATAAGCTGTCAGCTTACAGTGAACATCTCTGGATCATTATTTGCATGTTCTCAGCCAGAAAGGTGTTACATGACCGGAAATTGTTTAGTACCAGACACTCTGGGGAATAATTCACCAGACATGTCAACGGTTCTGACTCCCAGCAAACGCACCTCAAAAAAAGATCTAGGAATAAGGTTTGTGAGATATGGTCAGGGTAAACAGCTTTTCTTCTTGTGCATTAGCTGCTATTTTAGTGACACCACAGATACAGGACCAGCAACTCCTGAGACACAAGGAGCTCACACTGAGCTAAAGAAGCCAAAAGCCCCTGAGACTGGGCAGATTCCTACCCTCAACAGACAGCAGCTTGGGCCACTGCGACACAGGCTCTACAGAGGTTACAGACATCTGCAGGAGGGCGAGTTTCAGAGGATCACAGGATAATTTAGGCTAGAAGGTACCTCATGAGGTCTCTAGTCCAACCTCCAGCTCAAAGCTGGGTCAGCTGTAGGATCAAACCAGGTTTCCTCTGGACTTTTGAGACCTAATGGGGGTCTTGAAAACCTCCAGAAATGGAGACTGCACATCTGCTGGGCCCCTGTTTCACAGCTGAACTGTCCTCATGGGGAAAAAGTCTCTTTATATCCAGGCAGAACTTCTCTTGCTTCAACTGATGCTTATTGTCTCTCACCCTTCCAGCACACAGCGCTGTGAAGAGCCTGGCTCCATCTCTTTGCTGACTCCCCATAGGTATCAGCAGGCTGCTGCAGAGGCCCCCTGCCTGAAGCCACCTACTCTTCAGGCAGAATAGGCCCAGCTCCCTCAGCCTCCCAGGTGCTCCTGACCACCTGGGTGGCTCTCTGCTGAACCCTCTGAAGTTTAAGTGATATCTTTCTTGAACTGGAGAATCAAAACTGGACACAGTATTCTAGGTACAGTCTAACAAACACTTAGTAGAAGGGGATAATCACTTCCCTCAATCTACTGGCTATGCTCCAAACAAATAAGATGCTCCATATATAAGAATATAGCCATCAATTCTGCTTTTCAGTGCAATGAGGAATTGCCTGTTAACATTATCAAACATCGCAGGCACATTTACATCTGGCCAGTCCTGAAGCACAGCTGCACTGCTAGAGTGCTATTGATACAGAAGGGCTTTGAACCAGACTGTAGCCAGATTTGCTAACTGTCACAGTCTAAAGCAGCTTGCTCAGCGCATCCTAAATAGGATATGCTGAGTGCATGTAGCATAGCTGATCTGAGCTACTGAGTTGCTTTGACATGCACAGTGGCCATCTGTCCAGGAGGACTGATGTCTGACAGCCCATGTTGCTGAACATGTGATCATCATCATCCAAGTCAATAGGGCAAGAGGATTACAGCTGAAACAAGTTTTTTTTCCAGCTAAATGAGTACACCTGGTAGGCCTGACTAATCCCCTGGTAACTGCATTGACTCCATCCAATGCTAAGGTAACTGAGATCAGAATCTGGCCCGGGGTTTGTAGGAATCAAATTGCAGAGTCAAGTAACTTGACCTACTTTTGTCCAGCTCTATGGAATTCCTCCCTGCTCACTGTGTTAGCACTAACTCTACCCAGTTCTCTCAGGCTCCAGGGCTGCAGGTATGACTAAGTGCCGAAAGATAACTAAATCACATGCATGACTGAAATCCCTGCAGATAATACCAAGCATGCAAAAGATGTAATCAATTTTAGAACAAAGTTAAATCTGCAGTCATTTACCCTACTTCCACTAATAGCTAAAGATAAATAATGTCATGCATTAAGTACTTCTATCACTTTTGTTCCAGAGTTGAGAATCTTCTAGCAGGTACTAGAAAGCAAAAACAAACACTGAGTGCAACAACACTCAAAAGCAACTCTCCTAGTACAGTATGTTTGCATTCAGCACAGATTTCCCAGTCAGCTCCAGTTTCAACATGGAAAGGTTGAATATTTGCAGCTCCACAGAAAGGGCAGAGCTACAGTTGATCATCTATAGCCCAAATAGAAGTAATGAAATATGCTCACCGTTATATAGGCATAATCGCCTCCGATTAAAAAAAACACTACATCAGAACAAAACAATGAGCTTTCTTTCTCAAACTAACCGATTCTAAGGAAAGTGCAAAAACTAGCAGTGAGTCTAGTCTTTCTAAGCCTGCACAGTCATTGAGAGCACATGGGCTAATAAGGCTTATCAACCCTTAGCCTACTTCACACCCCTTCTTCCCAGGCATAAGAGGAAAAGACAGTTTTGAAAGCTACACACTATGCTCAGGTAGTCATCACTATCTTTTAAAAAGTGATTCAAGGAAGTTGCTTGCTTCTGAAGCAGAGCATCCTCTGACTTCTAGTAACACATAAAATGATGTTATTTTTAAATGAACTGAATAGATCGAAATAGGTAGTGTGGCATGTAAAATTCTCACTGCTTTTGTATCTGCTGCACACCACATAACACCAGACCTTGTGGAAGCAAGGATCCCAGGTTAAGTTTTGCTGAGTACAAAAGAATTCATTTATCCATTTTGAGTTTATCACCTCTGCGTTTCACCAAGCCTCCCTTCTGTACACTGCAAACACACACAGCAAGGAAACACCCCACTGACCCTCTCTGCACCCATCATTACTATACGCTCTCCTGTTACACCCCGGCCTATTAGTCAGCTCTTAGAGTTTAAGTGGATTTTATCCTGCTTAATAATGTCTCAAATGAAAATCCTCTATGCCTGTAATTATTTCAGTTGCCCTTTTCTGCCTCCTTTCACTTTCAGCTCTCACCTTTGTTGAGAGAAGTTGATTTTTACATCCATTTCTCTAGCTGCAAAGGAGCAGTAGTAAGAAAGCCTGGTAAAGGGACATAATAAGCAGGGAGGTGCCTGAGTTAATGTTTATTTTACACTGATATCTAGAGGCATTGGCCAAGCCAGAGCCCTGCTGTGATAAGCTACCCCAGATATGGAGTACCTGACAGCCCTCACTCAGAGGACGGCATCTTAAGGGCTAGAGGAGTCTGGAGAGAGACAATTCACACTGCAAGTTTACTCGTCTTATGCAAACTCACAGCCTTTCAACTTCCTAGCAGACACAGGCAGCGCTCAGCAAGAGCGTGCCGAGTGTTTGAGAACAAGACCACTTATTCCTTCTCTTCAGCAAGGGAAGCTGGGCCCAGCCGGCACACAGCCCCAGGCAACCTTTGCCACAAAGCCACAAGCAAAACCTTCGCAGGGCCTGTGCCTGCATATGGTAAGAGAGCAGCATGAGGCCACCATGTCCAAGGGCTGCAGTGCTGGCAGTAGCAAGGGGCAGAAAAGCTTACAGCTTCCCACAGGCACCTGCCTGCTGGGGAATTGTGGAGATTTAAAACACGGACCCTGAACTCCCACAAAGCAGCCACTTTAAAGCATAAAGCATTTCAGTGACCAAGATCACTCTAATCCAGGCCCCAGGGAGCATGCATTACATATTAAATGGCCTATTTCCAGAAAATAGGAGTGCCTGCAGTGGTGATGTAACCAGGGAGAAATCATTTCAGAAGCATCAAGAGAAGAATAAAGCCCCCAGAGCAGGAGGGCAGAGCTGCAAGCCCAGCTTAGCAACACCTCCCAGTTAGCAGTTCAGAAAACACAACAAAAAAAGTGAATTCTCACCAAAAGCTGCTGTAGATAGTTCAGCCACAACTGGCACATCAGTCAGCTATCCTCCAGATCCCAGCAAGAGAAAGAAGCCCCAAAAAAGCTCATTGCAACAGTGCAAACCCACGACCAGGCTAGTGGGACCTAGGGGCAATGCAGCAAGGGGCAAACCTGCAGGCACCAGTGCCATGCTCTAAACCCCTCAGCCTCCAGAAGCCCATGAAAACTGCTGCACCTAGAGGCAAAACTATCAGCTCTGTTACTGGTTGCCTTCAGTGAGGAAGGAAGAGGTTTTCTCTCCCCTGGTTTTATCTAGGTCAGTCAGCTGACCACAACAATGGTGATGAGGATGATGCCCAGGTGGTCCAGGGCTCCTTCTCTTCCCCTGTCTAATTCTCCTGCTGATTTTGGGCAGGGCAGTCTTCTCCATCCACCTGTGTTATACTCCAGGGTTAGTTTTAAATAAGAAATAGGGTGTGGGTTCCTAATGTGCAACCAAGAATGGAGCATAGATGACTGCAAGGCTGCAGTTTGTCATTCCTGCAACGTTTAAGGGTGAACAGAACTTAATATATAGTTTTAAAACAATTACTCAATTATAAATTTGCCTGATTCTTGGCCTTGCACATGTATATCATGTGGCATAGCCAAGTCAACCAGATACATCATTAAAAGCAGCAGCAGGGGATGGATTTATCAAACGTTCTGAGACGGATCACAAACTTTAAAAATTCCAATTTACTGTAGATTTTGGAAGAGAGAAAGAAGGAGAAGCTAGTGAATGGAAGCAGAGCTTGTGCCATGGCACTGCAGTTAATTCTGTGTTAGAACAAATGCATTAAACATTTATTACACCAAAATGTTAGTTTAAAACTATCATTAAAATCAGTTTTCTCTTCATCCACTGGAGATCAGTTATTCATTTAAAGTTCATGAAGCTTCCCTAATTTCAACATCGTTATTTCTATGTGCACATAACAGGAGCCATTATATTTTAGCTTCATACGGTAACATTACCCAATTTATTTCTCATACTTTCCTATCTCCTGTTTGCAAACCTTTGTACTGAACATGAACATTTCACTTAAAAATGAGTCTCTTAACAACCATCTTTTGGAAATACATGCACAGCATGTATGAGGGGAAAAAGTCAGCTTAGGGTAATACACACATTGATTATTTCTGAGCTGGATCATTTCTACTCTTCTACCTTAGACTCTTTGTTTAACTAGTCATTTTTTTTTCTGCTTTGTACTTCATAATTTGCCAAGCTATTTGTTTTTGCTCCTGGCTTGGCTCAGAAGATTTCCCAGCAAGAGCTCAGAGGAGCCCTGGCGCAGGGCTGGGACGTGGCTCACGGCTACTCCTGCCCCGGGCGGCCTCCGGCCAGACCCCAAAGGAGCTGAGGGCTGCTCTCAGCTAGGTTCCCCTTCACTGCCACAGCGATGCGATGGACAGTGCTCCCGGGCTCACGCGCCCGTGGCGGGGGTCCCGAGGCTGGCCGAGGGTTTCAGGAGGCGCGTGCGGGGCGGGCAGGCGCAGGCACCGGGCTCTGCTGCTGCCCAGCACTGGACTGATGCTCCTCGTGGTCTGCTACTGAGGCCAGTCGCAAGGGGAAAGCAGGGATCACATCTTAGTTAGTAATGACAGCTGAAAAGGGCAACTAAAGCCACTAGCTTTTAAAATACATTAATTTATGGTAATTAGCATGCAGATCTTCAGATTAGGACTAAGAAAATTGCTGCCATCTACTGCTGAAAAGAAATATGTGAATATTGAAAGCCTCTTCCCAAAACAAGTTATGATCTACAATTAACTTGACGGAGTTTATCTCAAGTAGCAAACCCAGCTCCAAAAAGCAGAGTTGTTAAAGACAAGGAGGAGGGATGTGACACTGCTGCCTGGCAGTCAGGGCATCAAGTGAGGCTGACAGGGCTCCTCTTCTCCTCAGCAAACCATTTCTAGTCCGTAAGGAGAGCAAAACAGTGAGGCTAGCAGGCCTCTCAGGAGCCACACTGGGCAGAGCTGTACTTCAAATACATCCCCAGGAGCCTGAACATCTCCCACTTGTGAGACACAGACACCTCCCATCAGGGGAATAATTGGTTAAGCCATGGGGAAATCTTTTACTTTGGACTCCCTGTTTGCTTAAAATTTGGGATGTGTTTCCCCCTACCCACTCAGAGTTCATAATAACTCCGATGAGATGGGGGGGAGAGGTTGTCTGCCATACAACCCTGCTGCGATTAACCTCTCCCAAACCAGCAGGGTTAATCCATCTTGGGGGGAGAGCAAGAGCCTGCGAACTGGCATCCTGCCTCCTGTTCCCAGTCCCAAGCACCCATCAGGCGTCCTTGTGCTTCCTCGCACCAGGGCCAATCTCAGACGCATATGCGGTTGTCAAACTCCCGGCTGAGGCATATGGATGTTTTACCCTAACAGCGATGCAAAAGCGCTTAGACCTCAGCCTAGACCTCAGCGCAGCAGTAATTAGGAGGGTGAAAACCAATAATTTTCTTAAGTAGCTCTCTCTTTCTCCTGTACACACATCATGCACAGCACATTGATTCATGTCAGCAATTAAGGCTTACTCTTTAATCTCAAACACTTTTTCATTATATCGCTGATAGTCAAAAGTATCTGAAACGCCCAGAGCAGTCTCTCCTCCTCTACCCGCAGTGGCAAAAATGGTGGGAGAGAGAACAAAGGAAAAAAAAGAAAAAAAACACTTCTCAAATATGATTCTACAAATTTAGGCAAAACTGGGCTTAGAAACAAGCTTCAGAGAGAGCAGCTGCCATGTGCAGACACACTGCCCTGGATCCGCAGGCCCTGCCAGCACCTCTGCTCCCCCTTCCCGCGAGCATGTGATGGTGCCTGACACCAGGCAGCTAGTTGAGCCCCAGTTCACGTTTACAGAGCGAGACAGGTATTCGCTCCCTGTCTACAGGGCACTTGGCCTAAGCAGACGCTGAGCTGCCTGTTGTTTCCTCCAGACACTCCTCCTAAGCACAGGGGCTCAGGACTGCACACTGCAGCCCGGCCAGCTGCTGCTGCCGATGGAGAATAGGCAGCTTTAGGGCACGGCAAGGTTTGGCTTTTAGTCTCTCCCCCCACTCGGACTTCAAAAGGTGACGACTCCCGCAGAGAACTTGCCTGGGATGATTCAAGGCAAGACAGCTGTTTCCAGCAGAAAGTATTTCCAACCAAGCCACCGAAAGGGCTGCTAAGGTTGGCTCAACAGTGGCTCTGGCAGCAAATTATTCCACTCAGCTGGTAAATCTTCCACTTCACTTGCGAACTTGTACTCCCAGCACTAAAGAAACTGGGTAGCTGAGCCCTCCTTGCTGTGCAGCTAGTCCGCGGTTCGGCAGGTAGGGATCTGTCCCTATAAACACAGACAGATTTAAGCATGTGTTTAATAGCGTTTCTGAACCAGGAATCTGATGCATTTAAGGGGAAAACAAAAGCATTTTTTATTTGTATATCCTGACAGAGCCAGGTGCCTGAACAATGTTTTCCCACTAGAAGGAGACTGCGGAAGCCTTTTTTTCTCCTAGGAAAATAGTAAACAGTCTTTCAGAGACACAGAATCAGCCTAACAGAAGCATTTATGTCAGGTTATCCCACCAGGAGCATTTCAGCTGTATTATCCAGAGAAGAACATCTGTACAATATTTGCCTGCCAGGAAAAAAGCCTCTATTGCATCTTCCCAAAAGGAAAATTTTTATAACCTTTCTCTGACGGGGAAATAAGAATTATCCACATAGGAGCATATCATTTGGGTTCCCCTGACAAAGGCTTATTTATTTATATATTTTGGCCCCGGAAGAAAAAAAAATGTTAAAACGTTACAAATGAAGCGCTGGTAGATTTCTTTTGCTAATAGAGCTGGCGGGGGGGGGGGGGGGGGGTGTCACCGTGCAAACAGAGCACCTGAAAGGACAGGCGTCCCGGGAAAGCCCAATGGAGTCGCTGCCAGGGACTTTGCGGGCGCAAACCAGGAGGCGCGCAGCTCCAGCACTGCGCTCCTCACACCCAAAGGTGACCCGCTCGCTGAGAGCCGGCCGGCAGGGCCGTGAGGTGCACCCCGAAGGGCTGGGCACCCTCACGGGAGCGTGCAGAGGCTGCAGGAGGGAAAAGCAAGAGCGAGCCTGGGCCAGGTGTTTTCCGGGCTCTGCGATGGTACTCTTCCCTCCCTTCTCCCTTGGAAGGGAACTTAAGGAGCTTGCAGAGACAGGATACATGGTGGCAGAAATTATAGGAGAAACACAGTTAAATACACTCATTAGTTTGAAAACAGGAGACCACCACAGCTAACCACTGGATCACTGCTGTGGGGAGATGAAAGCAAACGCTATTTTTTTGTTTTCCTGTCAAGTTAACATCACATGAGTATCACAGCGGGAATCAAGACCCCTAGCCCCATGGCTCTTATATAAAGAGCATTACAACACAGGAGGTTCCTGTTGGCTGAACTTCATTTGTCCATCAGCCTCCCCATGAACGGCCTGTCTCCTGGCCTTTGTCAGCACCAACAGAAGTGCTCGTTGGTCAGGGGCTGGGCAATGAGAGAACAATTTCTAACAATAGAGGGTCTTCATGGGCTTTACCTGAAATGATTAAATTCAGCTGCTTCCAAGCTGGGTCAGGGAAGGCAGCATGGGAGCTCCTCTGCATGGACACAGCACCGCTGGAGGCTGCCTTCCCGCCTGTGCGCTGGCTCATCCATGCTCTCATTTTCAGGAGTGCTTGCAGAGATCATTACATCAACAAAGCGTTAGTGAATTAAAGTGAAAAAATCCCTCTGGCTCTGACGCTGGGGAGTAACTAAGACATCTGCAAATGCCTGTGCTACTGCCCCAGTAGCTAGCCAAGCTAGCAATGCCCTCTCAGGATTACACCTTGTGATCTAACCAAGGGAAACGACCAAGCTACAGGAACTTCACTGTTGATCCTGGAGTCTAGCTTCTTTCTGGAGCTTAAAGAAAGGGATTTCAGGAGCCCCAGCAATTACAGAGACACAGACACATCCTCATCATGGCCAAGAAGTTTCACCATCTTGGCAGTCTGCCTTGGTTTGGGGTCTCCTTTGGTTACTCAACTGGAAGAAGCTACAGCTGTTTTTCAGTCCCTGTTTCAAGAACTATTCAGATACTGGACATGAAATAGATACAAAAACCTGGGGTCAGGGGCATACCACAGCCCTGTCCTAGAAGTGCCTTTGGGAGTTGTGCCCCTTTTTCCAGGGCCCAGCAACTCCTGAATTCCTCTGCAGCAGCCCCCAGCTTGGTGCTGTGCCAGCTCCCTCCTGGAGGGCTGCAGACCACAGGGACTCCTTCTGCTGAAGCAGGAGATATAGGTTTGACACCACACAAGAAGTGAAATGGAAAGTGAGTCTCCTCTGATCACGTCTCTACCCCGAGACAAGGTATAAGGTGACATTTCCCAGCCTCTGAGACACACTCACCAGCCACGCTCTGCAAAGTGCAACTGTAGCACAGAGCACCCATGCACTACTATAATAGTAGTAGTAGATAATTAATCCTCTGAAGCAAAGTGATAGCATAGGCTAAAAAAGCCTATGCTTTTTAGCATAGGCTAAAAAATTTAGCATAGGCTAAAATTTAGGATAGGATTTAGGATAGGATCCATAAATCCATGGGCCCTGATGGGATGCAGCCACGAGTGCTGAGGGAGCTGGCGGATGTTATCGCTAGGCCACTCTCCATCCTCTTGGAAAGGTCCTGGAGAACAGGAGAGGTGCCTGAGGACTGGAAGAAAGCCAATGTCACTCCAGTCTTCAAAAAGGGCAGGAAGGAGGAGCCAGGAAACGACAGGCCTGTCAGCCTCACCTCCATCCAGGGAAAGGTGATGGAACAGCTCCTCCTGGAGGTCATCACTAAGCATGTGGAGGACAAGAAGGTGATCAGGAGGAGTCAGCATGGATTCACCAAAGGGAAATCATGCTGGACCAACCTGATAGCCTTTTCTGATGGAATGACTGGCTGGGTAGATGAGGGGAGGGCAGTGGATGTTGTCTCCCTGGACTTCAGCAAGGCTTTGGACACTGTCTCCCATCACATCCTCCTAGGTAAGCTCAGGAAGTGTGGGCTAGATGAGTGGACAGTGAGGTGGACTGAGAACTGGCTGGATGGCCGAGCTCAGAGGGTTGTGGTGAATGGCGCAGAGTCAAGTTGGAGGCCTGTGACTAGTGGTGTCCCCCAGGGGTCAGTCCTGGGTCCAGTCTTGTTCAATATATTCATCAATGACCTGGAGGAAGGGACAGAGTGCACCCTCAGCAAGTTTGCTGATGATACTAAACTGGGGGGAGAGGCTAACACACCAGAAGGCTGTGCTGCCATTCAGAGGGACCTGGACAGGCTGGAGAGGTGGGCGGAGAGGAACCTCCTGAGGTTGAACAAAGGCAAGTGCAAGGTCCTGCGCCTCGGGAGGAATAATCCCATGCACCAGTACAGGCTGGGGGTTGATCTGCTGGAAAGTAGCTCTGCAGAGAAGGACCTGGGAGTGTTGGTGGACAACAAGTTAAACATGAGCCAGCAGTGTGCCCTTGTGGCCAAGAAGGCCAATGGTCTCCTGGGGTGCATTAGGCAGAGCGTTGCCAGCAGGTCGAGGGAGGTGATCCTGCCCCTCTCCTCAGCCTTGATGATGCCATCTAGTTCTGGGCTCCCCAGTACAAGAGAGAGATGGCGCTCCTGGAGAGAGTCCAGCGGAGGGCTACAAAGATGATGAGGGGACTGGAGCGTTTCTCCTGTGAAGAAAGGCTGCGAGAGCTGGGCCTGTTTAGCTTGGAGAAGAGAAGACTGAGAGGGGATCTCATCAACGTGTACAAGTATCTGAAGGGGGAGTGTCAAGAGGATGAGGCCAGTCTCTTCTCCGTGGTGCCCAGCAACAGGACAAGAGGCAACGGGCAGAAACTGAACCACAGGAAGTTCCATCTGAACCTGAGAAAAAACTTCTTCACTGTGAGGGTGACTGAGCATTGGAACAGGTTGCCCAGAGAGGTAGTAGAATCTCCTTTGCTGGAGATATTCAAAACCCGTCTGGATGTGATCCTGGGAAATATGCTCTAGGTGACCCTGCTTAAGCAGGGAGGTTGGACTAGATGATCTCCAGAGGTCCCCTCCAACCTAAATGATTCTGTGTGATTCTGTGATTTAGCATAGGCTAAAAAAGGACAAAAGAAATTAGTGCCCACATCTCCTAGAAGTTAAGGAGAATGAAACACTCAAATTCCTTCAGCTCTTTGGAAAATACATGCATGCCTTGGGAAGCAGGAAGGTCTGGTCTATGCCTAAACAGCAAGACATATTAAAGAAGCCTGTGGAAAAGCACAGCTAATGGAAGTGTTAACTTCCTTGAACATTTTTGCTTCTGTGGCTGTTAGGATAAACCCTTGCTGGTGTTGCTGGATGCTGCATCTAGGTGTCCTGTAGCACTTCACCTCTCCTGAGGTCTCCAGTCGCTGGTGAGGATAGTCCAGTGCTCTGCGGCACCAGCCCTGTGGTGGACGGCCCAGCTCTGAGATGCACCTCTGCACCTACCCCTGAGAACCTCCTGATCTTGCTATTAGACAGTCTTGAGCCCTGATCCTGGCACCTTTACTGTGTACTGCCTTATTCACAACAAAAACATCTGATGAGACCAATGCCTGAATAAGGACAGTAGAAATTTTGAGCTTGAAATTTCCGTAAGAACATGATAATAACACTTGGCAGAATAGTGTCTTGCTTCTCCACTAGATTATTTATACCTTTGATTCCTGCTAACAGTCTTGTCAAATGAGTATAGATTTATTATTTTAATTATCTCAAGCTTGTCGAGATTTAAACATCTGTTACAGGTGTTCAATAAGTATTAGAACAGCAATCAATTTTTTTTAAGCAGAGGAGTGATTCATGGTGCTCTGTGAATAGATAAACTCACTGTAGTCAATACCAGAAAGATATTTTGAAAGAAAGCAGGAGGCTCTTTTAATTTGCTTCTAATTAATTCTATTTAGGAAGCTTAGATGAAACATAACATTTAGGAACACTAAAAGTCATTTAATTACATGATTTGGTGTGTTATCTTCAGATCTTTCATTGCCAAAGAAGCAGTGTTTTCTGTTCTGTTTCCCAGCAGGACATTGTTTATGGATCTATATATCCATACAGTTTATGTTGAATACCCTCTGTCCCACATGGCTTTCATGTCTGTGTAATAGATTTATTACCATCGGAAGAGTTCAGCCCGGAGCTTTGCTTGACGCCTCAAAAGGAGGCAACTTCCAGGTCTGGCTTGGCACAATGGGCTCCATTAAAACAGCATGGCCTGTGGAGGGCGGAGACAGATCTGGGAGTCCCAACCTTTATGCCTAGCATCTGTCCTGAGCTGACTAAAAGAACAAATATTAATCCCTCCAGTAACAGATATGCCAGTACAAAGGTATGGCACTCAATTCTCTGAAAAACTTTTCTGAGAAGGCACAGAAGGACGAAGGCACTGAGAAACAGGAGTCCAGGACACAATGAGTAAGCTGGTCCTGCATTTCTGAGCTATCTGTCCCTTCATAACAGTAGTGCTGGTCTTGGATCAATGCTTCCCAAGGACTTGTATAGATTTGTATTTCAGGTCCATGGGCTGGGCGCTGATAGCTCAAATGACATCCACTGGCACAGGAGCCAACGCACTCAGCTCCGGAGCTGCCGACACACCATCAGCCCATATCAGAGAGCAAGAGCCTCCAGTGCTCTAGCATCCTCAGTGCTCCTGGCCCCACTCAGGGCCTCTCAACAGGAGCACTGCAGAGATAGCACTGCGAGGCTTCCCGCTGGCCCTGAAGGAGGTGGAGGGACCCGCACTTTCTCATTGGGTGCCACAGCTGGTTTCACAAGTCCACCCTACATGATCCCAGGAGCTCACCTCACTCTCAAGGCGCAGCTTCCCACCCAGGGCCACTGTGGGCAAAGCTACCCAGAGCTGGCACAGGCCCAGGAGGATGTGCAGATGGCACACCTGCCTGTGCCTAGACCCCACCCAGACAGCCTCAGGTCAGCCACCATCACCTGGAGCTACCCACCTTGGGGGACACTCCAGGTATGCACCCCTCACAGTGTCTTTCAGTGCCTCCCCCATGCCCGGCCCTCCCACACAGCAGCATTTCCACCCTGTTTGCACCACATCTGTCTAGATCCAGGACCAAGACAAAGAAAGAAAGAAGGAAACTGAAGGCAGAGAAGATGTCTGAACCCCTGCTAGCACCCAGCTCTGTCCTGTCATCTACTATTGTCCCTTGAGCAGCAGGCATTTTCACAGGTGCCACCTAAGACTAGCGCAGAGCTGACATCCCATCCTGCGTGTGTTATGCACCAAATCCCTAAGAGGAATCCGGCTGCAGTGCATGCTACGAGCACAGCATGGATATGGTTAAGCAGAAAAAATGTTCCTCTTAAAATATCTTGAGCCACTGCCCTGGAAAGGAAAGAAAATGGGTCTTTGAAGGTAAAAAGGCTTCATTTCATGCAGAATAAAGTAGCGCAACAATAATGCTTACCCACTCTCCCCCAGTCTGTCCTTGAAGAATTTTAAAAGATTAAAGAAGTGGAAGTTGAGCCAGCTAAGAAAGTGCAGAATGCATTACAGGCTGCAAAGATAATAATGGTTCTTTTTATCAAGTTTTATAAGAGAAAGAGACCTGCCTCAATACAAAATTTAAAAACAAAAAAAAACCCAAAAAATAAAAAAAAGAAAAGAGAGAGAGAGAAAGAAACTCTTGTGATTTTTGAAATAAGATCTTGTCCTAATGGAAAAGTACAGGGGAAAATTAAACTTTAATTTCAGGAAATAAAAGAATTTATTCTAATTGCCCTGGATGTCAAATCCATCAGACCAAAGAAATGGACGATCTGAAATATCTAGGAAATCAACAGTTCTTTTATGCCAGCCCTTGACGTTTCCTATCTGGAAGAGAGAGCATCCCAGCACAGTAGTGTTACCTTCCAGACTCAAACCTGACTCAAGGCCCAAAAAAGTTTAAGTCCACAGCTAAATTCTCCAGCTGAGGAGCTAACACAAAGATTGTTATTACCTTACTTACTGTGGGTAGAGCTAAATGAATTTTCAGATGAGTTTTAAGCTAGGAAGGAGCAGATTTGTGGATAAGCACACATCCTATGAAAGGGAGGCAGCATGAAAATGAGACGCAGAGCTGTTTATGGGAGAAACGGATGAATGGAGCATTGAGACTCATCAAGTTAATGAGACAAAGCCAGATGTCTAAAAAGAGAAGGATTTTACTAGGATATCTGAAAGATGCAGTGAGCAAAAATAAATACCACAGATCTGATTGCTGCCCTCCTACAGAAACCAGACAGCTTCTAGCTCAAATTATCCCCAATGGCCATGATAGGAATATTGTTCTCTCCTGTACAATAGATTTCATCAGTTCCCAAACCACAGAGTCAACCCCTCATGCAATCAACAGACAAAACCAATATTTTTAGGAAGGAGAACACAAATGCAAAAACAAAGGCCAGCTACCAGTCTTAATAAATCCACTATGAGTTTCAAGAAAGCCTTGGGCTAAGTATTGAACGGATGAAAATTAATACACTGGATTTGTCAGTTGGTAGAAATTTAATACTGGATGTAAAACTGGACGTGGATCTGTGCGTTGCACAGAGTTCCTGATATAATGAAAGGCCTTTTAAGTGCTGTATTCACAGCCCACGAAGTCAGTGACATTCCCATGGGCTTCAGAGACCTTGGATAAAACCAGAAGTACTAAATAAATACAAAATAAAAAAACATGTTTTCAGTGCTGGAAGCATGAGGCAGAGCCAAGCTTCCATTTCTTTCTACTTCCACTTGTTTTTCCTGATAACGTATGACGCTCTGGGCACAGGAGCACAGAACCTTCATTTTTCAAAACTTAGTCTGCATTTGCAGGACAAGCAGTTTTGAAAAATATTACAAGGCTGAGGAAATGTAACATAGAGTTCATTGAGAAAATAAAGCTGGAACAGTGTGGTATCTTTCTTATATTGCCTTTTTTTAAAAGAACTGCACACAGTTCTTTTCTTTTCTGATCTTTCTTTTGCAACAGTATCTAATTCATCCAAGTCAGCATTTTAAAATCTAGTGGAAAAAAATCCTAAATTATTAAATGGAATAAACATAGATTTTATACTTAGATCTATGGGTATATACAGCAATTTCCATAATAATTATGCAATGCAGTTCATGCAACACCTTGTCTAGAGTGAATTCTCTACTTCATTTTAGCACCATCATAGGAACACACATTTAAGAAGTTATAGGAAGGAAACAATTGCCTTGGGGAGTTGCACTTGCTATTATGTTCTAAAACAATATTTCCAAGAAATAGATTTAATCTTTCATGAAAAATATTTATTAATTGAAGGCAGGAAACAAAAATATGATTTTTTTTTATTAGTCTCATTTCCTAAGGAGGCACTTGCACTGTTTGTGACCTCTGTCCACCCACACCCAGGAATTACTGAGTCCATTGACCAGCTGCATTCAAATTCAACAAAAAGTGAGACGTTTCAAAAGACTTCAAGTTCTAAAGGTTTGGTAAGGGTAAATAGTAGATGGGAGACAGCTCTTAGTAATGCACACAAAGAAAAAAGGAAAGCGCTGCAAGTTTAACTTTAATTAAGCACCAGAGAATATATTTTGGAGCCAAAAAAATCCTGCCCTATGCTGACCTCTATTGTCTAATATAATTTAGATAAGAAGTCAGTAACCCCACACAAAAATCCTTAGAAAATTAGGTTTTGTCCACTATACCTATCTTGACATGCGGTAAAGAATACAGAGAGCACAGGCTAAAGCTGATTCATGCTCTCAAGCTTATAAGAAATGGCAATGCTTTACTTAAGATGCTGTCACAAGCCTTTACCTTTGTGCAAGATATTCCCTTCCCTAACTACGTACGGGCTGAACGTGCGTGGCTTCCACCTTGCTTTGTGGTGTCACGTTCTTGAATTGCCCATCGCTGCTTTTGGTTAGCAGCTCCAAATAGCAATGACATTGGGGAAGCAAAGACGTGTCCTGGGGGTTTCCACAGGAGTTGAGTTTCCTTAGTGTCTCCTGCGGGCTAGTCAGCAGGGCCTGGAGTGGGGCCTTCAGGGGAGAAACCTTTTCCCATTCTGCCTGATGAAACAGGCACCGAATCAATTAAGTCCTATTGAAAGGCAAACTAATTAGTAATGAATTAGATCATTACCTTTATCAGTGTTGTGTATCTCCAGCTGTTGTGAAGCATCTCCCCAGTTTGCAAGTGTACAATTGCAATGCACTTTCACAGATTTGACAAACTTTTCCCCATTTCTGGGGAAAAAATTTGCAAGTAAAGGAAAAAATGTGTAGCCTGATGAGGAAACAAAGCTAGTCAAAGGGCACACAGAGCTAAAGTCCCTCCCGGCTACACACTGCTGAAACAGACTTTTATTATGTTATTGAAACATACTTTGATATATTACATACATAAATATGCAGCTTCCTGACATTTTAAATTATTAGCAGAAGGACTCAAAGTGACTTAAGGCTCCATCCTGCATTTTTAGCAGATTTCCAGATCTCCCTGTCAGGTTATAAGGAATTGGAGCTGCATTAGAAATGCAAGATGGAGGGGGCAGTGGCTTTGTCTTTCGAATCTCAAGTCACATTATACATAGCTAAGTCTGAGGCTGTGAGTCCACGCCATGTGCTCAGCCTTTCATCACGTGTTAAAAGCATCACTGTACTATCTGTGCTGATCACTTATCTGTTTTCCCAAGTCCTCTTAGCCTTCAATCTCTAGTCTCTAAAAAAAAAAAAGAGAAACATTTCTCTAAAGATCAGTGGAAAAGAATGACAGCTGAGAACTGCAGCTAAACAACACTTCCACTTTGCAGCCAATAATGGCATGGAAAGTCAGGAAGAGAATAAAGTCCATGAGCTACACGAAAGATGCACACACAGTTGGGTTGGCAATAAATTTCTACTCTGCGAAAAATAAAAGATAATTTTCTTCTCAATCACTTATAGTTTTTTGTCAGTCTCGTTATTCCACTTTCCTACCCTTTTCTGTGGAAAATAGAAAACAAAAAGGCCTACAAATCGGTATCCAAGATGCTTGTTCGAGGTGCTGCAAACCCAACCTGAGGTCCCTCATGGCAGGGATTCAGCTGAACCTGCCACCTTCCAGTCAAGTGCCACCAGCTCACTGACTGTTCATATATGGAATTAGTATGATATAGAATCATACTGTGGTCTTGAATAATCTTCCCCTTCAAATGACCATAAAAATATCTTAACACCTAGCATTTGTCCAAAGTAGTGCCTGACTATCCTGCCTTCCTGAACTCCTCTCCACTGAAAGCAGGTATGGGACCGAATGCTTTGCTGCCACTCTTTGGAATAATACAGAACTAGACTCATCCCCAAATCAAAACGATTCAAGGGTTGGCATTTCTTCAGCACCAGATATCATTATTTAACCTAAGAAATCTTTCAGTAAGAAGCAAAGCCCCATTGTGTCGGGTGCAGTGCAAGTACAGGGGACAGCATCTGCTGTTAACAACCTCAGCAGAAAAAGCAGACAAGAGGCAAGAGGAGAAATAACAGCATAAGGAGGGAGGGCCACATCTTTAGGGCTGCAACACTGAACTGGATACAGAACCCAGGTGTCCTGGCTGCAGCCCATGCTTAAACCACCACATCACTATGCCAGGCACACAGACACTGGAGTTTTATATCTATCAGTCTTCATGTCAGGAGTTACCTCAACTAACATGAAGCAAAGCTGTCATAGTAACTTCTCTCCGATTTCTCTACATTTTTTTGGCCTTGCCAGCCTTGTTGGAAAGCAGTCCACAAACACTGGTGCATTGGGACATCTCTGCTTTCTCCTTTCTCAAGGTTTGTGCTTTGTCTTGTTTTACTGCAGAAAAACAAACCTCACTGTACTACAAGTGAATACAAAAAACATACACATGTAGCATGATCTTGGAGGATGTCACATCTCCCCTATTCCTCCCAGCCTCGGTCTATCCATCAAGGATCACGCTAGATTGTTGCACACTCACATAATCTACTTTAGTTCAAAACAGTCCTCACAGCAAAGCATGACTTTGGAAAAAAAAAAGTGAGCACACTGTGGTCAGAAAGCCTACCCTAACTAACTTCTACTACCAGGCTACTCCCAGAAGCCTGTCCTGTCTCTGACAGCCAACAGTGCATAAGAGAAAGCCAGCATCCAGAGCAAATTGCTAAAATCAGAGAGGACAGTTAAGAGGGAAAACAGCAGGAAAAAAGATCACAGTTGAACATCTTAGTCTTCAAAGGCACATCGGAGTTATAGGAGGTCTATAAATGCTGTTAGATGCTCTCTGAGAGAGTAGGTCACCAGGAGGTTAGGGAGAGGAAGAAAACCTGATGAAAGATCAGCAAAATAAAGGAGGGCCGTAATTTTTCCTAAAAGAGGAGCTGAATTTGATGGAGCTGCCGGAGCTGACACCGCCCCCCCATCAGAACCTTTCTCCTTCCCCTTGGAGAACAAGCAAATCTGTTAAAGCTCTGCAGTCTTCAAAAATTGTCTCATAATAAGGCAAAAGAATTATCTGCTGCCCAGCAAAGAAAGCAAGAGTTAAGGTTGCCACAGTAACCTCCTCCTAAGATGTTACGGCTGGGATTTTTCACAGGAGCTTGGACAAGGAAAGGGCCCAGATCACACAGAGAAAAGCAACAGCAACTGAGTGCCTAACACCTCACAGCTTTCCTTTAGCTAGGAATCCAATTAGCTGTCCATAATGGGCCCACCTGGCCTTCATCTATGAAGAGCCCCAGCCAGCAATGTCTTGGCCTGAATCCTGCAAGGACCCTCCTGGTGGAGGTGACAGCCAAGGGTGCTCTGAAACCTGCACACACTTCTGCTCTAGACCTTGCAGGCTTGGACTGTATTCCTCCGAAGAACGGACACAGGCCAGACTCTCAGCTGGGGTGCGAGGCACAGGGCCACCACTGTAGGAGACCTATAATTCTTCAGCACTGGAGGATCTTTAGAAAGGCCGTGATTATCTTATGGCCAGACACTAGACTCCCCAAAGTCTGGGTTTCTTCCTCTCTTCACCGGCTACTGTGTGACTGATCCCTCAAGCAAAATCTTAATTAATTACAGAATCCATCCCTCTTGCTCTAAAAATTCACTTTACAAAAAAATTTGTAGAAATCCAACCAAATTAACTCTTCTTCTCTCCCCACCCCCGCGACCCAATTGCTTCTTTCTCACTCCTTTCTCAATCCTTTTTATTTTAATTAAGCATTTCTCATTTAGAAAACAGGATCAGGCTGACAGGGAGGGATTGTAATGGGAACATGCTCAGGTGACAAGGGAACACTCTGAAGACTCTTCTGCTCTCCACTAGAAGGCACAAATGCAAGGGGGACACCAACACGCTTCCAGCCTGAGGAATGTTCCCGGGCTGAGAGCTGGCAGACTGCAAACTAGCTCCCCTCCTGGCCTTGCCAAGGAGAGATGCTACAGGGGCTGCTTGCACTGCCTTCACCCCACCCAAGGTGTCCTTCCTTGCCTGAGGAGAACTCTTAACTGCCCAAGCTAAGCCCAAATGCCTGAGCTCAGCAGAAGAGCAAACAGCTGATGAATTAACCTGGCCCATAATATTGCAAAACATGCACTTATCCCTTGCTCTGTCAATGTACACAGAGCACTCAGGAAAATAGTGAAAGGTTTATTTCGGTTGCGTTCAGTGTTTTATGTAGTGGTCTTACTGCCCCAAGGGCCCTCCGGGACGCCCCACCTTCACATCACACTTTAAACACGGACAAGAGGGAGAGCAGACACAGGGAGCAGCTGGAGCAGGAAGCAACATTGGCATCTGAGCAGTGACAAGACAAGCTGAGCCAGGCAAGTGCTCCCTGTGCCAGTGCAAGGTGCGCTTGATGTACTCCAAGGATGTAATTCAGCACCTTCACAACAGCACTGCATTGAGTTATTCTGGCCAGCATTAAAGCAAGTTTGAATACGTTATTTCAGTCAGAGTATTATTACCAAGCTTCAGTGCTGAAATACTACACAAAGCTCCAACTGTACATCCCCTAGGCTTCCCCATACACAAGGTCTGGACATAAGAGTGCTTATGGTGAGGTCCCCCACACCTACACAGACACTGTCATTTGTAGAAGTCATTCTCTGTTTTGATATTCTAGCAAATGTTCTTCCCCTAAAGCACAGGAAAGACACATGGTGAGGAACTTATATAGAGCATATGGTGCTGAAATAGCAAACTGATAAGTCTTAAACAGCTTTTGACAGTGGTAAAAGATCAATTATTGCACAATAAATATTAAAAAGTTCCTCCAGCCTTTTGTTGGAATGAATGTATATTTAAACATCAGTGTTTCCCTTTAATAGTAGCCAATTTGCCTCAGAATCTGAAAGCCATGCAGCCCCATAAAGTTAAATTAAATACTCGATTGCTATATGGTTATATCTCCAGCTGCTAAAGAACAAGCCTAGCATTTGCAGCACAAAATCCCGAAGCCACTGAAGCTGCAGGCAACTTGCAGTTGGCCCTTGATGCCTTATTAAAACTAGAGGGTAAAGAGGAATCGCCATTGCTTTTCTTTCTCCATGACTACAACAGTTTACAGCAAAAATAAGCTAAGGTGCCCCTGGAAAGCATTAGGCAAAAGGGGCTGATCTCACACACTGACTACTGTGCCTACCCAGATGAATGCATAAGTGGAATGGATTCATCCTCTGAATTTATTGGGCCATGACATTTCTACCTTGGATTAAATATACATATATATATGTGTGTGTGTGTGTGTGTGTGTGTGCATATGCATATATATATGTACGCACTCTTATTAGCCTTGATTTTAATCATGGGGCAAATTGGCAGCCCTTTCCAACAGTTCTCTGTGGAAAGTCAGTGAGGTTAAACAATGATGACATATTATTGCTACTAAAATTAATACTGCACATGGCATTTTTATAGAGATTTAATGGCAGAATCAACACGTAATGACCCTGGGGTCCAGTTTAAAGAAACACTAAATGGAAATTGATACCATGCTGCACAGCTTGGTTTTGGATCCAGAGCCAAACTGTCCATATCATCGTTCTGAAATTATTCATTTGCATCCACTGTTATTAATTAATGGTAACATACACCAGTAGCATATCAACTTCTTGCTCCGGAAAGCTTCCCATCTAGGGGAAGGTACCTGAGCATGCTCTGAGCTTTAAACAAGTGCCTGTCTCTGCTGACTGCTTTAGGTAGGACTATTAAAATCATTATATATTATTTCTATCATAGAAGAATAGCAGTGGAGGTCAGGGCTCATTTGTGCACCAATGGACAGAGACACTTACTCGCTGTGTGAACAGACTAGCAAAACCAAAGGAGAGAGGGGAAAAGAATGCAAAGAGTAATGAATTCATGAGTCCCAGCACAGTGCTGCTGGAAAACCACACCAGAAACAAGAAGAGTTTCCTGGCTCCTAGGCCAGTGCATCATCTGCTAGGCTAAATCACGGATCTACCTCTCACATGTTTCAACACCTGGTTATATTTTACTCTATATGAAGCAGCTTCCCAACCTGCCCTGTGGATAGGCCCAACCTACAAACAGCAAGGAGACCTCATGTGCAGGAATTGTTTTCAGTAGGAAAGTGCCGTCTCTGCCTTTTCCACCTACACCTTTTCTGCCACATGCAAGGTGCAGTGCTCAGGGCTGCGACTGTGAAAACTGTGTTCACAGTCAGTTGGATTGTCTTATACCCTGGTTTGGATGAGTATATTCAGTTTTCCCTTTTGTCTGTGCCATTTTGAGTACAGTTCATTGGACAGCACAAGCACAACAGCTGTTGTTAGCCTTTGCATGTCATCACCTAACAGCAGCCTTGTCCAGCAGTCTTGAGTGCTCCCCTCTCCCTGCCTACCAATATCTTAGTTGGAAATGCCACCCTGAAGTTAGATCCATCTGCTCCAAAGCATCCTCAGCTCTGCAACCTTCTGTTCTTACCCTCATGTCAGACCTGAGCCAAGGTTCAGATCTGTCCCAGTAGACTGTGGTGATACCAATCTGTACTATTTTTGAATGCATTTAGCCAAACCTGTCAGGGAAATTAGCCTGCATGAGAGAATCAGGGAGCACATGGTTATAGACAAGACCACAACAACCAGTGGCAGGTGGGGTAAGCTAAACAAAAAAGGAACTGATGAAGCAAAGTTAAAAATCATTGTGGTGCCCTTGGGAAGTCAGTGGCCTGGAAAAGCAGAGCTTACATCCTCCTTGCACATCCCGCACATGTGCTGTCTATCTCATTGCATTGAACGACCCCTTCACTGCATGAGGCACAGCAAGTATGCCAGAGGGGACCCAGCTGACTGATGGGCAGGTCAGCAGAAGCAACCAGCATCCAGTCCGTTACTGCCAGTCTGTTCCAGCCTGGAATGCCATCGTCCATAAAGGGACCGCTCCCGGCTGGTTAGGGTCCAGCCAGCCTGCAACAGGATGCAGCTAGCCTTTGGCAAATGACTTCTTACAGTGGCAAGCTATGGCGAGCTAACACAAAAAGCTTTCCCTCAATTACCAAATAAAGCAAGCAGCAGAAGCCCGTAGGGGAGGAGGAAGAGAGACGAAGTCCCCAGTCAGATGCAGAACAGAGAGAGGCAGCCTGGAGGCAGGGAGCCAACACAGTATGTGGCACCCACGAAGCTGCCGGGAAGCGAGGGGCCATGCCTGGCTGAGCCGAAGACTATTATCAGAGACCCTTAAGACTAATTGCCGTTTCTTCAAAACTAAGAGCTTTTTGCCCCCTTTCTAAAGTCTGTGTCATTTTTAAAAATGTTTATGCTTGTCTAACTCTGGGTAATTTATTTCTGTGATTTGGCTCTGTCTCAGTCCTAGGGGTATTTTTTGTTTGTTTGGGATTTTGAAAGAGGATTTTGTGCTCACGAAGTATCCCAGATTGACATCTCCACGAAATAAAGTCTTCCATTGAGAAAGGTGCCCGCGTCAGCCATGACTAGGCAAGTGCCCTGCGCTGTCTCCCCCCTGCCTCCCCAGGTGAGCCGCAATGCCCAGCAGAGCAGCAGGCCCCACTGCTCCCTGGTGTAGAGGACTGCAGCTTCCACAAAGACTCCATAGCATGAGCCAGGGTTACAAACTGAATTCCCCAGGAAACCAAACGGGGACCAGTCGCTGTGAAGTGATATCCTAACCAGCAGACATGTAAACCGGCAACTGCGATCTCAAAAACCCAGAGGTGGAAAACATCTCGCGGTTTTGATGTGAGCCTGACAGGCTCCGTGCTGATTAATCACTTGCTATACTCCAACACTGATTAAACCTTTACATAGTTCACGTTCCCTCTCAATTAGCCACAACGTGGTGGGAAGGGAATAAAAGAGCTCACAGATTGGGATAGATTCTGAGGTGTTTGAATGGAACACAAGAATTCACCAAACATCAAACTCAGAAGACAAAATAGACCACAGAGATATTAATTATAAATACACTTTAGCTTGTGCTAGCCAACAGGTTTGATATGAGAGACAATATCAGTCCAGGAGCAATAATTCTTCTCTGCCTAAATGTTAACCGCCATTGATTTTTATAGTCTCTTCTTCTACTTCCTATGACTTCACTCTGTTATCATTCTTTTACATTCATTTTCTTTTCCATTTTGGATACCTTATTCATTACAGTATCTTATTCATATTGTTTCATTATATGCAGCTCATTCAAAATAGAAATACAGATATGATCTGAGTACCTCTGATTTTGTAGTTTTATTTCACTTATAAGTATTTGCTTTAAAAGATGCATATTTCATGCCTTAATTTTAACAAAAAAAAATCTTAAAATATCTAAGCACTCTCTCTGTGGTTTATTAATCAGTCTAGTGCTTCCCATCCAAAGTTTACCAAAAATCGTGTGATACATGAACATAGGTATATAAAGTAACATGGAACGTCTAACAAGTTCATCCACAATTATATCTGTTGCTAAAGTAGGCTGCTAACGGGGCTCACTATTCAATAGTTCTGTCTGCACTGTATTTGTTTTTGTTGCTAAAGGTGAGGAAATAGTAGGCAGCTCTAATTGTGCAGAATGCAAGGTGTCTCCCCTACACAGCGTCCCTGTGTCCCCAGCAGGACTGAGGCCAAGGCCCAGGAAGCTAATGTAAGGAGCCAAGGAAATTCTTCCACAAGGTAGGTAGAACATAAGGGAAGGATTTATCCTTGGACATTCCCACTGTACCTAAAGAAAGTTAACCCAGGATCTGAAGGAAAGCATGGGTTTTGAAACTTACTTTAAAAATAGAGCTATTTTCAAACAATTTAGGAGCAAAGAATTACACTGTTCATCAAAAACACCCTTCCACTGGGCCATGCTCTCTTACAACAGGAAGCCACAGGGAGAGGAGCAACTTCTCAGCCAAGCAAATCACCAGGATAGGTCAAGACCCACACCTGAAATTCCACCCTGAGAAGTCTAGACAGGTCGCACAGCTCACGTACACTAGTAGCCTTGCAGGTACTAATCCAGGTTGAAGATCCAAGTTAACTCGGAACTTGGATGCCATGTATCTATGCCCTGAGCGGCACAAGCCCAGAGACAGTGAGTGTCTCAGGAGCCCTCACTCACAAGAGAAACAATGCATGTGTCTTCGAATGAAAAAGATCAGTCACATGATTCTTTTTTTTAGGCTGACTCCAGCAAAAATATAACCACTACAGCATTTGGGGGAAGGTGGGGTGCAGAGAGCTTGCTAACACAGCTGCCACACTGTGATTGGCTTCTGTTTCTGGAATAACTTAGGCCACAGACCAAAAAATGAATGCAGCAGCAGCATCTCCAATGAACAAAAATGCAAATGCTAGCAAGGCGGACGTCTGAGGGAAGGTATGGCTGCAAACTCCTACACAGATAGAGCAATGCTTGCCTAGCAAGAGCTGCAACAAAAACTCCATGCAGTAAATTCTCATGTCCCACAGCAAGGATGCTTCTCCCACAGCAGGGCAGAGCAAGATCTTGCAGTTTCTATTTGTTTTCCCCACCCTCCCAACTACATTGCAGGTTTACCTACATGGAGCTCCAGCCAACAGGCTCTTACACATGTCAACCTTGCACACTGCCAGCCTCACACATTGGTTCAGTCAGAGAAGTAGAGGTGAAATGATTCATCTTCAGGTGACTCTAAACTGTCCTGTGCAGGTATGTAACTTCCAAGAAATACTCAGTGCTGAAACTCTTTGGAAGGTTTTTGTTGCAAAAGACTACTTTGATCAAGTCCATTTTATGTAATTTCAATTTTAACATTACTAACTTCAGCAGACTGGAAAAAATTAACAAAACCTCTTTTTATTTGGAAATTTTTTTTACAATACTTACAATGTCATATTTTGCAAAACTGCTAGTGCTATGTCATATTATAGTGAATGAAGTATTTTGGTTTCATGCCTTAAATCGTCAGCAGCAATTTCTATTTGAAGTACTGACTGAAACATCTTATCAAGATCACAGTGTCTCCTCCTGAGACGAGACTGACACAATTAGTGATGCATGAACGGTGACTATTACTAATGTGTCAGGCCACATTGTCTAACGCAAAGAATGAAAAAGGAAAACAGAATAACATGAAAATACATTAAATTTTCCTTTCAGTGATATATTTTTATTTATGCATGAGTAAGTGCCTTTTGCATACACTGCAGGCCAGGGAGTTGAGGGTGCATGGCGGCAGCTGGAGATGGGGAGCATGACGTAAGGCTGGCACTGGGATCATGCACTAATTTATGACAATTTAAGTCAACCCATCATTATCCTTGCAAACAGCTTCTCCACTTTTTGTCATTGGCAGGGATATCTCTCATTAAAGATTGAAGATCATAATTTTTAGATTCCAAACCACCAACCAACCTAATCAACGTTGCATGAGCTGAAAGTAATCAAGCACCATTTTAGGATGTTTTTAGGGTGTTTTTGTTGTTTCGTTGTGCTTTTTTTTCAATAAACTGTGCAAAACAGTCAGGAAAGTAAGGAATCAATACCTCTGCCTTGAACCTGTCAGGTGAAGTACAGCATCTGTCTGCTCAGATGTCTCAGTCGCAACTGCAGGGCCAAAGTTCCTGACCTTCCCTTTACCTCCAGCTGCAAAATGTGCCAGACCACAGATTTCAAAGGACACAAATGGAGATGCTAATGTCATGGGGATTAAACTTGGTGGGTCACCTTGGAAGGTCAGGGTACCACCTACATTATTGAAAGCAGAACTGTGTACCACGACCATTATTTCTCAAAGGAGTCTAAATAGTCAGTGGAAGAATTTGGGCAAATAACATAAAGCAGAGAAGAAGCAGCTGAGGCAGAGACTGAGATGAGAATGGATTTCATGGAACAATGCCCCCAGGAAACAAAGTCTCCCAAAAGCAGAGTAGGTTTGAAAGCCTTACTAATCCTGCAAACAACACTCAATGAAGTAGACAGAAATTTCCAGCAGAAAACAATTTCACCCAAAAAACCCTCCACTCAATGAAGTCAGAACACATTTTGAAATCAATTCAAGTTTGACTGACTTTGGAGAACCCAAAGACAAGAGCCAGTGATTCAAGCTAGGCTGCAATTCAGGGCAGAGGAACCAGGTACTTGCTTGCTGTGGTTGAGCAAGTTAAGGCCACAAAAATCAGGGGCTGTGGCAAGCCACGGTGACAGCGAGCGTATGCCCAGAGGGCGGGCCTCTGTTCAGGAAACCAGGGCTGCTTACCAGAAGTTGGGGTCCTGAAGGAGGACCAGGCAGGACCAGAGTCAGCCAGATTAGCAACCTGGGTTAATCAGGCAAGGGGACAGGGCAGGGCAGCCTTGGCCATGGTGGCATTGCCTCAACCTGTGCCTGGCAGACACCAAGGAGCCCAGGGAGCATGGCTCAGAGCCCTTTGCACAGAAGGAGCCCCAGCTCATCACAGCCTCAGCTAGTCCTGCCTGTTCCATGGCTTCCATGTCCGCAGTGGTGATACAGAAAAAAAAAATGCATTTTACCCAGAAGCAAAGTGAGCCTAGGGGAGTAAATTTACAATGACATATTTCAGCGTTTCCAAAATGATGTTTTGCCAGAATATCCAGTTCACAAGAAGTGTCAAAATATTTGGTAGCAGTCTGATTCAAACTGACACAAAATATAATTAAAAAAAACAAGTTGTTCCATGCATCCAAGTATTCATGTTTCACACGGAAAGTCTGCCTTTTGGCCAGCTCTAACTGATAGCCCTATGTTGGCTCAAAAAAAAAAAAAAGCAGCATGTGTTTCTTCCTTTTATTTTTCCCTTACTGAATTGCACAACTGTAAGAACCAGTGGGTAATTTGCCTGTTAGATTTCATCTGGCTGATAGGAATCTGCCCACTGTTTTCAATCAGCAGAACTAGCAGGTGATTGGTCAAGTTCTTTTCTATCATAGCAGAAAATGCAAAAAGCTCACATTCATTTTATAATTTTACAGCAGGTAGGTTACCTTTATAGATTTATGCCTTGCTTTCATGCCTTACAACACCTCTCAAAACATTAGTAATATCACCTAGGCAGAAGCAATAAAATGCCAGGACCCTTTACCACATGCAACTCTGTCTGACACCAAATCAAGTTTCTCAAGTGAAATATAGATTCGAGAAATAAGTGGCGTGAGAAGCGGAATCAAATTCATCTCAGTTATACTTATGCCACTGATGTCAATATATCACATCCCTACTGGGCTAAATCAAGTGTTTCTTCTGAAAGATGCAAGAGTGTAAGTACAGCTTTGGATCTGAAACTAGACCGACACAGAACTCTGCATCTATTTTTAATGTTACATAGCTTTTTACTTTGTAACTCTGAATAAGCCCGTCCCTTTTTTTTTTTTTGAACAATTTCTATCCTCTCTATTCAAAGGCAGCTAAAAGAAGATTTAATAAGGCCCTGGGAAACGCGTATAGAGGAGGAATAGCAGGCTGATTTTAATCCTACTATTAGTTAATGGAAAGATCCTAGATGAAAGACTGCAGATAACTTAATAGTCTTTTCAGTCTGTCTCCAATTCCCCAGATGTGGACGAATTAAATGTGAATTACAGCCTCAGTCTGGTGATCACACTAGATATTTATTTTGCAGATACTGTAGCGTAGACACATTTACTTCAGCAGAAACCTTCTGTGGACTGGTTGCACCAAGCTGCATCAAGAAAGAATCTTCTCACTCGAACTAAGACACTTCATACCATTCTGACAATATTAAGAGCACTTAATATGACCACATTTTGTAGCCTCTGAAATGCTGCCCAAGGAAGACAAAAATACTTCAGTGTAATTGAGAATTGAAATCACAGTGTACTAAAACAAACAAGAATGAAATCAAAGTGCCATCAGAGAAATGACTTACATAAAAAGCCTACTGGATAAAACTCAAATATTACTCAGGGTGCTGTTTGAATGCCATGATGTACCTGCCAATCTCCATCCACTTGGTTGGTGATGGAGGCACATCACAGATGCTCCATGCTGTGTCCCTCCCTTGCATGGCCAGGCATGATATCACACATGGAGTACAGGATAGAGAATATTCGAGCTTTACGACTGATATGTTTGCAGCCATCTAACAGCAAGGATGTTGCCGGTCTGGACCACATTGGTTCGAACTTCTACCTGAAGTCAAACCTTTTAAGAATACTTAGTGCAGAAAAAAATAGACAAAAGAGCATCCTGCAGGACCATCTTCCTCATGGACAAACTTCCCTTTACTCTCACAACACCAGGGCCTGCAGCCTCCTGCATGATTAACTGCAGCAACCAGGCAGGCTCCACAACCCATTTCTCCAACAGAACAGGCTGCAGTGCCGGCCCCACACACTGCCTTAGGGTCAAGCCTTCCTGTAGGCTGAGAAACACCTGCCCACGTGAGCATTCGTGCCACTTGGAGCAAGGACCAACCACACAGCCTGCTCCTAGGACACATTGCTTTGCATTCAGGCATATTTGGAAAAGGTGTTTCTCCTCTTTTCCGTGCAAGGAAGATTGGGAGATCACAGTCAAAACTCGTTGCTTTATAGAGGCTATCAGTGACAATGATTTATGCCTTAATAGCAGATTCCTTGTGACTGCTTAATAATATGGATTAAACCCTAATAAATGTGTTTCCTGCAGGTTTAAGTGACTAACTCTATGATCTATTAGACTTGTCTCATAATACATACAATTTTTCTTGGTAACCGTACAAATTTCTAAAGAATTGGCAACATCTGCTCCAGGAGTGTTAAAGAAATCTATTCTTTACTGGAGGAACTTCACGCAAATTAATTCCAGCCTTGGATATAAAAATACTAAATTACAAATACTCCATGAATATCTATTAGAAATATTCAGAACAAACATTCATAATCATTATGAGAATCAAATGTTAAATACGCCTCAAACATTATAATAAATTATGTCAGTTCACAGTTTTACATTTCATTTCCTAGCTATTTGACCTGTTTCAATTATACATTCACAGCATATAACTCAATATATAGTGTTATTCCTTGCAGTTCCCACCACTGTTGTGCGTTGATCACTAAAGGAAAAATTCAGCACACAGCTGCTTTCAGTTAACATCTGTCAGAAACTCAAAAGATTAATGAATCTGGTGCTGAGTAGCATATCCAGACTTCACAAGGATCTGGTAATATTTTGATCAGTCTGGAGCAAAAGAGTATTTGAGAGTCTCTCTGACAGCTAGAGGGAGGGAAATAATCACTTTGAATGAAAAGTCCAAATTCACTCAGCTGGTAATGAAATTGCATTGAATATTGATTCAGGGCTCTAATAAGCTCAGAAGTTCAAAGCAAGTACTAGAAGGCAAATATTCCCTCCTCTTCCTTCAGACAAATCTGTAGTACTACCACAAGGTAGGATTTTGCTTCGTTCTAAATATATAGGATTATAAAAGAGCTCTGAAAACAGTCCTGTGATCTCTCTCTCTCTCTCTCTCTCTCTTTTTTTTTTTAAGGCTGACAAATTTAACCAACTAAATTTCAGCCCACAGAGCAGCACTTTAAAGTGATTTACATCTAAATGAATAGGTTTCTCTCTCCCTTTGGTTTTCAGAAATTATGCAATAGTCTTTTTTTTTTCCCCCTAAAGCAGACTAATCTGAGATTAATGTTCAGCTGGAGCTCATCCTTCATTCCTCCCAACCATGTCAGAGACATTAATGACAATGTTAAGGAGTTTGATTTGCAGAGGATTTCAGTCACCACAGCACTGGATGAGAGTTACTCATGAGCAGAAGAAAGGAACCTCTCCATATTTCTGAAAGTCACTTATCAAACTGATAAGTGACTCCTTACCTCAGGAGACCATAGGACAAGCCACACTAAGAAAGGGAGGGAGGAAAGCCTTTTGGCTAGAGTTTTGCCTGATTAAGGAGTTGCACATGTGACATAAGGATTAGAGGATGATTTCTAGTGAGTTGCCTTCCAGGCTGTAGCTCACAGGAGATGAACAAGCACAATGCCCATATCTATTTTACTGTGGAGACTTCCTGGTGGCAGCAAGGAGACTCCTCCTCTATCTGCTCAGACAACAGCTACTTGTTGCGTGCAGCATCACATTCTGCCTGCTGAGTAACACAGGTCTGGATCCCATGGGTTTAAAACTGCACTAACCACCTACCAGGGCCAATGCAGCCAATTGGGAAGTGCATCGGGCTGGGACTCTGGAGGTCAAGGCTGCAACCCTGGCTATGCTGGTAACTGGGCAAAGCACCTTTCCGTTTGATTTATTTAATTCTTCACCTGTAAAGTGGGAATGAAGTGCATTATAAAGTGCTGATGAAAACACTAGGCACGTGTTAGCCTTCAGCTGCAGCAAAGACTGATTTCAGGCTGCCTCAGCTTTCTGCAGCCTATGCTCCTCTCCCCCATGCCTTGGTCATTATGGGGGGGGGGGGGGGGGGCGGGTCTAATGCTGCTTTAGGTCCAGGAATAAAGTAACTGTTTCAGGCCCTCCCTTCCTGAAGCCCTATTATTCTTGTCTTTTACCAACAACATGCACTCTCAGCTCTCCAGTAATTTGTGACACCAGCCTGGACCTCCCCAGATGGTACACACATCTCTTCCCATGCCACTAAGAAGCTGCCACTCTCCTCAGAGAGAGGGACCTTGCTCTCTCCTCTTTGAGACCCTATTTCCAACCAGCCTCTGGACATACAGGCCAGCCCCACCTTGGCATACGTTTCCCTCTTCCTGTGCCATCTTTTAAGGTGACGATCTGCCACTACTCAGAGAAGCCCTCCCCCCCCCCATCCCTGAAGTCTAAAATATCATGCAGTGTGGGGAAGAGCCTAGAGGTACGGTGTGAGGAGCACAGGTACCACTTTCTTCAACTACAAAGCACAATGTACCTATTTATCAGTCAGACTTGCAAGCATGAGGTGCCAAAAAAAGAAGAACAATAATGCATGCCTCTGGCACCCTCTTTACCTCCCAGTCTCATGCTGTATAGGGTCATCTGCATCCATCGTCTGACCAGAAAGTCAATGTCCCCAAGAAGACCAAAGAATGATTGAAGTGCATGGTAAGACTTTGCCCAACTACATTGAAAGCATTTCTCAGAGTGTAGCCCCAGAAAAGACTACTCAAAATATATCAAGTAACTGACAGGCACTTTAAAAATTTTTGCCCCTACGTCTTCCATACTCTGGTGTAAACATTCCATATGCTAACCACTGCCTCATTATTTTCTCTCTCACAAAGAAAGAAAAAATCTAAAGATTTCAAAGAGAAAACAAGTCCTCTTATTAAAGGTCTGCCCAATCCAGCCAGGTGTGACAAAGCCAGTATTACAACAGATCACAGACTCACAGAAAGGCCAAGGTTGGAAGGGGCTTCCGGAGATCATCTAGTCCAACCCCCCTGCTCAAGCAGGGTCAACTAAAACACATTTCCCAAGATCGCATCCAGGCAGGTTTTGAATATCTCCAGCAAAGGAGATTCTACTACCTCTCTGGGCAACCTGTTCCAATGCTCAGTCACCCTCACAGTGAAGAAGTTTTTTCTCAGGTTCAGGTGGAACTTCCTGTGGTTCAGTTTCTGCCCGTTGCCTCTTGTCCTGTTGCTGGGCACCACGGAGAAGAGACTGGCCTCATCCTCTTGACACTCCCCCTTCAGATACTTGTACACGTTGATGAGATCCCCTCTCAGTCTTCTCTTCTCCAAGCTAAACAGGCCCAGCTCTCGCAGCCTTTCTTCACAGGAGAAACGCTCCAGTCCCCTCATCATCTTTGTAGCCCTCCGCTGGACTCTCTCCAGGAGCGCCATCTCTCTCTTGTACTGGGGAGCCCAGAACTAGATGGCATCATCAAGGCTGAGGAGAGGGGCAGGATCACCTCCCTCGACCTGCTGGCAACGCTCTGCCTAATGCACCCCAGGAGACCATTGGCCTTCTTGGCCACAAGGGCACACTGCTGGCTCATGTTTAACTTGTTGTCCACCAACACTCCCAGGTCCTTCTCTGCAGAGCTACTTTCCAGCAGATCAACCCCCAGCCTGTACTGGTGCATGGGATTATTCCTCCCGAGGCGCAGGACCTTGCACTTGCCTTTGTTCAACCTCAGGAGGTTCCTCTCCGCCCACCTCTCCAGCCTGTCCAGGTCCCTCTGAATGGCAGCACAGCCTTCTGGTGTGTTAGCCTCTCCCCCCAGTTTAGTATCATCAGCAAACTTGCTGAGGGTGCACTCTGTCCCTTCCTCCAGGTCATTGATGAATATATTGAACAAGACTGGACCCAGGACTGACCCCTGGGGGACACCACTAGTCACAGGCCTCCAACTTGACTCTGCGCCATTCACCACAACCCTCTGAGCTCGGCCATCCAGCCAGTTCTCAGTCCACCTCACTGTCCACTCATCTAGCCCACACTTCCTGAGCTTACCTAGGAGGATGTGATGGGAGACAGTGTCCAAAGCCTTGCTGAAGTCCAGGGAGACAACATCCACTGCTCTGCCCTCATCTACCCAGCCAGTCATTCCATCAGAAAAGGCTATCAGGTTGGTCCAGCATGATTTCCCTTTGGTGAATCCATGCTGACTCCTCCTGATCACCTTCTTGTCCTCCACATGCTTAGTGATGACCTCCAGGAGGAGCTGTTCCATCACCTTTCCCTGGATGGAGGTGAGGCTGACAGGCCTGTCGTTTCCTGGCTCCTCCTTCCTGCCCTTTTTGAAGACTGGAGTGACATTGGCTTTCTTCCAGTCCTCAGGCACCTCTCCTGTTCTCCAGGACCTTTCCAAGAGGATGGAGAGTGGCCTAGCGATAACATCCGCCAGCTCCCTCAGCACTTGTGGCTGCATCCCATCAGGGCCCATGGATTTGTGGATGTCAAGTTTGCACAAATGATCTCTAACCTGATCCTCCTTGACCAAGGGAAAGTCTTCATTTCTCCAGACTTTCTGTCGTCTCCAGGGTCTGGAATTCCTGAGGACTGGCCTTAGCAGTAAAGGCTGAAGCAAAGAAGGCATTCCGTAACTCTGCTTTCTCTGTATCCTTTGTTACCAGGGCACCCACCCCATTCAGCAGCGGGCCCACATTTTCCCTAGTCTTCCTTTTGCTACTGATGTATTTGAAGAAGCCCTTCTTGTTGTCCTTGACATTCCTTGCCAGATTTAATTCCAAATGGGCCTTAGCCTTCCTTGTTGCATCCCTGCATACTCTCACAATGTCCTTCTATTCCTCCCAAATGGCCTGTCCCCTTTTCCACATTCTGTAGACTTCCTTCTTCTGTTGGAGTTTTGCCAGGAGTTCCTTGCTCAGCCATGCAGGTCTCCTGTCCACTTTGATGGACTTCTTACTCAGAGGGATGCACTGCTCTTGAGCCTGGAGGAAGTGATGCCTGAACATTAACCAGCTCTCCTGGACCCCCCTCCCTTCTAGGGCCCTACCCCAAATCATTTGAGCATTTAAGAATTGCTAACACTTGTCAGAATGCCTTTATCTCCTCTGTGCCTCCCATCCTCTCCTGCAGTAAGAAGCCTGATTGTTTTCAATTGACGAAATATTAAAACCTGCAGCTTGATCTCTATGGGATACTCATTACGGTTGTCATTAGATGGTCTTTGATCTTCAGGAAGGAGAGAGAAGAGCAGAAAATATCTGGACTTACGTGCTTGTCATTAGGACATCATTGCTGAATGTTACCAAAAAGAGGTCAGACTGGCTCTATTATTCACTTTAGCTGAAATTCACAAAACAAAACCTACACTAAGTGTGAATAAATGCACCTTGTCCTACTCTCTCCGGGACTGAACCCACACACAAAAATGCTTAACCTAGTACTCCGAACGTGTTCTTCATACATCTCAAGGCAATGGCCCCGACAGGTCACCACTTCCAATTTTCCTGTATCTGAACATCATATTGATCACTTGCTGCTGTGCAAGTGCAGATCTGTATACATATCTATGCACACCTCAAAAGAGAGGGGAGGAGAAAGCGCATGCGACAGGGCAGCACAAAGATTTCATTGGTTTGTGCTCAGAAGGGTCACGTTAGTCACAAGCAGTGGAGTTGAGTGAATTCTCAGGAAATCTTTATAATGTGCAGTACCCTCATCTATTCTGCACATGCACCTATGTTGGGAAAAAGTTGTATGAGAAGTTGCATGCATGGTATGCATGCATTTCCTACCAGTGTAGATGATCATGTCCCACAGACGTTCGCTGATGTGGTTAAATTTACTAATACAGATATAGACTTTGTGGCTTAGCCTGAGCCTAAAGTAAAGAGAGGCCACTGGCACCAGCAGAATTGGAAGAAGGAAGCAGTAACTGGGTGAACTGCTGCACTAGCACACCCATGAGATCTTGGCAGCTCTGCCCAGAATATAAATTAGCAGAGGAGTTGGCCTTGGGATTGCCAAGTGCATCTCAGAGTGCATCTAAACTTTGATCACACAGATAAAAAGGGCTGTCTTTTCCTCTCTTCTCTCCACCAGCTTTTTATATGAAAACAGATCTGATTCTAAAAGCACTCCAAGTTCCATGAGTAGCATATAGAACAGACCCTCTTCAGGAAAGTTTTGTTATTTGCTGCTAAGAGCTAGATTGAAGATCTTTGCAAAACCACTATTTAAACTCTGCCTATGTATAGCAGGACTATTAGGTTTCATGGTCCCTAAACTCATTAATGTGCGCTTGGGCAGGAGTATTGGGTACTTTGCTGTTTGTGTGCAGAGCTGGGTACTTTAACAAAAGCATTCAAGTATGAAAGAAAGAGACTATTTCTTATCAGACCTCAATCAGTAGAAAGAGCAGCAGTACAGCATTAGAGATTCTCTGTCCCAACAAATTTGGGACTGGGATTTGGTTTGGCCAACTTTGCAACTCTAGGAGGGAGAGAAGAGGGAGAGCTTTCTCTGCACGGCATCTGTGTTCTGGGGAGCTCTGGAACGGACCCTGCTTGCCCCCCTCCTGCTACCTTCTGTCCTCTTCTGGTAGCCACCAGACTTCACACTGCAGACTTCAAACAGCCTCTGGCGATGCAGTGCAGTCACACCTTTAAATCCAGGAAGTCCCAGGCTTGACTCTGGCTGCCAGCATCTCCCTCCATCTGCACAGCATTACAAACCTTGCAGAGCAGCACCACTCACGCGGTTCCCAGCATGTCAATTGTTATAAGCCACAGTCCTTTGTGCCTCGAGAATGTCACAGGATAGAACAAGTGAGGAGAATGGACTATTGAATTATGTCTTATGTCATGCACTGAAAAAATATACTAATTATTGTAGAAGACAATAGGGATTGGAATACAGGACTGAAAGGGACAGTTGTGTTATTGTATCCTGTTCCCTGCTGGCACCACCTTGTCACATCTCTTTCCTCATCTGAACAAGCTCCATCTCAAGAGTAGTCCGATTCAGGGAGGGCTCAGAAATTTTTGGGGCATGCTGGCCCAGATTCACCCATGTTACATGGCACTACCACAACAAATTGACGTTTACGGATGTGCCTTGTACCTGGTAAACAGCAAGGCACACAGCATGCTGCCGACTGCATATGCTCTCTCTGGATAGATCTGTACAGTCACTAGGGAAAAAGGACTTGCCAAATCCCTGGATGCAGCATGAATATCAGGGTGACAATGAGATGAAAGCACAACCCACATAACCAGGCAGAAAGCATCCCCATACATGTGTGTTAATAGGCAACAAGAAATCCCACGGCTAAGACTATGTACCCCTGCAAATCCTATGTGCACCCTGGAATGCAATTGGATCTTTGGGAGTTAGATGTTGTCTGGACCAACATGGACCTTGCACTGAAGTGTTTACTTTAATCTTGCTTGCAGTCAGATTAGCTTCAGGATCCAGCCCCAGGCTTGAACCTCACAATTAGCAATTTCCAGTCTAAGCATTCCAGTAAACATTCCTGTGAGTGAAGCTTATAAGAGGGAAAGGTGTATGCAGGCAGAGCCCAGGAGCCAACCACTCCTGAAGCTTGGTCTCAGCTCAGATTCATTTTCAGATCTTCCTCTACAATATCTCATTTGCTACATATATGAGTGGTGGAGGAACTGATTTATACAAGGCCCAGAATATGGATTAACAGTAACTGCTCTCTAATGAAGACAGCATCTGGCATGTGAAGAATTCTTTCCCTACCAGTTTGTAAAGCCCTGCTTGAAAGGATACTATCTAAAACAAAAACCAAGCCATGGGGTAACAGTTGGGCAAAGGATGCAGAGAGATATATGTCTTTGCTTTAGCAGGGGTTTTAATTTTAACTTCTTGAACATTTGATTCTTTGTTACTGCCTTGCTTGAGACAACCACTTTCCTCTCTGTTTGTCCATCTGCAATTTTGCAGGGAAAAAAAATGATCAGCAGCTTTCCTTTCATCACATACTTTGCACGAAACTAACTTCTCTGAAATCTTCTAGCACATGCAATGTCCTCGCTGCTGCAAAAAAAAAATGTGTCACTGCTCCATCTGCTACTCGTTTGCTGATGAGTCTGTATGACAACAAGCTGCTGAGCAGAATATTCCAAAAAAGAAGAAACTAGGCAGCTCAACAGATCTGGCTTTGACAGAGCTGGGGCCAGGTCTCATTAATCATTTTGTTGTGTTGTTTACAGTACCTGGTGGAACATTAGGACTGCCTCCCTGATTCAGTATTTCATGGTTCCGTCATACAGTAGTAGGATGATTCTTCATTTGGCACTGGGATGGAGAAGCAGAAGGAGGCTCTCAACGGTAAATGATTCCATATTACAAAACTGCTCTGTTATTCATAGACAAAAGTCCTTAGTTACTGGGGCAAAGAGAGATGCCTATCCAGCTGCAGACTGTACCCAGCAGTCACCCTCCTCTGTGTTGTCTTAAAGCTACATTAGAAGGTACTGAAAATGTAGCATAGAACATAGAGGCACTGCCAGCTACACTGGATTCCTGCCCAGTGCCTGCTTACCAAGGGGAAATCCTACCTCTTGTTTTGGAGGGACAAACTGCCCCTTGGCATCAGCCATGGGCAAAATTCAGGGGAAAATGGCAGGAGATGTGCAGCCTCTGGCCACACTCAGCAGAGGCTTCCTACCATGCACAGAGATTGTGCAGGAAACTAGGCAGACTATGGGAAGAGCAGACTCTCTGCTCTTTTAGCAAGAGCCAGGGAAACCACCTGGGGAACAGGTCTGCCCCAGAGGAGTGATCCCACTTTCTTCTCCTATAGGCTTGCCCTGCCGGGGGCAGACTTGCTAACAGAGGTAGGTAAAGCTAAAGAAGCTGCAGTGCTCCCTCTTATCTAGCTCATGCACACAGGTCCCATTAACATCACCCAGAGCAAGGCACATGCCATGTCACCCCAGATGGCCTCCACTCAAATCACACGGCAGGGACCAGCCCCATCAAAGTCCCATTGGCTCAGACCCAAAAAAGACTGTACCGCCTAGGTCTTCTCCCCTCCCACAGCCTGCTGGCTGCCCTGGGGGGAATGCAGCTTAACCCTTTTTTCCCCTAAGTAGGGTAGAGACACACCCAATATTGTGTCCTTTCTATAACAAATTAGCTGGAAGCCCCATATTTGTAAAGACTTCCTAACAGCCATGTCTATTGCAGTATATTTTTTCAGGTAGAAAAGTCAAGCTCTAAAATGCAAATGTTATTCTATTGTTCAAAATAATTGAGAGGAGGAAATGATGATTATTTGCATTTAATTTTCATTTTTCAAACCAGCTGCAATCAAAGAAATGCCTGATCTCTATTGAATTACAATCTGCCTTTGAACTCTTAATGTACTGCTCTTTCCTGTACTTCACATAAATAATGTTGTTATAGTACATGCCCAGTCACAAAAGGATGCATGGACAGACAGATGCAAGAGAAGTGAAGAATCTGAAAGCAAGGTGATAAGATTTTCAAGGCAGAAATACATTTTTCTACTTACCAATGCCTAAGGACAGTGCTATTTGAAGCACAAAGACATGTAGCTCCTCATGTTTGATGAAAAGGTTAGTAAAAAAGAAGAGAAGAGAAAGTTATGACATTTCCCCCCAACTCTTTCTGATTTGAGTCAGAGCAGAAACCCAACATGCCTAAAGGGGAAGCAAAGAAGATGCCTTAAGACATTTTCTCAAATTCAAGTCTTTACTGAACAACTATGTGGTGAAAATTATAGCCAGGTTGAAGTTGATGACACAGGATCCTTAAATTTGAAAAGTCAGGTTTCTAAGATACCTGCTGAAGAAGAGCCCTAAAGGAAAATTGTCAAAGAGAAGCTATTACAGTATACTACAATTTCATTACAAACCTGACGAACTGACAAAGGCAAACATCCCTCACCAATAGAAATGTGTGAATAACTGATTTTTTTTTAGATTAGTGGTTCAGCTGAGGAGAGAAAAAATGTTTTAGGTAAACCTGAAGCAAATTTTTTTTCCTATATATATATATACACACACACTTTTTTCAGTAAATGGTAACAATTCATTTTGGCTTGAACTACTCATTTTCACCCCAAATGAGTAGTTTTGTTTCTATCTACCATTTTTCAAAGAACAGCAGAGAGCAGAAGTTGCCAGCTGCACACCATCACAAAACCAACAAGATATCATATCTGCTAATTCAGCTACAGAAAGAAAAATCTAGAAAGAAAGGAAAAATCCAGAGATATACCCTCTATCTACCCAGCTCAGAAGAGGGGTTCAAATCGGTTTTCAGGGTCGTTTTTTAATCACCAGGATCTCTCTGGACCAGCTCAGTTCTGTTAAAATTGGTCCACTCTGGAAAATTTTCCCTGAGTCTGCAACACGGGTCCACAACATTATTTGCAAACAGATCAGGCATTACATGCTTGATTATATGCAGTCTCCCATCATAGCTGTTCTTCTGTACACGAAATATTTAAACACCTCTTAGACTTAGGGAGGATTTATAGCTCAGAGCTTTAAGCATTCACACAGCATACAAGAACCACCCAAAGTACTGCACCTTACCCCTCATATACTAACACCAGGCTTGCAAAGACTCTGCAGATTATCAGGCTTAGTATAGGCCTAATTCTAATCAGAACTTCCCAGCTTGAAAATCCACATTAGCCAAGTTTAACTTAGTTCAAAGCAAAATACCCATGTATAATTCCCAACCACCTTTTGAAATCACCTCACTGCTTCCACTGTATGTGGAGTCTCCATATAAAAAACAAGTCTCCATCTTGCTCCAGAATCAAGGCCACAAACATGTTTTGCGTGGCCTTCCGGCCCAAAAGCTGGAAGTTCAGCTGTGCCCTCCAGAGAGGACTGATGCCATAATGCTACTCTGCTTGTCCTAGCTCTCAAAACCGTCTCAATGTGCAACTTCTAGCTCCTCTCTAATCGTACCGTGATTTAACAGGCTCCTCCAGCCTCTGAAAGGGAGCAAAAAATCTAGCAGTAACTATCTGAAAACTTCAAGACCCCATAACAAGGCAGGCAATAAGGCTAGCCCTGGTACATTGAACAAACCAGGGCAAACAAATAAAGCTGCTCTGCAAGCCCTAATTGCTCATTACCAAGATGCAAAGAAGAGCTTGGTTGGCTCTAAGCAGCAATCTCTGCTACTGTTCCTCCAAGCAATCACCCATAGTCTTATCCATAGTCTTATCCATGGTCAGCAGTTAGCACATCAGCCTCACCCCCTGTGACACTTCCCTGGGAACTCAAGCGCCAGCCATGCTTTCAGCCACTTCTAAAAACCGCAGATGACAGCAGATTTTGCTGGCTGGTTGCTTGTTTGTTTTTTTCACAGAGAAGGGATATTTTGTGAAAGTAAGTCAAGAGTAGGAGAAATGAAGGACATTTATAAAAACAGCCACCGTCCTTCCCCAAGGCATTTTGAATAAGACATTCCCAACAGCTTTGATGTTCGATGTCAGCAATGCAAAGGTCAGTGAAGCATTACAAAGGTGCACCTCTCTCCATGAAGGTAACTTCATTTTGGATGACTTCAGTGGAGTGACAGTGAGGATGTGATTATCGCAATATCCAGAGAATTACAGACACTGAAACCACCCCAGAAGAATCAAGCACATAGAAGTTTGAATAAAGTGGTGTTTTCTGATCTCTCCCATGCAGTACAGAAAAATGTGATTCCTTGTTGGATGGTTAGGGGTGTTCCTTTTGCATTCTCCCCAGATCTCTTAATTTCAGACTGGTGCAAGAAGAGTTTTCGGAGCCAAGGGCTGAAAGGCTGTAAAAGGTACTGACAGTTGGGCACAGAATCATATAGTGAGAAAAGTCTGGCATCAGTAACAGTCTCTGTTAATGATAACTTGTCAGTAGATCTCAAAACATTTTACTGTGGGTCTGCGTTCTTGCACCTGCCTCAAAGGTGGAGGAAACGAGAAACAGCTGTGCCTGAATAGCTCATTTTAGAGTTAAAGGAATAAACAACCTATATAACTCTCTATCAGGCCTTGTTTGAAAAATGTATACAGCTTTGTAAGTATTTGTGCATGTGCACAGCTAGGAGCACTGCACTTACCAGTGTTATTTAGAGGGTCCCTATCTGCACACAGTACATGAGGGAGGTATCTATACTAAACTGTCTTATGTAGATAAGCTTAGATCTACTCAGGCTGTGTTAGACACTAGACTTCTCAATATCAAGTTAGTCTCTGAGAACCAGTGGTGCCCGATGTTCTGCAACTTCAACTGTCTACCTGCTTATGCCATAGAAAGGTTTCACTGAAACAGCAATGAGCAGACAACCAGTGAATCTCTTGATCTGGGTACTATCTCCCCCATTTGGTATGTGCTACTTGTTTTCTCTCCCCATTCTCAACCATCTCTGCTGTTCTCCTAAGCCCGATGTCAGCTACACACTTCTCAATGGTTTGAATTTATACCAAAGAAATACCTTACAAAGGACAAGATGGGCTTCTAGGGCAGGAGACAGAGAGATTCCATGTTTTAGCTTAACAGATTTTTTTGAGAACCATACACAGCGTGCAGCAGTCCCAGCATAAGTTTGGGACCTGCTGCTTGGGCTACTAATGGTCTCTGGAACACTTTACTCAACTCGTCAGGAGCCAGGCATGAAATGCCTCTCTAAAAATATACTGGTGAACAGCAGTTTTCACTCTGAAAGCTGTGGTGGGGTCTTCTTGCACTCAAACCATGACCAATCCCATCAAAGAACTTCTCCCAGAGAAAGGCAACTTAGGTCTGTAGTGAGGGTTTTATTCTGTCAGACATTACAAACCTGGGATGCCGGGAACTCAGTTCTGTGGAGTCTGAGAACATCCCCTGCCTGCTCACGTTTTGCACCTTGTCCGCTTCCCTGCAAATGGCCCACAAGCACCCTAACCCATGTCAGAGTCTGGCTGGGGAAAGTAATTTCATTGGTGACCCAACCAGTTCTTTTGCCATCTCCTTGAGGACTTCTGTCTCCAACAGCGAAAAATCTACCTCCCGATAGCAACACTGCATTCACAGAAAAACTTCTGTGTTTTTTTTTTTGTTTTACGTCTTTCTAAAAGTTCAAATTCTCATCTAGGTCTCAGTGCTGTAAGAGCTTTACAAATCCAAGAGATAAACTCTTGGTTTTATGCCTAACACAGTTGGCTTTCAAACCTTGCAAACCCCCTCACAAGTCGATTTGTTCCTCATCCTCCCCAGCTGAGATACATTGATCTGCTAATCTTTCAAGCTTGGAGCAGCCAAGGCAACATAACTGTACTTTCACCTAATTTATCATGCTCTTTGCCTCAGCCACAGCTTACATCAGCTTCTTGTTTCCTTCCTGCTCTGTCCCTTGGGTCCTGGAGCCATCTTACAGGGTCACATTAGCTTGAAGGCCTTACAGCAAAAGGATTCTGTTCTTGTAGGTTTTGCTGAAGTCTCCCTGGTTACACACAAACCTTTCCGAAAATCCAGACTTACAGAAGAAATCCTAGTCACGGCATGGAGGTTCAGCTTAAATCAAGGGCAATAGCCATTGGAATTAGTAATATGTCCTTTCCTTGCTAAATACATTTTCATCTGGGGTATCACATGTTCCAGTTTTCCAGCAGAAGTAGCTGAAGTTTATTTCTGGATTTCCTCCCCCAAGAAAGACCTCCAACTCAGCTGCCACATATCCACACAGTTTCCCAAGAGCTGTAGAGCTGACATGCCATGCTATGCAGAATGCACTGAAGCCCAGTCCTTCTCGGAAGCCTCAGCTTGCCCTCCAGGATGACCACAAGCCCAGGCCTGAGTGTTCATAGACAGCTCAGACAACCCTGTGGTACATGAGCTGCCCCCTTATTTTGCCCTTGCAGGACAGTAAGTCTGGCAGATCCCAAATTTTGCTTGCTGTGCCTGTGGGGAACGTCTATTCAAGAGGCCTTCAGTCTGATGCTACCTGAAAATGCCAGATTGCTGTAACGCAAACCACAGGCTCTGGAGAGCCAGGGCCCCTCACTGCTGGATCCTGAAAGGGCCAGTGCTGTCTCACTGCCTCCAGGAACTGTCTGCCACAGAGCAGGCACGGCTGTCACCTTCTCACCTGCTGGTTTGCTGCCCTAGGCAACTGCACGTTGTGTCCATGCCTCAGGCCAGTCCTTAGCAGGCCCCTTCCAGCTCTGGTTCTGTTCCTCCATTCTCACAGGCTTGTGAAGAAGAGAAATCTCAGCTGTTAGGGGGGTTGGCGAGGGGAGGGGGTTTCTAGGTGAGAAGAACAGGCCAAATGCTCTCTTTCTATCACCCTCCAATGTGCCAGCTTCACAAACCTGCTGACAGTCCTTGAGAGCTGATGACATTTTTCAAAACATTGATAAAAATAGACAAACACTTCCTCTCCTCATTGAAAAAAACCCAAGTATCTCCACAAAGCCTTTCTGCTCTGCACTTTCTTTGACCACTTTCACAGCAGGCTCAACTCTATCAAAACATGCATACAGACCCCCCCATTTCACAGCAAAAAGAAACCATCTTCTAGGGATCAGCTATCTGACACCTCAATCCATTAACAGATGCTAACATTCTAATGGCAGTTTCCATGAGTCATAAATCCTGGTCCTGTCCCCTTACAGAAGAAAAATTCTTAGAGCTTCCATGAAAGGATTTGCCTGAGTGAGAATTTAATGTAATGATTTAACATAATGTAAATGGAGCCATTAGTACCTGTAGCTAACACAGAATAAAGTTAACTGCTTGTTGAGCTCATAATTTAAAATTAAAAGGAAAAAAAAAAGCATGTTCTTAAAAATACAATTAAAAGGATCCATAACTCACTGCTTATGTCTTGGCTTGTTGTTAAAATACTTCTGTGTCTTACATCCTTTTCACTTTAGCAATACTGATAAATCAATTTATTTGTAACCTGAGTACATACACTTGCTGTATGTTCACTGTCCTCCAGCAATACACAACAGATTGAACTGAATAAATGTAATGCTTTTATTTTTTTAATTTTTAAATATATATTTATTTCAATACTTCTTGTACTGATCCTTTAAAACCTGTAAGTCTCTACGACGCTATGTATTCTAGCAGGGCAATCCATATACTTTACATAAGCAGGGATTAATACGCCCATTATGAGCCATTAGTTTAGTCTGGGTCTTAAACTTGCGAGATGAGAAGCATTTTGGCTCTTATTCATCTTGAGCTTAATACACTTACATTCAACACATGCCTAAGTCCCCTGCAGAACCAGAACCAAAGTGGTTCACCAGGTTCAGAGGCATAAAGTCCAGCATGCTCTAAGACCAAACTCTCACAGATAAAAGATGTTCCTGTGGCAAGTACTGCGATATATATGAATAAACAGGTATCACAGGCACCACATACCTTTACTAGAACCCAAAATCCAGAGCAATTCAGATCTTGGCCTTTCCAGGGACTGAGTCTAATTATGAAATATGGGCCTTCTTCCCATAGCTGGGGAAGCATAGATGGCTCTGGTTTCCAAGAATGACTCCTGTTTCTTATATCCCTCCACATCCAACTAGCTCTTCCCAGGCACAGTGCAAGTGGTGCAAGAGCCCTTCATCCCTTGTTTCCTTTGCTACTCATCATGCTGAGCCACAGTCCTGCAGAGTACCACCCTGTAGAATTCACACACACAAATTCTGCGTTCTGACTGAGGTAAATGAAAGTCTAGAAGCCTCTAAGACCTCATGTGCCAACAAGGGAAGAAGTCAGCGCTGCAGGAGTTGCAGCTGAATTGCAGTTCTGCAACCTGGTAGCGTCCTCTCACTTTTGGAATTAGCTGTATGAACTTCTCAGCCTGCTCCAACAAGTCTGAGAACGTATCTAAATCATTGACAGTCAGCGTCAGCTGTCTTTAAAATAAAAAGTTACAAATAAAAGCCATCCAGAATTCAACTCACAAACATGAATGCAACATTTTTCATCTCCACATGAGCTGGTACCATCTCCTGGTCGGAGGGGAAAATAAGGAAAGTCATGTTAGTGACTGAGAAGTTATCAAATTGTGTACTCAAGGAAAGCCAAGAATACCCTGAGATTATCCTTCAGGCTAGAGAGCACTGGCTCTATTGGGATTCAAGTCTCATTGCTTCATTTGTTTTTATTGATATTTTGATAGGTTCTTCAATATCTCTGTGCTCAGCTTATGTCAAACTGTATCTACCATAGCTCCCTGTTTGTCTCATCTACAACTGAGCAAGAAAGAGATTCCGAAGAAGGGAAAGAGAATAAAATGAGGGAGCTGTGATATAGCAACATTATGATGTGCAAAGTGTTGCTATATAATTATTACAAGAAATACCTGTTAAAAGGACTAAGTTAATATGAAGATTTTCTTAGCGGGAAAGAAACAGCATGGAGTTAACACCTGAGTCTCATTAATATGCATGCCAACCTGTTTCCAAGATAAATAACAGCATTCATGTAAACCACTTAATATAAAAGCAATCACACAGAGACATACACGATTCAATTCACGCTGAGTTTTTAATTTAATGTTTAGAGCACAATTTTGGCTGTTTAAATTGAGCATCAAAAATAAATAATAACCGAGCGTGAAGGCTTACTTTAGATTTGCCTTAATGTTCAAGAGATGTAAACAGCCTGGCAGAGGTTGTCAGAAATTTGGGACTTATGCCAAAAATACCCCCAAAATTCAGAGGTGCTGTAATTTGGAGAACTGTCTCCAGTTTATGGAGATTAAGGGAAAACAGATTATGCCTTCTACTTCTTCCTTATAGGTACCAAGACTACCTCTGTTTGTGTAAACATCTTAAACTTCCAGCATTACGAAGCTCTGAATATTCTTAGAAGTAGTGCACCAAGATACAAATTCAGAAATTTCAGGAGATAAATTTAAGAGAGTTTCCAAGTCTCAATCAAACAAAAACTTTAGACATCCTCCATTGTTTGGTTTGGAATGACGTTCTGAATATTAAGACTATATTCAACATGGACGCGCTGATATAACTTGAGCTGTAGTCCCTCAGCTGAGCAAGACTAGGCATGGTTATCCTCAAGAAAAGAGACACTTCACCACTGGAACAGCACTTGGGCTATGCTTTAATTTCAAATATAGACCTTCTTGTTCCATCCTCAGGTAAATGTTGATATGGAGAATAAATACTGAGCATTAACAACTGCCAAAAAATCCAGGTGAGACCCAGAACTAAGTGCTTTATCATCAGGTCCTTGGTAGTTCAGCCCTACATTCAAAGAGGACTAATTTAATCAAGCCAGCAGGCAGCCGGTGGGACAAGAGAGATGACTGTTTCTGACTACTTATGACACACTGATCCAAGCCAAAGAGAAACACTGCAGATGTCAGGCTCCATTCTTGAGGTCCTATCATAATACGGCTGAAAAAACACAGGAGGATGACAGTGATGGTGAATCAGGTGGACCTACTCCTTGCGTACAGCACTCTCTGCTGCCTTCTTTTGCAATGCTGCTTTCAGCATCATCTTACCCTTTCCTTTTCCATGGGAAGGATGACCCACATATGTAAATAACAAAAGGAAAAAGATGCATGCTACCTCAGCATTTGCCTCCAAGAAGATTATTCCTACTCTTATCTCTGAGGCTCCAGTTTCCAGTAATAGCACCCTGACAGCTTCCTCTGTCTCCTCCTTCCACTCTTCCCTGGTTCTTCTTCCAGACTAATCCCTATGCCTGTAATTACATTCTTATTTCAACAGAGTAGAAATGAGTCTGCTTTTCATCCAGTCCCTCTCCTTCTCCTATGAGGACCCTAGAGCTCCCTCCAATTCAAGATAACATCAGCCACAGTAATCTACAACATTTGTTTCTCTCATTCTGTACATTTTGAGTATAACTGCTTGGATTTCTCCTGTAGATTCAGTCACTTGATCCAGGAGAAGACACAGTGTTATTCATATCATACTTAGCAGTTACTAATGAGTAAAATCCTATATTAAAATAAGTCTCCTATCTTACAGCTTAATTAGGAAGCAGATTATATTTGCCTCCAAAGCAGCACCTTGAATGTTTGTTAACAAATTCTTTGACTTAACTTTTCAACAGAACATCCTTCTCCCTCAAAAAAAAAAAAAAGCTCTCATATAAATAAAGTTTATTTTCAATGGTTTTGTATAAGTAACCTCAAATTAATGAGGTGTGTGCTGGCATAACATTTAATTGTATCCTGCTTGTACACACTTTGGCTCTACTATTTCTGTCCCTGATGCTTACCATGAAGTTCTTCTTTCCAGTTGAATAACTCAACAAATTGCTGTGATGTACATAACATAGGTAATAAAGAGCTGGCAAACATCACATTCACATTAAGGTAGCCAGCTATCTCATAAACTTTTGTTTAGCAATGATTGATAGACCATTATTGACATGCAGAATGAGATACTGCAGCAAGTCATTTGGTCCAGTTCCACTTATTGCTTATATTCATTGAGGAAAGATGAAGCTCTATAGAGAACAGTCTCTCCACAAATAAGTCTACTTACATGAAACTAGAAAGCCCTGATTAATGCAAAGCAAGCCATGTAATTCCAGAATGAGCAATCAGCAGAGAAACTTCTGTGCTTCTGTCCTTGCACTGGAATGTTTGCAAACAGAATGAAAATCATCCCTGAAACCTCAACTCACCCAAGGAAGGCAGTGTAATTCACCACCTCCCTGGAGCATTTTTTACAGCTGTCCAGTCAGGCAGAATGTTGCAATAAGGCCAGCCAGTAAAATCAAACATGACAATAAATGGTGGAACCTAATCAGAAAGTTTGGGTAGCTCTTCAACCACTTTAAGCAATTTTGTTTGATTAGCCAATATATCACTTTTCCCCTCACTGACAAACATGGCCTGTGCATGCTTCTAATCTGCATTGGGTAAAACACCCCTCTCTCCTTGCAGCAGCGGAGTGGAGTGAGCTGGAGACAATATTAACAGCATCAGCGGTAACTCAGAGGGGCCAGCCTGCCAGAGGTGAAAGTGGCTGCGCATCCAATCTTCTCATAGCTCCTAATTCTCCCTGTCACACTATGCCCCATCCTCTCTGAGCATCAGCCGCAGCTGATGAAGGATCACAGGCAAATGACCTGAATTTGCACACTGGATTTCTTTATTTTCCAGACCCTTCGCACCTCATTTCAGTGCCACTCGTGTATTTCTGTTACTGCTCTTGGGGCTACTTTGTCCCTGCGTGATGCTACAGCATCTAAGAATGATCTGTTTGCTCAGCCTCAGGCCTTTAGCTTTGGGAAACAGTCAGCTCCATTTGATGTACTAGCTAAACATTGTACTTCTGAAGTCTACATTAAAAAAATTTATGGAAATCCCATTACATTGGGTAGCTCAGAGTACTGCAATGTATTCAGTGCCAAGTGCTTATACACAGAAGAACAAGCAGATATTGGCCTAATTCTTGGCATGCTGAAAGCTGAGATACTTGCATATGAGCATATGACACTGCAGATTTAGCTAGCGAGGAAAAGCTCAGGAATGAGCTCATGAATTCAGGTCTTTTGCCCAGTCACAGTCAGAGTTAGATACTATATTTCATTCTGCACAAACCAGTCCTTATTTGTTCACCCAGAAACTTGAGGGGAACGCTTACTACACTGGATATTTCAGTCTATTTGACTAATGCAGATTCACAGATCTCAGATGAGTGGCAATCTTCTGCATTGGCTCTTTTCTTACCAGAATATCCTCTCTGTACTTGATTTGTGACCTGGACTGCCCAGAATGCTCCTTGTTCTCACTATTTTTCTCCTTCAAAATTGTGTGTTTTAATGAAAGATACAACATGAGAAAGGAGATTTCCAGTAAATTATGTATCTAATTTTCAATCTGTTCTGTATCCTAGCCAAACCACAACACCTCAGTTTGCTTCTGAATCCAAAATTGGTCAGAACATACACAAACAGAAAAAATGTGAGAAAATAGTTGGAAAATGTTATATAATCACAGCTGGGAGAAGCTCAGAATTATCTTGAGTAAGAGAACATCTTTATGAAGCAGAGAGACAGATCTTGCATTGCCCTTGAGTATGCAAGGAATATAACTGCTACCAGCCGAGCAGCTGGAGGGCCTCAGGAGAAAACTCAGGAAAACAGAGGAACGCAAGAGAGCTCTGGTATTGGCTGTCTTCTTCTGATCTTGTGTGCAAGACTCTACATATTATGTTGCACCACAAGTTAGTCATTTATTCGAGTCAGCTAATGTAGCCTGTAGCTTACAAGTCTAATCTGACTGCCGCAGAGCTAAGGATGTATTGAAACCATCAGTTCATATTAAAAGTGCAACACCTTAATTTTCACTAGATTTTTACCTGGAGTTAATGCAATAACACACCTCATTTTTCCTCATAGAAGTAAGGCTGCAAGGAAAAGCATTCTCATCTCAGCTGTTCATAATGCTTCATTAAGGAGAGAAAAGAGTAAAAAGGGAGAACTAGAAAACTGGAGGTCCTTTTACTCTAACATATGGAATTAAACTACTGCAGCCACAGCTGAGGGAAGCAGTACTGGAGGAGAGCAATTCTACCCTCTTTCATGTGCATCTCTCAGCCAAGTATCTTATCGTTATGCCAGGATGGTTGGCCATAGATCCAGCTCCCTGCACTCTTTACAGCTTTCTGCATCTCTACTGCCTAGGGTCAGACCAGTCCCTGTCACCCCCAGACAACAGAGCCTGCAATTCTCTGTGCATGAATGGGACAAAGGAGAGTTCCCCTATCTACTGCATGTTAACAGGAGACAAGCTGGTGCTGGCCCTACACTTGCAGGCTGCTTTACATGCATAAATAGCCAAGTCCTCAGAAGAAGCTCATTACTGCTGAGTCTGGAAAGCAGCTAATTTTAGTCAGAAGCAGAGCTTTTCAAACAGAAATTCTTTGTCAGCACAATCCCTCCTTGCTGGAAGATAACATTTCTTTCACCTGAGAAACAGAGGTACATAGTTCTGTCTTTCTGGTGACACTAATGAGTTACAGCTCTGGGGATAGTTCTCTCTCAGATCCCTCTAGCTGGCTTTCTCTAAGCTGTCAGCTGCTGGCTGCACCATAACTCCCTACCTCCGAGTGAAATCCTCTGCTAAAGGAACAGAACATTGCTAAAATGTTCTGTTTGCACTATACTATGTGTATTCGCGTCCCCTTCCCTCTGATTCTGTGTTCTCTAAAGGACACACCAACCAAGGATGAGACCATGAGGTGTCAGAGACATCCTGAGAGAGGCACTCCCAGGACTGTGGCACCTGGGGCAGCACTGGGAGTCTGTGACCAACCAATAACTCCTACAATGGAAGAAGGCTCAGAAGAGATGAGCAGGGACTGTGTGCCCATGAATCTCAGGGAATAATGTAGGGTGTGACTGACCACAGCTGTTGCAAAGGAAGCTGAAGTTATCTCATCACAAAGGGCACCAGAGAGGGGCCTTTGTTTCAGATGATCAGCTATGTTCGTTGAGTGGATCAAATGACTACAGCCCAGTTGAGTGGATGAACTGGTAGTGTAAATTTTTCTCCCAGAGTTCATCAATAGAGTGCAAATGTCTTCCTGAGTTAGCCAGACCAGCATGGGGGGAATGTATACATGGCTCAGTCAAATATAGAGTATGAAAACTGAACAACTAACGAAAGAATTTTGAAGAGACCAATGGGCTTGAGTTGGTTTCAACTCACGTGTTCCCAGCAAGTAGGGACCCCCAACATCATGACGGTGAGCATGTTACAGACATCATGAATTTATATTGAGATTGAACTTTATATTGCAATTGCTATATTTTGCTGAGTGTAATTTACACTTATAGGTATATTCCTCTATCACTCTGCTACATCAAAAATCAGTGTAACATCAAATATCTTCAAACAAATTATTCAAATAAGTAAAAGTTGTTATTAAACATTCCACCCTCTACGTGCTGAATAGCTAAAAGAACCTGGCCAGAGAATATTAGACTCCCACAGGGTCCCGTGAGCCACCTCAAGGGCTGAAGGCCAGGAGGGCACTCAGGGACAGTGAACCATCCCCAGAGCTGTGGGAGTGGGCACAGCGTCAAGGATGCAGCAAGCCAGATCCAGGGTTGAGGTGCCCAGGGCAAGGATGGGGGTCCCGTGAGCCATCTCCGGGGCTGTCAGAGCTCTGACAATCCAGATCCTGGGCTGTGATGAAGGGGGTGGTGTCAGGGGTCCAGCGAGCCACCCCAGGGCTCAGTCACCTGGCGTGGTGTTGAAATCTGGCAAGTCACCCCTGGGGCTGCGGCACCTGGGGCAGTGTCGGGGGTCCTGGGAGCCACTCTCTGGGCTGAGGTGCCCGGGGCAGCATCAGGGCTCTAGTGAGCCACCCCCCCTGGGCTGTGGCGCCCAGGGCAGCATCAAGGGTTCAGGAAGAGCTCATTCTCTTCCTCCCACATAACCCTCACCTGCCATCACCTCCCTGAATATAGTTACCTTCATTCTCTCTTCTCAAGCCTTTACTCGCACCTTGGTCTTTTATAGGCCTATTAAGATGCAGATCTGTTTTGAAATGTTGCTCCTGAAGTTGCTCATAGGAGTCCATGTTTATCGTCTCTGAGTGACTCCAGATCAGACATATCCAGTTTACAAAAAGGAGGAGGCGGAGGTGGGGAAGGGTAGCGAAATCCCAAATCTGGCAAAGTAACTGCCAGCTCAAGAGTCAGGCTGCTAGCTGCCATCCTCAGAAAGGTTCTGCAGGATGAAGTGTGCCTTTTGCACAGCTCCCTAAAGAAAAAGTACTGCTGTTCCCCTTTGCATGTGATCAACATTGGAAGTAATAAAGTCCAAGATCCTCTCCTGTAATCCTGACCACAGGACTAACAGGGCCAAAAAACAATCCAAATTGAGTGCATCACTAAAGTCATTGGATCTGGCTCCACAAGCACAGGGAAGAGATCCAGTGCAAATAAAAGTCATATATTCACCAGAGTTGTCACGCTTTAAATCCACAGGACCTAAGCTTTCTGTGCTCACCCAGAGACTCTCTCACACTAAGGCTAGCTTCTAATCCCATCTATCTTCCAGTCCCTTCAGTGATGTTACCACAACCACAGCTGATACTTAAAGCGGTCTACAGATAAACACTCATCCAGTTTCCGTATCTAGTACCTACCTGTTCCGCAACCTGCTCCTCTCTCTCCTCTTTATTTCTGAGTCATCTTCCATCAATGGAGGCTTCTATTTTAGTGGTATTGCCTAATAAATTGCCTTCCAAGGCATTGAGCAAAGCTATATAAGAGTAGCAAATGATCAAAGCTTTCATGGACTTTCATGAGAACACTTGGCTCTTTTTTCTTCTGAACAATGTCATGACTCAGGCATTACATTTTTCCTGTGCTAAGGGCTTTGTGAGCCATTCTGACCATGAGATCATCTTCTCATGAGATGCGTGTCCTCTGTATTGCAAAGGTGAAGACATAGTGTTTTCTAAGCCACAGAGGACTAACCAGATTAGGTGGAAACAGGAACTGCACAAGCCTCTCAAGGCAGAGAGAGACAAGTAGCTTGAAGGTTCAGAGATGTGCAGGTAAGCGAAAGGACTTTTTGGGGCTCAGCAGTAAGGACGTGATTCACTAAGTAAGTTTTCCTTGGTGGGGGGGGGGGAGGAGGAAGAACAATACAGATTAATAAAGAGGTATAAAGAGTACTAGAGAAATACAGACACTAAACATCAGGCACTGAAGACTGGCAAGATTAAAGTTAGCAACTGTGAACAAATGGGAAGAAAAGCAAAGGGGTAAGATGAATAAAAGATAATGCAATATGTTCAGATAAATAATAATAAAAAATTTAAGTCCAGAAGACGCATGGGGTGCTATGAGTGAAGCAGTCTAAATGGCTTGGAAGGATACAGCAGCCAGGCTAATTTATCGACACAGTAAAATGACATTTTCTAAAACAAGCTAAATTAATTACTTGCTTCAGCGCTTCCAAAGGAGAGAAGAAGCTGACAGAAAATGACATGTCATATAATTCTCAATTGACAAGGAGGGGAACTAGCAGAGATGCAAGGGTTGGGGCCTATACATCCCTTCTGTGCTACTTGGCTGCCTACGGCGAAGCCACAGTTGATGAATACAGGAAACATACCAATGACATGCCAGAAGCATTTTGTGGTGGGGAAGGATTCTGTCTGATCATTTCCATGAAACTCAGGACAGTCTCTAGGTCTAATTTTCCTTTACCATAGCCTTTGCATCTTCATTTCTCCCTGTGCAATGTGATTATGAAATTCTTCCAAATCAGAATTATCCATTTTTCTTGGTGGCAGCACAACACTCCCTGTTCACAGGTGCAAATGCCTAGACAAGGTGCAAAGAAAAAAATCAAGCATAAGCTCAAGTTGCTGATAGCATGAAAAACAGGTCAGAAACCTTTTTAAGAATCATGTGATATTAACGGTGGGGAGACCTGGCCTTCCACACAGGAGCTCTATGAGCTCTGCCTGCCACACTGCCTGGCTGCAGGGTGAAGGGGCTGCTGGTTTCCAGTTATCAGTTTCCTGACACTGACTGGATCTCAATGCAATGGATTTGCAGAAAAAATGCTAGCTCACAGTCAGTTTTTCCACTCAGCATCAATATCAGCTCCAATTTTTTCTTTTGCAACTGAGTTCCATTACAAAGAGCTCCACTTAGTGACTGAGGCTACCCATGCATGCATCCTGTGCAATGCATTATAATAACTCTCTGCTGCATGAATGCCTGGAGATTTAGTGACTGCCTAAAAAGGCCTCACTCCAACTCTTAGCCTCCAGCTAAGCCAACAGCAAGACTCCCATTGCAGGAAATTGCACCTGCGAGGACATAAGGATTTACTTAATTGTAAGCAACTCACCAGAACTAAGACTAGGGTAAATAAACTAATTCTGACTAATAAAGAGAGATATATCAACCCTCCAAAAAGCAGCATGCAAAATTATTTGACCTGCTTTTCCAGATTCTCAACTCTACATTAATTCAAAGCTTCAGACACAAACCAGTAAAACGAGACCTGCATATACCCTTGAGATTACTGTTGCTACACTTTCCATAAGCATACAAAAACTTTCGGATAGCATGATACATGGAGAATATGTGATCTCAAGGTGTTATTTAGAGTCTTTAAGAGCCACAGTAGCAGACAAGCCTTATCAAGATCTGCTTAACTGAACAGACAGGAAAAACTAGAAGTGATAAGTTATACTTGCAGTGAAGCTCCTGAAAGTTGCAATAACCCAGAAATTGTCTGTTCTTCCTGCACAAGTCTGACTAATTCATTTGTCAGCTACAAAACTTCTGTCTACAACAAAGAAAACCACACTGCATAGTATTATTATGTTACACAGTGCAAGCAAGCACAGTTACATATAGAGGAACTGGAGGGAGAGAAAAATAATGAACAAACTACTCAATTCGGTAAACATATTTAAGCAAAACTGTTTGAAATGAGGCTGTGTGAACTCCTTCTTTTCAGATGCCAATGACTAGGAAGATCATGGCAACTGCTTATGCTAGACACCCTGGAGAAGGTAATCAATAGAGAAGAGAAAGCAATAATGCAATTTAATTTAATATAAACAGAGTAGGAAAATAAATACCTCTCTAACAGATCAGTCCTTTCCCATTATGTTGCATTCCATGCTCCTAAAACAGCATGTGTGCGAGTCTGATGAGATACAAAAAGTGCAAAACTAAGCTAAAAACAGAAGCATGTCTAGAATCACATGAGAAATGCAATAAACACTCAAGAGAACATGCAAGACAAGGCTAGTTTTTCTTTTAGTTTTGCAGAAACTGAACTGCACTTCAGACCTCGTTGGACATGGTCTAGCTCTACCAGTGCCCGGACTACAGGCTTCCGGGGCTTCATCAGCACAACAGGCTTCACATAACTACTGACAATCCTGAATCTGTGACATCCTAGAATGATGCATTTTGGGGCAACTGTATCAAGCCTGTAAGAGAAAAGGATGTTGTAGTAATTTCAAGTGACTGGAAACATCGTAAATCAAAGCACTAGGGTTAGCATGTAAATAATTATGCACTCTAGCTTAGTTCAAAGCCTGTCATCCTCATTGGAAGGACTCTTGACGACGTGACTGGACTGTGAATCGCTTGTTCTTTGAGTACACACACAGTTTCAAAATTCCAGCATATCAAGTGCAAGTAACCTGGGCACCATCTGGGCACCATCTTCCTATTAATTATGCTAAAGTTCTGGTCAGGAAAATCTGTAGAAAAATCTACTCCCATCCGTCTGGGGATAGGAAAAAGGAAATGAAGTGTGTCTTCAGTAGCTACAGGTTCCAAAATCCCCAGACCAGAAGTAACAAAAGATACTTATATCCATGTTACCTTTCAGATTTGTGTTATACCAGAGAAAGGCAAAGTTGACTGCAACATGTATCAAGAAGTTATCAGCTGTAACTAGGAGAAGATTACTCTAAGGCAGGCTAAGGAAGTAGAGAGGCCACATTTCAACTGCAATATATACAATGTAAATTTTTCCAATACAAAAGGATGGTTCAGGGATGAAGCAAATGTAAGAAACAGGGAGGCTTAATGCAGGCACACTGAAACTTTCACTATTTTAGAAGGTTTCTGGAAAAGAGAAATTCAATCCTTACTCCAGAGAGACTCAGAGCCATCCTGGTGTGCAGCACATCCAGGTAGCCTGCAAGATCATTAACATTTTGCATGCCCCTCACTGCTGCAGAGAGAAAAAGATACCTTCTACAGGCAAGTTCAGCTACACAGATCTTTAAGAGAAGCTTCTCTCCATGGGATCTAGGCAGTTGCTCAGTAAAACAAACAAGGAGTAAAGAGATTCCCATTTTGTTCTGTCAGTGAGGCGGCACCAGGTTAAAACCTCAGGTTTCTTTCTGGTACAGATTTAGGGCTCTGATTCACAAGCACTGTCAAGCTCAGCCTCAGCAGCTGAAGAGGTCAGGTATAAACCAGCATGAGAGGTTACAACTGCAGCTGCTGCAGCCAGTTCTGACACAGAGTGTCACCTGGAGCCCTCAGCCACTGCAGCTCCCAGTGCAGCTTGTTCAAAGGCTGAAACGAGTGTTGGTTTATATTAAAATATAGAGCTGTGATGAGGGCTCAGGAACTGAACTGTTGCCTGCTCTGCCTCAGGTGATGCAGTCTCTGCAGAAGAGCAAGGGGTGGCTGGATGCATCACCTCATACCACTCTGCACGCTTTGACTCCTCAGCAGCCTGGATTCCTGCTGCAAGTCAAAAGGATATTGAGAACTTGACTGCTATGACAACTTTTAAAGTAAGATATAGTGTCCTAAAGCGCACAGGCATTTTTGAAAATGGATTTGAAACACGTGCAAAACCCCTTGTACTATCTGCAACCAGATGCTTCTGGGATTCAGAAGTGATTTCCTGTCCTTTTTGTCTGTTTGGTTGGATGTCCAACAGATTCAATCTCGGTCTGAGACATTACCTCTATAAGAGCTATTCATACGCTCCTGTTAAATTTTATGCAAGATTTACACCTGCATCTACTTGGCCAATTATTTTTGCTGCCTTCTTACTCGGCCTTCCTATAGAGACCACACATAACATTTCGTTCATTCAGATGACAGACTCAGTAACAAGTTGCTTAGCTAGGGAAGGAAAGAAAAGTTCCTTGCTTGTCCTCTGTTTCCTCTTGCAATTTTTCTTGGTTACTTTACGTCTGAAACAAGCTAATTTCAGCAGCTTTCCTGAGATGATGCAGAATAAAGTTTTTGGAGATGATCGAGTTTCCTGCAGTCACAAAGAGCAGGTGACATTGCAGCAGGTATATGCCTACTTACCCAACGGTTTCTTTAAAGCTGCCAAAAGACTAATTTACATGTGGAGCACCAAAAGCTTCGGAGGGACACGGGCTACAAACTAGAAGGTAGCTCCCAGGGGCCTGCAGGTGACAGGATCCGGGGGAGGAACACCCCAGGAGGAGCGGGGGCAGCACACGAGGCGCCGCCGCCGCGGAGCCCGTGCCGGCCGCGCGGAGCGGCGGAGCGCGGCCCGCGGGCGACACCCCGCGGCCGCCGCCGCCCCGCCAGCCCGGCCACCGCGGCCCCGCCGCCAACAGCGGCCCGCGCTCGTGAGAGCTGTGTTGCTACTGAACCGCTTAAGCCTTCCTCAGACCCTAGGAATCCTGCCCTGAACAACCCTGCTCTGGACAAACATAAATGTCCTGGCAAGCGCAGGAGAATTAGAGCATAACATAAAATCGGGCAGAACAGGAGCAGGACAAGGGCCAAGAGAGGAACAAAAGACTTCAGGCAACTGTGGCCAGCTGCCCAAGCACAGCGGCCAGCAAAGAGGTGTGAAGCACTGGCAGGGAGAGGGAGGGGGCTGGGGAGACAGGGAAGGGAGAAACCTTGCTTAGGACCACATAGAGCTCTCATCTGAAGGGAGAGATGTCATGTCACACTCACTCCATGGGACAGTGCTAAAGGGTTGTCAGAGCCTGGGGGCAGAAGGAGCTTTGCAACGGTGCAGTCATGCTTGCATAGCTAAGGAGGGAGAGGCGCTGGCACTACCGCAACACAGAGCACAGGAGGGGACACAAAGGAAGCTGGGATGCATGCTGCGTTCTAACTGGGTTAGCTCAAAGCCTGTAGCTATTTTAATGAAAAGCCACACTGAAGAGTCAATCGCATCCCTAAAATAAAACAAAAGATAAAACTGCTGAAGTCTAAACCCAATTGCTGAACTTCAAAGCAGAGTGATTTCAATCTTGCTTTAAACAAAAAAGTTCAATGGACTTAATCCAGCCAACTCCATAAAGCAAGCAGTGACTTAACCCATCTCTAAGTGATGGATAAGGCTGGAACCTTATCCATCTAACAGATCACTGTCCAGAGAACAACCGACTACAGTCCTTGAACCCACAGTAAGCGGGTGGAAAAGCAGGTGATTCCCTGGGCAGAGGGGCAAGCACAGTCTACCGAGTACTCCAAGGTGAGTGTCAGCCCCACCCCTGAGCTGGCTCATGCCCTGGGTGGATCTCCCAAAGGAGACATCAGAGGACTAGGGCAATGCACTGGTGAGAAATGCACAATTTTCAGGGACTCTGTACAGCAGGGAGGTGCTTTTCTCCTCCTTTATTTTACATCTTGCATAGCACAAGCCTGTCAGGAAGTACTTTGATTTTGGGGTGGTTGGGTTTATGCCAAGTACATCTCAGTAGTCACTCAGCCAGCAAAGGATGTTAGACCCTCAGCTACGTGTGTCCATAACAAACATTTGGACTCAAGACACCATGACACAGGAGCGGCAGACAGGCTAGCAGTTCATCTGAGGTGTCTGCACTGGCAATTTACTCATAGGCCTGTCTGCGACCCCACTCATCTGGGATGCAAGATAAGCGGGTGGGTTTGAGAACCAAGTCTTCTCTCTCAAGACATTCACTTAAAATTTATATGCGCAGAAGTTGTTCCAGCCCTCTGCTACTCTGTCCCACCACCTTTGGGACCTCCCCTGCATCCAAGCGTAACTGACCTCAGTGTCACCGAAAGCTGATAGCACTGGACAGCTGAGTACATCTTGCTGCTACATCTCACAGTCCTTTGTGGGAGTCTGTCAGCAGAAGTACAATCAGATTTGAGGAATTATTACTGTGTGCTGGCTTGCTTCCCTCCAAAACATAATTTCAATGGAGATGTGGGTATGCTTTTGATGAGGGGCAGCTGGGGTTTCTCTCTAAATTGCCTTTCAGCACAGGAATTCTTTCACCTTATCAATTCTGCTGGACAAAGTACCCTCTGCAGTTCTTGTACCTATCTTATCTGTTGGTTCAAATAAATAATACAAGCTTTGAGGACTTGCACCCTTAACCACGGGGAACCCAAACAGCTTTTCAGGAAAATTCATCTTCTTGCCTATTACTGCAGAAAGTCTTCACGTAACTGAAGCAACGCATCTGCTTGATGGATAGAGCGCCACAACCCTCAGTCTTTTTACACTGAAGATTCATGGCTCCTAGAAATAGGTAAATGTCATTCACCTAAGAACTGGGATTCTAGCATCTTCAAGGGAATAAACAGACCTTTCCATGCATCTGCAAATTGCTGAAGCAACTCCTGGGCACAACAGACTGCATCAGTGCCAAAGACAGAAGGTCACTGCACAAAGAGCATTTCAGAGCAGCAGTGGCTACCAGCAGCAGCCAGCCCTGCTTGCAGAAGCGACATGATACCTTCTAAGGAGAATCTCTTTAATTTCCCCAGGACCAGGACCAGTTTTAATTCAGGAGAAAGAAGCAATGTTTATAAAAATCATCACAGCTCTGAAATTAATAGAGCTTCTCCCCCATACAGCATATTTGCAGAATTAGAACTATCATTAATGTCATATTTGGAAAGGGTACCTGAAAGGGGCAGGTTATTTCTCTTGGTGACTGTCTCTATGTTGCTATCTACACCTCGTGTCGCAGCACTAGCTCTGCATTCATCAGCAAGACCAGCTAAGAAACGCCTGGAGCGCCATTTGACCAAGTGCTTATCTGCACAACTGCACAACCCATACCATCAGTTAGGGAAAAACAATTTCCCCTGGCTACTAGAGACAGCCTAACTACCTAATCTGACAGGTTATTAATGGTGCGAGTCAACAAAAAGTATAATGGATGCTGATAAGCACAAGCTGCCTGGACATTTGGCACGCACACTCCAGCTAGAAATCACTGCTGTGAAAAGCTGCCACTGGCCACTGAACTAAATTGTCTGATCTCTCAGGGTTTCATTTAACAGGTCTATCAACATGATAAAGAGACAAACTAGTAAGTTTAGTCCATTAACGAGGATCGTGAAAGAGTCTAACAACATGAAAGATATTTATGTTCCAGGTTAATGTAAAAATAAATCTCTGCTTCACTTCACTGTAATTGCTACACCCTGCCCTTTTATAGGGATACTTTGGGGACAACAATCATGTTATTGTCTGCACTAGGAAGAAAAGCAGTGCACATAAGGGTTCACGATAAAATGGGCAGCAAGAGCCAAGAAACAGTCGTTTCTCAAAGCAATGTCAGCCCTCCTATAACTCGCCACAAGTTCTGCACTATTTCATGGTCTGTTTTAAAGACCCAGTTGCTGGAGTCATGTGATTACATCAGAACATTAGGTTTTCATTTTAAAGAGAAAAAGGAACTAGATCTCTTGCAGTTACTGAGAACAGGGCACATAAATGAGTAATGAACAGCTCCAAGCCAGAAAGCAAATAAAAAGGAGCTCACGATACCAGTTATTTATTGCAATCTCACGGCTTTCCAGGCCAGTCTTGTAACTGTTTGGCACTTGTCATCCAAAGTATAAGTACGGAGCTAGCAGCACTGAAGACTGTTTGAGGATGAAGAGAAAGAACCAGATTTGTCCCATAGGCTTCAACTTCCAGTTAGCATGTTGAAACACAGACCATCACTGGGACTTCTCTACCACAAAGGCCAACAGGAAGCTCATACCTCCAACACCCAAGAAACAGGTTTTCCACAGACTCCTCTTTAGCTTTGTTTTGGTTCAGTGGCTTTTTTTCTTGTCTTTAGGGGAATATTTTTCAGTGTATTTTGCTGCTCCAATTCTCTGCGAGATATTTCATGCAATGTTTTTGCATGCAGTACACTTCCTCAGCCTAAGCATCCATCCTGTATTGTTCATGAAACGAGAGGGCTTTAGGGGGCTGCTTGAGCAATCAGTACTTTAGTAGATCAAATGGATGCTTTGAGATACGTTCTATCATTAAGCAAGATTTTATGCCACTGAAATATTTACCTCTGTATCTCCGCAGACCCCCAGCAACGTGACAGCATACTTGGAAAGTACAAGAGAAGACATCTATCCACTTAAGTGCAGCCTGGATAACATGTTTGACTGACACTTAACATGAAGAGATTTCAGTCTAGGATGTTCCACATTTACAACAGCTTGTACTCCCTGAAAATACAAGTCCTGGAGGCTCACTCACTGCTTGCATTGCTTACAGCACTTTAGGCCTAAAGCCCAGCTTCTTAATCAGATAAAGCAATGACTGATTTCCTTGCATTTTTTTCTATGCCAGCAGTAAAATGACAGAAATCCACCTACCCGAAACATAAATTCTCTAAACCACAACAGAGGGTGGTTTGCAAAAGCTAAGCTGTTTTGACTGGAACTGTCAAGAGAAATGCATGAAAACCAGAGCATTGCAATAACGTTAATGTCTTCAAGCACCTTCTCAAAATCATGACACATTTAGCCAGTACCAATGGCTTATATTGTCCATGAGACTATTGGCAATGTTCATGATCACAGTCATTAAACGGATATAATTAAGACCAACAGAGAGAGCAAGACATGATATAACCTCCAGCATGTTGCTAGCTTGGGTATTGCTGTCTAGGCAGTGGTAAAAGTTGGTGTCCCTGCTCTAACATCAGGTGAAACAAGATGCCTCCCACAAAACACTCCACCGAAAGTTTGAAAAACACAAGGCTCGAGAAAAATAGTCCACTACTGCCTAGCAGGTCCATCTGGTCAAAAAGCTTCCTCTAACAGGAAGCTGTTCTGCTCTAAACAAGTTTTCACATCCTGGACCACGTTTGAACACTGCAAAGAAAGTTGACAGGAGGGCAATTCAAAGAAGCTGTCCTGTACCAGCCAGCACTGCTGAGTTTTTAATTGGGTGAAAAACTTAAGACAGTGATATCATCATTGTTTAACACTTAAATTCTCCTTGGGTCAAAAAGCCAATAATTCTATTGTGCTAGGTTACATATAAATGAGCCACATCTGTTTCTCTTTTTTTTTTGGTTATAAACAGGTAACATATTTCATCAGTTGTAGCCACCACAGAACGTCTCACTTGTCTGCAGTTCCTGACTTGTCGTATCTGCAGGATAAGCCTTTTATATCAGGCAATTACTGCAGAATATCTTGGGGTGCTGAAGGCTCTGGACATGTGTATGCACAGAGTAACCCTGAGGCCTGTTGCACAGAGATGAGACTTACTATACGTTCCCAGTGACGTCTCCTTCAAACCACGCTCCTGTTCCCCAGATGACATTGCATGTTGCTCCACTGTAAAGACAAGAAGAATCGATTCTTCTCTAAGTGGATGAACACTTTCAACAAAAGAGCACTAGCAAAAATGCTATTACAACACGCAAGCAAACATTGCATCTTTACACAGCATATAGTAACCTGAACTAATCTGGGGTCTTGTCCTTCGTTGCTACTCCTTTTCCCATGTCTAGGATAGTAATTCAAGTAATTTGCATCTACAGGGTAGGGATCTTCAGACTTCTATCTAAACGTTATGTGCACTCTGAGGTCAAGAAAGCTAATAATGCATAAAACGAATGTATCTTCCACTAGTGGATTACAAACTCACAGAAGATTCAAGAATGGCCAAAATATACCAAGCAGTAAAAAAGAACTGCAGGAGGTACTGTGGATGCTTTAGCTGGTATTAGCCACATAACTCCAAGCTGTTCTTTTCCCTGCATATTTAAAATCTGATCAACAGAGCATATATGGAACTCTGTTTCATAGTTTTGCATTCTCCAGTTGTTTTAAGCATGGTAATCCTATTTAGCTTTGCTTTAAAAAAGCTGTTTGGTGCAGGGCTGTGTTCTGATCTCAAAAAAGCTTTTATTTTCACGACACTGGAGCTAATGTCAAAACTCTCACCTCATTCTGTGACAAGATGCAAAGGAAAATGTTTACGCTCAACTTCCCTAGTATTACAGGCAAAGTTTTATCCCCGTTCTTCTTTTCCACATTCCTGCATCTACCAAAAGAGGGAGCACAGAGTTCACCTTCCTCAAATTCTCCATTGCAGAAAGCAGACACCAGAAAATAGCTGGACGCTGTCATTACCAATGGCCAAGTCCAGGCTCACAGCTTATTATGCTCTCAATTGTGCAGCATACAGGTCCTCAGACAGTTATAAGGACCGTTTCTTCCCTTGAGAAACGTGTTGCCTCATGTCCACGCTGTGCAGAACTCTTATCACAGTCAAAAGATGCTGCAGAGCTCATCCGAAGAACCAGGCTCGCAAAAATCAAACTGTCCTCTTCAGGTTGCACTGCAGGCTATTCTGACGGAAAGAAACCCGCAGGTTCATCACAACAGCGCAAGTGGGATGTTTGCAAGAGATTGATAAGCATTTCTGACTATTTCGGGTATGCGTGTGGGGGATGGGGGAAGGAGGAAAACTAGACGCTTGTAACTGCATATACTGCTTTTAACTGCAGTGTACTGTAACTCTCTCAGCAAATACACACATCCGAAACTAGCTCTCCAGAAAAATTCCCTTAAACATCATTTTCTGCAGGATAAGCTTTACCACAAAGAAGGGACAAGCCCTTTGTATAGAGGGGCTCCTTGGTCATTCCTTCTCTCTTTCTTATATACCTCTAATCATTGACATTATTTTTAAATGCTACTGTTACGAAACAGAAAAGACAAAAGGAAGAGAAATAAATTTATCTTAGATCTAGGCAGTTACAAGGTGCAGCTGAAACAGTGTGACACCGCTGATACACGGCAATAAATAAAAGCCCATTCTAGCAAAGCAGTCATGCGGGTACTTAGGCCCATTGATTCCAATCTACAGAAGTAGATCTACCATATCACTGTTACTAATAGTATCAAGCACAGAGAGTTGAAAATCCTTAAACACCGCTGGATAAATCCAGATGCAGATTTACTGGGAGCAAGCGAAGAGAACCAAGACCTCTATCACACACTCACCTTCCTCTTGGATAAGGTTACCCGGCTGCAGTTACGCAACTCCCTGCCCAGCTCCAGGCTGCATTTGTCCCATCCTCACAATTAGTTTCAAGTATGCGGATGCGGGGTTTGCTCAGCTGAGGTCTTAGCCGTTCCTTTTGATAAATCGCTCCATTCCAATTTTGCAGAGCTAATTACGGAGTAATTTTATATAGCCTCTGTTGTTCAGAACTGGTTCACAAAATAACGAAGCTAAGTGACTGATAAATGCCGAGATCCATTCCATGCTTTCAATCTGTGGAAACAAATCACAGACTCTTCGCAATTTAACACCGCAGACAAATTTCCTTTGCTTTCTAGCATCCCTCTGGAGTCCTGAGAGGTCAGCTTGGCTGTAGATCACATTTATTTCCCTTCAATATTAACAGCTGCTGTCACAAACACTGACAGTGGAAAGCTCTAGGCAAGTGCTTGCTGTTACCAAATATGCTGTCGTTCAGCGTGACATATTATCAAATGAACGCAGTCCAGGCCTAATTGCCTTCAGACTTGCACTGGTATGAATCAGAAGGAAAAGTGCTGCAGTCAGAAAGGCATGCGATAACACACAGAGCAGAGTCAGGCTCAATACCCAAATAAATCCAGCAGAGGGAGTTCCAAAATAACCCTATTACCAAATGCTGGGGTTCTCTAATCCATTTCATTACAGACACTTAAAAAGAGAAGAATGAGTCAGAGATGCAATCCACAATTGCTACAGTTGATTCTGTTTTGCAATAAACTTCTCAGCTATTAATCAATAGCTGTAAGTGCACAAGTATTTTCTAAGAAAGTAACTTACTATGACAACCTTTAACTATTGGTAGGCTGTTTCGCTTATAATTTTGTTGGGAGAAAACATTCTCACGGACTATGTATGTCCACAGTTACAACTGCTACAAATTTTTTTAAAGTGTATTAAAGGCAGTGTCGTTCAAGGAACAGTCTGGTAGTCCAGTCAATGAAGCAGAACATTGGTGAGCATTTTATATACACAGACTGCCCCACAACCTTTCCCACATCATTTCATCTCTCCATGCCTTAGTTTTCCACGTAAACTGATGGCAGCAGCAAAAGGCGTTCTAAAGAAACAAAACAAAGAAGCAATCAGTTACTTCAGTCGTGGAGAGTGAGGGAAGGATAACACAGCGTTTGTGTCAGAGACTCCCTAGCACGTTATTAGACAGTTCGTACTCCTTGAGGTTTAGTATCTTTGAATCCTGTCTGTAAGCACTTGAGCGAGTAGAGCTGGTCACAGTACCTGCATAGTACCTGGGAAGAACTGGGTATCTACGTATCTGCATAAAGAAACCACAGAGAACCTCAGACAATACTAAAGAACAACATTTGGTAAAAGACATAGTTCTAAAGTGGTTACTATAATTAATTCATGTACAGAAAAAATAATCATCAAAACAGAAACAGATTTTTCAGCGCTCATTTTGAAGCAAACCCAGGTTTATATTTAGCAGTTAAAAGATAAGATGCTAAGTACATATTTTGGGGGGTACAAGCCAATTTACAATCATAACTGGGTAAACATCAGATATGCAGTATTTTAACTGCACTTAGCTCTGCAAGAGATCATTTTATAAGCAGAGCCCAACGCTCGACAAAGACAGGATCACTATTCCCATTTTACAGATGAGTAAACGGGGCACAAAGATGCTGTGCTTTGTCCTAGCAGGCTAGCAGAGGAACCAGGAAGGAGAAAGTCTTCTGAGTCTAGTCCAGTATTCTGCCCAGTTAGCCCCTACACAAAGCCATTTAGGAAAAAAGAGAATGATTTTCTCCTTAGCAATGCGCAGCCTAGTAGGTTAACAAGCTGGTTTGTGTCTCTGTTTAAGAGTCCCTTTTTGACTCTTCCCTGAGGGGTGTCAGTCCCCCATCACAGTTATCTGTTACCCAGTATTCTGTCTTAAGAATGTCAAGAAAGAATAAACGGATAGTGAATTGTTTTTCTTTATCCTTGGAAACCCCTAGGCTCTATCAGGTTTGTAAACTCTTCTCTATACAGGCGAAGTCTAGAAACGTTTAGAAGTTAAAACATACTTTCTTTGACTTCCAGAAAACATGAGAGCCTCTTATAATCCTGTGGCTGCAGCAGGGGTGGCAGACCCAGTAAATACTGCAATATGGTAGTTACACTGGAGAGCCACCCATGCAGTAAAGGGCTCTTCACTTTTCACCCAGAGGGTTTGAGAAATAGTCCATTACCCCAGCTGCTGACAGAACACTTAGTGCAGTATATTTAGGTTACTCAAGGTCTCTCACAATATTTTATCATGTAATTCCAACAGGAACCTTTTACACTTGTTTGTCCTGTATGAACAATCTCTTCCAGAATCAAATGCACAAAGGGGAGACTGAGACTGTCTCTTTATTTGCCTGCCTCAAATAAAAGGCCTGCAGGGGAGAGGAAAACAGATTTGGAATTCAGACTGCAAACAGATTTGAATGTGGACACAACTGAAGGGCACCAGCTCCAAGCCCGTTGGTCAGAAAGAGCACAGCGCCAGCACTGTCCACCATTCAAATATGATGGCTTCTCCAGAGTTAGCCGCAACATGCCATTTCTTATTTCATTTGTTTTGCAACCAATACTTTATTGTGCTCTTGAATATGCAGCACAGAAAGGGAAGCAGATTTGTCATGTACAGTGCATACATTTTTTTCCAAGCAGTCAGGTGTGCCTAATCAGCAAAAGGCAGTTACATTATTTTCAGAAGTTATTAACTGAGATGGGAAACCAACATACTGTGATTTTATTACAGAGGAGTTAGAGCACTCAAGCACAGCAGTACAATAAGCACCCACTTGCTTCAGAAAACCTAGCTACACCAACTAAGAATCTGTCCCACAACGCTCAGTCTTGCAGCTCCCCAGTATTTACACGACTGCCGCACATAATCTAGATGTGAACCCATAAAAAGAAAGAGAGGCACTGATCTTCGAGGTCACCCAGCTCTTCAGAGAGCTGTATAAAACAGAAGTACAGTGAATATCTGTTCTTTAATAAGAATATTAGAATAAGAAAATCTGGAGAAGTAAATGGGCATCAAAAATGCTCAGCTCCTCTTTGGATCTGGCTCCTAGAAGATCAGCCAAAGTAGACTCTCAGCTTTCATCATAGCCACTTCTGCTTTATGACAGTTCTGTATTCAAACCTCTAGTAAGGAGTCATCTTCTTTCTTCAAACCCATAAAAATCCATTCCAAGCTGGCAAACTACCTCCTTGGACTTTCTTCAATATTTTTTCATATTAACCCTGTCATGTATTTTATCTCGATTTTCTTGCTACATGAATAAAGACAGGCTTTGCTTTTTATGCTTAAATATTAATTTTCATTAAAATGCATGTACTTAAAGTGCTATAAGAAGCACTGGCACATGTAATCAATGTGCCCTTAAAACAAACTAAAAAAAATGTTTCAAGTACAGCAACTACCACAGTCCTCCTCTCATACATTTGCAACTCTGCTGTCATCTCCAAACATACACATATGCTCCCTTTCATCTTTAAAATGCTTTGTGGAAAAGGTGAGCTTTGTGATTCATCTGTCACATTTTACTTTGAATGGGAGCCAAAGAAAACCAAGAAAGCAGCAGCAAGGTTGGTTAAACACGAAATGATGAAAAACTCATTTAGATTAGACTCTTTTAGGGCGGAGATCATTTTTCAATGATGGCATTGGACAGCAACTACCAAAAGGCTCATGACAAGACTCTGGCTCGTGACAAGACACAATACAACTGCAAAATACTAAGTCAGAAGTCCAACCAGGAGTATAATGTGACTTGACTGAGGACATCTAAGAAGTCCAGGTGACAACAAAAAAGAAGGACTACACTATAGCCCAGAAATAATGTCTTTAATACGTTTATCCTTAATTTTCAGGGGAGAAACAGGATTCACTTAATCATAAAACAGGAAGAGAAAGCAGGAAACTGCCAACTAATAGAATGAACCATCTCAGAGTGATCAACATAAACTTAAAATAGAACTGACCTTCTCATCCAGGTTTTTTTTTTTTTTGATAAAAATCTATTTTTATGTCAGTTTTAAAAGAGAAAATGCCAGTGCTCCAGCAAAACACACCTGTAGGAAGAAAAACAACTTCCTGATAAACATTGCTGAGGGCAATACAGGAAAATACTTTTTGGAAAATCAGCCTGCATCAGATGGCCAGTGCTGAATAGGCAGAGAGAAGATAATGGTTCTTCATCTGCTGTTCAGGGTGTTCTTGGATCAGTTTGTTTGCAATACAGAAGTAATATAACCTAGTCGCTTTTGGCTCCAGAAGATCTCATTGGAGTTCCCAGGCCTGCTCTCCAAGATTCAGGGGCTTCTCTTCCGGCAAAGATTTGTGCGCGTCTATGCACACAAAGGAGGCACATCTCAGGGTGTTCAACAAGCAACAGATTCCTCAATAAGGTTCCAGCGAAGCTTCTTGGGGCCAGAAGAAACTAGATAGCTCAAATCCTCTTTCCTAGAACCAGAAGAAACTGTGTTATTCGGTCCATAATATGCACAGAACCACTGCTCTTTGCACTGCAAATGAGTGCCCAAACCTTCTAGCACAAGTAAGGCCTTCAGTATGTGAAGCCAAAAGCTGCCAGAATTACAACACGCTTTGCAAATAAGGAAAATATAGGAAGCGCCTAAGTTGCTTAAGTATCAGGAAAAGTGCTAGGCAAAAACACCCAGGTTCTGGGAAGCAGAGAAGGAGCAGGCAGGGGAGAGAAAGAGACAAGAGATCCTGCCCATTTGGTCAAGAAGTATAGCACAGATGCCTGACGGCTCCCCCCTCCCGTGTCACTCCTCAAGGGAGAGCACTGAGCATAGCTAATAAATCTTGCTGATTCAACCCAGACTCCTGCAGGGCTACCCTAGGACCCCTGCACTATACTGGTCCCAGACCACATCCCACAACTCCTGTGATACACTAGGACAAATTTTCCACTATCCACTGTAACTGAACCACGTCCCTCCAATAGTGCAGGCATATACAGAAAAATATATCATTCAAAGATACTAAGTTTATCTTCTTTAATTTATGATAATCCCCAGGTGTCCATTTCTTACTATAAAAGCTAGCATTTTTGAAGCACAAAACAAGGTATCTTGGTACCTTTACCAGTGATTCAAAATGGTTTAACAATAAACAGCCCAGAAGCAAATACAGCAACTGAAGAAGTGTCCTGGGATCCAAATTCACAAAACCTTTGCAGCTAGCAGAAGCACTGGGGATGTAATTCAGACAGAAGATTTTTCAGCCATTCTGTGGGCCAAGGAGCCTTACAGTCACTCACAAAAGGCAGAGGCAATACACTTACAATGCCCGTGGCACACACATCCTGATTACCTGCTAGTAAAAGCAAATTGATGGTACAGTCGCTTAAAACCATAGGGGAAACACACCTGACTGAGTGTGAACACAGGGAAATTAGAGATATCTCATTTCTTTTGCTCTGTTGTATGAAGAAAATATATACCCAGCTCTAATATAAGCCCTCCTGTGTCAAACAGTGTTGCAGCCCCTCAGTCAAAGGCCCACACCCCCTAGGGAATTTACACAGCAGGAAGCCTTCGCCCATAAAATCGCTGCTTTCCTTTGGTATACCAGGTAAGCTCTTAGGACGGGGAGTGAGAATTCAATAGGTCTTCTCACTCCCGCCTGTTTAAAAGGTGCACGTGGCCAAGCCCTTGCCCCTCCAAGAGGCTACACGGGGGCATTGTGTTTCCCATGCACATCTTGAAAAGGGAAGATGACTTTTGAACCCCGCTTTTCTTATGATGGTCCCAGCTGAAAACTACAGCCGTGTGTTGGGACCTAGAATTTCAACTACATGACCTCTCCCTTCCTGTGCCCCCCGCAGCACTTACCCCTATTACACGGTTCTGTGATCTTACTCCAGGGAAGCAAGAGCTTGGACACCAGAAACAGGACAGCCCCCTCTGCAAGCCATTTGCTTGCATCTCTGCAAGACATCCAAAGATGGAGAACACAGCGTTTCACCATCTTTGTTGTTTCAAAGGTTAGTTATAAACACAAAGATTTAAAATCTATGTCTCATTTCTAATTAAATTTGTCTAGTTTCAGCTTTCAGCCACTGTTCAGGGGATTTTATTTTCTTTAAGCCCTTCTCTGCTATGTTCCCTCTAAGACTCTCTAGAAACTGACGTTTTATTCCCATTCCACAGAACCAAGTCACCTTGTGATCTAACTTATGTCAGCTGCTAGCACTAACACGCAGCGAGATCACAGAACTGCTGGAAGTCTCTGTGCACAGGAGAGAGTTTCCAGGCCTCCTGCTGAGGAATCACTGCCGTCATAGCACCCGCGACAGAATCCGAGCAGGCTGGAGCGGAGCGAACCATCTCCCAGGAAAAAGGACCCAGTCCTGCAGGGGTTTGTGCATCTCCCCTTCGCAGCGCCACTCGGAAAGGGCCGAATTCAGCGAGTACGAGTTCGGCAGAAGCGCCAGACCCTGGCGCCCCTTCCCTCGCCGCCGTGAGCGAGCTCCTCCGCGCGCTCGGCAGCTGCTGCCGTCCCTCCCTTCTCGCAGCGGCGAGCCCGGTCCCGGCGGCGGCGGCGGCACGGGCACAACTTCCCGCCGTCCCTCCAACTCCGCACCCTGCTAGGAGGCTTAAAAAAGTCAGCGCCCGCCGGCAGCGGGGCGCGGGGGGAGGAAGCGGCGGCGGCGGCCCGGGGCTGGCCCGCCGCGGGGCGGCTCCCGCCCGCCCCGGCCCGGCCCGGCCCGGCCCACCCCCGCCTTGACGCCAGCGCGCTAATGAAATGCTAATGCCGGGGCGCGGAGCCGGGCGCTGCCCGCGCCCATAAAACGCGGCGCGGCGCGGGGGCTCAGCCCGCCGCCGCCATGCAGGGCTCGACCCCCCCCGCCACCGCCACCCCGCCGGCGCTGCACCTCCTCACCTCCTACTTCATCGACAGCATCCTGGGCCGCGGCCCGGCCGCGGGGCGGCACGGTGAGGGGCGGCGGGGGCACGGGGGAGGGGGGCGGCGGGGGCGGCCCGGCCCCGCTCCGCGGTAACTCGCCGCTTCTCTCCCCTCAGGCGAGGAGCGGGCGGCGGCGCGGCCGGGCCGAGCGCGCGCGGCCGCGGAGGAGCCGTTGGCGGCGGGGCGGGGGGGGCGCCCGCCCGGCCCGGCGGCGGCGGCGGGGGGCAGCGAGGCGCCGGGCCCGCTGAAGAGGAAGCAGCGGCGGTACCGCACGACGTTCAGCACCTTCCAGCTGGAGGAGCTGGAGCGCGCCTTCCGCAAGTCCCACTACCCCGACGTGTTCACCAGGTAGCGGCGCGGCGCCGGCGGGAGGCAGGGAGGGAGGGGGGCGGGCCGGCGGCGGCGGCTAACGGTGTGCTGCCCCGCAGGGAGGAGCTGGCCGTGCGCCTGGACCTCACGGAAGCCCGCGTGCAGGTGAGCGACCGTTGGGGCGGCGGCGGCGCGAGCCCCGGGAGCCGTTAACGCCGACGGCCGCTGCCCGGCCCGCTGCTAGGCGCCTCCGCAGCGCTCCCAAACCTGCGAGGGTTGAAGGTGGCCCCGTTCCCTCCGCTGGGCGACGCGTTAGTACAGGACGGGGGGAACGAAGCGCAGGGGGAGCGGGGCGGATTCTGCCAGTTTCAGTTACTTCAACGGGATTTTTAAAGGGAGGAGAAAGCGGCAGGTTACCTGGAGGCAGGAAGGCAAAGAGCTTCGCAGAAGGATTCCCAGATTACAGTTCAGATTCACATCTGCTGCTGTCTTCGGGGGTCTGAGGGCAGGGTACTATCGCCTGAATTTTGAGATTATTAGGAGAAAAAAATAATTAGACTATTTTACAGCCCGCTGTGAATAAAGGAGCAGTTCTGCGGGACATCCTAAACTGAGGAACTTGCATAGGTGTTCAAAGCAGCGGTCGCTATTCTGCTGCCCTAACTTAACTCAAAGACCAGCCACACTTCTAAATGAACGGTTACAATGAATAGAAGAATAATTTGACACTCAGATGACAGTAAGAAACTGTCCAAGGGAATTTCATGGCTTAGCTGAGCTGTAACAACAGCAGCTCCTGTAGAACATGAGGCATACAGATACAATCTAATTCGTCTCCCAGCCTGCAGTTTTAAGAGCAGTTAAACTAAGAATAACTCTAGTAGCTTTTTCTGACTCTTAGTGTTCATACTTGAACTTAACCTCTTAAAAAGTAGTTTCTATCTTGTAGAAGCAAAAAGTCTCTTTTTATAGAAAACAGTACTCCTAGGTTTTTTTTAAAGTAGTTTCAAACCAGGTATGAAGGCTTTCAAAGTTTTGCAAGCCTGACATCAAAATTGTACGAAATTTGGCTTGTGCTGGATGTCAGATGTTGAGTGAACTACTGTTCCAGCACAGCTCTGGGTATTTGCATACTCGGGGGAGATGGAGAACAGGGGTGCAGCTGCTCAGCGTCTCAGTCCTACTTACGCCTGCGTAGCTGTGTTACTGTCAGTGCCAGAACGCTGCTTGTGCAAGTTGTCATTATTTCCATCACTGGATCTGCGATGGCTCACGCTAGCTGAAGTCTGTAAGGCTGTCAGTTTCTTTACCTTTTTTGTTTTAACATGCACCATCTTCAGAAAAGGCCCTTGTAAGTATGAACATTACTTCCAGTGCTCCATAATTTACTCATCTGAGTGTGGTTGGATACTTCCATCTCTGTTTTGTGGACTTGGAGGAAATTATGTGCTCTTTCTTCTCCCTGCCCCCAGCAATCACTGAAACTTGCAGTCACAGAAATAGCCCAATACCTGGTAACTGCATATTGCATATACCATTAGAAAGGACATGGCTGAAAAGCTTTTAGTATGCCTGCTATTGTCACATTCCCCTTGTAGCCCGTTTGCCCTGTGAAGGAATGGTGCAATAGTAGATGGCAAGGAGGAATTCCTCTCCTAATGACTTATCTGGAAGAGATAGTAATGTTAAGGTTTGATGCAGGTGAAGAGGAATTAACATGCAAAATAACAGTTTGTGTGTCCCCAGTAGATGAGAGGAACCTTGGCGAGCTGTGCCTTGCTCCTCCAGTACTCTTTGCCAGATCTTGCCACAAGGCTTCTGGACACGAGCACCCAGTCAGCACAAAGTTGGCTTCGGGTGAACTTGCATCTCACAGCGGCTGTGCCCCTGTGTACATTCTTGTTCTGTGGTCGATAGGAGAAAACTTAGCCCTGGAGGTAAGAGGATACACAAAGGAAGAAGATGGCAGCAGAAATCTTTGTATCCTTCCTTACCTTGCAAAAGGGGTAGTCTAAAAGTCTGCAAAGCCTTTTCATAACTTGGACCCATCTTGGGAGTCTCTTCAGTAGTATTTATATTTATTGTTGCCATTCTGTTTCTCATAATTCATATTGTGGGTCTAGAGGGAAATTAAGAAACAGTTATTAAAGGAATGTTTTGTTTTCTTAATGTGAAGAGTCAAACATTACATGCGTAATTCAGTGCCATAAACTGCATCAGTATCAAAATACTAGCTTAATCTAAGGGAATTAAGCATCCCTGTGATTTTTTTCGGATAGTGATCCTGTGTTCAGCTACAGCAGAAACATGTAATAGCCACATTTACGAGTCTTTTTGTCATTATCGGGCGTTACATCAATGAAATAGGATATATTTTTAAAGAAAAAAAATTACAGCGAGAAAGCTATCAAATTTTAGATGCTCACTTTTTTCATTTAAAAAGACTTAATTTCTTTTGTCTGATATGTGCAGTGCTAGTAATAAATAACAAAAATAACCTGGATAATATTTAGTGTAAAAATCAAACTCGAGTTTAACACATCATCTTTTCTGAATGCTTAATGTATTTTTTCAAGCTTTTTTCCACTGTTATTACACTTACATCATAAAAATCTTACGACTGGTATAACAGTATCTCTTATGTTTAATTTAGCACTTTAAATGATTCTGAAAATAGACTAAAGGCAACTTAAGCCTTTTATTGAAAGCAAAGGAAAATTGCTTAACAAAAGCCTCAAAATGACTAATCTAAATGTTAAGGACTACAATAAATGCACTAAACTTTGAAAGCTGTTTGTCACATGCTAGGTAAGGTATGAGGTATGTCTGTATCCCTTTATCACTTGTGCTGATGAGTTTGTATCAGTAAAGAGCTGAAAACTGGCTTTTTTCTAAACACACTTATTAGATATTTACACTGATATTTCCCCCCAGTTTGATAAATAGAAAATCTGAGAGATTTTAAGCCCTGTTTAAAAAATATATATATATTTTGCAGTCAGAGTGCAAGTCTGAATGATCACTTTAGCACAGAAAAATCAAAAAAGCACTTCGTATTAAGCTCTTTATAAATCTTAGCATTATTCTTCAAATTTTTCTTTATAAGGAAATTAATACTTTTGCAGCACCTGTTTTGTCCTTTTTAGGAAAGACTTTACCTGTATGGCTACAGTGCAAGAAAGTTCATTGCCTTTTCTTTATTGGATTTTATTCTAATGGAAAACGCTAACACCTCTGATTTGGTGTCTTCTCTTGTGAGATCTCAGCTAAGCTCTGCTTACAAATATTTGGGATTAATGGTTAACAGTGATTTCAAGTCATAAGATCCCAGTAACTGAGCTAATTTTTCTTACCAGACCCCTAAATATGGACTAATACAGATTAACTATGTAGTCTTCACTCTTACACAGACATAGCTGTTTGGTGTTTCACTGATTCAGATACTCCTTTGGAAGACATTTGATCCTTTAAAGTCTGTAGTTGCTGGAGAAGTGGCCAAAGAGCAAGTCAGAGCACTCAAGAATCCAAATACCAACTTCCAAATGCTCTGACTTTTCTTCTAAGGGCACCTCCCTCTCCTCACCACCTGTACAGTGCACCAGGCTCTGTGTTACATACCTAACACAATCTGAATCCCTCCTCCAGCGGGGACAGCAATTCCCCAGTGTAAAGACACTAGAACACATGCCATGAAAAGGCAAGAGTAAGCAATTCCTCAGCTGGGGCCTGAGTACCCCATAGGAAGGGCTTTAAAATAATAAACGTCATTGATGGACATAGGAACAACATCAGACTCAGGACAGCAAGGCTATGGCACCCTACGGCCTTCTGGGTTGGGGTGTCAGCACCCTATTAGTGGAGAGTTTCCTTCCAGACCACTCTATACTTGGTATTATTTAAGCACCTGAAGGTGAATTTGTCACAGGGAAGTTATGTGGCATGTCTGAGATTAAAGCAAGTGGCAGAGCTGGTAACCCCAAAACCTGATTTTCAGTCAACAGTTTCTTAGTCATTAACTATTATAGGTATCATGCAATAGAAAATTTAAACTGTTGAAAAACATTTTAATTGAAATACAACTGCAGATAGAAAAAGCAACTACTTACTTAAAAACTCAAGCCAGTCTTCTATGTCCAAATACAAATGCAAAGATTCTGTCATTATAAGTTTCTATAGAATTTGACCATTTTAGAAAGTCTAATACCAAAGGAATTTTTAGCATCTGCTATAATTTTGATGTGACTTAATTTTTGCAATCTGATTTTCAGTTATGATTTTAGTCTGGTCTAGTAATGTTTATCATCTTAATAAGAATCTGTAATCTATGGTAAATGACCTTAAGATTTAAAGTTTTAGCTTAGCTTTGTCCTAAATCAGAAGCAAATTTCAGAAAGTCAGAATTCCACATAAAACAGAAGTTGGCCTTTCTGAGAACTTTGTTCTTTGTGTTACACCTCTCTAGTAAGTATCGAATCCCAATAAGAGCAGTCAAGTGTTATACAGATGACACTTCTGGCAACAGCTCATTCCGTTTCAATAGTAGTAACATACTAGGCTGCTGAATGAGATGATGCTAATGCCTTTTTCCACATCCAGATTCAGTTCAGAATCCAACTGCCTCCACTGCAAAATGGGCTAGAAGAGCTGAACAGCTGAACAAATTTGGATCTTGAGTGTTCAACCTTGGAAGCATCCATTTCTGAGATTCTTGTTTTCAGGCCTTCTCTCCCATTAGTTTTAGAGCTGATATGCTTCACCCTGCTTTTTGCTGCCATCCTGGGTTCTAAAACGTTCTACTCAATTTACGCTGAAGAACAACAGAGCGAAGAGTCAATTTTCTGATCTGTAGATTGGATCGACTAAAAATCTTTAAGTGATGCTTAATGGGTTAAATAATGACTAGTCAGGCTGGAAGAGGCAGCATACTCAATAGCTTACAACACAAAACAAATACTAGCTAAGGCCTCTCTAGGAAGAGTTGGATTCCCTGTTCTGATAGTACTTGCTAGATTTTCTAGTTTAGTATTGGCTTTCACTGCAATTCAGTTGCTCACCTCCTTATAACTATATGCTGTTTGCATTCATGGTAAATAACAAAAGCTTCTCATTTTTAAATCCCTATATAAAAAGCCCAACTATCAAGATAAAAAGCACACACCATATACTCAGCCTAGTTATTGTAACAGTCATGCCTAAATTGCTTCCTAAAGTATTCATACAGAAATAGACACCTCTTGAATGGCTTTGTTGAAATTTAATGTTCAATAAATAGCTTATGAAAGGATAAATGGTCACTTTTAATAACTGATTCTAAGTTCTCAGGTGATAGGTTAAAATATTACAAAGGCTTTAAAAGATATGGGGTGGTATTTGAATGGAGCCACAGACTAGTCAAATTCGCATATATTTATAACTGTGATTATTTGCTAATAAACCCACTATGGAGTTTATGAATGGATCTTTCACATTAAGAAATGTTTTTTGGTTTAACTGTTACTATTTTGCTATCAGTATCACTGCATGCAGTAGCTGGTATGACAAACTGCAGAGTGAGTTTAGCTAATGCCTTTACAATTTCTCATTGAAGGTCTGGTTCCAAAACAGAAGGGCAAAGTGGAGGAAACGTGAAAAAAATGAAGTTCTGGGGACTGTTCCAGGAATTTCCTTAACACAGCCACTTGGTCTATTTTTGGATGGTCCATTGGGTCATTCTCCCCTCCTAGATCACACATGGAGGTCAATGCCTCTTTCAACACTGGCTGTGCCATCCATGTCTCCAGCCTTTAGTCCTTCAGCCTTGGGGACATTTGGCCTCAGCAGTCTTACCTGGACTTCTCTCTTCAGAAATCCCATTTTAAGTCCACATTTTGGAAGGTAGTATCAAATGTTTTCTTTCCTAAATCTCAAAACTGTTCAAAAATATTGTATTTGTATTAGTTTGATACTCGCATGCATTCTCATTAAATATGCTTCTATAAAAAAAATAAACTTAGTAAAATGGGGTTAGTTCCTGCATGGGGTAGTTTGATTAAGAATAGCAGGATTTGGCTTTAAGTTATGATAGTAAAAACATCCTATATAATTACTATTTGAACAACAGTTGTGCTTACTTTTGAAACATTGGTCTCATTGGACTCGAGTCTTCACAATAGACTGCTGTAATCTAATCTGTTGGCTGCAGCTCCACCTTATCTTGCAGACTGATGCAGTTTATGCACAGTAAAGATGTGGAAGGCAGACATACATGGGTTCTAGGTGATTTAGATGAGACTACAGACAGACCCAGCTCTAGGTGATTCGGCAGAGTAAAAGTATTAGATGTTTCTTCCCAGGAGGTCAGACCACGAGATTGGCTTCATGTGCAAGATTGACAAAAGCTCAAGAGAGATTTTCCTGATCCTTACTTGCTACTAAGAGCAGTGCAACCAGCCCAGTTCCCTCTGCTGGTGCTGTGCTCTCAGTGCTGAAAGCAAACCCAGAGCTGCACTCCATGTCTTTCTCTGTGGCCAGATATCTAGAATACCAGCAACTCATTTCAGCTGAAACTGCTTCCTCGGCTTTCTTGCCCAGCAACCTGAAATTCAACAGCAGAGTGCTGCTGCTATTCTAGTGCATCCCATAAAATAGAGACAAGCATGTATGTGTAGGTTTTTTTTTTTTAATATATGTTAGAATAGTGCTGTCCTCTTACTGAAATTATACCCTATATTGTATGTAGTTCCGCATTAACAGGTGGATCTTTCTGCCACACTGGCTTATGCTGCTTTTCACATGGAATAACTTGTCAGACAAATTGGCTACACAAACAGCTATAAAAATTGTTCTTTTTACAAGGTGGTTTACTGTTTTCACAGTACAGCCTGCTTTACAGCATCCAGGGTTTGTTCAGAGAGGGTTTAACATTAGGAGTTAAGGAAATGGTTGCTGTTCTAGGTATCTGCATGCCATGTCTAATTATCTCCCTTCTTTATTTTAATTGAAGGTGATTTTAAGAGCAAAACACTCTACTATAAAACAAAACTTCCAAATGTACATTTTTTTGTTTCCAGGATATATTTTAGAAGCTGGAAATTTTAGCAAATTCTTTGCTAATACTTCTTTAAGTCCTGTGATTTGATTAATAAGTACTTGTTCTCCAAAACAATTTGTAGTTTGGATAATATTGACTTCTTTCAAATACAGGTTTCTGAATGCTTTAAATCCTCTCATGACAACAGCTTCAGTACTAATGAAAGCTCCTGGACCCCCATCAGACCCTGCTCTCACTGCCTTCACTGATCCAGCAACAGTTGAAAGGAAAACATCGAGCATTGCAGCACTAAGACTCAAAGCGAAAGAACATTCAGCACAAATCCCTCAATTAAACCTCATCTCCAGTCTCACAAACACTAACAAAGAACTTTGTTAGGAGCTCTCCCACAGACGATAGCCACAGAGGGGAAAGTGAGTGCTTTCTTCAATAAGTAGCTCCTGTTAGAGACATGCATCTAAAAAAACCCCAAAAAAACAGAAATTCAAAAAACCCTCACAGTTGTAGTTCCTCCATTTTCAGAAGTGGACTGAAAGGAAATAACCCTACTAAAATAGGCTTCATTATAATGTGAAATCATGTAGCAGATTGACTTGTCATCATTTCTATAGACAGTGAATTTCTGACACCACAGAAATATAAGCAGGAACCATCTCATCTTCATAAATCAGGCTAACATGAAACTGAGGCTTTGAAATCCCCACAGTTATCAGATGCTAATCCAAAGGTTCAAAATTCTTTGTAGGAAGAACTTCAGTTTTATAAGCAATCCTTAACTTATTTCTCAGGAGGAACTCTTAGATGCAGTACTTTAGACACGAGAATTGGTATACAGTATGTTTCTAACTTGGAGGTCATGCTTCATGTTGAAGTAAAAATGCTAGTGAAATCTTGCATTTTAGACAGACTTAGCAGGAATGAGATGCGGACTATTTTCAGTACAGATTTTTGATTCAGAACTAGGTTTGTATAAAGTACCTTGTTTCAAAATAAAAAATAAACATTTGCTTTATGTCAAGGGTGGCAATGTTTTCATAATTAGAAAGTTCAACCTTTGTATATGAAAACTGTATCCTGTGAAAACAGGTTATTAGTGTGCAGTAAATTGTGTATAGTCCTCTATATGTATATGTACTTATATCAGTAAATAGCTAATAGCTGTAAATAGCAGGTTGCTGAATACTTTTAGCATGATTAGTAGCGCATAATACCAGACCAGTAAGTTAACAGATCACTTGTACATTTCCAGATGATTCGTGCCTTGAATAGATTCAGAATTTAAGCGAAACTAAGCGTAAGGTGTTACATTCTTCTTCGAACTGATGTTGGAAAGAGTGAAAACTGAGGCCCTAGTGAAATCCTAAACTCCCTTTCTGGCCTCAGATAAGTCATTTTAGTATTTGTTGTACTTCCCCATCTGTGAAATGGGAATGAGAAGAACTATCCCACCAATATGTCTGCTCCTCTGGTCTTAAGTGAGGGTAAGTATCACTATCCTCATTTTACAGCTCACTCGCCTACCTCACAGGGCTGTTGTGAGGACTGATTAAACGAGCATGATACTGTGCAAGTAGTAGTTATGAAAGTCTTGTTAGCAATCACAACAGAAAGGCCAACAGCTGACTATACCTAAAGATTCATCACATCCCTAGCAGCCCTCCAAGGAAGCTATGTTTTTGTGGGCTGATGGGAATTCATGGAACTCACCTATTGATGGTGCTGGTCCCTCAAGACTATTCTTATGCACTAAACTCACACAGAGAAGGTTTTGTATATTTTAGAACTTATTTCTCCTTTTTGTCTGTGCTCCCAGTCACATAGCTGCAACTCCGGAACTGCTCGAGACCACACAAATGTTTTCAAGTTTGTTAGAGTTCTGAGTATAGAACTCCAGGTCCTTAATCACTTGCTACGTAGATTTCTGTGACCTCACTTGTTAACCTAGATACATGACACAGAAGACAGTTTGCTAGATAATAGCTGGGAGGAAAGAATAACTTAGCGTTTTTGACTGCTCTTGAGTCATAATCTACTGCATGAGCAGAAATATTTCTGGTTTGTATACACTGGTGGTAGCACAGGTAGAAGGTGATGGCATTCTACTGTTAGGAAAAGCAAACTTTCTAACACTAGTCCTGCTCCGTGAGTCAAGCAGCAAGAGACTTGGGGAACGACGCAGCCAGGACCTCTCACACAAAGTTTGAGTACGTTTCTTCCACAATGGCTCTTTGCTTCCACCAGCCCAGACTGCCAGCTGGCAGCACAGTATCCACTCAAGCCCTGGGTCTATGCTGAATTAACCTTTCATTAAGTACATTAATGTTTTGGAGACTGTCATTACAGAACTCATGTTATATTCTGTACATGCTTCTGCAGCATCTGTCCCTGCCCTCAGTATCAAGTCTCTTGCAACGTGAGGAGGTTCTGGAAGGGAAGCAGACCATGCCATTGTTTATTTTATAGTAGCAGGAACTGTCTTGATAATGACCCTGTCTAAGAGCCATTCAGAAAAGAACTTTGCAAATTATATTCCTAGAATAAATTACCAGATGTTAACACACGAAAAATAACAGCTGAAGGCAGTTTCAATACATCGTATGAAATACCAGATCCTTTGCAGTCACCAAAAACATCATTGCTGACTACAGGGAGACAGAGATTTCATTTGAAAGATCAAATCCTCAAGCCGAAATTCCCTTGATTTCAGCAGTTACATCAGGGATAGCTCCCTGTGAGGGAGCTACTTTGCTCACTTGCCCTATAGCTCATGCCAGAGCCAGAAGATGCTGCCTCTGCCTAGCACACCACCACTTCAGCATTGGGCCTCAGGCTTGACTCAGGGAACTGTTGGGTTAGACAGCCCCGTAGCAGGATTAGCTCCTAGAAGCACAGAGGAGCTGTGGCCCCCCAGTCTGCCAGGGCCACAAGAGTAGCAACAGAAACATAAGTGTTCACAAAAACCAAACCAGCAATTCACTTTTAAATAACTGGACTAGGGATCTATCAATCATCAATCTAGGGACTAACAATCATTCTGTTAACTACAGTTTTGTCACTGAAGTAAAACTACGCACACATATCAAGATTTGCTACCATGCATGCAAAGCACCTGCCAGATTGACTTGAGATTGCTCTTCCCAAGTTCCCCTTATAAGAAGGCACCATTTCTCGAAGACACTGTCCTCTTACTGCGACCACTGCCAAGCAGCTGCTTGGCATCACTCCCCTGCCACCACAATCCACGGTCCCTGTGTTTCTCTTGAAGTTGTCACTGAGGCAGAGACTGTCTCATCTTTGGTGTATACTCATAAATGGCTTTTTGGGTTCAAGCTAATGGGTCCTATCTGATACAAGAAAGCATTGCAAAAGTACCTTCGTTACCTACTTTATGTTACAGATTAAATAAGAGCTGCTGTTCTCATGCCATTTGGGTAGAGGATGGTGTCTGCGGTCATTAACATCTCCCAGTGGGTGCAGGTAGAGAACACAACTTGCTGATGTTTCATCCTGTTCTAGTCTGAAACGCAGAGAGAGACTTTCTTTAGCCTGATTTCATTTTCTCTGCTTTAATGAGTCCTTCCAAGAAATTTCTGTTCCTTCATGTGAGCTGAAAAGCCAGCTGTGAGAGCTAATGATATTATGAAAAATAAATACGCAGGACAACACTTGAAATCAGCTTAGAAATCAAAGTGTGTCTGTAACCAAAACTGTGCTGGGTATGAACTCAACAAGCTTTTCATATTAATTATTACTATTTTTTAATAAGTATCACACCAAGGGAGGAAGGTTTACTTAGTCAGAAATGTTCTTCTATTTTAAATTAAAATAAAGAGGCTTAAATAAAAGCTATTATGGGCATAGTTATTAAAATGACACTAAACATGTTGGAGTGCCTTAGAGGAGCTGATGCAATGATTCTTATTATCAATGGATAGATTCTTGTTGGCTTAGGACTCAGATGTTTTCTCCTAGCAGCAATGCTGGGGAACTGCAAGCACAAATATTTGAGTAGCAAAAAGGAAGCATTTTTCCCACGCACACCATCAGAGCTGCTTCCGTTATGATTTGAATTGTTTGGGGGGGGGGTTGTTTGTTTTGTTTTTTTCTGGGTGGAGTAACGGGTGGGCTTTTTTAATGCTTCTCAAAGAAGCATTAAACTGTAAAACCCTTCAGCCTAGTTTCACAGGGTCAACACTCTTATGAACCATGCAGAAACATTTACTTTCCTGGTTTCTGTCCATGCAAGGAGGAGAGCAGCATCCCACATTCTAAGCAGGCCAGCCCTTTCATGGGGAGCTTTTCAAGCAGAACTTTGCAATTATTTCTAGACACTTTATTTTGCCTTATGTGCTAAATCCCTTAGTCCTGATTTAGGCAAGGCTTGCACTGATCTGGATTAAGACTGCAGGATATGACCCTACGCCTCTCCTCTGAATAAAGATTTTAGTCAAGGTTGCAGCCTAATTCTTCTATGGGTGACATCCACCAGATTCTCGGCATAGGCTCCAACCGAAGCAGACCCGGAGCCCTGGTTGTTTTACTGGATCTGTCTGGTTTTCCTGAATTCAAAGGTATAGGGGAGGATTTTCAAAGCAGCACAGATGATCTGGATACACACACACACACCCCCCTTCACTTTCTACAGCCTCTAGCCCACTTTGAAAAAAGCTCAACCTCAGAATTAAGCCTCTTGACGTTATCCTCCATGTCACAGTTATTTTGAGGAGTTTTGTTTGAAGATTCTGCAGAACATTGGTATCCCTCCAAGAAACACTGGCAAATATTTCTATTGGAGCACTCACATTTGGCTAAATTGTCAGGTTTATTTAGCTGGTCCTCTGCCCCAAGTCCAGCTCTGATAACACAGGCCTTTGGGTAAATTTCCGTATTTCCAGGGGCATAATATCATCAGAACTTTGCCTACAAAGAAAGAGCAATTTTGTTGGGGGGAAAAAAAAAGGGAGAATAATAGGCCAGGTGTTTGAAGAAAAGACAAAGAAACAAGCACAGTAGGGTGTTCTGACTCACAAATCAGTATTGAGAAAGAAGTATTCATGAAGAAAATTAATTTAAGAAGTATGTAGCTCAGGTTTTGAGCCCATAAGTTCCTTTCAAAAACAGATTAGTGATTAAAAACTTTTTTAGTCTAACAATCTCTTGAACAATTAGCACAGTAATTGGAAAAGGACTACAAATTCAAATCTAGATGGACATAAAAGAGTTTCCCCATAGAGCTTTGCCTTGGTTTTGTGGGTAACTGGCATGCACCTGCCTTTACCATTAGTGGGGCTGAAATACTGAAGAAGTGCTCTGAATAGGGATACAAATGCCCCAAACAGCAATACCATACAAATTACTTAATTCATGTAAAGTAGTGGTAATGTATTGATCATGAATGTGTGAGCGATTCCTTTATTTCAAGTTATATGAGATGTAAACCACCCGCTTGCAATGAGGTCGTCACTGCAAATTTGCCAACTACAGAATGGGATGTTACTTTTTTTTCTTTATTCCCCACAATAAATCTGAATACTCTGCCACATGGAAACGGAGATCTGCTGACTTTAATCTAAACCAGGTAAATGAATTTCTCTACTTACAGGCTTGCTTTCTGTCCCCAGTTCTGTAAAGCTTTTCTCTCCAGTGAGGTAATAATTCTTCTCCACTTGTTTATCCGGCAAAAGATGCCTAAAATGAAAGGAAGACTATCAGGGACAGGATCCCCGAACTTGAGATGATTTTCCTCAAGTCAGAACTTTCTTTTTGCTGCGGTTAAGATTTTTAATCACGTGTTAGTTTTCAGCCCTGTCATTAAACACTATGGATCACAACCAGATAAAGCTGCTAAGAAAGAAAAAAGGAGATTGCTTACACATAACAGTAAGAAACATGATAATATGCATGTGATGATATGCATGCCACCTGTACTTCACTGATTTTAGCTATACAACAATTCAAGTTACATAAAATGCAATTAAGGACAGGGCATTTCTATATACCTTATGTTCAAACAGCTCTACATATGGATTATAAACAGGTCAAGCTAGCAGATTGTGTTGCAGTCCATATTGATGTGCGTACATGGAACCGCTCACCCACACAGAGGCTATCAGGGCACAATGGTACTTCACTTGCACAAGTGCACCAGTGACCTTTATTTAGCTTGGCTGCTCCACATGCACATAAAGCCTGCAGCTAAAGTTATACATTAGTCATTGTCAGCACACAGGACAGATTCGACCTTCTCATCTCACTGCAAATTTCTCCCAAAACAAGGAGATGAGCAATTGTCCAAGCAATCTGCTGCTGCAGGAAAACTGCAGACACATTCAGTGAGCGAGCATACACAAGAATCTAGGATAAGATGGCAGGGCATAAATTCCTCAGTCAGGAAGCAGCTGAGTTCACCCGAACCCCAAGAGTCAATAAGCCAGTATCTCTGATAAAGAGATGTCTCCTCTGCTATGGTGTCTTCCGAGGGAAACAGGTACTAGAGATCACAGGCCTATAAACATCCCACATTGACACTTCAGAGTCTGACAGCAGCCAATGTCTTACTCTTGCCCTCTCTTTTCCCCCTCAGCAGACTGTCTCACTGGGGGCTCCCAGCTCCTGTCCCTGCATTGCTTTTAGATTGGACATCTGTCATAGATAGTGCAAGAACTCTCACCCTGCCTTCATTCTATCCTAATTTTACCATCCCATCCCACATAGCACAGCAGGCTGAGGTTAAAAAGGGCTGCAAGGCCGCTCCTGAAGGCTGAACATGGCCACTACCTGCATTTTCTTCTGCCAATGTTTCCTTGAACAGATCTAGGATTCAAAGTAAAGCCTGCTGGTAAAAGGCCCAAACATACAGTTCTTTTTTTTTGGTATGAGACGGTACATGTAACCAGCTCACTTTTGCACCTAAGCCTAGAGCTTCTCTGCAACTTAAGAAATATTTTTAGTTAAGACTATTCCTTCTGCCTATACAAAAATTCTTGCATTCGCTGCCTACATGCTATTTCCAGGTCTTAAAGATGTCCCACAGATATCCCTCCCACTCCACAGAGAACTGAGGATGGGGCTATCCCCTTTACAGAGGGAGGAGCCACAGCATAAAGAAGCTACAGCATAAAGAAGCTAACACATTTCCTAATAACAGTGGCAGAACACCCAGAAGAAACCAGCTTTTCCAGTTCCTTGTCCCCTCTTCACTGCTCAGCACACAGTCTCACATCCCCTAATGTATTCAGTTTGCTGAAGAACGCAAGGTTAGCCTTCAGGGATTGAAGATGTTCAGTCAAGCAGTATGCCAAGGCACAATTCTGGGATGGAACAGAATATTCTGAAATAATTCAGTTTGTTGGCTGCAGCAACATGTCATATTTCAGCTAGAGAGGAATCACTCTATTACAGCTGATGGGAAGTCACTAAGACTGGAAAAGCTTGCAAAGTCACACTGACCGAGAAACAAAACTTTTATGTTAGAAATATATACTGAATGGATTCCCCCCCGCCCCCCAGAAGAGCTACCTATCAGTAATGATCTACAGAAAAACTGGGACAAAATAGTTGATGTAGCTGTTACAGATAAAAACTTAACGGTCTTTGGTGTGAGCAGCATAGTGACATTATTGTGAACTAAAGCAGAAGCAGACAAGACAGCTTGAATTACAGTCTCATCTGGTTCAAAAGGGTTGCTAGTAAAATATATTTAGGTGATCTGCTAAAGAAAAGAATATGTTACATTTTGTAAGTACCCAGTCACAGCTAGAGATTTTGACAAAAGTTGACTTTCACACACAATTAAACAAAATAATTTCAGTTTTCTAGTTTCATAGAAGCTGATCCACAGACTGCCCTATCTCCAGGGTTATTTTGTACAGATAAAAAATCACAGGATTAATGTTTGTGAAAGAAGACAAGAAAGGACAGCATTATTATAGCCTTATTTTCTATATATCCCAAAGTGAATGTAAGAAAAGAAGTGAAGAAGGCTGCTATGTTAATGTATGAGAAGAGCCTTGAGACATTCTCTCTGCAGTAAGCTATCAGAAACTTCTAAGCTAGTGAACTAGTATAGAAGTTGCTGACTGCAGCAAAAAAAAATTTCATTTGAACTTCTATCAACAGCCCTGTAAGCTCTTGCCTTCTTTGTAGAGAGCTAAGTAAAGAGAGAGCAAAAGAGTGAGAGGGTTGCATGTGCAGGATAGAGGAGCAGGTGGAGAAGATCCACGTTCAGTTCCCAGCTCCACAGTGAGGTTTCTGCTTTGAGACCGTGGGGAACACACTACCCTGAGCCCAGCTCTGGGTGTAAGTAACACTCCCCAACCAGAGTGGATGGCAAGTGCCAAGGACTGCTATTGCTAAAGTTCAGCCTTGAAGACATGAAAACAGCAGTTCCAGGCATTACTAGGGCATATGCTAAATTCTCAATTTTAAGAACAAGAACTCAGACGGCATCTAAATTTCTCATTCCAAGCCAAAGAGAAGGCAGGAAAGAATCTCATTTATTGTTTCCAGCACAGATGTGACCATTACTAATGGCTCTCAGAATTTTACCTCATGAAAATGCCATTTCAAGAGCAGCTATTCTTGAACACATTTAAGAAAAACATGCCTCTACACTGCAGTCAAAAGCATGACTGCAGCTTCTGCAGATATCTGTGAGCTGCTGCTAAGCTCCATCTGAGATCCAGACAGTGACCCAGCCAGCTCACACAGCACAGCCACCTACGTGTTTGCCCTGGCTTATTTCTGCAGCCCTTGTTGAGTTGTGGGGTCCTGAAGCTACACTGCCGGCAGTACCCAAGGTACAGGAACTTCAGTCACACCATGGCTGCAGCAGACATACCCCAGTGGAAACCAGGCAACATTTCACCATCAGGTGAAATGGACTCTAACTTGGCCTTGAAAGTATCTCCCAGTCCACTGGCTTGCCCCTGTGATCTGCAGGCTCCTGTGAATCTACAGGCCACTTCCAAAGCAATGATTTTGAGGTATGAAGCCATCCGTAATCTGTAAACTGGAAAAGGCTGCAAACCCACCATCCTTGCCTGAAGCAGGTAAAACACGCCTCCTCTTTAGATAAGCAATATGTGTAAAATAGTCAACAATTTACTTGTACCCTGATGTGAATTTACTTCGCATGTGTAATGTATGAAGGAAAAAGGGTGATGCCTTAGGAAATCTGTTACTCCTGTACAGAAACAATACAAAGATTTATCTCCTAATTCAACAGAAGTTTTCAATATTTACCTTCTGTCATGGCTATAGGAAGCACTCTCATTTTTAACAAATGATCTTTTCCTTGTAAAAAAGTGTGTTGATTAAGTTGACACCACACCTTGGCATTATTAAGGTTCCTGACACCCTCTCTTACCAGACCCTTTGGATCGCAAAGCCATATTAATTAAATTATTCACAGCCCCAATACTGGAGCACTCAGCAGTTTTGCTTGTGGAAGAACTGAACACTTGAATCAAATTGAGAAATAAAAATAGAAAAATCCATTCAGATGCCTGTACAAATCTCAGTCCTGTGAGCCTTGGACACGCATATCTAAGGGTAATGTATCTGGCAATGAAAGGAAGCAACATTTGGACAGACAGTTCCTTACATGGAATATAACTAACTGAACAAGAAAATTCCAGTGGAGTTTTGATTATTTTAGCAAATCTAGAAACATCACCAAAATCCCCACTGTTACAACTTTAAAACTAGTTATTCATTCTGCAAATTTGACTAGGTGGTCTCCATTCACCCTGAATCTAGCTGGCATCCCCAATAAAACAGTACCTTTAAGGGACGATTCCTATACACTAGTAGTGATCCATCTGAAAGCAACATGTTTCTAGGCTGGAAAAACAAAGAAACCCCCCCAAAAAGTCAAGAAAAACAAGAAAACATCTCCAGCTCCATGTGCACCAGGCAAAGGCCTCAGCATTCTGCAGAATAAGGGCCACGGATCACTTTAATTAGAGCTAAAACAGTTCAATCTATCAGTGAAGAAAACCTAACCCAAGAGAAGATCTAACTACGCCAAACAACAATCTTCCCTAGCCCACTATCACTGTTAACAGCACAGGGTTCAGAGACATTATGAGTTACTACCATACTTATAGTACCAAGAAATTTTGGGGGGGAAAAAATATACATATATATTCTCCCAAATTCAGAAATTCCTATTCACTCTATGCCTGCTTTCCTGGAATTGCCTTTGTGCCCAGAAGCTAAGCAATAGTAGATGGCCCACAATAGCAGCCTTCACTCCAGAGCTTGTCAGCTTTCTTTTCTTTCTTGCAACTCTATTATTAATCAGAGTCCATATTATGCCTTGCAAAATGTATTTAATAAGCTATTTTTATAAACATAAACCATAGCTGCGTAACAATAGGAAACTATATCAGCCTTATATCCTTCCTACGTTACTTACAAAGGAAAAGGAAGGAGGTCTGCATAACAGACATTGTTTCTCTTCTCCAAAGTTTAAAAGGTGTTACATATAGACTTTGCAGTTCGGCAGCTACACATCAAGAACAAACAAAAAAAATATTCTGTCCTCTGCTACTGTTTTACTATAAGGAAGTCTTATACACTCTGCAATAGATTCACAGCAGGCCCCTAGAAAATACTGTGCATGCTTTAGTGCATGCTTTGAGTAAACAAGGGACTTTAGAAGGAGAAAAATGAATACAACAAGCGATCCAAACAAATTTTAAAATAATTTCACGAATGGTTTCCCTTTCAGTAGGATGAAGAACTCTGCTACTCGCTAAAACACTCTGAACTGATAGCTTACTTATTAGACAAAAATTAGTATCCAATCAACCATGAAAAAGACAAGCCATTATATACTATAAGAGAGATCAAACTGACATCAGCTACTGTACATCTTGACACTTACTACATAATCAAAGTAAACTTTGCTATAGGTGGCTGATCTAATGTACCTGTCAGTTATCACCATCTCTACTCAGATGAGTTCGTGTGTCACCCATATACACAGGGCAAAACAAATAAATAAATTGCAACGTTATCTCTTCAAGCTGCTCACACAGTAAGGGGAGAGTACTTAGTATTCAGAAATGGAGTTAGGAGCAATTTACTGAGAGATAATTTCTTTTGGACCTAAGATCTCCTGCCTCCCGTAGAGCACACAAATAGAACTATCTAATAGGAAATGGGGCATGATAATATCACTCCTTAAATAGAACTAACAAAATGGAAATACAATAGGCATTACAAAATATACAACTAACAGTTATCAAAATCTTTGATGTTTTTATAGCTATTTACTGCGAGAGATTGTGTTTGCTGCTTTAATAGAAGTAAAGTTTTAATAGAAGTAAAGTTTAACACATTTTTTAAAAATATTAAAAATAAATAAGAAGTTGGACCTCTGAAGTAGTCCTGGGTACCTGGGGAAAGTGAGTGTGAGGAAGAAAAGCCACTTTGTTGATGAAATAGTACAGAATTGGCAATCATCTCTCACCATGGTGTACACGACACACTACAGTCTTAATAAAACTTCTTGTTTAATCATGCAGAACTAACCTTCCTGCATCTGAACAGAGAGGCAGTCAGGTGCAGTGGATGGGACAGTTGCCTGGGACTTGACAGACTAATTCTGTTCTCGACTCAGTCCCTGCCGCTCCACACCCATCAGGCAAGACGTTTCATCCTTCTGCTGTGCTTGGCCCCGTCTGCAGAGTACAGTCTCCTTAGGGAGAGGAGCCTCGCTCACCCGGCTCCCTTACAGCGCCAACAGGACCCTGTGCTTCCACGCTACCCTGGTACAGTCCCCAACATTCAGGCTGCCTCAAAGTGACCGCACAGGGATCCTTCTCAGCTTCCAGAGGGGATCTTTCCCATCAGAGCTAGGAGGGGCTGAGGCAGCAGAAACAGCAGAACCAAGATGTAGGGGGTCCCTCTCACAGCAGCCATCCTTATGTACCATCTCTGCTCTGTCAGGCTGGGCCATAAGTCACTGACTTCAGACAGCAGTAGGCTCTGTCGTGGCATTATGAGTCTGATTCCAGAGATCCAGGACACTTCTCTTCCCAGTCTTCCTGGTTCCTCTGTAGGAGACACAGTCCTTCTGTGGCCAATAGTGTGGCCTAGTGTGGCCAATACCTGACACAACTAGGCATTAGTGCAGTAGGCAGTCTGCAGCAAGGGTCAGCTTTTTCTTACCTTCTCTTTAAGCCTTTTTTTGGCACCAGTTCATGACTTCGGAAGGAGCAAAAGAGGTTCAGAAGGCTGAGAACTCCAGCACAGCACCTTGCTCAGAGAGATGTCGCGTTCAGGTCCCTTTCTCATAAGGGCATGCCAGCTCTTCTCCAGGTCGCCAGACACAGCCTTTCAACACAGCATGCCTCTGCCCTTTGCCTGATACTCCAAAGACCATAACCAAGGACTTATGGAACTCTACAACACTGTTCAGCTGATTTTTTTTTTTTTTTTGGTAAATTCAGTTCTTGTTAACCAACACACCTGTTTTGATACACATAAGTTCCTTTCATTGTATTCCCCCTTGACAGCTTTATTATACTGAAGTCATTGAGGTTCTGCCCTCCCTTTTGTCTTCTCTTCTGTCCTAGCCCTATTGACAACTCTGTTCCTGGATAATTTATCTTTTCGGGTTAAAATTGTTGCTGTAGTAAAAGGTGGAGTGACTGCGGCTTCGAGCCTGCAACTTCATCCTGTGTCCTAGGACCAGGTTGGAATCTTCTGCCACCACGAATGCTGTTTAAAGCAAAACTTCCATGGCATTCATTGCATTAAGCTTCTTCGTAGAGCATCTCTTTTGAAAATCTTTTTGGTTGGTATCACTTCCCTCTCTCAAGGGACTTTCTATTACAACAAAAGATTTATCAGTACTGAATTCTCTGTGAAACAGAAGAGGTAGGGACATTCTCTTCAGTGGAAGATAGTTTAAATGTTTCACAGCCAAAACTACTTGGGACGTGAATATAGGAAGGAAATACATAACTTAAACACAAGGAGCTACTGAACCAAAAGTGATTAGCATTAACGTAAAGCTTTCAGGCCCTTTTTCATCTTATTGATTCTAAACAGAATAAATCCGTAAATGATAATAGGGCTCAATTTAAATTACCTACAGCAAGTGCTGCTTTTCAGCTCTTGTCAGACAATCGCGCTGTTCAATCAGCTCCATTCTGTATGTACAAAGCAAATGAATGTGTATAAAACAGTCGTAACTCAGGCCAGCTTTCAACAAAAGAATCTTTTATGTAGCACACAACTGCCTTTTATTGACATGCTTTTAATTGAACCTATAATGTTATGTCCATATTCTACCCTAATTATAGCAGAAAATACATATATCTTTCAAAATACTGACCCTACCTTTCCCTTTCTAAAAGTTTCCAGAAACTTTACCAGTATAAAGGCAATGATGTTCTCAGTTAAGCCTAAATTTGTTTAGAAACACTAGAAGGGCATGAGAAGGCACTTCTTGGCACACTGCAGCCAAGCAACCTCTCAAGGACGATTGCATTAGCACACTGAATCGGAAAGGCCTGCTCCTCACTCCTTGAAACCAGAGTCTGTAAACACGCTTCTCAAAAGCAAGTCAGAGGGCACTGCAGCATCTGATATTATTAGAGAAGCCTCCAGCCTGGAAGAGTTGTTTCTTAAGCAACTCGTTTCTATGTCTTGAAAGGAATCTTTACTGTGCCTTACCCTATTCAGCTGTGTTGCTCACATTATCAGGAAACCAGCAAGTCCCTGGATACTGTTACTGTAAAGTCTGGACTCCTGGGACAAGAGTAGCAGCAATGGCAGGAAATAAAGAATTAAAGAAGGTGAACTCTGGCAAATACTTTTGGGATAGTTAAAGACATTTGCCCAGTAGGATTAATTTTGCAAGGACAGGGAAACCAGGAAGGGCCACGTGCATTTGTCTGCACCATTTCAACCTGGACACCTTAGGAGAGAGTGGGATTACAGACAAAAAGATGAAGGAGGAGGACCAAAGATCTGGGAATGATAGCTTCCAAAAACAGCATGAAAAATGCTCTATTGTGCTCAAGTATGAGAGAAGGGGGAAAAAAAAAAAGATTCAAAGTGAACAGGCCTTACATTTTCATTTTAACATTGCCAAGTTCAGCCCTTACTGCAGGCAGGCAGAAATCCATAGCCTTCACAAAAAGGTCTCAAGCCAAGATGACAGCACCTGGTCATCTTTAAGAATACATATGCCATACCACAGTTGCCAGTGGCAGAAGGCAAATAAAACCAAAGGTAAAATCAGTCCGAGTGCTGGCATTGATTTTAACATGGGTACAATTTCACCTTGAGGATGCACACTGACAAGTCATTTCATCAGTAGACTCTTCCAACAGGTCTGTTCTGATCACACTCTCCACAAGACTCCTATCCAGGGTTTTGCTTTAAACATTCTTCATATTAACCACTAGCCCCAAACACAGATTAAGGAGAATGTCACGAACGCAGCCACTCTTACTCGCGCACACAAGCGGCAAGTAGCCGGGAACACCACATAGGAAGGCAAGTGCTTCAGCAGTAGGCAAACGCTCTTTCCGATCAACACACACAAAAAACGGTAGCACAACCAATTTGGCTGTGCCTCCCACTGTATGAACTCGCTTGCCCGGCGTTCAGATGCACAGCTGAAGGGCACCAGCCAGCACTCCTGCTCAGTGCGGCCGCTCTACACGAGTGACCTTCTCTTCCTCTTTCATCACTTCTCCTTTCTTTAAGGAGTCTGTCAGGCACTGCAATTAAAGTCTGTGAGCACTGGCACAGTTACAGTAAATGGATGTTTAATCTCTAAGGGGAAACATTTAAGAAGTGCACTGAGATGTATTTACTGAAAATTTCATTAATTCAAATAAATCAAGCTAAAATTACAGACTAGACTAGCTACTGTCAGTTTTCTGAAAACCTTCCATTCAGAAAAAGCAAATAAAAACGGTGAGTTCATTTGTCCTTCGCTTTCTGACTGGGAGCAGAGCTGACATTGATGTTGTGGTGAAAGACATTAGTATTTAACTACTTGAAGAAATTCATATTACCACAGTGTCCCTCTAAATTGCTGTACTTATGTTCGCCACATAAGTTGCTACTAGCAACTGTAAAAACTTATATTACTGGCTTGAACCTGGCAGCAGGTTATTGTATTAAATTCTTTAGAGCCTCATCCACTCAATATTTGAAATAGAATTAAAATGTTGTCCCTGAACAAAAATTTTTCTTCCAAATAAGTCCTTCATTGTAGACACAGACCTTAAAAGCTAATGTAGCTGACAAGTAATCATTGAGTTTTATAACATGAAGTAAAACAAGCCCTTGTGAGAATATTGACTTGCCTCTAAAAACACCATCTTTCAGCTTTTAAACTAACTAAAAATACATTGCTAAGATTCTTATACTGAAATGATCTTTATTCCTCTGAAACATCTGTGGTAATTCCTGTTTGCCCTTCAAAATTGTAATTTATTTTGCATATCACTTCTCCAAATTTGTATCACCATGAAGATCTAAGTGAGTAGGGTATGGAGGCAATATATTTAAATATTAAACAAACGTATTTCATCTAGGAAAAAAACAGTTCAAAATGTTGGCATTAAACACTGAAGTGACGCCTCCCTTGAAGAATGAGCAAGTTCTTCTGATGTTAAAACAACATTGTTTTAATGTCTGCTTTATTAAATAGAATACCTAGATAGAATACTATCTAAAGTTAGGTTGACAAATTCAGTAGAACTTGCTATTCTGTTAAACAATATATTAGTGAAATATCAACCAAAATACTTGTTCCTGAGACAGTCACAGTCATCATCAACAACTTGCTGCGTGGCAACGTGACTCAAATAAAAGAATTTTATAACATTCTAGTTGATTCCCATTTTACCATACTCTTGAACCAACAGCACCAAATGAATAATTTGAACGAAGAAGACAAGGTCTACTCTAACAGCACTGTAGTATAAAAGAAGGGATAGATAAATAATTAAGTCCTGAAGAAGGACAGAGGGTTCTACCTCCAGTTCTGCCCGATGTGTAGCAGAATCCTCGTTAGCTCAAAGCTCAGTTTCCTACTCTATGAAACGGGGCAATAACATCTCTCAGACTTATAGGAACGAAGGTAGGATCAACCAGCTTTGCTGCAGAAAACTCATTCATGGTGCCCTACGTGCGCAACATACTAAAATACACCTACCCACATCCTTTTGAGTACCACCAGATAAACAGAAGTTTCAAGAAGATGGAGATCTTTCACTGATCTCACATGCTTTTTATGTCTAAAAAATTGAACTCATCTCAAAATGTCTCTTTGTGAAGTTCAAAGTCCATTGCACTGCACCAGCTCGAAGGCAAAATCTCTTGCACATGTTCCACGAGGCTCCGATGTCGGTAATATCCTTCACAGTATTTTAGTCACCAGGACACGGCTCTTAAATAAATAACCACGGGAAAGGAACAAGACAGTAGGACAAGAGGAGGAACAGTTAACTCTTAGAGGCAGGAAATTGTTTACATCATATGCATCTACTTAGGTAAGATAACTAGTTTGGAAGACGTACTTCCCTCATCAATGCTAATAGACTTCACCACAGAAATGTAAAGTACGCCTTCAGGAATGGGCCAAAATACTGCTGAAGTGGGGATTTCAGGTCTGTAGCTGGCCTCAGAGCTCTCTTACTTTTCATTTATTTTTCTGGCAGCACTGTAAAACCTCTGTCTAGATTTAGTAGCTGCCCCTGCTTAAGATAAAATTTTTCTGTCTCAGTGAGAAGACTAGATTCCGGTTTTCCATGCCTTTCCGCTTGTAAGAACTGTTGTTTTTTTTTCCTGGAGTTAAAAAAGAGAGGACCCAGACTTGGTTCAGCCGTTGTATTCATCTTTCTAGTGAATTCCAGGTTCTCTGTAGACAGCTGGTTCAGGATATAAGGAGATAAATGTAGCTCTTTCTCCACGGAGCATACAGTTGCCTCAGGTTTCCAAATCCAAATTAAGCATTTAATGATTTGTGTATACACTGAACATTAGCATCTTTGTGCCATGTCAGTTACCAGATCACAAGAGGCTCCCTTTAGGCAAAAAAGATGACTATTAAGTCCAATGACTCAGCTTACTTCAGCTAAACTGCTCCAGCATTTTCATATTGATCATCATTAAAAACTGCATGGAAAGTAGGCAATCATAGCTGTAAAGTTAAAGAAAACAAACATTGCTACCACAGAACCAGCAACTAGTCCTAGGCTTTTTTTAATTCAAAGTTTATCACACTGAAATGTCCTTCTCCAGGCACATTACCCAAGGTGGCAAGCATTCACTGCAGGTAGCGCTTTTGTTTAAGCTTCACTGATGCCATTATTAAATTGCAGGACTGTCCGTCTTCCTTTAAAGATAACTTTCAGCCTTCACAGTTACAAGAAACCCTGAAAGCATGCATTCTAAATCCATAAGCAAAAGGCCAGCTATATTTATGCATGTATGCAAGTATTAGTGATTTTTAAAGTAATTTTCTGATGTGGAGATCTAACTCAGTTTTTTTTTAAACACTGAGTGGGCAATACAGGGCAGGTGAGAATTCTTCATCCTCACTACACCTTCTGGGTGCACATGTTGTTCTCTAAATCAAAGTTGCCATGAGGTTTCCTCCCACAATCCGATACTCAACATGCTTCCTTTTTGTCACCTAAGCGATATATGCAGATCAGCAAAAACATCATTTTGGATAAGATAGCATCTAGCTACATCATTGTTTGTAACTCATCCTTCTCCAGCCTTCAATTACAGAGAACGCTTGTTCTGCACGTGCTGGTTTCTGGTTTGCTAAGAATGCCTCCCTAGTGCCTGAACAAAATCAGGAATCTTTGTCTAGTAAGTTAACTACAATTTTGCTTTGCAGTACTTCCTCTATTATGTAGTTTGTTATTTGGTTTCAGTATTTTCTGCATTTTAGAAAACACAAATTATATTGTGCCTCTTGCCTGCTTTACTATGCAGCATGAAAAACAGCTTAGTTATAGTTTATATAGATAATACTCCCCGATATTTGAATAATCATCGGTATTACCTAGTCAGGGCATATTTACACTAGTAAAGCCTTTCTGGACTTCTGGCACAAAACACAACAGCCAACTGTTACCAGACAATCATTCATCTTCTTTATAAGTTTCATTTCACTGGGAATCCTTTACAACGTTTGGTATTCCTACCACCCCATCCTTCTCCAAGCACGTTCGCAGCAAACACTTCTACTAGGCTGCAACATTGTACAAGCGGAACTCACCTCCACCTTCAGTCTTCCGGCAGCGAGCAGAGGCCCTGGCTCAGATCTGGGTGCCACAATGCCTAGTGCTGTACAAACACATCCAAAGAAAGGCTTCATTTTGAACACAACCGCTGAACAGTAAAAGAGGAAAACCGACGAAGCACACTGCCAAGAGACAGGGCAAAGGAGCGTGACACAACCACAGGACATTAGGCATCTAGTTTGTAGATCTAGTGCTCTACTTGCTGGAGCAGGGAGACAGATATAACATTCTGGAATAAGAGTTGCTATAAAAACAAAAAAACAACAAGAAGAAACATAAAAAAAGCTCCCAGCATGTTGATGTCCTGTTTTTGAACAATGCAAGTGTTACTGAGGAACAGTAAAGCTCTTTCTAGTCTTTACTCGGGGATGGAAGGGTAAGGGATGGGATGGCAAGGCTTCACAACATTTCTTACAGCAATTAAAAAAAAAGCTTTCCTAGAGATGATGACTATCACTTTCCATAAAGGCTCTTTGATAGTGCATCTTTAGAAAACCATTCTGATGGCATCCAAGTAGAAATGCAGTGTTAACATGGCAAAGCTGAATCCCTTACCAGAATGGGTGACCTGGGTTTACTTTGCAAAATGTAAAGCAAAGCAGTCTCAAATACAGAGTTAAGAGCACTTGCTAACTTGCAAAGATGGCCTTAAAGGAAAAATTCAGAAGCAAGCAGAACACCACTCATTTTCAGGGCTAAATTATTTTGACTTTGCAGATGCAAGATCATTGCTGTACGTTTTGACTTGACCAAATAGAATAATTAAGGTTCAAGGAAGGGAATGGTTATCCAAAAAAATCAGTCACTTTTTGTCTAAACTCTGCTTTAGGCAAACTGACATCATAAGTCCTTTAACAGCAGCACTGTTCAGCTATATTCCCAGTCCCACATTGACAACAAGGCAATTCTCTGAATGCAGAGAAGATAAATGGAGTTAATGCCACTAAGCAAACATGACATTTTTGTTGTACTGTGATCATAGATGACTCACTAAGTAAAATGATTAATCACAAATCAATGTTACTAGGCTCATTTAGAGATGATTCTCCCTTCACAAAGCAGGTAGAAGCTCTAAATTTATAGGCTAATGCGTTTATTCTAGCTGTAGCAGTCTCGTTATTGGTCTTAAGCATCAGAGTCTGCAGGAAATTTGTGTGCAATTAAGCTAAAGCGATGACCTCCTTATAAACATTTTGGCACTTTTTTTATCTGATAACGTACTATGCAAATATATAAACGAATTGAAGCATTACATAGAAATTACAGCTAATGCAATACTAAGAGAGAGAGATATATTCCAGAATTTTAATACATATGCCAATAAGGTATCTAGACCATAAATTACACTCATTTTATCAGTCTGCAAATGGGTTTATCAGTCTGCAAATGGGTTTGTTCTAAGATTTTAGGCCCTGCTTCGTTTTCGGTTGACTAACGTTTGTAACTTCTACAAACAGTTTTATGATCTAAATTGTTTCAGGAGGAAGTGCATGGATTTGTTGAGTGACATGTTTGTAAGTGATACGCACAGTGTGACACTTTATTTGGTAAATAAAATCATTTAAATATTAAACAGATGAAAATATTCTTTCAGGCTTCATAAAGGCTTGCTAGCACTAAGCCATTTTTTCCCTCATCTTGAATTTAATGAATTTAAATGCTCGCCTATACTCACGCATGCATCTTTATCTGCCCACCAAATTAATCAATATAAGTTATTTCTAGAGCTGATCATTTCCAACCTACAAAGGGTACTTTTCCAGGGCAGAAGACTGTACTGATCCCACACGGGACAGGCCCTGGCTCCATGTACTATGAGACAGGGATTAATTTAATGCAGAGCTAGCTGAATATCAAACATGATTTAAAGAACATTAAATAAATCATGACAATTGATCAGCTTTAGTGATCAGGTGTGCTCTCAAAAGGGAGTCATTAGTTGACTAACGTATGGTGAAAGGCATATAATCGGGACCATAATTCACAAGTTTTTAGACCTAACACACAAAGGGTTTTTGTTCTGATCTGCCATGTTTGTAATACTAGGAATCACGTAGTCGTCTGGAAAACACAGCGTTTACACCAAGATTGCAGTCCAGTTCTCCATAGCATAGCAGCATTAACGAAGGGGCATGGTGGCAAAACCCCCGAGCTCTTCTCTTTTCCAGAGGAGCAGGCAGGAGTTGCCAAGCAGAACCGTCCAAGAGCTGTGAGGTCCCAGGTAAAAATAATCTCTAATTGCCAAGCAGTTCACGCTGCTACCACTAGCAAGTACTAGCCAACAGAGAGTGGACATACACAGTGCTCTGGCTCAGGAAGAAGGTAAAGTACAAGGTCATGGGATAAACACAAACCTGTCCCATGTGGGGAGCATTTAGGGCTCAATGAATAAATCTGCTGCTAACAGTTCCTGCTTACTTCCAGTACTCCTCCACCTAGTAGCTGATACACTGCATCTCTAGGCATCCCTTCGATGCAGGAGATAACGACCAGACCTACAAAGTGATCTGAACTATGTCCAGCAGAAGTCATCCACAGAGGAGAATTAACCAGCTATTTAAAAGAACGTGCCTCAGCTTTTCCTTTGCTCCTACTACAAACAGGAATGGCAAAACAAAACCCTGTAACTAATCAGAGTTTATTCCTACTCTGAACAAAGACAGCTGAGACCGAGATTAACTGCCTCACAATTACCTAAAAATAGAGAAAAATACCAAGAAATGAGAATTACCTAAGTAACCAGGAAGGTCTACAATTCAATTAAAAATACCTTGTCAGTAGCTCCTATCCAGTCTTGATCACTGTTGTGTTATACTTGCTGCTTACTTTCAACAGGTATAAACAAGAATTAGGGGATAAGAACAAAAAAAAATCTAAAGGAACTATGTAGCTGTTAACAGCTGTATGTTGCTTTTTAAGAGCCCTTCACTCTGCAATCTTTTAAAAGTTTACTCCCTCCTTACAAGATTACTCGGACACACATTTTCCCCTAGGGGAGCTATTCTAGAATTAACGATCTCAGAACGTGCTCCTGGGAGCCCGAGTAGGAAACTTACCTTAACAGGAGCCACATTACGGCTTGACATCCGTACAGATGTTGCTAAAGTGCTATTTTTAACTTGACACCTTATCTTTCAGACCATTTGCTCTTTATTTTTTCCATTTACAAGCCTTTAGCAAGGAGGCATCTCCAATAAACTTTACATTGTGGTCACAGAGGAACTAGCAGCCCTTCACATCTCTCCCCTGTTCTCAGGGGAAGAGCACGCTTGAGCAGCAGGCCGACTCAGCTCCTCCAGAGCTGAAGCAGCACACTGCTGCTAGAAACGAGGCAAGTTATTTTTTGAAGCACTAGTACAACATAGCTTGTTAAACTCAGGCTAAAATCAGATGGCAACATTTAAGCAACTGATATGAACAGAAAAATCCCTTCTTCTCGCAAGGTCATGCAGCAGCTAATCAGGAGAGAGAAAGTAAGCATAGGGCTTATAAAGTCCAGGATTTCACAAAGACTCAGCCACTAGCATAAGTCCTCCCCATACTCCAGAAGCAGTGGCCAAGTACGCTGTGAAGCTGAACTTGGCTGGGTCACAGGATTTGAATGATGGTGCTTCCCCTGTGAAGACCACTGAGAGCTGAGAAGGAAGATACTACTTTTTCTTAAGGGAGCAAGGCTAACAGGGCAGCTAGACATGCGGTTCCCAGCAAGCAGCCCTAGATCACCCTGCCAGACAACCAGCCTGCTCAAGGCTTGACTACAGCAGCTTCCCAGCTGAACGTAAGAAAGCATCTCTGCACCACAGAGTTAATTGGGATCAGTTTTGAACTGAATAGCTTATAAAGCTGTGCACTGAGCAAAGATTTGTCTAAACAAGTGTTTCACTCAGTGACTAAAACTTCATTTTCTTTCACATTTTACAGCAGCTATAGATACAGAAATAGAGGAGGATGACTGTTGTTGGCACAGCTGCGCAATCACAGTCGAATGCTCAAGGCCTTCCTAATTCTGTACAGGACCTTTTAAAGCTTGACCTTCTCCAGGATTGAACCAGAGATTCCAGGGGAACTCCTGATACGTTCACTGTCATTGTAATACGCATTAGTAAGAGTTTTATTACTAGTAAATGACTGTCAGACAAGCAGGAGGAGAGGGAAAAAAAAACATAACAATAAAAATAAAATAAAGCCTTAACTACAAAACAGCTCCAGGAGAAGGAGCACTTTCCTCTGCTCCAAAGGAAGCCCCAAACCCCAATTCAAAAGTTACTATTCAAAAATATAAAGGTAGGTAAGCTATGTTTTCTCCCTCCCCGCCCTCCCCAGAGTGGCGACGGGCCAGTATCTGCATTATGCAACTCAGTGCGTTTGGAACTGACTGCTCATTTTCTATGAGCACCTACTATTTTCAACAGCAAAATTCATGGCCCACGTTGAGGAAGGCTGAAATTGAAACAAAGATTGGGAAATTTAAAGTAGCAGTACAGTAGCAGTACAAGCATTTAAAACTTAAATTTAAAAAGCACGTTGCCAAGCAAGCTTAGCAGCTATAGTGTCAAAGGCTAGTAAAATGACCACAGCACTCCCTCTAGTGGAAATACACACTGATGAGTGACTTGTCTTTAAAAGCTTAGTTAACCAAATTTGGTGGTCACTAAATCTCAGCTGCAGCAATAAATATTCTTCCTCCAAAAGAACCTCTGTAGCAACGTGGCAGTTACTGCAGCTCTAGCAGCGCTGGCAAGACTCCACAGCCACCACGAACAATCACAGCCAAGCTTCAGGGAAGTCGCCTACGCTACGAGAAACAAGTTCCCACGCCAGCGACGCTGCCAGTGCAAGTCACGGCGGCGCGTACAGCAGAACAGGAAACGCGCTCTCCGGCCAGAACGCGGAGTTGAACCTAAATCTCATCTCAGCACCAGAGAAACTATGCAGAAGGGATGAACGCTCTAAAACAAGGCGAATAAACTTTCTTTTACATCTGGTAGGATGCACAGATTAACATTAGAGATACTTCACCTTTGATGAAGGATCTAGGAACCAAACTAGAACGACTTGAGTACTAGGAGCTGTTTGGATATAGTTCAGGCCAGTAGTAAGGGAGGGCTGGGGACAGCAAGTTCATAACCAATGCCATCTTCCCCTATAATCTGAAACAGAAATTTTATCAAATTTTTTGCCAAAGCGGCAGATTCAGTTCAGCTTGTGTCTGACTGCCACAGAAGAAAATCTCATTGCAGTGAAACGCAGTACACTTAAGAGAGAAATTGCAACAGTTTTTAGTAGGGGTAATGAGCTTACTTAGCTGTGCCTACATGACTTGACAGACAGGCAGCCCCTTGCCAGGGAGGATCATCGCGCAGCCACGCAGCCGTTACCTCAGTCATGAGCCGCTATGGCAGGATCTGCTGGGAAAGGTCTGAAGTCCACTGAGGAGTCGCTTGCCGGGCTCGGCCCGGCGCAGCAGCCCAGCGGCGCGCGCTGGCAGCCTGCGGGTCACACAGCGCCAGCATCAGCCCCCCCTGCAGCTTCCAGAGGATATCCAGGGTGCAATAAATCCTTAACGCTGGAGACCATCACAACAAGTCAAGGTCCTTAGCAATATTTCAGTTTGTTCTGCTGCTGCAAAACCCCCTCCACCGGCTTTCCCTCTTGGATGAGGGCAGACAAAGAACGAGCACGGTGCTGGAGTAAGTCCAAAGCATTGTAAGAGCAGTAGTTTCTGCAGTTAAGTTCTGCGGCTTCCAGCCACGGTCTCCACAACAATTAAAGGTCTCTAACAGTTTGACAAGACTTGCTGTGACCTGCAACGTTTCTACCCCCATCTGTCCCCCTCCATCCCTTAATACCTACAGAAACAGGCCAGGGGTGCAAATGTCAAGCACTTATGGAAGTCAAAATTCAAACAAAAATCAGAGCCTTCGCTGGGATGAACAAGGCAGTTCAATACGCCTGAGGCGATGCAAGAGGCTGTCTGAAGCACTGATAGATATAACCCTAAATTAGCTTCTCTCTTATCAGATTTTCAGGCTTTTTCTGCTGAATTCCAGGGGGAAAAAGAAATTTTCATTATGTTACACTTGAAAAGGTCAACACTGTAGAAGAAGGTGAATTTCATAGCAAGTTCAGGGACATCACAGAACATATAGGTACTGGCAAGAGTGTCCTCACTGCAGCCCGCTCAAACCACCAGTTATTACAGAGCTGTAGCCACTGCCATGCCCTTGCAGGTGCCACAGGTCCTCGCGTGCAGCTTCTGAACTCCCTGAGCATACTTGCTTCTGCTCTAGTAAATGAGATCTAGATTTACAATATGCTGACACACAGGAGTCATATGATGAACTCTAAGAGTATGGTAGGTTATCAGCCTATAAGAAGGTCCCAGTAGGGATTTTAAACATTACAGGATAAGTGACAGTTTGATGACTATGGACATTGAGGGCGACAGCTGAGGAAGATCTAGAATTACCACTGGCAACAGAAGTGATTACACTTCCTATGTGATATACACTTCCTAGGAGCAGAGGAGAAAGAGCAGGCAGAAGAATACGAGAATAAAACAAAACATTTAAAAAACAAACAACAATCCTCTGGCATAAAATCAACAACTAAGGGTAGAGAGTGTCTGATGCAGTATCTGGGGTTACATTGTTCAGAACAAAAAAAAAAAAATAATTTTCCTGTGAAACAATTCTGATTAGGTGTTGTAGATAACCAAAACTGAACTAGTGAGGAGGGACCGGTTTGCTTTCCAGCACCGAGGATAGTTGTTACATGCTACGTTTATTCGTATTTTCTGCCTAAGCAGTGAGTACACAAGCCCTTTGCATAAACCTCCCCCCGTTCTGAACAAGATACCACATAGTTTCATCAGAACATCTTTGCTGTGTTGTCAGTTTTAATTCCAACCCGTACTTTGATATGCACATGACTATTCTCAAATACAATGAAAGCTTGAAATAAACAGCATCAGTCACCATCATTGTAGCCATTGGTAAATCCTTCACAACTTCAGAAAAAGTCTCTTATAAACATTGTGGAAAGTAGGTACAGAATGTACAGAGGACAGTTTTCTATACAAAAGTGCATTGTAGGAATACAATTAGCAGAGAACCTGCGGAGGGGGGAAAAAAAAAAAAAAAAAACAGAGAGAGAGAGAAGCCTCAATTTAACCAGTTCCATTCATTCTAATCTACCCATCCAACCTTCCACTCCCTACTCTCCCTCCCCCCAAAAAACCCAAAAAACAAAAAAAAAGCAAAAACAAACCCACACACACCACAAAATCCCACTTTCTCCTTGCTTTGGTTATGAATTATATTCAAGGCTTCAACATCACCTTCTTCCTTTGTATTTAAGAATTTATTTGCAATTTGGAAATGTTTTAAAGTTTCCCAGATAAGAGAGAAATGCAGGTATGATTAATGAGACTCAATAGTCAAAATAGACAAGCTTTGAATTTCACTAACATTTGCACTTGGTGTATTAATAAGCAATCCTTAAATGGAAAATTGCATGTTGACCAGATATTTTCTGTGCCCAAGAACCACAGGAACAGTAAACTCAAGAACATTAAAGCAATAAATCTAACGATATTTGCCATGAAAATCTGGCTTATGAAAAAGTGAACTTCAAGAGCACCCTCAAAACAGCCAGGTTATTAATATTTATAGAGCAAGGTGTCAACTGATTTCAAAGCTCAGAGTCTTCGGAAAAAGTAATGGCCTCAGGCCATTTAGCTTAGGTGAACAGTAAATATTGCCATTTTTATGTTTCTCTAATACGCGCTCTGATGTAAATGCATACGAATAAATTCGAGCAGTTTTTTCCCCAGAGAATGATCTTCACAGGTTTCAAACCACAATGTAAGAACTAAAAGTTAAGCCCAGACCAGTCTTGCAAGACTTTGCTTGCTCCTCTCAGTAAGCATCCCATACTGAACATACTATAATCATCCTTCAATTAGTTTCCCAGATAAAGAAAAATAGGTCATGTCTTAACACAGACAAAGGGTGCTGAAGTTAGGTACATACACAAAAATTAAACAAATAGGTCTGTCAGGCAGCTAGTTTTCTTCCTCATATTTAAAATCATATTAAAAAAGAATCTTCTGTACTGTTTACAGTGCTCTTGCAATCAGACTTTCAGTGCTCCTTCTAAGCCTTTTTAGAGAAAAGATTACCATGGAAGCAAATAGTTAATGTTACAGAGTGTAAACTGATTACATTCATATTACAACGGGTTTAAAGCACCTAGATACATAGCTTCAGTACGATGGAGCCATACAACTATTAGCTCTTTGTTTGTTTCTATTTTACTTCTGAGCTTGATATTTCCATCAATGAAAAAACAGAGATTTGATTCCTTTTCAAAAAGCACTGCAAAGAACTCAGAATTTCAGCAGCCTGTTGTCATTCTATAGCTACCTCAACTCAACAAGTTCTAGATAACCTCCTGTAAAGCAAAGCTGGAGCAGCAATGGCTAACAGCCAAATCAGCAAAACAAGATCTAACTAAAATTCCAACTGCTAGACTGATGCCACAGGTATCCAGCACAAATTGTAAGCATCCAGCACATTGCAAGGAAAGGCCCCAGAATCTGACAAAAAACACCTTGGATTAAAAAAAAAAAAAAAAGTTTGTCACTAGAACTACAAAGGATCTGATATAATATTGAGCACTGAAGAAAGTAAAGATGCAACCACTCTGGAATACCACAGCTACTTCAGGTCTGATTTTCTGAGGTGCCAAGTACTTGACAAAGATAACATTCAGGTAAGCGACAACACAGAGATCATCTGCATTCTGATCAGAACTTCCACAGTTTTGTATTCTTAAGCTATAAGCCTCCTGAAACTAGGAGGCTACACGGCTATAAATTGTTAACATGGTGCTCCTGGAAATCCATCTTTTGAACTGTTAACACAAGTGATTGAAGTTCCGAACTGGAGATGAGCTACCACCATTAGCTACTGTGGCACCCAGGACTTTTTCATCCAATACAATAATCAGTAATTGGAACCACCTAGTATTTGGATTAATTACCTGTTCACACTAATATCAGGCTAACCACCATCCCTCCCTCATTTCATGTTCCCTGGAAGCTGGTAGAAAGGGGACCAGAAAGAGCTGTACCTCTTCAGAAAGAGGAGTCTCCTCTCAACAAAGCCAGAAGGATTTTAAGTTCTGAAGAACTGCTGATACAGAATAAAGTGATACTTTTCCGCTCCACCACATGGAGGTATCGCACCCTTCTTACAATTCCTTTCAGAGTTTCAGTGCTTCACAGTATTAAGCGTGCATTTGGGGGGGGGGGGGAGGAGGGAGGGAGGCAGAGATTCCTATTTCAAAAATCACTGCAGAGAATAAAGGCTGTCCCGAACTTGAACTGTAACAGTGCACACAAAGACAGGGAAACGTTTCATGATTAATTCGTCCTGAAAGTAGCCAAATCGATAGCAATATAGTTTTTTCCTAAAAATAAACTCCACATTTAAGTCAGTCTAAATTCTCAGTAATTTGTACACTGTTAAGAAGGTTTTTAATATTGTTTCTATACAAGGAAAGGGGGACATCAACTGGCTATAGTACTGTGCAAGGAACACTGACAGGTAACAGTCACTTCTGGTTAGTGGCCAAACGACTGGCAATATGGGATAGGTAGTATGAGAGTTTAAAATACCATTACTTAAGTTTTTAACTGGCCACTGGCCAAGTCCGAGTACTTGTGGTCAAGTGGCAGTGAGAGTGTTCAAATTTACACATACTATATTGACCATGAACCTCATTCATTTGTTTATCAAAGCCCTTTCAGAGGCTATAGGTTTAAATATTTTATTGTTCAGACTGTTCGGCAGCTACACAGAATACCACCTCTGAAATAAACACATTCCAGCCATTTTGGAAGTCTAATGTACACTACAACAACGCACAAGTGGTTCTCAATTTGCAGTTTGTACTTCGAACTGCATGCCCATATTGTGATAGTAAGGTAGCCCTAGAGGTGCTACAGGTAGATTCATTATCTCTTACGAATATATTAGTTTTCGCTGTTGGTCTTATTCTGATGTAAGATCTCAAATGCATTACTGTTCGCATTTCACCACTCGTAGAATGCAGTTTCTCCCCAATTTAGTTTAAAAGCTTGCCAAGACTGACGTTTAAGTGAAGCTCCCTAAAAGGCCACCATCAGGGATAATAAGTGTGGGGGACTTACAAGATGGACATGAATAGTCCCACACCCATACAAAGTCAATCATGCAATTCAGCAGGATTGGGCTATATCCTGCCTTTACAGGTACCTCTGGCCCCAAACTGATGAACTCCTTACTTCACAAGAATGAAAATAATGAAGCACCAATATAATAAACAAATCACCTAAATTCAAACCCAGAAAATATTTTTGTAACCCTTTGAATTTTGCACTGGAATTTAGAAGTATCGATTCGGGGAGTGGGGGGAGAGGAAGGATTCCTGTAGCAAGTAGTCCCAAGATAAAAGACAGAAGTCACTTTACAGTTTGACAGGGTTAGTAAACAGGGTAAAACTGTTTCTACCTCCCTATCTGAAAGCCCCAAGTTTGCCTCATTTTCTTAACAAGAGATATTCCAAAAGCAGAGTTCTGGAACATTTTAGTAATGATGTAACAACCCACAAAGAAAACTTATACTCTGTTAGGTGGTAAAGTGACTTAACATATAATTAAAAAACACAGCTGCATTAACTAAGTTCTCTTGCCAGCAAAATGAATATATTTAGATATGGCTTCTGGGTTTTTAAAAAAAAAAAAAAAAAAACCCTGAAGTTCCTTGCACTTTTTTTTCAGTAGCATTTAACTATTGCAAATAGCATCCTAGACAGTTTAATTGAAGATTAGTGTACTTCTAATGCATAAAGACGTTTTTATTTGAATCTCTTAATAGCAATATCAGGGATGTGCTGGTTAACCATCAGTAACAATCAGACTATAAGATACTGAGCAGCAAAATAACTTTTTAAATACTAAGTTTGCAAGTTTTTTTTTTTTTTTTAATTGTAAATGCTTCCTAAAGAACTATATTATTAAGTACTATTTGTATTACAGGCTCTCTACATTAGAAGTCCTGCTTCTTGTTTTCTGTGTAGTTTGATAAAAATCACAATCACAGCTTCTGGAAAGAAGACTTATCACAGTGTTTTGATTTTGTATGATCCAAGAGCAAGATCAAAGAAAGCCCTATGTAAAGACTTGTTTCTCATGCTAAACAGCCTTCCCAATAACAAACAAGGAAGAGACAGAAGAAGCCAAATGTAACATTAACTCTAACTAGGTAAAAAAAAAAAAAAAAAAAAAAGCTGAAGCATAGAACTGCATGCTTAGTGTCATCCAAAAGCATCCCTAGACTGATTTCTTTAGGTAAGTAGGATATTAGCCAAATTCATTTCTCCGTTAAATAGTATCTATTCAGCAGCTTTTCAGAAGTCACTGAAGCTTCTGAAGTATCTGTTGCAAAATTAGTCTCAAAAAGTTCAAGTTACTCAACACTTAAAATGTCTTACCAAAGTTACACTTGAGAAAGTCTGGCTTATATCGTTAACACTAATCAAAATTTGGTCAAGAAATGTATGTAAACAATAAGGATAATACAGTTAAGGCTTAGAAAGAACACTGATAAATTCACCCCTGTCACATTAAAACATCCACATCTCCTTCATGGTCCTCCTCAGTCACTTTTAGAGATAGCACTTCTTCATTAAGAAATAATCCGCTCAGTCTTTCCTTACGAGCCTGTCTTTGTTCTTTCAGCTGTCTCTTGCGTAAAGCCTTTTGCTGTAGTTTCCGTTGCTTAGAACGTTTCTGTCAAAAAATATAGATAAGAAAAAAAATAAGATTGTTCTGTAGATTAGAAATTGCTTTTTAAACCAAAAAAAAAAAAAATCATACATTAACCTCTAAATTAAAATCTGCTCTGAAAGACAACTGAAATGAGTTTTCAAAGGTGGTACAAGCATTCATCCAAAATCATATTTGACACTAATGTAAAGTAAATAAGCTTATTATAGCTTGAATAAGCTTTAACTGCATTAGATTAGTATGTAAGTTTTGTTCAACTTTGTAGATCAAGACTGTTTACCATGTCTCAGTTATATGGCATAACATCACCCTGTTATGTTGCATAGCCGAGTCTTCGATCAGAGAATCTTTATTATAGAAGAAAAGTTACAACCCTACAGTATGAGATAGAACCAAAGTCCAACTTGGGATGTTGAAGAGCAAGTAGGAACTGTTCCTCTCCTCCACACTTGAAATTGAAATTATGGAGACAGGACAAGTGCCACACTACTACTTTTATTGAATAATGCTTCAGTATGTCCCTCCTCACCAAGTAATCTCATGAGACATGCAGGAAGAGTAAATTGAAGAAGATTCGAAAAGCCTGATGAAAACCTTCTAGTCGTAAAATACGAAGAGAGTCTTGACTATCCAGAAATTATGGCTAGATGAGACCGATGAATCTTGAATAAATTTTATTGGTAAAACTGTGCATTCATTCAACGAATGAAGTTAGATGCATCAGCCCTTCGAGCACTCACCTTATTCAAAACAACCAAAAGCAATCAGAAGATCTACCACATGCAAACATCAACAGACTTTCACTTACAGGAAAAATGATGAGAAGAACAAAAGGTTAGATTCCTTATGGTCATGCCAGAGGAAACAGTCAACACTGATTTAAATAGATAAGTTCAGCAGATTCACAGTTGCTGGTCACACTCCTTCAGTACAAGTATCCCAAACAAGATCACATAAGCAACTTTAACAAGTTACACAGGTTAATACACATGCACATGATTAGAAACTTTACTTTTGAATCCCGGATTCTTTCCGCAGCACTTGTGGACAAGTTACTATCACTGTGCGCTCGACTCATGTTGGCACTCGAGTTTGAAGCAGAGTTGCCAACACTAGAACCGCTGCTGCTTGCAGAGCTGACCATGCTTGCACTGCTGCTGCTGACACTGGCACCGCTCACACCACTGGTACTTGCACAGCTGTAGCTGCTCCTCTTCCAGCTTTCCCTAGCAGATCGTTGTCGAGGCCCATGCTCCTTGATATAGTTTCTCACCTTCAAGACAGAGGCAGCAGAATTACTAAAGCCTAATAAATACTATATTGGGATACTCTGTTTCACAGTAAAATACAGTTTCCTATTAATAACGATCACATATCTTGGATTAGTTCAGTTAGCCTTTTTAAACACTTTGCTGTGACTGGCTAAATCCCAAGCCATCGCACAACCATTAAGAGGACTACTGGCTTAACATCTTTAATATTAACTTAAATACAGAAGGAAGAAAACTAATTAGCAGAGTTTTGTGGGGGAGTGGGAGGGTCCCCCTTTTCTCCCACTCCTAGTTTTCTGCTAGGTAACAGCAAGTTATAATAACAACCCCAAACAAGAACATCAGTCAATTTCAACTAAATTAAATCATTCAGGTGCAACATTAAAAACCTTTATTTTGCTAGGTATACCTAAACAAAAGTGGCCACAAGGAAAGCGGTACCTTTCTACTTTAAGATGATATTTATAAACTGCTTGAACCATGAAGTCAGCCAAGTCCATAAAAGCAGTAAACATTTGCTATTTTCAGTCTTTGCTTTCATCACATTCTCTGCATATCATTATTTTTGTGAAGTTCAGCATGTCTGGATTCTGTATGCTGTCTTTCCCCAACAACACATCACAACTTAACGAAGACTAAGAAGACAATAGCATATCTACAATACCAAACAGTTAACATCCTTCTCTGTTAAACTAATTTGCATTTTGTAACACCTTTAAATGCACTGTTTTATATCCCTTTTTATGTGAAGTTTATGGTCTCCCCCCAACAAATTCCAATCCACTGCAGTTTTAAACTCTAGTTTACTTTCCGTGAGCAAATTAAGAGCCTGAACCAGCTGTTGCTTATGAAGTGGATTAAATTTAGTTATAAGTAGTACTGGTCCCAGAGCATAACTCACTACATACGTGCCAGCATTTCAAAATTGAGTGACAGACTTCTAACAATTACTGAGACTATATAATCAGAATCTTTCATGCAAAGCTCCAATATCTACAATACGCTTTTGAACTCTAGCTTTCTCCTGGACAATATCATAGTATCTACTTGGATCTAGTGACTATGCAGAAAATTTTATCACGATCCTTTAGGACATTTTACAAGACACACCAGACGCTGGAAGGCTAATAACAATAATTTTAAAAGGCATATATACAAATCTTAACCTACCTGTTTCAGTTTTTCATCTGTGAGACAGTTCAATTCAATAATGAATTCACTATCTGTAGGGGATATCTGAGCAGTAGGATCAATAATTTTAATAATGTCAAGTTGCTCTCGAAGGCCCATCTCCGTACTGACTTTACGACTCAAATATTCAATATATTCTACCTAGGATCCAGAAAAAAGCAGGTCATTTTTCAAGTATCATTGATTTTAGAAGAATGACAAAAATAAAAGGAAGGAACCGGCAGAGCAAAACGTTCTCAAATATCACACTTCCTAGGATTCTTACCTGATTTCTGAGTATCTTCAAACTCAGAGCGGAAAAGTACAAGTTAAACTACCTACCACAGAGGCAACAGACAAGAAAATTCAGTTTCAAGAATCAAATACTACTGCATAGGGCTTCATTTGCATCTACAGCAACCAGCATGGCTTAAGATGCAGCGCTAATTAAAAATCGTTCTGTATCTTACAGTTCTCACGTAGGAAAAAGACGGTTTCACCTGTTCATCATTTGTCATCGCACTCCATGGAAGTTCATCGAGATTCCTATGCTTGTTTTTCTTTTTTGGAAGCAGACAAGGAGAGCTTGGAATACTAGGTATAACATCAGAAAGTACATCACTCCCACTTGTAATGTCGCTGCCAGGCAACTTGTAATATGCAAAAGAAGTAGAACAAAGCCTTAGAATATGGTAGGCACGTTTAAAGTCATTCCAACGCTATTAACAATTCAAAACATACTGTCAAATTAACAGAGCTTTGGTTATCTACGCACTCTGTCAAACTTCTTAATAGCTACTCATAAGCCTGCAGTACTTGTTTTAATCTTATAACAATGTTTAGAACTGGTGTACAGCAAACTCAAACCATACTTCCTACGCTTATCAATCCTCTTTAAAATTTGCATTCAAGGAAATAACAGAAAAATGTAGCGTTTTACTATTTCCCTTCTCCATGAAGGGTGTAAATTGTCCACTACAAATAAATATAAACCTCCCTTTCTAAAACATAATTCTAGTTTAAGAAAGAACATTTTAAAGTAGATATCTAATTTACATCACATCCAGTAATTACACAAGACAATTGAATTAAATCACCATCATTTTCCTGGAAGGAACTGCAGAAATTTAGCTTCATTTATACAACTGACACGTAATTTAGGAATGCATCTACAGTTACAGTGACAGTTGGATTACTCATGCTCAGATGCTGCCAGATAACACTGTAAAAAACTATGGAAAAAGTATTTCTAAAATTCTGCAAGTCCAATCAAGTACATCTCTTAATAACAAATGCTTGCTAAAAAAAAAAAAATCTAGTTACTAATCAAAAGTGTTGTTAGCTAACCAAGATGTGGGAAATTGCTTCTTTCTGAGATAATCCCCACAGTTTATCAGGCAACTAAAATGTCACAACTCAGTGAAGCACTGAATCATTGGGATCCAATCTCAGTTGCTTCTACAGGCTGCATTATGTAAATGCAACTGTAACTCCTTTGGTACAATGTACATAGAGAAACCAGCAGTCAGACTAAAACAGTAAGAAATTCAGAGCTAATTTCAGTCCATGTTATCTTAAATTCATTTGCATTTTCTCTGCAACAGGATTCATGCTTCAGACTTTGAGATCACACTTAGAAGACTGCATATCTATGCCTCCATGACAAATTTTGAAAGCATCTTTCAGTGTATCCTGAAGCATCACATTTCCTTTTTCAAATTCATATATACGTTGACACTCAGTCAAAGCTTGTAATATAAAAAAATTGCACAACTCAACTGAAAGATTGCTGTACAAAGAAGAAAACCACAAACAACAGATACCTGACCAGGACCGCACATAATACGGACCAGACAGAGAGCAGCACAAGATTCACTTTCATGCTTTTCCCATTCTGGGGATACATCAAGTGAGCTCTGTATTCTTATTGGCACAGAAAGAAAACGGATATTGGCCACGGTAACAGCTTCTATGCTTTATCTACTGCCAGCTCCACTCCAAAGAAGATTCAATATCGCTAAGTCGCTGGAATCAGATAGCTGTAACCACACTTCGTTAGCAGGGCAGATCCACAGTACATAGGATCTAAGCTCATGGCTACAAAATACACATTGGTCACTAAAATCTTGAAACCATAGTATGTAACAACCTCTCATCAAAAAAATGGCCTTACTCTCTCCTCCAGACTAAGAAGTCCGGAATAAAACAAAACACATTCTTTATCACTGAAGTTTCAGGTATCTGCCCTTAGCTTTCAGCACCTATCAAGAAACAAGTGCTAAGGATTTTTCACTTAAAATGAAACCCAGCATTTAACAGTCTCTCCAGAATTTTATCTTTACAATGGAACTCATTTACCTGCCATTCAAACTCACTGTCTGACCAATCCCAGTACGTGCTGATAGAGGAAGAGACGTCACTGCAGACGCTACCCTCGGGGAACAGATCAAAAGAGGTGAACTCCTGGTCATCCAACAAGGAATAACAGTCATCTTGATCACCAACTGAAACCGATGAAAACAACTCTTCGCTGCACTCTGAGCTGGCTACACTTGTTCCACAAGACGTCAAGTTCCACCTGCAAAACAAGCCATAATAATAGAAGTCAGCAAACACACTGGCACTGTTTCTCCTGAAAAATGTTTATTTCAAAGTCTCCAAGTTATCTCCACTTTGCTTGTCAGCAATATTATACACGGATTTTGTTGAAATAAGTTATAATTTTGTAAATGGAAGTACTCCCTTATTAATATTTTTGAAAAGGTCCATAAGTAAAACCAAAGGAAAGCTGACATTAAAAACGCACAGGCAAAAATCCATACATAGTACATACACACTTTTATGTTAAGATCATGAACCTAAGGCCATGGTTCCTGCAGCATGTAATTTTTTTTAAATACACTAAACTAAAAACACAGTTTCCCACACTTCAGGATTTTAAAACTTTTTGTTTTTTAAATAAACTGAAATGAGCAAAACTATAAAGTAGACCAGTTGGGTTTCCGGACAGTATAATACTTGCTAATCCAAACAGGAGTCAAAGAGCAATTCTTGAATGATAATCCCACACAAAATTAATACTTAGAGAAACGGCACGGATACATCCAAGGCTCCATTATTTGCTATTGTTAACTCCAAACGCAAACAATATTGGACGACACGCCTTTGGAACGGAACAGTGCCAGATAGAAAGCTGGCCCACGTGAAAGTTCCACTATGTCAAAACTAAACACTTTTTCCTCATAATTTCCACGTTAGGAGCTATTTAATACTGTTGCTAAAGGAAAGTCTTTGAGGACTGAGGCTCCACAGAACAGGCTTTCACACAGTGACAGTAAATCAGAATTTAAAGAGCTCATGAAACCAGTCTCCATATCTGAATTTGTTTTCCATATTGGTGAAAAGTAGGTCGAGACAACTATGAGTCAGCACAGCACTGCAATATGGTCAATTCAAAACAATTTGAAGAGAGCTTCAAAAATTCACCATACAAACCCATGCAATCAATTCCTATTCCATCAGCCTATCCACTTCGATCTGACTAACTAGAAAAACATCTCCCTATTCCAAGTGCAAAAACTGAACAACGCCATTACCCAGAAAGGCTGGTACTCAGCTTTACTATTTAAGCTGCATACCTGGTTGGCTACATAAATAATACATTTTAATGATGCGCTCACTTCCACGCCTATTTGGCCAGCAGTGAATTTATCCAACGTTAAAGACGTTATTTCAAAAACATTTCTCTTAGCAGCTTCAGGAGTTCCTCCTCTCCCTTTGGCATCCCTTATCCTTGTGCTTTCGGGCCTGGGCAATCAATCCGTACATAGTACAATATGGAAGTGGTGACACAGCATGCACTTGAACATTAGTACCGTTTCAGTATTGAGAAATACTGATGAAAGGAAAAACAGAAAGGACAAAGTTTCTGAACTCTGTTAAAACACAGGATAAGGCACAGAGCTCCATCACCACCCAGCCGTGCACAGATACTCCAGATAGGCAACATCACTGCAGTTACAGGCAGTCAACCCTCTCTCATTCATAGTGCGGCTTGCTACAGTTACTGGGATGAACTGGGTTCACAGAAGTGAACCTTACAGTTACCTGTGCCTTGAAAAAATAGAAAGCCTTTGCAAACACCGCAGGTGAAGCAGTACATTTGCAATGGCTTAATCAGTGGAAGACAGGGCATGTCCTTGCCCAAAGTAGTGAAACATCTAGCCAAGATACCTTCGTGACTGGCTTTACAAAACGAACCAGCTTAGGTAACACGCTCCAGAAGTTAAAGGTAACATATAATGAGAAACCTACAAAGTGAGTTAAAGGCAGATTTGACCACTATCGCACGTATATATTACAGATTTGCTAGAAATACTGAACATCTTATTGCTCATGCTACATGTGAATCTTACGATACAAGAACCCAGACCACAAAGATGTATTGCATTTAATCAATACTTTTTATGTTGAATCACTTAAGAATCTACAATTAAGAGCCTGCCCTTGTAAACCACGTTTTTTTTAAGTGTAATGTCCACATACTTTCAGAAAAATTCAATTGACAGGTTGCCTTGTTATTCAACTATACGTTGTGGTGTACAAGAAGCACAACCAACCAAAAACCATATTTTGCGACCCGGGAACTGAAAGCATCCCACGTAGACACGTTCAAGGTTGAAATTTCATAAGCTGGTCTCAAAAAGAAGCTGATACATACCGATACGTATAAGTTTAGCTCCATACATTAACAGATGCGGCATTAGGCTCTTGGGCAAGCAAAAGGTTTTGGGCTTGATTCCATAAGCACAACCGGCATTTCTTTGCAGCGCTGCGTTTGAACTTCCGGAATACAGATTTGCTACAAAGTACAGGCTGCCCAAGCCGCCCGTAATTAGCGGCGAGGGATGGAAACGTCCCTGCGGGAGCTGGTGCGGCCACGACGCCGCCTGACTCACCCTGAGCCGCCGCAGCCTTGCTCGGCCCCGCACCGAGGGCGCGTCTAGCGACCCCAAACACCGACGCCCCAGTAACCCAGCTACAGCCCCGCCGCTTCAGGCGGCCGGCAGAGGCGCCAACGCCCCTTGCGACCGAGGGGGCTCGCTCCGAGCGGCTGTCAGGCGGGCGCAGGCCGCCGCCGGCGGGAGGCCCGCCCGGAGCAGGCAGGGCCGCGCTGCGGCCGCCCGCCGCCCGCCAGCCGCCGCCCGAGCGGGGAGCCCCCCGGCCCCGGGCCCCACCAGGCCCGGCCGCTCAGACCTGTTGGAGTGGAAGCGGTGCAGCGGGTCGGTGCGGTGGCACGACGAGAGCTGGCAGCCGAAGTCGCTGACGTCCAGGCAGCCCTCCTCGCTGAGGCTCAGGCTGCCGCCGCGCGGCGGGTGCGGGTGCTGGTGCGAGAGGAGCGGGCACGGCTCGTCGGGGGCCAGGAACTTCTCGTACAACTCCTCGGTCATGGCGGCGGCGGCGAGCGCCTCACGCGCGCGGCGGCCGAGCCCTACACGCCGCCATCAGCGCCCCGCCGCCCCCAGGATTTACCTCAGCCGCCGCCGCCGCCGCCCGCGCGCCGCCCGCCTTCCGGCCGCCCGCCGCCGCCGCGCCCCCTGCCGCGCCGGAGGGCGAACCGCGCGCCCGCCCGGCTCGCCCCGCCCCGCCCCCCTTCCCGCCCGCCCCGCGGTGCCCGGCAACGGCCGCGCCTGAGCGGCGGGCGGGGCGAGGCCGCCATGGCGGCGGCGGGCAGGGCCGTGGCCTACGGGCACGGCGAGAGCGGCGGTGGCGGCGGCAGCTTCCTGGGGGCGCGGGTGCCGGCCGAGGTGGAGGCCATGGCCCGGGCCGTGCGGGAGGTGGACAAGGAGACCTTCCGGCGGCTCCTCAAAGGTAGGGGCCGAGCGCCGCCTGCCCTCCGGCCGCGGCCTGCGCGGGAGCCCCGCGGCGAGGACCGCCCCGCCGGGCCCTCTGTGGTGGCGGGGGACCCTGGCAGCCCCGTTGGCCGCCGGCCGGCTTTCCCCCAGAGGGCCGGCGGGGGTTTCCCGGCCGAGGCCGGGGGAGGCGGCGGGGCGGCTCCCCGAGGAGCCTTGGACCCTCTCGTCGGGCGGGGGCGAGCCCAGCTGCGCGGAGGAGGGCCCGCGGCCTCTCTCCTCCGCTTCCTGCTGCCCGCAGACAGGCCTGCGGCCTTTCCCAGGGCCTTTACTTCAGGAAAACCTAAGCTAGCGTTCAGGGGAATGAATAAAATGAAGGTTTTTCACGGTTATGTTTTGTGTTCCTCTAACATCCATGAGAATGGGATGCTAACAGCTATGGATGGCCCCAAAATCTCACATTGAGCACTACTGAAATCTCTTCTTTCCCTTCCCCCACTCCTAGAGCCAGTGGTTGAGTCCCTATCAGATTGTTTAGGTGATAGGAAAGTTGGGGCCTTATGTACATTTTTATAAGGTGCAGGAAAAAATAAGGGAACCTGCTGAAGTGAGGACTTGGTTTTATCTGTGAGGCTTCCCCCTGTGGTAAGGTAGGCCTGGTGAGGTTCTCTCACGGCACCTTTGACTACCTAAATCAGAATCACTGTTTCATATTGCCTTTCAGTTGTTCACTTTGAGTAAATTGCAGTCTCCAAAATAATCATAGAATAATCAAAGGGTGGGGTTGGTTCTTTGCAGGACAGCCTGCTGCAGTGAGGCCAACTGCTCCTCAGCATGGCATAGCTCTCTAACTCTTAGGTCATGTCCTTCCAGCTAACTTAATTTCAGGATTTGAATCACTAAGGATTCAAAGGATCTGATAGCTGACAATTCTTAAAAAAAAAAATATATATATATATATATGTCTCTTTAGAAGTGTTGCTGCAGAGGATCAGAAATGGAGCCATGTACCTAGTATTTCTTTACAGTAATTGAGAGTAAGAAAACTACAGATGAGGGCATTTGGGGAAGGAGTAAATATATATAAAGAACCATATTTACAGTCTAGTGCAGGGGCAATGGAGGTGAAGAAGTTATTATTAATTAATGCCAGGAAGTCTGATCATCTCCTAAACCCCATATGGGTTTAATTTCAGTGTAAATTATCACCTAAACTTAGTGTGCAATACCCACTTCGTACTGCAGGGGGAGCAAACAGTCTTTCAAAAATACCTAAAACTTCTTTCAAAAATTTCTGAAGTTGGAGCAAGTAAACATTGCCCTATTAGTTCACCAAGTCTGTCTCCACCAGAGCCAGTGCAAACAGCCCACAGGACACAGCAGTTTTTCCTTTGAAGGGCGGTTGCCTTTGAAGACACGATGAATTTTAATAGACTATATCTAAATTGCTCTGGAACTTGCACCCAGTTGTCTTTTTGAGACGGTTGCTGTCACACTGTCACTGAACAGTAACTAATATAAAAAGTGCTGCTTCATATACCTGCTGTGTTAAGCATATAAAAATTACATGTACCAGAATCTCAGGGTTATCCAGCCAGTGTTATTACAGGCTCGGCTAAACTGCAAGTGTAAGTTTGAGACTACAAGCAAAAGGTTTGTGACCGCTGGCTCCTTAGGGACATTAGAAGCTTTGTTGGTGGGGCTTGCTCCTGGGCCAGAGGCCGAGTGGCCAGCCGCAGGGAGGTGCTGGGGAGGCCCTGGAGGACCAGGTTTGGAAAGGAGCAGGGATGTTTGCACTTCTGTAGCTCCTTCCTTTAACTGAGCTCAGCTAATGCTTACTTCACTTCCCTCACAAGAGTTTTTTTAATACATTGATATTATCCTAGGTGTGATGAAATCACCTAATAAGTTATTTTTAAAGCCTGATTTCTTTATATTTCCTTCTACAAGGAGAACTCAACCCAGCAGCTAGATCTTCACAGGGTATTTTTGGGTAGTTGATTTCCCCTTCCCTCCCCAGATTTACTTTTAGCAGTACTTATACAGCTGATATTTCTAAGTTCTGTGAGGTATACTGGGTAAAAAAATCTTGTATTCTGGGATAATAGAAGTTGGTTATAAAAGAAGATACGGATTTTTAGCTAGTTCTTAGGGTTGGTCATGGGAAGAAGACAGATATTGTTACTAAAGCGATCTGGTAAGCTAACTGTAAGCAAAATGCTGCTCTTGGTAGAGACAAATCAAAGCTGTATTTAAGTAGGCAGCAACCTGTTTCCTGCTCTGGGCACAATCTGACAGACAGACCTCAGTGCAAATCTGTGTTTGACTTTTCCAGTAAATTGAGGCTTTCTCCTCTTCTCAAAGGTGGTTGCATGCTCTTAGGGTACAGCCTTCTTCAGACAGCGTGGAAAGTTTGGTACTAGCATCATGTACAAATTCTGGAAAACTTGTGCCAAACTTGCCTTGCGGGTAGTGTCAGATGAATTCAGCCATATCAATGATCCAGCACTCATCACTGAATTTTATGTGCATTTAAAAATTTGAAAAAGGAAGAAGAATTATCCAGAAATAGAAGATAGTAGTCAGTGGAACCCACCTAATACCAAAGGAATTCAATTACAACTATTTTTTAACCTTAGTATTAAGCTAATCTCTTAGACTTTGCTTTCAATAATACTTGCTAGTCATTTTTAACTTTTCATGTTTAATTCCCAGCAGTAAATCTGTCACATTGTAACCAACTAATCCAATTCCATGATCCTGCAATGAGATCGTGTGGATAGTCTTTTTTTTTTTTTTTTTTTTACCACAGTGGGGCTTTCTGTGGCTCCAGCAGTCCGCTCACGCTGATCAGACTGCAGGACAGAGGCTGACACAACAAAAAGAAATGTATATAAGACAGCGTGTAAATGGAAGAAGGAAGAATAATTGGATGCTGCAGTGTGAGATAAAACCAGACCAGTTAAGTGTCTGATACTGCTACAAGGCTTAACAGTCATTTCCTTCAAAAGCTTGTACCATCAGCAGTTGTGCAAACTACATGACTCGAAGGTTTAATTTTGCCTCCTTGCTCATTTAATGTTTAGTCACTGCTGACATTGCAATGTAAATTTAATATGTGAAACATTGAAGAACAGTGTTGAATTGTTTATTGTCTCAGTCCTCTCTTATCCTGCGTATCAGAAAGTGTAGTTAAGCTGCAAGCAGACTTCTGATGTAAACAAGTGTGTTGATACAAGCTCAAGTTTAAACTAAAGAATGATGAAAAACTTTGTCTCTTCTTTCCTGTATCCCACTAGAACAAATTCCACAGTGAAAACGTCTTCAGTTTTACAATGCAAAAGCATAATCCATTTAAATTCTCTTGGTAAAGTGCTGTGAGACTGACCTTTGATAGTAAATGATTGGATGTATTTGCAGACACCTGGAGTGACAGTTTCATATCAGGGAAAATGTAAACATACTAGGTCAAGTACAATTATAGACATACGCATGTTCATGTTCACAGTCTCTAGGTCTTCCCCTTTGTGAGAGGATTTGTCATTGGTTTCTCATTTACAGTCACTGTGAATGCATTGGAAGGAAAAGACTGCAAAGAATCTGTCAAGCTCATTGGAGAAAGCACTAATCTCTCAGAAGAGCAGCTTGCTTTCCTCATTTCTGGCATGTACACCCTTCTCCGAGAAGCTTTGAGGCTCCCCTTATCAACTTTCAAACAAGAAGTAAGTTCTGAGAGTACTCCGGGCCTTGATAAGTTAAAGTTGCATCAGTCATGAGTTACCATTTAAACCCTATTTGCAAGGGTGAGGTGCTCCACGCAAAAATGTTACTCCAAATTAAAGCAGGTGGAAGAAACTGTTAGAAATCCAGAGATTATTATTTTTCATGTTGTATAGCTTTACAGTGAACTTGTCAGAAGGGTAATCTATGGAAAAGAGGTTTCCATGTCGTCTTCTGCTTCAGAATCTTGTTTACTGTGTGTGTTTGTTTTCACTCTTGAATCTGGTTTCTTCCAAAAGAAACCATTGCAAAATGTTATTTCTCTGGCATCAACTCTCTCCTACTATAATTGTGTGTTACGCCTACCACTTCTTTTGTTGACGCTTAGTTTCTCGCATTTGTGTGTCTGTTTTTCCTCAGACTTTTGTCATAGAGGAAGGAAGGTCTTATGGGCAGAACAATAGTGGGAATTGGGAGAAAGTGATATTTCTGGTTGTGATATCGATGTTCTTTGTGAATGTGGATACATCTGCTGTTTCCAACTCCTTATTCCTTCTTCATGCCTATTTTCTTTCCTTTTCATGTTATTTTACCTTACACGCTTTCTTGTTTCACTCTATTTTTATGCGAGTGAACCACTTCTGAGCTTCTTGCACCTTGCTCTTATTTAAGGTACTGTTTTCATATTTACCCAGGCATAATGGAAAAGCTCACATGTTGCAGCAGATATAGTGAAAGTATGCTTTTAGTATTCAGAGCTTATCTTTTGCAACTTCCTCTCTATTCTCATAGTTGAAACAAGTTACTGCAAAGCATATGTAAGAATAAGGTCACATAATTGCTCTAAAAGAAGAACGTGTTATGGATAGCTACGTAAAAGAAATGGCAGGGACACTGGTTTTAAAACTAAAAGCTACCAAGAGATTTAGGACTTTAAAGTTAATTTCTCACAACTTGATTGCATACTTCTGGAAATTCTTCTCAATATGTAACAAAAACTGCTAGCGCTTGAGACTAAAACTTTTGGGGAGAGGTACCAAACAAGTAACCACTATTAATTCACTTTATAAGAAATCAGCTTTCAAGACTGCAGCCTGTAAAATTTTACTTTCCTTGTCCTTTTAGGTTTTTAAAGAAGACCTAAAGGAGCTCAGGTATGCCTGTTTGTTTAATTTGTTTGGTTTTTCATAGCTTTTATGTAACTACTTCCCCAAATCAATTTTTTTTTGCACAACAAGCTTGGTATACAAATTACATGTAAATAACACGTAATACATCTCTTACCAAATGTCATGTGAAGCTAGAGGAAAAAAAACAGGTGTTGTATAAGACTCGATTTGGCACCGAACATGAGCAATAAATTTCACATGCTGGGGAGATCAGTCTAATTTAATCCATAATGTAGGTTAATGCAAATGTGACTGACCTTCTCTCTGCCACCCCCACCTTATCCTGCAATGTTTTTGAACATGTTTGGTAAGACAGTGATAACATTTCAGAAGCTAAGAAACTGCCCTACTTTTTTTTTTTTTTCCTTTGAAAGGCCAATGATATAACACTAGTGAAATCCTACTGCATTGTTCAGCTATGATCTCTTGTGCTAATTAGCCAACAAGGCATAACATTTGTTACACAGACTTAGTCAAAATCTGTATCGGCCTATTCAGAGTATCTCTGAATAGAAGTTCATGTGCTAAAAGGTAGACATCAGATACTTCTTCAGATAAAATCTTTATGGGTTTTTTTCCCTTATTTTCACGTTCAGTAATAACAAGAGAGAATGAGAACTGCACCTGATGTTTTGCTCTGTAGAGAAACTTGTTAATTTCCTGAGATTCTTGGCATTTTGATTACTACCTAGGAGATACAGATTGATAGATATGTCTCTAAATCTGTCTTTTTTCATCCTTGTTTGTGTGTTGGCCTGCAAATTGGCTTTCTCCTCGGACATTACTCTGCAAAGTTATAAGCAATCCCAAGCAACCACAGGCAGATTGAAGGGGCAGATTTAGACAGATGTGCCAGGTGTAGTTGGGGCCTATGGTAAAAGGCCCCTTACTTGCTGGGACAATTTTGTCTGCAGCTCGCTGCTGGAGTTTGGCCTTTCCTTTGCCTTGTGAGCTAGAACGCAAGCTCCTTCCTCTGGCACGCGGCAGAGTTCACACCCAGGTTAAAGTAGGTCAGTGAGAAACTGATGAATTTCTCTTGATCCAGTGGGAGCTGGATTTTTTGTGATGTACGCAGAATGTGTTCAGAGTGCTTAAGGAGTAATTAAGAATAGTGAAAGCTCCATGCCAAGGTCTCTGAGGGTGGGTGAATATTCCTCTGTTGAACAGTGGAGAAGGCTGATTAACAGGAGTGTCACAAGCCGCTGGAAGGGCTGGCTGTGTACAATGGCTGTATCCAAAAGTACAGACTCCCAGACCTCTGTCCTTGTCATCTGACCGTGTTTTAATGCCTCGTACTCTTGTATTCTTTTGTTTGTTTGTTTTTCTCTCCCTTTAATGGATTATTCATGTAAATATGAAGACGTTGTTCAGTCTGGATGATCTTTTTATAGATTTTTATAGATTTAGCCTAGATCAGAAGAACTTGAGTGCAATAGTATGCACGCTGTCTTGCTCTGGTTAACATGACTGCATATAGTAGCAATAGTTCAGGTAACTGCGTGTTTGAGCTCTCTGCAGACTTGTATGTTTTATTTGCTGCTCGTTGTTGGTACGTTCACTTGATTCTTACAAGTTGTTTGGACTCTCCCTAACTTCCATCTCTGACAGTCCCTCCCACCCCACCCCCACCGTGAGTAGCGCTCTCACTCTGTGGCTAAACTTCTAGAAGAGTAAATAGCTTATTCTGCTCTCAAGTTGTGGCACTTCTGTAAATTTTTCGGCATCTTTATCATCTTTGGCTCCTATGGGAAATGTCATTTCCTAGGTTTCCCAATACACTTAGGTCTGGAAATGAAACACCTACTCATTTTTAAAGCACCTACTAATTACTTACCCATCTGCAGTGACTCCTGTGGGCCTTTCTGTGATCATGTGCATGAAGAACACATGGAGTTGGTTGAACAACAGTCAGTTAGCATGATTGGGACCCAGTGTTTGGGCAGGCATTGTGCATTTTAAGGGAGAAAAATTGCTTATTTCTTTTTCTTTTTCTTTTTTTTTTTTTTTGAAGAGGATGATTGACGTCTAAGCCACATTACTTGTTTTCACCTCTCCCGCGTTCTGTTCCCTTCAGTGAAGCTAAAGATTGGCCTATCTTACAAAGTTTTATCGTTCTCAGTGTCCTGGTGATATAACTGGTCTTGGTCTCTAGTTCTAATGGAGAAAGAGGCTGGGAGACATGCCCGCTTCTCTTTAATTAGATCAGTACTGCTGGTTTCCCTGAGTTGCCATCTCATGTCACAACATACTCTTTTTCTTCAGGCACATAGCAGACAGCAGAAATAGTAGCAGTCTCTCAAATTCAGCTTTTTTTTTTTTTTCCCCCCTGACTGGCTGAGCTAGTGAGAATAAATTCATTCTAAATTGTGAGTACACTCTTTTCCCTCCCTTCTCAGGATATTTAATAGCTTTATGGCTCAGGCCCGTAACACGGGATTGGGATGTCCCCACACCTTCTTCCTTGCCCTTTGAATCCCTTCTTCAGAATGTTCTTTTTCAGACAATCCTTTGAAAATTGATCACCGTCTGTAGCTTGGGCCTGTACCCCACAATGCTCTGAGTCTGATCTGCTTAGCCTGTGATCGGTCTAGTATAAGCTGTTTGAGCCAGGAGCAGATTTTTCCACCAAATCATTAATTACACAACAAAAACGATGCAAGCTTAAAGGTGGCATTAGTGCTTCTGTTTTAGTAATGCATGCCCTTACAATTGAACTAGCACGGTGATACTTACCATAACAATCATATTACAACCCCCTTTCTCCACTATTCCACCAAATAAAGAGGATATTCGGTCATTGCAGGGGTGGGTAGTGTGCTTGCACAAGCAGTGTTTGCAGAACTAGAGTCTTGTCCCTTCTGAGAGAAAGATGCATGCAGCCAAAAAAACACTGTCTAGTTCCTCCTTCTCACTGCCCTGTATGCCTCAGATAACTACCTGGTTAATATGAATTCAGTTTTATCCAAACTTGTTCACTTGATATTTCTTTGATATACTGCTGTGTATCTCAAGGCGCTGATGAGTAATGTCTTTGAGCACTGATTCCTGATGAGCACTGGATTTAGCAGTGGCAACTGAGGTGGGTACTTCTCCCACTTGTCCAACCTGCTTCTCTGCAGGAGGCTGCTGTCCCTGTGGCAAAGGCAGCTGAATGGATGTTGTTTACTCTGCAGTCTTTGCAGTTCACAGCCTGATATATTGAACTGAAAATCAACAACAGCTTGTTTATAAGGCAGCCACAATATCAGAGGAATAGTAAAGTAGTGGAGAGGCAAAAAGCGCATGGGATGCGAGTTAGTTTGTTCAGCCAACTCTCAGTGCATGGTTCCAATCAAATTTATGCTTGTCCTCCCCGTGTTAGATATGATTCTTTTGGAAGCGCTCTCAGCTACACAAGGGTCTCTGGTTTCACTTTTGGGGAGCAATTCATTTTGTCCTCCTTTCATTAAACTTCAAGGTAAAAGTGAAATGAAATGTGTAGGCTGGGATTTTTGAAAGCATGCATTGCTGGCCTACTTCTGCTCGCAGAGCCACCAATAAAACTTCTCCTGAGTTTACTGAGAGAAGAGTTAGGCTAGGCAAATATTGAGTTCTTTTGAAACACTCTCTTGCCATATTAGCTGTATGCTCTAACAAAAAAGATTGTCCTAGGTAGGAAAGAAAGATGGAATGCAGCTCTTAAGGTTCCTGATATAAAAAAGTAGTAGAGCCGCTCTGAGTGGAACAGAGCCTAGACTGAATCAATACTGAAGGGGTTACTGAAGAACTGGTGGCAATTTTAAGCAAGGGAAAATAGAAAATGCTGACATTTTTTGCATTCTATGGTAGTTTTTGTGGCTAAAGCCGTATATTTGTGGTTACAAAACACTGAACTGTTTTGTATTGTTGATCTTCTATTTAAGGATACCAGAAGATTTCATCGTGGACTTTTCCAGTATAGTCTTTGGTAACAGGTTAGTATTTTCATGTTTCATGCAATATGCAGTCAGCAGTGTTGCACAGACCTGTGCTAGCAAAACTCCAGGCTTATTAAAGGAACAACAAAATTCTCTAAATTAAGGAGTACAACATTTTCCCAGGATTTTGATTCAACATAAAAGATGGCCATTATACACAGCAAGTCGCTGTCTTGCCGTTTTTCAATTTTTCTGTGATCAGCCAACAGTAGTATTAAAGTAAGCAAGTATTTTTATGAATACAACAAAAGATTATCTTTTATGCAGAGAGAAAAATAAAAAAATAAATTCCTGGCTTCTGTAAAAATTCAGCCGCAACACTATGCTGTTTGGATTTCTTTTGTTCAGTATGATTTCATTTTGTCCGTACTGTAAGTCACACTGCAAATTCAGGCATGCCGGATGTATACGCGATACGAAAAGCTATATGGATTTCAAATGAGTTAGCCACAATTGGGCTGATGGGATGTTTGTTGTTGGATTCTTTCATTGACTTGCAAATTTCAATCGGTGTGCATACAACTGGGGGGCAAGCAGTTACTTTCCAGATTTCAGTACAGTGAGTATAAAAACCTTCTTTGGTTGACCAAGACAGATTTTTGATTTGAATTCCATCAGTTCTCGTTTGTGTAGGATGGAAATACCAATGTTTCGTATCCTCTGTTAGTTGCACCAATACCTACAAATGAAAAATGCCCTGCAGAATTAAGTGTTTTATCATTACCATTGCAAGTTGGAGCAAAAATGAAAGACTTGCTTTGTTGAGAGGCAAGCTACATACACTATGGTTCTTGGAAGTTTTCTCAGGTTGTGTTTAATCATCAAGTCTTAATGTCTTAATGATTGACTTGCAAATTCATACCGGGTGAGTTGACAATACAAATGAGATATGAAATGCTGTGCTAGCTGGAATTCGTTTACCCAGTAATATACCTCAATAGCTCAAGAGGGTGTACTAAATTAAGAACTTTTTGAACAGCCTCTTCTAGGGATTTCTTTTTTCTGTATGGTTCTCTGCTCACCTGTATTAAGTTTCTTCTATACGTGGAAATTGCTTGAACTTTTTGTATAGGCAAAGCTTTCCTCCTTGAGAGTTGAAGTCACTCAGCATATAGCACCACCAGCCTAGAACTGCTCTGGATATTCTGCATGAAATCCCAATAATGATAGCCAAGCTGTTTTGGTTACCCTCACAAGGGTCCGAATGATGCTACCAAAATTAAAAATTTATTTGGTTAGGATCTTGGTTTAAAGCTAATGGTTCTTGTAACAACAATAAATTTAGCCTTCTTGTCTTTTCTTCGCCCTTCTGTTTGAATTATAGGTGTTAAGAATGCAAAATTCATAGTTGCAAAGCAAAATATTGTTTGCAGTGGAGAAAGAAGATAAATTTAGATGTCACTTGAAGTATGCATGATTGTCTATTTTCTACTGTGAAATCACGATGCAGGAAAATTTAGCTTCTTCTCATTTCAGAAGCTGTGATTATCCAGTGTAATCTTGCTCTGTGTTTTGAGAACAGAGAAAAGCACCTCAGAGTTGATTTCCAGACCGATCTGCTTTTACGATCTTAAATGTAACACTGGATCATACATATGCTTATTGAGTTGTAAATATATATGATTGTGATGGTAGAGAAGTATTAGCATCTGATCAAAAATTCAGTATGAGCTAGATAACCTAGAAAAATCAATTTCAGGGTTTTTTAATACTTTTCCTGGCCTTTTTTTTTTTTTTTTCACATTTTGTTCATTACACAACAGTTCTGAAGTGCTGGAAATGTAACATTTGCATTTCAGTGTCCCCCTAATTCCAGATCCTTCAAGCTATATAGACTACTAAATTGACACTATCAAATAACTGCAGGAAATTAAAACTTTTTTTTTTTATTAACGTAATGGATTGTCATGATTTCTGCCTCCTTGAAAGCTTGTAATAAATGTGCTACAATTGTTTTAAATAGTGTAGCTTTAGTTTCTACCATGAAGGTGAGTTCTGTGTACTATCTGAGAGAGTTTGACACCTACCAGTTCATACATTCTCTATGCTCAGCACCCTGTGAGGTATACCTTGTCCCGTGTGTAGGGAACCATTCAGAATTTATCTTCAGTTTTGATCTTGTTAGGTCAGTTGCTGCACCAAATTCTCTAATATTTCATTTTCAATTGCTCTTCTGTTGCATCTTTTGGTAGGTGAATTCTTGTTCTTGTCCACAGATGTATCATCCTTCTCCAAGTATAACTTGCGTCATCTCTAACTGATCCGTGTTGCCTTACTCACTCTTAAGTCCTGCATTCTGCAATATGACAGGTGCTGATAGTGTGTTGTGGCTGTTGGCAAAGAGCATTTATCAAATATAATTATATTCTATTACTTTTGGATACAAGACCCATTGAGTCTCTTCTGCTCCTATTCCTATTAGAAGTCAGGGACTTGATTAATGGGCTGTATAACTCCCTCTATGTTGGCCACTATGCACGTTCTGTCATCCTTATAGAATTCTTGCAGTTCCAGTTGCAATCCTGTCCAGGCTGGGAGGTACTGACAGAAGCTGAAACTCAGCTGAAAAAGCCCTGACCCTATCTGAAGGAATGGTATTGAAGTCTAGTCCTGACCAGAATTGAAGTGTTGCAGTTTGGCCGCAGAAATTCCGTAACTTTACAAAATTCAGAAACTCCATCCGTACTCAGGCATTGCTGTCCTTTCCCGCCACCCCTAACTAGAATATTCTTCTGTTCTCTCTACTTCTCCTTCCCCCAAAATGCTGGTGCTGAACTGAACAGACCATCTTCCATTGATGGAAGTTAGTATGACTTAAGGAAGTGGCAGCAGGGTGGCTATTTTCAGACATTCCCCAAGTTGAGCAATACCCTGGCAGCAACTCATCACTCAGGGAAAGGCCTATTCTTATTGTTTAATCCTGATAATGATGACTCTAGGCTCCCACTTCTCATGGTTGCACCCAGCTTTGGTGACCTACTTCCTATCTAGTAGTCAACAGTGAGTAAGAATGAGCTGATCTATTTTCTCTGCTTATTCCTTTGCCATACTACTAGGAATGTGTGTTATTTATGACACCCCACTCTCCAAAGAAGAAAAGGATAAATTCTTCCCTCTATTGCATGCAAGGGTATTGGAGGATCTTAGCCTGTCAGTTCTGTGTACCTTATCAAATCGTTAATCTTTCCGGGCATTTTCTAAAGGCAGCAGGTAACTTGCACACAAGAACCTAAGTAGGGATGTTAGACTATCATTCCTACAGTTCTTGATTTGTTCAGAGAGGATTCCTTTCTGATGTAAAGTCTGTAATTAGATTACGTCTAGCACCATGGATAAAGGATGTACAATTTCTTATCCTGCCCTTAGCTGGAGTAGCTTTGAAATGTACCGTAAATAACTTTCAGAGACACAGGGCACTTTAAAATAAACAAAAACAAACAAAAAAAAAACCTGTACCTGTCTATCTATATGGTAAATAACGCAAAGTCTAGACTAGCTCCCTAATGGACCAGTTGAGTGAGCTCATTCTGAAGATATTTCTGTATGTATACCTAAAAAGGGGTGGCTGTTATGTCTTTGTATCAGATTTGGCTTGTTTACTTAGCAGGAGCTTAAGATGCTATTAAAATTTTAAAGACTGTCAAGCATCTGAAGTTTAATCACTGTCAACCGCATTTCCTAATAGAAATAAACTAAGGCTTGATGAGCCTGATTCTTGCTGCAATACAAGTAATCAGTGAAGGTCTTGGCTTATAACATGTTAGACTAGACAAAAATCTTAAAGGTTATGCTGGGGTTGGCAGTGAACATTACATAAAGAACTTTGTTTGTAAAAGATGTTGCATTTAGCAAGAACCACTATGTGACTTTTTACTACATGCTTCAGAGTACGCTCTGATATCATTATATTTAGAACTTTACCGCTAGCTAATACTAGGTGCTTTCTGCTGAAGGAGCACAGTGAGCTTATTCCAACTTTTTTACTTGAGAGTCATCCGTCTTTTGTTCACAGTTGCTTCTTCCTGCTGTTTGTGCTGGGTTTGCATGAAGATCCCTTTTTATCCTAGTTTCATTAGGATTGAAGTAATGGATATGCCAGCCACCACAATGATTCTTACTAAACTCTATAGTGGCCTCAGTTTACCGGAATTACACAGGGTAGCTTCGTCTCTCTCTTTTTTTTTTTTTTTTTTTTTTTTAAATAGGGACCGTAGTTAAGTATAGGAAAAACAGGTAATCTGAGCACAACAATCCTAAATATACAAAATCTCCACCCCTTCAAGCTTCTCCAAATGAGAATAGATGTAGAAGAGAAATCAGTTCCATGCAGGTTTGTGAGGAATCTTATTTTCTCTTTAGATTGTAGTTTATTGTATGAATTTCCATTTTAATCTCCCATTTCTGATTTACTTGGTAGACGTCCTGTTTCTGAAGGCACAACTCTGACACAAGGAAGTAGGCTGCCAAGTGTCCAGGACTTTAAATGGAGAGTGGATGTGGCCATATCCACAAGGTAAAGAAAGGAATCTTGCATGATCACAGAAAAGGCTTTTCTAAGGTTAAACTGACTTGTGTTGCTTAAAATATTAACAGTGTTAAAATGTATCTTGCAGTTAGGGTTTTGCATGCAACATTAAATGGTAAGACACAGTGGGAATTTTTTAAGTAGTGTAGAAGTCAGTTTATATACAGAAGGTTGCTGCTGTTGCACAGATTTGCCAACTGGCTGCTGTCTCCATCTTCTACTAATGATACATTTTTATGCCCCTTGTTTGCTTTGATCTCTAAAACCTCTGCTAGAACACTTCACTCAAATTTGAGTCCCTCTTTCAACAGTTTAAAACTTGATGGGCTGATACAACTTGCTCAGTCATCTTAGATGATGGAAGCAATTAGATGGATTGAGCCTCAGCCAACTAGCCAGCCAGCCAAGGTTTTGGTTTCACTAGGGGAGGGAAATCATCTATTCAGCTTTTCCCGTAGTCTATCATTTGTATGTTGCACGTGTGCTAACTAAAATGACTTTTCATCACCCTAGTCTGCTGTAGACTCTACAAAAAGAGGTTTCAGAACAGCACCCTTCCATTGCCATAGCCATGGAATCAGTCATTGATCTATCTCCTAGTTTCTTTCATAAAACAGGAGCAAAGGCCTTTGTGATCATCCTGTCTGTCCCTGCAGCAGGCAGCTTTTTGCCATCTGCCGCAGCAGAGACAGCTGGGAGGTGGATCTTTGGCTACAGCCATAAGCCATAAAGAAATAGAAGCCTGTTATCTCTGCAGTTCCTCGTCTTTGTCTAGGTCTAACCGAGACTGACCAGAATTAAAGAAATTGGAAGATGAGCCAGGATCTGTCAGTAGCTTAAATTGTCAGCATGGGTGACTTAGTGAGTTCCTGAATAGCTGGACACAAGAGAAGGTGCAGTTTCATCACCGTTACAGCTGAGATGCCCGTAGGGATTGGGGATAGTCTGTCTGAAACCAAGCAAGAAACTCCTAAGTGAAAATTGTGATGGCCACAAGCTACAAGTTCAACTGACTCACAGATGAGCCGTGCTATAAACACCACATGAGTATCGCTATGCAGAAAAATCTTTACCTATAAGAGAGCAAAATGTACAGATAAACGTCCTTAGGCACAAAGCCTGCGAGCTGCACACGAATCCTATGATTCACTTTCCAAGCAACACAGGAACGGTGCATTTTCCTTTTCTATTTTCCTTCCTCTTATACTCCTTTCCAACCAACCTCCCCCTGGGAATTCTTGTTTATCATCCAGCAGCAGCCTCTGAGAAGAGGTACGGCTTCCGGCTCTAATGCCTGTCAGTACCTGAGCAGGCTTTGCCAGCATCCGTTGACGGAAGCTGCACAAGAATGACTCATTTCCCCTCTTTGGGTCATCAAATAAAATAGCAGTGTACAAATTTAGGATGAAGTCTGGAAGAGCTTTATTCCCCAACTGAAGTGACAGTTGAGAGCATGAAGGGATGGGAAGGGCTAATGCAACAAGGTAAACTGCATAGGAAAACAGCATGCATTATTTTTACTGCCAGTAGTACTGTACTTGGTCAGCTCTCATTCCTACCACAGTTCCACTAAATTGATTGTTATCCACAATGAAAATGTTCTTAAGCCTGCAATTATTAAACAATAAAAGATTCTTTTTAGTCTCAGTACTGAGGTAAATTGGACAGGACTTCTGTGTCCGCCTCCCTCCCCCCCCCCCCCCCCCCCGAGTCTCCTAATTAGCCAGATACATGACTATATAAATGAAATTATTCATATGTTCTGTGTAAAGCCTACATGAACATCTTAAATTGTTAATGCATAATACTGTACTAATCACATTGCCGATATATGTTGTTGTAACACTAATAATGTAACTAATTTCAGTTCATTGGCCCGTGCCCTTCAACCATCCATTTTAATGCTGCTGAAGCTTTCAGATGGGACAGCTCATCGCTTTGAAGTAAGTCTGATTGCTGTCATAAATAAAAAGAAACCACTTGATGTTCTTTTTAGAAAGTTGAATTACTATCTAAAATGTTAAAGCTTTTGTAAACAATGCATTATCATTGGTTGGTTTGCTTTGGAATACTCCATGTTCAGTGTAGCCACACACAATATATAACCAAATGCCAACCAAAATAATTTCATATCTTGTTCCTAGGCATGTTTTGTTGAAACCTCATTTGTTAGAAGAATATTAATCGCTGTTCCATAAAGTCTGATTTGATTAAATCTGACAAATTTGATTAAATTTGTTACCGACTTTAACCTTCAGACCTGATGATGGCTTTTGATAGCAGGAGAATTACCAGGGTAGTTTAAATAACGTATGATGCACTACTAAACCTCCTACCTAACAATGTTCTCTTCTGTGGCGGAGGTAGTTTTATTGTCTTTCTCTTCAGTACAAACCTTGCTGCTAGAAAGTAAAAAACATCTATGCTTTTTACCTCAAAATTAGTCAGTGGCAGTATTTATGATGCGGTACATAATGGCTTGCCAGAAAATGGCATAAACTCGTCTATATTTTTAACCTTTGAAAAGGAATGCTATTTGTTCTATAAATAACCTGGTGGTGCATACAGGAGTTCAGTGCACAACAGGCATTACATTTGGAGTCTTTAAAAATTTTGGCTTCAGTTCATTTATTAGTAGCAGTCTGGAGGAAGCACCAAAGGGCTGTGGGCTGAAAGAAGTAGATTGATTTTACTGTTACAATGTTTCACAAGAAGACAGCTGTTGAGGAAGGCATAATTTCCGTGCTACACTGCAAAATGTTTAGGCTGTCATTTCACAGAAGAGATTGAATTCTCTCCTGTGTGAAGGGTCCAGTTCTGAACAGCATGCAAGTCCTGTTTGAGGGATTCCATGGAACTTAAATGATGCCATGGATTTCAAATTAACAGCACAGTGAGTTTCACTTAAGAAAATAAAAACTACCGCATCTTCTTTATTGGTTTAGGCTGGGACTTTGTTTCCTGGTATGTAATGTCAACTCTTAGTCTTGGCTGGCTGGTTGCTGGTTTTTGCTTTTAAGTCTGTGAAGAGAGGACCCTTTGCTGGAGCTACTCAGCAGCAACAATGTGTTGCTGAGCCTGGCCAGTACATGCAGAATTATGGAGAACTGACAAGCCATGTGGCTCTCTTAGATCAGCTCTTTGCTGCTGCTTACACCTGGATGCCGAAGATCTGGCTGTAAACAGGATTTCTGTACCCGACCAGTGTTCCTCCTACAGTTAGTGTACCTCTTTAGGATAAGCCTGTGTTTTGGTTCAAAGTATCATATGCAAGCAACCATAGTCTTCAGCTGTAGTTTCCTTTCATTCAGATATGTACAGTATGTCCTGTTAACTAACAGGGCTAATTTAAGACCATAAGTCCAGAAGATAATTCTGTTATGAACAATTTTAAAATGTGTATGTCACATGGAGAACTTATGCTGTTTGATCTTTTTTTTTTTTAACATAGCCTGTTTACTGACAATGCAGATTTTGAAACAGCAATGAGTATTGCAGCATTTTTAGTTTTGTAGTGTATATATCGTAAGGGAAAAGAACATGATGCTTTTTTATGAGTTTTTATGCATTTCTGACCAAAAGGGAATTGCAAATCAGATGGTGGATTACTCTCACATAACTGATATCCGAGCCACATTTGGCAGAAGCATGGTAGGAGACTGTCAAAAGAAGTCTGTGTCTTCAGAGTAGGCAAAGAGTAAATTAGCCTGTGCTCTGCAGAGCAGCATGGGACTGGCTAGACTGCAAAGGGTACCCATGCCAGCATACGCATTTGTGCGCTGCACTAATGTTGCTCTGTCACCTGGTCTGTGCCTGTGCCCAGATATGCTCTCAGAAGGTTTTAACAGCACTTAGTAGACTGTTCCATCCATTTGGCTTCTCAGGCTTGCAATGGTAAAGGAAAGTCCATTAATCTTTTGCCTCTCCCCCCACACTCCAGTGAGTCTCTTCCAAGTGAAATAATGACTATGGGTACAATTTTTGCCCGATCCACAGAGAGCGGATTTTGTATTTCTGCACAGAGAGCGGATTTTGTATTTCTGTAACCTGACCATGCCTCTTAACCTTTGAAAAGCTGATCTCCTTTGCTTTGAAACTTGTGCATTAATAAATGCCTGCTGTCCGTTTGTCCAGTCACTTTCCTTAGCATTTACAATTCTGAGTTGCAGCAACATCATTTTTCCTGTATAAAGCTGTCTTCTCTTTGAAGTTGTTATCACATTAGCCTTTTACTCAGTAGTCTAATTTATGAAACCGAATGTAAATTTATGATCAGTGTAGATAAGCCTAAGGCCTCTTTTCTGTCTTAGCAGTTAGCCACAATTAATCTTGTAAAACCAGGTTTTAACCAGGACTAGGTGGCAAGATAAGAAAACGTATTGTATCCAGTTTAAATGCAAAACCATAGTCTGTGCGTTAAATAGTCTTTTCATGGTAATGTTCTCGTATAAATGACACTCTGATTCTTACACCTCACCACGTCTGTATCATTTGACAGAAGTGTTTAGTTGAATTAATCTTGAACTCGAGCCCTCTTTTGTTTTGGATGTGCCATTTGCAAATTGGGAGATATATTGAGGCTCACAGAATAGTGCGCAAGCTTGAATTTGTGTCTGAGACATAGAAGCATCTTAGGAAGTCCTGTTTATGTATTTGTTGCAACAAAGAAGATTAAATCTAGTATAATCAATTCCAAAGATGGAGGTGGGGCTTCTGTATGCTGGATCTTTTATGCTCTGCTAGTTGGCACACAAAAAAATACTCACATTGGCAAGTCAGAGTAATGGGGAAGTTGATTCTAACATATAATAAATCTGAAGATAGATTTTTGTATAAAATCAGGTGTGTGTGGAGAGAGTAACTACAATGTAACCAGATTTTTATACCCAAAGCATTGCCTCCTCTGCTCCTGCCAATCATGCAGCATTTCAAAAGGAAATGCACCCAAATAGTCTGAGTGTTCAGAAAGTCAGAATCTTTCTGGCTGTGACCAAGCTGTAAACATAACTTTGGGGAGAGGGTGGCAGGGCAGCATGTGTGTGTGTATAGGTTAAGTATTTTGGATTTGATGATTTAGTTTGAAAATTTTCACCTCAGTGTAAGAGGAATTTGGTAATATTTCTTTCATTGCCGTTTGTTCCTTCAGTGTAAAAACAAGTATACGTTCCACTGCTCCCCTCTGGCTTGGACGTTAGTATAGACTTGGGAGAGTAAATTGGTTAGCTAAGCCAATGTTTTTGATGGATGGTGCTTCTGCGCTGTTTTACCACACTGATCCAGTTCTGTAAGCTGATGTTGGGAAGCTCTTTCACTTCAAGCGTTTGCAAGAAATTCTGTCTCGTACTTTTGAGTGGTGAAACACACTTGTTACTAAACAGCACTTATTGCTTCATGAATTTCACCCCGTGTTGCTGCATGGCCTACGTTAATTCCTTGTCAGCCATGTGCTTATGCAGCATTCACTTCTGATACTCATCTAATGTTTCTGTTAACTTGGATACAGGTTAGCCTGTCCAGTATTCCCTGTGTTAGTCACAAGTGTTTTGGGGAGCAGAGTAAGGAATGGGGAGTCTCCTTTGTGGAGGCATTATCTTAAAGTCAGCTCTGTGATTTCTGTTGTTTCAGTTCAGGCTTCTGGTCTGTTTTCAGGAGGTCCTCTCTCACACTGGCTTCACCTCATCTTAGCTATAGCCTTGTCGCTATAACTTTTACTATGTTGTGACTACCTCAGTTTTCCCTTCTCATGTAAAATGAGAATGTCCCATAGCTGCTTTTTAGGTAGAGTTCTGTCCTCTCATGTCAAAGCAACAATAATTAGCTCTTGGATGGCCCTTTTTAGCTGCCTAGCTCAAAGTGCTTTAAAGGGATAAGGAGTCAAGGTTTGACAGAAGTTAGTGACAGAATTGGGTCTGAAAGGCAAGGTCCACAAATCTCAAGCCCTGACTTTACCTACTGAACCTTGCCCCTTTTTCCTAATGGAAAACAAGGGCAGTGGCAAATGATTGCTTTCAGGTCTCTAAGCTGAGACATGCTTGTAGATTTGGACAGATGTTTATTTCACTGTTTTAAAATAAAAATGAATAGTAGCAAAAAAGTTTCAATCTTTTTAAAAACTGAAGACCACCCAACTTATTTCATACTTCACAAAACAAAATACTTTCTTAGATTTAACATTTTTGTACTGGGTTTTGAGACTCTTCAAGAGTTTGATATGACTGAGATCCTAAACCCTAGTGTACAAGATGTACCTGCTATTACTTAGCAATAGGAACTCCCCTTTCATTCGTACGTTATGAAGCCAGAAGGGACCCTGGCCATCACCCAGCCAGATTCCCTGTATAATACAAGCCACTGGATTTCCCTGAAGCAACTCATGTTACAGTAAGTCAGCTGCAGTGTATCTTTCAGATAAACATCAAACCTTGACTTAAAATTGCCAGTGATAGATAATCTAGTCATAACCCTTAATAAATTGCTGCAAATGTTAATTACTTGCACAATTGAAAATGTGTCTCATATGGTTAATCTAAATATTCTACCTTCAGTGTCTAGGTAATGTATTTCGTTTACTGAGAGAGAAGAGCTTTTTACTAACAAATCTATTTTCCTCATGAAAGGATTCCTGGTCATCTTATTTCTGGTAGCTATGGCAGCTATGTAGAGTCGTGCTCTGTCCTCTTTGCTCCTGAGGTTGCTGCTGAGTCTCTTCCCCGATAGTCTCCCTCGTGCTTTGAGGGTTGATTCTTTTCTCCTGTGCATTTGGACAAGCAGTATGTCTAGGATTTGCTAGAGGTTTCTGTAGCCTCCATGATGTTCCAGGGTATCTTTTTCTCTCCTTCCAATCCAAGACTCTCTTCCTTTACCACAGCAGCCTTTGGTTTACGTTCCAGAGTAATTCCTTCCTCGCATTAGACATTAAAGAAAATGCAACGTGTAATCCAGTAGAATTGTTCCATACCTGATGTTACAGTATTAAGCACAGAAAACCTGCCACGCTTCTACATGCAGACCACCTCTGAAGCACCTTCATTTACTGCTTCCGTTCACCTAGTCACATTTTCTAGTAGCTGTTATTTAACAGCTGCTCTAATAGGAAGTGATTTATTTTTTTAGAACTTCAGGAAGCAAAGCTGGTCAAAAGCAGGCTAGTTAGGAGCTTCTTACCATACAAACGTGTCTTTCTCAGTTGGCTTGTCCAGGGTTTAACAACCCAGTTACAGAATCTGCAAAGGAACCATCTGATTAAGCACGTTTAACCAACTCCCTTTACTTCAAAGTATGTGGTCCACAGCTCTGCTTTCTAAAACTCCTGTTTGCTCTGCAGCACAGGCATAGGCAAGCAAACTGAACATAGCTTGCATGAAATTGGAAACAACTTTGCGGCTTTTAACAGTTGGGAAACAGAAGAGGTTTTGTGGAGGTCATAGCAGCTCCAGTTTATGAAATCCTAAAGAAACTTTTCCTGACTTACAGTAAAACAAAGTTCAAATGACCTGACGTAAATGAGTGGCTTGTAAGCAGTAGCAAAGTTTCACATACTCTCCTAACTGACTATTATAGTGTAATCCTCTTGGGTTCTCCAACTTCATTCTCTTCCTGGTCATTTAAAAACTCCTGTTTATGTGGAGTGACACAGCTTCCCTTCTTTGGTCACACAGTGAGAACTCATTACCTTTGCACTATTGGAAGAATCGCCGAATTTCATACTTGTCTCTACCAAGTATCACTGCTAGCTTTAAAAAGCCGCAGTGCTTCTCAGCACCACACTTTGCACAAGAGTTTCCTGTCACTTCATTCTTCCTTTTGTTTACTGGTTTGGGGAGCTTGCTCTCCTATTTCTCCTGTGCCCTGTTATTTATGAAAGAAATTCTCTTGTGCATTTTGGTATGTTCTCTAGAGCAATAGATCACTAGCATACATCTCCCATTTTCTGCAGCAAAACTCCTCTTGAAAAAATTGTAACTCACCTCTTGCACTGTATTCTTGCTTTTATTGCATGACCACACACTTGAAAGGAAAAGTCATAACAAATCCTTTGAGCTCCTTAAACAAATGATTCCATTGATTCCTTTCCTTTGTCCACTCTTTTTTTTTTTTTTTTTTTCATGCTGTGCTTTCAAACTTGTGGCCTGTTGGAGAAGTGAGATGACTTGGTTTTGCAATGTACAAACGTAACTCCTTGGGAACAGTGTTTCACTATTGACAGAATTGATCTTTTTCCTGAGCTCCTCCTCTTTCCACCCCAGGGGTCAAAGATGGTTTAGCTGAATTAACTGAATTTTATTTACTTCAAATCCTTTGCCTAAAGTCTAAAAAACTTTTGAGAGAGATTACGCTGACACTGAGGGATGATCCCTGTCCATAGGCACACCTTAAACAATGTTTTTAACGTGTTTCATTGTTTTCTAAAATGAATCTTTCATTTCAGGTGCCTGTTGCAAAGTTTCAAGAACTGAGATACAACGTTGCCCTTATACTGAAGGAAATGAATGATTTGGAAAAAAGAAGCATACTGAAGATCCAGGACTGAGCACTTCCAAATTGGGAGCTTACAGAACAGATTTGAAACTCTCAGCGAGGTTTGTGAATGGCAAAGCAGAGAAACAGCACCGTTTTGCCAGTCTGAATTGCAGTGTAGCGTTTATCATGTCTGCTGTAAATATTTTTTCAATTCAAGTGTTAAAAGCATCAGCTCTTTTCTTAAGACTTAGGAAAAACAAGAAATATATTGATGAAAAAGTGTAATGCTGTTTGTGAGCACTTTTGCATGATTCATCAAAACATTTTTTTAAATAACTGTCTTAATAGATGTAAGAGCCATTTCTTCCTGATTATGATTCATCACTCTAATTATTTTTGAAAGCCTGCTACCGGAAACCCCATCAATGCGTATCGTAAGAAAGCTCTGCAACGTCTCAAATAAAAAAAAAAAAAAAACCTCTTGCACTCTAATATGACAAATGTGAAATTGATTGAGTTTTGCATAGGTAAAATTGCTGTCTGGCTTCTCCGTAAGTGACTGAGGTATATCTACGTTTTTTTTTAAAGAGTAATTTTGCAGGAAACTTGGATGTAGATTAAGAGAGAAATATAGATTGAGAGCTTTCCAAACCAATTCCATGGAATTGCAGAAGTGGAAAGGTGCAGTCTAAACCTTTATCTGGTTGATAGGAACGCGCTAAAAAGCAGTAGTCTCTTAGATTTCTAAGTGCCTGCCTCTTGTTTCACATATTTCCTATGTTTGACGTGAACTGAATCATCTGACTCTATTACAGGGCAGAAACCTCTGGCGCTGAGCTGATAGCAAACAGCAGGAGCAGTAACCTTGTAGACCACTACAGCTATATACTCATTAGTAGTGCAAGTCAGATTCCAGGATGAAGATGTTGCATACGGCCACTGGGATGGAGGTCACAGGTATGAGAACGTCCAAGCTCCCAGGTCAAGAAAATAGTTAAGCGTGGGCTGAAGCTCCTTTGTCCCATGAGTAAAGCTTGGAAGCGCTTGCTTAACTTGAAGCATATGTTTTAAGTATCACTTAAACTCAGTGGGACCACAAGTATGTCCTTAAGGTCTCCGCCAAGAAAGGATGGATTCCTGATTCAGTGCTTGAATGAGTTTTCCCCCCAGCAGCAAAGATGTGGAGTCTAGGCAACAGCACAAAGACAACACAGCACATGATAGGATTTATCTTGCTGTCAAAGCTAGTTCAGAAAGCACGTAGCACTATTGTTTTGAAGCACTGGCTTATTAGAGCTGGTTGCTGGGTTTCTGCCTCAGTAGTAGTACCACTGTACTTCTCTTTCATTTCATGTGATTGTAGAACTCACCTTTATCCCCCTCACTCCCTGCAGAAAACTATTGAAATTATCATGGATTTGAGAGGCCTTTTATACTCCCACAGGTGTTTGTGTGGGAGGGGATGACTTGGCTCTTGGATTTTAAGACTCACAATAGGCAAAAAAAAGACTTCAGTGTGACTTTCTGCTGGAATGAGTCAAGGTATCTGAAGAATTTAGAGTACCATTACCACTGAAAGGGCAGTATTGCAAGGGCAATATTGAGAACATACTATCTCCTCCTTGAAAGGAAAGGCCTGATCAGTCCAAAGCTAGTAAGGACTAAATGTCCAGCTTCACTAGGTGGATGAGTAGAAAGCTTATTGTCCTTTGGATAGAAAGCTTATTGTCCTTTGGATAGCCATGATTTAGAAGTAGGTATAGCTGCCGTCATAATGTTTCTGTGTCTTTAGTCAGTTGTCACTTTCGTTACAAAGTGACTAGTATTTTTTTGTGCCTTCTCCATATTGCTACAGACTTCTGAAAATTTTAAGTGTTGCTTGTCTGGAAAAAAGTGTTTGATGGTAAGATGATACATATTGCTGCTTCTAAGCCATATTAGGTTTTTACCAAGAGCACTTAGAAAGCTAGGCCTTCTTTCCCCTGTTAAAGTGTAGGAACCGGTAGTAGGGAGCAGTCTCTCTCAGGCATCTCTGCAACAAAAGTAACGATGCTTACTTTTTACTTTACCTGAAAATCTTTAAGGACTCGCTGCACAGCATGTCTGCAGGTTAACGAATATGTTTCTAAACGTGTTTATCAGATGATAATTTCTGTCTCAGTGGAGTATTGACATAGGTAAAGTAATGGGCTGTTGAAAACACAAGTTGTGGGAAGAACCAAGCAGAAAACACCAGACTGAAGAAATCTTACCCTTTCCTTTTAATTACCATTTTCTCTGGTGTTAGATCAGTGGATCACAGTTCAGTGTTTAGACACCTAAATAGCTGAGGTCCAGAAAGCCTTTAAAATGTGTAACAATTTGTCCTGTAGTTTTAAATCCATCAACCATGATTTTGAACCATTAAGAAGCTGGATTTTCCATTTGCTATCTTTATCAGCCACCTCTAGGTTTGACACATACTGTATATTAACTACTGTATTAAGGTCACACCATAGCAAATGCAAAGGAGTTAGGTCCTGTAACATGGCTTCAGGTAGACTGTAGATTGCATTAATTTGTTTTCTTTTTTACTTCACTTCATGAAGTTTGTTTGTCGTCTTACCGGATAATTACATTATCCGAAACTGTGAAACAAAACATACGTTCTTATATTCTTTGTTATTACCTTTCCCTGCTGAATGTTTAGATTTACGTGGTTTTGAACTGCAAAGATATCTCAGCTGAGACCATTAGTCAAGTCTTTTAAGACAAATTTAAAAACTGCACGGGCATAAAATGACCTCTAATATTGCTCAAGCAAAGTATTTTCTACTGGTCAAAATAAAAGAATCAATAAATACTTCTACCTTCTATACAAAATATATTCATTCAGTGGTTCTCCTAACAGTAGTCACCCATGTTGTCCAGAAATAGAAAGGCTTCCCAACTGTTTTCCTCAAGTTCTCTGCAGTAGGTGACAGACTTCTTAGTCTAAAGTCTGTCTTGCCACACGTTAAACAAGAGTTTACTGTAATTGGAAGTTACCATGCACACTGAGGGGTACAAAAACCCTTGGCACTTTCTTTTGTACTTAAAAAAGCAGTTCATTTGGGCTTCGTTTTTGGCAGAATAGCTTTTCAATAAAACAGTTTAGTTGTCATCAAAATGCCTACTGGGAATTTCTTGATTTGATAACATAGGTATGTTCAAATTATTATTAGCTTTCTAAGAACTTCAGGGTGAATTATGTATTATTTGTTCAACACCGAAACATTTTCTTGCTTGCAAATTAAAATATTCCAGAATTTGTATTCCATTGAATTTCTGACTTCCGTTCCAATATGGAACAAAAATAACCTGAAAATCTGGGTATGTCTGAACAGAATGTATTTTATCCAAATTACTCTAGGTTTGGTTATGCTTCAGGGACACGCTCTGAATTCCTCTTTCTGTACCACATAGTGAAAGATGGAATTTGAATGGGTTGCTCACTGTGTCAGTCCCAAGGTCTTGTCAAGTCAGTCATCAATTAGGAAGATAGGAGGTTTGCAGGAAAAGGGCGCCGCTTCTTTCTTACTACACGCTGTTCATGGATCAGTTGGTAACAAGGACCTTTCATAGGTTCTACTTGCAGTTTTCCCTGAAAAACAAACCCCAGTGCTCCAGTTGCTTTCTGTGTTTTAACTAGCTAATGTTTTTGTGAATTTTTTAATTCTAGCAACCTTCTAACCATGTAATGTGAACAGAACATTCTCCATTATACCTTTTCTTTCAAGATTAATGTGTTGGAGTACATTTAAGATAAAACTTGAACTTGACTGGTTTTTTTCAATGTAAATAATGTGCATATATAATAGCAGAGAGATGTTCAGTGTATGGAGGAGTAGTTACAGAGCTAGGCAGAACTTAGAAGGAGGGTTAAAGATAATTGCCAAAAATCATTCAGCAATTCAGTGGCAAAATAATACAGAAGAACCCACATCTCTTGACTGTTATTTATCTGACCATGAGTTAGTACAGCTGCTACAATGGTCAGATCTCAGTTTTTTTTAATTGGCTGAACTCCATGGGCCATCAGTCCAAAACTATTTTTGCCTATCGACCATTACAGAGTGTGCAGAGTGCATGAAAATAAAAAGCCATCCGTGGTTTTATTTGTTATGTGACTTCTACATCCCTGCTTCCAGTGCAGAAGGAGCTTTGTCATGATGACTAGTAGGTCAGAATTTCACACTTCGGTTAGTTGTACAAAAGGCAGGGGGGAATAGAATTGTTGATTGGTTTTGTGGTCTCAACTATGATGCAGACTATAAATCTAGAAGAAGGTTCAAGAATGTAGTCATGCTCTCATACTGTCTGTTAACGCCAGTCATTAACTGCTGGAAGAAGATCGGTATTGTGCTCGTTGTCATTAAAAGGAAGAAATTAAACCTCCTTTTGTAGAAAAATCATACAAGGGAGATAGGCTTTTGCAGAGTGAGTCACCTCCTAGCTTTAACTTTTTCTGTTTAAGGGAAGGATAAATCAGTTCTTGATCTCATGAACAGTGCAGATAGGCAGGGGTTTGCCCCTTTTTTTTTGCTTTCTAATCAAGAACATCGTATGACCCGCTGCTGCTCCAAATCCATGAATATATGTATGAAGGTAGGAAAGCTCCAAATCGTGCTTTCAGGATCTGTTATACAAAAAATCCAACAAATCTGAATTGAGTACATATATTCTTACACAGCTGTTTTTGCTAATGTAATCTTTGCAGAGCTTGGCCAGATGTCAGGACCAAGTTTTTTGTGGTTGTTTGACTTCTGGTGAGCAGCGAAGCAGTAGCTTAGGTTTAAAATACTTTGAAGTTAGTGACTATAAGGCTCACTCTGTACCTGTTGTACCCCACGCACTACTAACATTTACTAAACACCGCACATACCAGGAACCAGCAGAGGCACTGCCAGCTGGTTTCTTTCCTAAGAAGTCACAGCGTTTTCCCATAGGCCATCCACGATAAGGATTTTACTGCTTTCTAGCTTGGGATAAAAGTTTGTGCTAACTCCTTGTAAGCGTACAGCTCCCACCACTACAGTTCACATGCAGAGCTGAAACCCTTCAAAAGAAAAGGGCAGCTGTGCTGCTGGTGGTGTACAAGAACTCCCAGAGGTACCTTTCACAGTGCTTTTTTTTTTTGAGACTCATTCTAGTCCCAAGTGATCAGACTGTTAGCTAGCCCTGTGGACGCTTTCACATGTTGTAAATAGATCTCGTGGAAGTTCCTTTCAGAGCGCAAACCTTGATTAAATTTTCGGTGATAACCTATTTCCATTCCCTATCTTGAATTCATGTAGTGCTAATAGCCCCCCTTTTATACTACGACTTTTACCTCTTTAAGTGTGTGCTATGTAACTGTGTAAATACCGTTGGCATATCTCTGATAGAGAGATTGTCATTGCATTGCTACTGGTAACCAGTGGTTATGTCACTTTCCCTCGCTTGAATAGGCTTTGACTCATAGTGGTTTTCAGGACAATGGTTATAAAATAGCACACAGAAGGGTTGCTGAGACTATAGTTTTGCAATAGAGACAACTGTCAACCTCAGGGCTACAAGAAAATATTTTCCTTTTTTTCTTTCCTTTTAAGATTTTTTTTCCTATATATAACATGTGGTGTTTTTTGCCTGGAGGTTGGAAAACAAGATGTCTGTACCCTGTTAGCAAGTTTGGATTTGGTGGGAAGGAAAGTTTAGTTGTTGGTTGTTTTTTTTAAGCATAACATATACTTTTGAGAACACGTGCTGATTTGTTTTCTACTGTTCTGAACCATTGCTTAATTGAACCTGAAAGAAGTTCTTCAGCTGTCCTACCTTTTCTTTGAACTATTGGATAGCAGGCTGTGCTGTACTTTGGATGACTGTCTGTCTAAACTGGTTTCAGTAATTCTCTCTGCTGTCAGTTATTATTCAATTAACCTTTTACTTTTTTTAATTAAAGAACTTGCCTGGGTTTAATGGTTAGTTGGTTTTGGTTTTCTGTTTGTTTGTTTGCTTAAAATTCAAGAGCCCCAGAGACAGGGGCCAAATTTTGGGCAGGTGCAAAATGTCTTAGCAGCGTGGGAACCAAAGACAACTAAAGGGTCTAATGGCTGGTTTCTGTTCCCAGGTATCCACGGGCTTTCTCTATAAGCAGAAGGACACTGGGATAAACATCACTAAATTCATCACTAAATTAACTCTTATTAATATTGAAGTGCATACTGTTAGATTTAAAGTGAAAAACTAAAGTCACTTATGTTCTGGATCTCAAATCTTAAGTTCATCTGAACTTTCTCAGACATCTTCTGTAAATAAGCTCTTAGAAAAGTCACAGACATCTTCTGTAAATAAGCTCTTAGAAAAGTCACGTTACCTCCGTGTCCTTCCATCTCTTGTCTTGTCGATTTAAACCCCTCAAGGCAGGGCCTGTCCCTTAATACCTGCTTACATTACATTACACGTAGGCTGGGGGCTCCAGGCACTTCCGTAAGTAAGAAACGGGAAGTGAATTCCTTCAGTCCCTCTCTTGAGCTTTGTCAGGAGGCCATTAGTATCTCTGATAGGATATCCTCAGAGATTTCAAACTCTGCAGTGGATTTAAGACGGTGTGAAAAGTGGCCTATATTTTTAGAGTCTTTGAAAATGTATGTGTGCATATTGTGGACATTTCTAGAAACTAGGTGTAAGGTCCATGTAAAACTGCAAGCAACAGATCAGGCAACTTATTTTGAAACAACTGCACCTATCCATGTTCTAACTACTAGCTGAGGTATTTATATGGTAACATAGGTCATTTTCTTAGTCTTTCAGCAGTCATCCTTAGATTACCTTTAGCCCAAAGACTTACACAACAAGCTAGATCCTTTCATATAAAGAAAACGGGTGGGTATGTGCATATTACAGCTGGTCTTAGTATATACAAGCTTATTTTATTTAAGACCTGTGCCTTTTTTTTTTTGCTAGAAGCTGGTGTGGGTAGGTATATGTATCCAGTGTGCCCTGCTGCATGACCAAACAAGATAGGTTCCTTTTGGTTCTCTGTTTCTTTGTCTCGAAAGCACGATGAGCTGACAGAAATTAAACAAATCTATGTAGCAGTGACACTATTTTAAAGAGAGTGATTAAGTGTACAATTAAACCGTTTAAAATTCCAGTTCTGGCAGGAAACGGGCTGCTTGCTTTGTCAGCCTTGCTTTAGGCTGGGACTTCATTAGTACTACCTGAGGTACGGGAAGAGCGAGCACAGGAACGATCCAAGCTACTCACCGCGGTGGCACTGTAGGTCAGTGGGTCAGACCTCGCTCAGTGCCGTGTGATCGGCGGGCCGTCTTGCGGGCAGCGCCTCACCCCTCTGTGCGGTAGCGGGATGATTCCTGCCGCAGCACAGAGCGGGGAAGCGGCCCGGCCCGGCCCGGCCCGGGGAGAAGGGCGGGCGCGGGGCGGGCGGCGGCAGCCGGCCCGGGGCCGCCAGCAGGGGCTGCTCCCGGGGCGGCGGCACGGCTGCCTGGCGGGCCGCCGAGGCGGGCCCGGAGCGCCCTTGGCTCCGCTGGCGGCGCGCCCCCCGCCCCGAGTCCCGGAGCGGCCCGGCCCGCGGGCGGAGGGGGCAGGGGGCGCCTCCCCCCAGCAGGGTGAGCCGCGGCGCCGCGCCTCGCCCCGCCGGTGCCACAGCGGCGCCCCCCCCCCCCCCCGGGCGGGCCGGGGCGGGCGGCGAGCGGCGCCGAAGGCAGCGAGCGCGGTTACAAAACTGTCTGGTTTTGTAACGCTCCTGCGGGCGCGGCCCAATGAGCGCCGCGGCCCGGCGTCACGTGCCCGCGCTTTATATAACGCCGGGCCGAGCGCGGCCGTTAAGAGGTGCCGGGCGGAGCGGCATGGGGCGGCGGCGGGCCGGGCGCCGGGGCCGGGCCAGGGGCCGCGCCCGCACCCGCACCGCGCCGCCTCCGCGCCCCCGCGCCCCCTGCTAGCGCCGGCCATGGGCTCCCACCTGCCCCAGCGGCGGCCGGCGGCCGAGGCTCGGCCGGCGCCGAGCGCGGAGCCGGGCGCGGGCGGCCGCGGGCCCGACTGGCGGGCGCTGCTCCAGCGGGCCGACTCGCTCGCCCGCGGCGGGAGGCTGCACGAAGCCTTCCGGCTCTACCAGCTGGCGTCCCGCCACCAGCAGCTGCGGGCCGAGCAGCTGGGCCGGCTGGTGGAGTGCCTGGCTCGGAGCATCCGGATCAAAGAGGGGCTGTCGGCCGGCTGCGGCGGGGGAGCCAGCCTGCTGCAGCCCCGCGAGTGGGACGTCTTCAGGTGTCGCAAATGCCAGGGCTTCCTCTTCGAGCCCGTCTCGTTGCCTTGCGGACACACCTTCTGCAAAAAGTGCCTGGAGAGGGAGCGGGCGGCCGAGTCCCGCTGCGTCCTGTGCAAGGAAGAGGGCGGCTCAGCGGCCGGGCAGCTCCTGCGGGTCAATGTCATCCTCAGCAACCTGCTGGCCAAGTGGTTCCCCGGCCAAGTGAAGGCATCGCAGCTCAGGCACGAAGGGAATCTCTTATATAAGGAGAAGAAACTACAGGCTGCCCTGCAGAAGTACAACGAAGCAGTCACCTTAGGTAACGGCACCCCCTCCCCGAGCAACGCGGGGGGCCGGTTTCCCGCAGGCCGGTCTCTCCTCGGGATGCTCCCGCGGGGGCCGAGCTCGGGGCTGCCCGCCGCGTCCCTGCGCCCCGGCCGGGGACCCGCCGCTGCCGCCGCCGCCGGGGGGGTCTCTCGAGTGCGAAGGGAAAGTGGGTCAGGAGAGCAGCGCGTTGCATAAGCCCGTAGCCGGCGACTCCGGCCCGGGCGCCCTGCCCCCTCTCCCGGGGCGGTTGTGTAACCGGTGAAGTGAGGCAGGAACGGGCCGCGTTCCCGAGGCAGCCCGCCGCTCTGCGCGCCCGGCTCGCAGCGGAGCGCCGCCCGCCGCCGCCGCCGCCGCTCCTTCGTCCCGGACTTGCCGGTCAGCGCCGTTCTCGGCGATCTGTCGCGGGATGCGCGCAGGAGCCCGTTGTTGAAAGAGTCCGCCCGTTAGTAACGCAAAGCGAGCTGCGGAGGATTCGGTTCAGGTGCGGTACTGTGAGCTGCCAGGCAGGCGTCGGTAAAGCCAGCTCAGTTTAGATGCCTCATCGCTCGTAAACGCTACAAACGGCCGTGCAGTGAAAACTTCTGGCGTTGTTAATCTCGTTTGAGAGCAAGCTACTAGTACTGCGTACGATGAACGGGAAGTAAAGGCAAAATATTATGAAGAGTTTCCTTTAAATAAAGGGGCTATCAAACAAAAGAATACATCCTTAATCTGGTACGCGTTATATTTTGATACTACAACACGCAGTACGTGTAACTGAGAGATCGCTTTCTCTATGTTGCTGCGGTATTTAGCTCATTATTTTAGTTATCAGTTGTCTTCCTGTGTTGAACTATAGCCTGAAAAAATTTTGTGTGCCATTCAAAAGCGTTGATCGTAATAATTTCGAAACTTCTGTCTACGCTGTGAAAGCGTTACTCTTGCCACCTTAAATGTTTCCTGTATATTTCTATGAACCATCTGATCCTCTATCTGAGCTGCTAATTTATTGTACGAGTGTCTCAGCGTTTGTTTATGCAGCGTTCCCTGCAGTTATATAATACACAGCTGACATTTTGTCTGGAGTTGCCCAAAGAGGTTGCCATATTTGATTTAGTACATAGTTATTTAAAGAATGGGCGCGTTGGTTGGTTGGTTTGTTTGTTTGTTTTAACAACTTTGGAAGAGCAGCACATTTCTTAAAAACAAAAAAAAGTTCTAGGGAATAAAGCTTATGTAACTAATTTTTAAATAGTTTTAACAGGCCAATTTTTCTATTTCCTACAGCTCCAAATGACCACTTACTATACAGCAACCGGTCCCAGATTAACTCTACTCTGAAAGCTTGTGAAGACGCGTTGCATGATGCAGAAACAGCATGCAGACTCCAGCCGTACTGGTTGAAAGTAAGTTTTGACTAGAGTTGTACTTTACTTTAAAACCTTTGTGCTGCACCAGTTACAAAGCCATTAGGTTGTTCAAGGAGAACTGAATGAGAGATGCTTTAAGTCTTGTAACTGACGTGACTCCTGTGACTTACAGACCTTCAACTATGATATCCTGGTGCTTTCTGGTGTGAGGGAAGAGAGCGATAAGCAACACAGGCCCTTCCTGGAGGATGAGCTACTAAACACTATTGTCTTTGACCTGAAGGAATCTCAAGTTCATGCATGGTCTCTTAAAAACTGAGTGCTGTGCTTACATTTTGCTATAAGCTATAATAGATATATTTCTATAATCACTAGTTTAGGAGATTTATGGAGGGGAAGTAGATTTTTCCAAGATAGAGTATGGGATTCCTCAAGCTTCAACTGTGTCAGTGATCAGCGGGGCTCAGATGCTGGGAGAATTATACTTACTGGAGTTAGGGAATGTCCTATTCCTTCCTGTAAGAGCTTGTGTATTTGAAGAATTTTCAGGACCATTGCAGTTAAAAATCCAGACACTGGTGGTATCAAGGTATAAGAGACTGTTGGAGTGAATACTGTCTGCCTAACTTTCTCTTCTCTGGAAAGATCTTCTGTAATTTCATCTTGCTTTAATTGAATATTCTCACAGCAAAAGGAACAAAAGCTGCAATTGTGGATATATTTCATTTCAGGGTCACTTAAGGAAAGGACAAGCATTAGCTAATCTGGGGAAAACGGAAGAGGCTTTAAGAGAGTTTCTGTTCTGCCTTGCTCTAGATACTGGGAACAAGACAGCCCAATCTGAGGCTCAAAAGGTGAGTTCCCTAAATCGAGATCTGCTTAATCGTTTTCAGGGGCACATCAGAGAAGAGGATAAGAATTGCCTCTCTCTCTTTCTCTCACCCCTCTCTCTTCAATGGATTGCTGCAAAGGGCAGGCTGGGGATATGTATCGAGAGCGTTGTTCAAATTTTTGTCGCATCCATTGCTTTATTTGAAGGTAATGGAGGTGGCAAGAAAACATTATTAAGCAGACGCTGTGTGGAAACAGTTACTCATGGTGTTAGCATCAGCAAAATTGAAATAAAATGGAGTTGTTAATAATCACCACCCACAGACTATTGTGATTCCCTATAATCAAATTTCTAATCTGTTTCCTAGCTTGGCAATGTATTACCAATTACTGAGTGCAAAAGAGGGGGAGTTGCTATTTAACATTTTATCAGGCCATTGACTGGTAGAACGCAAGACGCAGCACCCTTCCAGCTCCACTTGGGAGCAGCAGCTCTCTTCCTAGAGCCCTCGTGCGCTGCTCCAAGTATAAGCATGTGAAGGGGCCAGGAAAGGAACCAGTCAGCAAAAGAAGAGATCTGCTTTAAAATAGTTTCAAAGGTTGACAATAGTTAATGCTAAATAAGCAATGTAACGGATCTGCAGTAAGCCTTTTTCGAGTAGCAGCCTAAGTTACAGTTTGTGGAATCTTTCACCTTTCCCTTTAAAGGGGTTTTGTGAAAACTGTTAATTCTGTTTTGTACACCTCTCAAGAATTAATTATGGCTTCCTTTCCTGGAACGAATTTTTGGTTTTTTACCTTTGACTCTTTTTTGTTTTGTTGCTTATCATATGCTTTTATTAGCATCCCAGCAAGGACAGCTTAATAGTTATTATGCTTTACCTTCATCTTATTGAATTCTGTTTTATGGCAGTGCATTCATGTTTTTGTCTGTGGCTGGCGGGATGGGAAATTGTGGGCTTCTGAATGCCATAACGTGACAAGCTTTCTAAAAGCACAGTAGAATTCTTACGGTAAAGCTCTGTTCACGCAGGTAGCCGAGAAAGTATGATCTGGATAGCTGTGCTGCAATCAGATTTTTATCACGTTTTGTATGTGGTTGAGATTTCCATGTTCTGTGGGTTTTTCTCTCATTGTTCTCTCAGGGTTTTTTTGGTTGGGGTTTTTTTTTTCCAGCATGTTCTATACAGTCTTTCACTGTTGTTGTATCACGACTTGTTCTCGTAGTCATGCAGGGAGACTTCCTGTGTGCTAGAGCAAGAAAAGCAAGAGCAAACAGATATGTTTCTAAATTCAGACTCCAAACAGCCTTATCCAAGACAGCTAATTTCTGAGCAGTGCGGTTCTGAGGAAAACTATGCTGCTTGCAACTGAAAGAATTGCTTGCGCACTCATCAGACACAGAGTTCACCCATGATGTAACATTCTACTGGGTCATTTCCAAGCCTGTTTGCATAACAGTGACATATTATTTTTTACAAATTCTTCAGGTGCAGCTATGATGTTCTGTTTGTGTTACCTGTCCGTCCGCATTAGTTTTGACATAAGAGTATGATCCTGTGAAATTCTTTTGCCTATAAAAAGACATCTTAGCTTTCATGTGGCTTCCTCATGTATTGGCAGGATCACCCCAGTAGTATGCTGAAATTAGTTTTTAAAGCATGTGAATTTTCCATTCAGCCCTTCTTGTTTTTTTCCTCTTAACTAATCATCTGATGAGCTGCACTGTAGTACAAGTGGCTACAAATTGCCAGTTGATACTAATTCACTTATTTTCTGATAGCAAATGAAGACAATTTCTGTTCTACTGCCTGTTTTTTTTTTTTTGTATTGTCACATAGGTGAATTAAAATAGTTACAATTTACAGTGTCAGAGACGCTTTATTTCTTTGAACATGGATTCAACCTATGAAATGAGTGCTTTCTGTATTAATTAACTCCAGTGAAAGTTTCTGATGTGCAGCAAAAATGTATTTGAGAAAGATGATGTTGATTCCTGTTGAGCTCTAAGCTGTAGAACAAGAGGACAAAGGCATGTGTGTGCCGCTTATCATAGAGAATGGTTAACAGCATACCAGCTTGTTTAACTCCAAAAAAAGTCTCTTCTCTTTGTTAAGCCTATACTGCAGCAATTTTTGTATTTCTTTTTGCTTTCACCCTACAACAAAGAGCACTTTAAATGGTTTTAAAATATCAAGGCTGCTTCTTTCAGCTATTCCCTTACTTGTTTTTTTGCTTAGAGGATCCAAGGAAAAAAAACTAAGCAGTGAAGTATTCTGTTTTATATCACAGCTTCTACTTAGTTTATTTTCACTCATCCCGGGAAATGCTCAGGAACACTTACCTGATATCCTGCAGCTGTTGTCACATCACTCTAGATTAAAGGGGAATCTCCTAAATTCAGTGGGATCTGGAGGCACCAGCCATAACCTACAAAGGTTGCTCAAGGTAAAGAAATTTTATGTGTGGTTTTTAATTTTGCTGTGTGTTTTATGTTCACATTGGAAGTCTTCTCTCCTTTTCATCTCTGGGAGACCAGATGATGCATTTCCTAAGATTTTTTTTTCTGAGTTTCAGAATATACATAACAAAATGTGACTTACTGGATTGACTTTAAATGACTTCATCCGTTTGTTAAATACAAGCCTTATGTTGTTGTTGTTCTCAATTCTGACAAAAAGTTGAGAAGGTACTGTCCCTGTAGCTGTCTTTAGCTCTTCAAAGTAACAGGTAGTAAAAAAGAGCCTCTGAAGTGAAGCAAGTCATTTGAGGGACACTTCTTTCTCCTTTCTACATACTACATGTCACCACAGGTCCTGATCAGTCTGCAATATCTACTTTCAGGTTCATCTGGGGAGTTGATGTGACAAGCTGATAGGTGATATTCTGTGAAATGGCTGTTAATTGGTTGTAGCCAGAGCAGGATAGAGAATGATCATTTATCCCTTACAAAAATCAGTCTTGCTGAAGGAAGCTCTGTGTACTTTCTCTTTTATACGTTTTGTGTGTTTATGCTGTTTCCTTAGAATAAAACTCATGTTGCTCTGGTTGCCTTGATATGATGATTGATGCCATCCTTATGATATAAACAATATATATTTTTCCGTAGGCTAAGTGATAACAATGTTTCGTCCTGCGATTTAGTCAAATTTCTGCATGAATCAGGTTTCATGACCAACCCATAAAGCCGCACATAAAGGCTGAAAAAAATCAGTGCCACGCAGGAGGAGGGTTAGTTTGAAAATATTTTCAATTAAAATCAGACCCTGATGCAGCAACTCTCAAACCGCTGTGTCTTGACCTACAAAGTCCTTCCTGATGATCCATAATATTAAGGCTTGTTACAGGTTTTGGGCTTTTTTCCTTTACAAAGCTGTTTGAAGGCTGATGTTTTAATGTTGGTTCTCTCTTTGCACAGATAAATGTGGAACAGAAAAAAGGTTTTCCTGTCCAAGAGAAACAAAATGTTACTACTTCTGGCAGTCTGAGGAAATCTATACAGATTACAGAAAGTAAAAAGGACTGCTCGGGGGAGGAGGACAAACTCGCCTCCATATCAGAGTCTGCCTTTCTCATTTCTGAGAAGTGCAGCCTTCTGAAAAGGAAGTGCTGCTCTGAGGAGATGAGGAGCGCTGAGGTGCCCTGCAAGCTCGTGAAGAAAGGTATGTTTAGTTAAGCACAGGATGAGTTCCACGACGCACAATCAGTGGAATTTTTTTCTTACTTAGAGGAAGAGGCTTCAAATTAGACTTTAGTTTTCATATCTTATCTAGTCAGGGTACGATGTTGAACTTGGGATGCTGCACCTTCCTTGTAAAATTAATTGTTAGTCTGAAAAAGGGCTAAGAAGGCTGGGTCAAGTGCTTGTTTATCAGAAGACCTCTGACTCTTGTAAGAAACATTAATGCTGTGCGTGCTTTTGGCACTTTCTGGTTTAAGTAAAATATATATGTTATGCTTACAAGCATGAATTCTCTTTGCTTATGACATCTCAGATCCGGCCTTGTTCTTGTGCTGTGGGATGCATTTGCAGTGGCATGACAGAAGAATTTGTCCCATTGTAGATTTCCAATGCTAAAAAATGTTTTGATGTTAATTGTTAATGGAAGGCTAAATTCAATCTTCTGTTAGTGGGTATAATGTCACAAAAATTAAGGAGAGGTATGCTAATTTGTGCCAAAGCTGAATTTGATGCTTTGCCTAGAAATTACTCTAATGAGGCTAATGGTTCAGTACGTGCAAGTAAATACATGTTTAAATACTGGACACTGTTTCTGGATACACAGGAAAAAATTGTCCCTGAAATTCTGCATTGTTTACGTAGTTCTGTCAAATCATATATTGTAATATGCTTTTTTTTATCATTATTGATAGATTCAGTTGAGATCAAGGGAAGTAGTGCTGGGCACCATATTCCATTTGAATCTGTGGATCCATCAGATTTGGACTGCTCCCTGTGTATGAGGTATCCATTGTTCTCTCACGCGTGTCTAGTTTTTAAGCTTTATCCCTTTCCCTCTTATGATCTAGAGATTTCCTAGCATACTTTAACTTATTCTTCCTCTGACTTGAAATCTGCTTTTATTACAATTATTATTGCATTAACAAATTTCTAGGTGTTTGGTTCTGAACACTGTTGATGAATAGGAACTGTTTGATTTGGCCAAGACTAGTGATTGGGAAAAGACAGATAAGGTTATGTGAGAGTTAAGCACGTGAGTGAACATGTCTGAAAGATTTTCCCTCACCAGTTACACGCGCACATAGTGCACAAGTCCACAATTTGTCCTTTGGAATTAGTAGAGCCATATATGACATTTTATAACACATAAAATAGCAAAGGGAGCGTGTTCTCTGAATAGTCCAAGTTTGCATGTAAAATATTATGCTGCTGCTATTGCAGTAGGAGGATCTTGCAAGCAAAGAGCATGTTTTTTCTCTAGCACGTACATGTGATGCACTGAATTCCTGCTTTAGTTAACTAAGGCCTCCATAACATTTGCTTGATTATCTCTTCTGTCAGTTAAGTAACAGATTTATTCTCAAGGACAGCAATGACTTAATACAAACAGAATTGTTAACTTTCTCTATTTCACTACTTTTTTTTGTAGAAACATTTTTAACTTTGACAAATATACGTGTGGGTTTTTGTTTCTAACTTTTAGAAAGAAATATCTGTGAGGGTGACTGAGCATTGGAACAGGTTGCCCAGAGAGGTAGTGGAGTCTCCTTCCCTGGAGATATTCAAAACCCGTCTGGATGTGATCCTGGGAAACATGCTCTAGGTGACCCTGCTTGAGCAGGGAGGTTGGACTAGATGATCTCCAGAGGTCCCTGCCAACCTAAACGGTTCTGTGAATATTGGGAAGGTGTTCACAGCACTCTTACTTCTGCAATGAGTTTTGTTTCGGCTGTCTTTTTAATTACCCATACTTATAAACAAAGTATGTTGGGGCTAGTCTTGCACTGTATTTTAGATTCTGCAATAGCAGATGGCCTCTTCATGGAATTCATTTATTTATTTTTTAAAAGGCCTGAAAAAATGTGGATTTCCTTTTGTTTTGTTGTTTAAATGCTTGGGGGGGTTGGGGGGCAGGGAGAACTCAATTTATTTCAAACAAACAGAAATCTTTGGGGCAACAACTGCTGTGTTGTTTAACTCACTAATGCTTGGAATAAATCAGGTCTGCCCCCTCTCCCTCTGTCCACCTACAGCTGAAACATGCTCCAAAAGTTTACACAGCTGTCAAAACACTTGATGCTACTAAGAGCAAAACGTTCTTCTAACGCGAAGCCACACGATTGGTCTTAGCTGGTTTTAATGAGTCTGCATGTTTATGATCGTTGTGTCCAAAATGCATTTTTCAGATGTTTTTAATAAAATTAATTAACCCTATTTCCTCATCCTCTATATTACATCAGAAGCAGACGGACTGCAATACGTTCTTAAAGGAATTAGCTTAAGGATTTCTGGTTCCCTGAGAGCATAGGGGATGCTAGCACCAATTCAGTATTTGCAGTCACAAATACAGGCTTTACATCCAGAGGTGTGTAAACTTTAACTTCATTACAACAATGAAGGTTTGCACTAAGGGAAGCTGTCACGAGACCTTTTTTCACTGTTAATATTAATACAGATTGATCATAATTATTTCCTGCCATGTTCTGAAGAAGTATTTTAGGGATTTGGGTCCTAAGATACCTTGGACTAATTACCTAGTAACCTACTGACCTGTTCACTATTAACTGCAGGAGCTGTTATTAACCTGTTTGTCAGCTGGTGTGGCAAAGTGTTATTGATCTATGTTTCTGCAGCAAGCAGAAAATAGAAACCAATGGTAAAACAACACATTGGTGAGAAATAAGGGAGCGTTACTCAGCAGGAGTGAATGTTTGGCTTCTACCACTATAATTGCTTAAAATGCTGTCACAAGAAATCTTCCTACGTACTATTTCTTTCTCCAAGTCATGAGGCTCAGTCCAGGCCCCAATAGAGTGCTGTGCTGGCCTCAGTGAGAGCTAGACTAGACCAGGATCATGCACTCTAACAGGAATTTTTTGCCTTAATGCTAACGTTTCAGACCAAGTAAGTCACCGCTGAATAACTACGTATGCAAAAAAAATGCTTACTGAAAGATATTTTAGAAGTTGGTATTTTGCATAGTTCAAAGCTATAAGTAGTCCTTATGCTGTGAAGTTTCTGTTCTCTAAACAATTACCAAAGAAGAGTTCTCAATTATATGGTCACGTCGCAGTGAGATAGGTGTAGCATTTTAGATATTTCTTCGTATGTTCCCTTGATTAAATGTCAGTATTTATAGTAACTAGACATTTAATAAACTGGCTATAGCAATTTTGTTAAGAGCCAATTATGTTCTTAAACATACTCATATTGTTGAAGATATTAGTAAACGTGGGTTTACATATTTATAATTTCTACATGTACAATAGCAACTTAGCTTGCTGCTTTGATAAACAGTAATATTTTAAAGTAAACTTTTAAATTTACTTAAACTAAAATTTAAGGTCTCAAATACTAGTTTAAATGCTTAGATAATGTGTTGTAAAAAATTTTCATTTCTAGTTTTGAATATTTTATTTTAAAAAAACATTAATGTTTGCATTTCTTGAAGGTACTAATTGGTGAGGCAACATCTCTTTGTCATATCGTATAATCACAGTATCTCATAATCAAATAATGAAAACAAAAATCCCTACGTGTCACAGAGGTACTTAAATGGTTAAAGATTAGATACTGAGATACTTTGAAGACCTAGCGTTCTGTATTTAAATATTTTTCTAGATGAAACGTGAACCTAAAGTCATGTGTTTTCTAGAAAAGCAGTCATTTGAAGGTAGAAACTGTTTGTGTTCCGGCAAAACTGCATTTCTAGTCCAGGTTAGAGTTAGTAAACACATTTTATTGCAGTAACTTTTACCTGTACTCCTACTGCAAATAGCTATTTTGTGCTTAGCTCTACATATACAAGTAATTGCATTGATTTCCCCAGGAACGCTTGTGCAAGTATTGCTCATTTTCGTTAGAAAAACTCAGAAGGTACAACTTCTGCTACTATTGATCGCTCACATAGGCTAGGATTTCATTTTTCTCTATCTGAAGTCAGTGACAAAATTCCACATCACGTTCACTGACATCAGAATTCAAGGGCTGCCTTCCATATTAGGTGGCAAAAGCAAAGTCTGTAAGCTGAATAAATACAAAAGTTGGATGAAGAAATGAAAAGCACAGAACAGCTTTTCCTCAAGTACCGAGTCAATAGTTAAACTAGTGAATGAATACAGCTGCTTTGGTAACGGCTTTTTCTTTTACTTTGGTACACGATATTGTTGTCTTTTTGTTTTTGGATTTTCCAATCCAGGCTCTTCTACGAACCTGTCACTACACCTTGTGGGCACACGTTCTGTCTGAAATGCCTTGAGAGATGCCTGGATCACAACCCAAAATGTCCCCTGTGCAAAGAAGGTCTCTCAGAGGTAATGATGCATGGATTTAGTCCACATAAATTAGAGGGCAAAGAATAGGATCAAGTAGCACCTTCAGAAACCTCTGGTATTTTCAAATTCAAAAGAAATATTACATAACTTAAGAAAAATGTGACTTTTGGGATGTCCTGGTGACTAACAAAGCGTGGATAATCTTCTCTGTTTGAACTTTAGGACCATTTTTATATGTGGAAAATCTGGAAAGGGAAGACAAATCACCTAGGGACTGGCTAAGACAATGCCTGTAACTTAGTGAATAGTTCAGTAAAAAGCTCTTCAATGGTAGTGCAAGCTTAGAGGATTGTTTTTAATGTGCAATAGACATAAATGGAGCTAACATGGTTACCCGGTGCATAGGAACAGTACGCTTGGAAATGCTAGACGTTATTAGATGACTGCTTAATTGTCCTTTTTTGCTGCAGTGCTTGGCTATGAGGAAATACTGTAAAACGGTACTAATGGAAGAGTTGATAGCTAAATATCTTCCAGAGGAACTCACTGAAAGAAGAAAGATTTATGAAGAGGAAATAGCAGAGCTTTCGAAGTATGTAATCGATTTATTTAAAACCAGTCTAATAGGAGAGCTGTTGGCTAACGAATGGCTCCTGCTGCTGCGGAACATGAACGAAGCTGCTGACAAAGGAGCTTCTTGGTCTGTGTCGTGTGATTCAAAGGCGACAGGGGCCAGGTGAAATTATGCTTCGAGTAGTATAACTAGACACTGTGCTAAACAATAAACAGAAGCAGAAGGAATTGAGGAGAGCTGCACAAGGTATAACGCAATGTTGTTGCTTTCTGTGGCCATTTATGAAAGCCTCAGAGCAAGACAATGGGTGGAAGCGGAGCCCCACAGGCTGGGAGCTGGAAATTACTGTGTAGGAAAGAAAAGGGATTAAGGAAAGTAAAATGAAGTAAAAACAGTAATAGAAATGCATCAACACTCTTACTAGCAAAACCAGAAAGCATAACTAAAAATTATTCTACTAATAACTGGAATATCAATTTCCATTATATTTAGGCAGCTATCAGTTTAAGGGGAAAAATAATTTTAGTTTTTACTTAGAATAAAATCTTAATTTAGTTTAAAAATGTTGTCTCTTCAGTTTAAAGATACTGTAATTTCAAAGAATACCTTACTGCGTAAAATGTATGTATTTTATCTCTCCAGTATTTTGATAAAATATCATCTCTGGTTTGTCCTTTCTTTCCTACAGCCTAAATAAGAATGTTCCTATATTTGTCTGCACAATGGCTTATCCTACAGTCCCATGCCCTTTGCACATCTTTGAGCCATGTTATCGACTGATGATTCGACGGTGCATGGAGACTGGCACCAAACAGTTTGGGATGTGCATCAGCGATCCTGTCAAGGGGTGAGCAAGCAGCACATTTGGAACATGCGATCTACCCCGTTTAGTCCAAGGCAACTCCCTTTAGAGGAAGGTGCAGAAAGGTCCTTGGCTCTAGACATTTATGTTACAGTCTTCCAATAGAGAAAGTTTCTTTCTAGTGATGACAGTTAATGACATTGAGAAGATCACAGTTTGTCTCTTGAGCACTTGGATCCTGTCTAATGTGACTGCCCAATTTTTGGAACCTACAGCTAGTATGTATGACATGAAGTTGAGTTGCAGACTACTTATAATAACGAAAAGGAAGTGTATTTTCTATTACTCTCAGTCTCTTTAATGCCTTGGCACAAGCAGTCAAATTGAAATGTCAGTAAGGCATAGGATGTTTTTGTTTATTTTTTTAATTATGAAAAGAATAACCAAGCTATTGGGATAGATTTATATCGTCATGGTGTTCTGAGTATAGCAGAGGCTGCAAAGGTGTAACAAGATCTTCCTAAGGACAAACTGAGCGTTTACATTGAGCCATTCATTTACAGTCTTATGTACTTTGACCTTAACATGTCCATCTCTGAATTGAGCAGGGTTTTTGGAGTTTGTTTGTTTGGGGGGGGGGGGAGGGGGCTTTAATGGTATACACCATAAGAAGTATGGTGTAACTTTGTATACAAAAATAAAACAAAGTAATTAAAAAAAAAAAAAGCTGAAATTCTTGGGAAAGTATACTTTATAGATTTCATTTAGTTCTAATACTCTGAACTGCACTGGTTCCTTTGTACAAAATGACTGAATGTTTCTACATATACTTTCACCATATGTTTTTATATACTTCTCAGCCATGTAAAACTTTTGTTTCTTCAGAAATTTCCTTTATTCCAAAACATGTAGTTAGTGTTAATCAGATCAGACAGCCTGAATCTTCTTGATAGTTTTGAAAACAATTGTTAATAATCTGAACTCTAGAGCAGGTTGGTACTATGAGCAATATAAATAGAAATGGGCTGACTCTGGTAAATACCTTTGTGGTACGGACTGGCTGTGTGGCAGTTCTGTGCAACTAAAGGTTGACAGAATAAGACTTGTTTACTTGTTTTTGTTCTGTTTTAAATAGGTTTGCAGATTATGGCTGCATTCTGGAGATAAGAAATGTTGAATTCTTTGCTGATGGTCGCTCTGTTGTGGATAGCATTGGCAAGAGGAGATTTAAGGTGATACAGCACAGCCAGCGTGATGGCTATAATACAGCAGATATTGAGTACATTGAGGATCAAAAGGTGAGTTTAGAAACTTTTCATATAAAGTGTATTAAATCTGAAATTCTAAATACATCTTATCTTTTCAGTGAGTTCCTTTTTTTTGTAGTTGCTTCTAGTAAAACAAACTGTGGTATTTACTAACTGTTTGTGGTTAAAGAGGGGAAAATAGTAGTTACCACATGCACACGTAGACAGCGTTTTCTGAAGAATGTTTCCTAGAGGGTTTTAACAGAAGACAAAAAGTGAATCCAGGATGAGATCTTAACCAGTCTTCTAGATAGAATAATTTTTTGCAGTTTATAAGAAAAAAAGCTTCTGTTCTCATGGAAGCCAAATGGAAAGCTCCCATTTAGGTAAGTGGGAGCAGAATTGGGCCCAGAACAGCTTTTTATGATTTATATTATTTTTTTTTTTGAATAGGTAAGTAATCAAAGTATTCTGGCTGATGTATGATCTTTTGCTATACATTGGGAAGATAAAATGTGTATTCTAAGGAGTGGGTAGATAAATTTAAAAAAACTTTGCACAAACTGTTCTGTTCTAGGTAAATGGGATATTCACATAAAGGTGATTTCATTTAGCAATCTGGAAAATCTTTATTCTGCCACTCTTTATTCTGCAAAATTGTCTTTGGTTTAGAATACAAAACAAGAAGGTGAAGGAGTTGATAGATGAGTTTGTTTTAGGGGAGGAGAAAAAATTACTAAAAAAAGATTAGTTTTCAGGATTTATCATGGAACTCCTTCAACATCTCTCTCTCTTTCTTCCTTTCCTACCAAAAAAAAAAAAAAGTGGTGCCTTCTCTAACATGGAGACTGAACTAATAGTAACCTTCCTCTCTTTACTCATTTCAGGTGCAAGGGCAAGACTATGCTGCATTACTTGTTCTCCACGATTCTGTCTATGATCAGGCATACATGTGGTTTAACTCACTCAAACAAGCGCTCAAAAGTCGAATTCTCAGTCATTTTGGTCCAATGCCAGCTAAAGATCCTGACCCACAGGTATCCAAAATCAATGGTTTATGTAACTTCTTTTTTAGAGACAGAAATCACAAGGATAAGCAGTAAGCTGGGAAGCGTGCTCTTTTTATGATGAAAACAGGAATCCTCTTCACTTATCCTGCATAAGCCAAGTATCTGCATTATGTTGCCAGGCTCCAGTGGTAGTGGTGTTATGAAAAGAAGTTCATATTTAATATTGATAACTTACTGAGAATACCTAAATTATTAATCCCAGGAGATTTATAAGCTTTCTTGCCTACTCTATTTCCCCAGCTGAAAGAATAAGAGAAAACAGAGGCCAGGAATCATGATAGTCTTGTTCAAGGATTGCAAATGGCAGGAATCTTAAACTAACAGAATATAATGACAGAAGTTAAATATGAAGAAATAATGTATAAATTATGAAGAAGGGAGGCAAGTATCCCAAATATTTGGGTCAATAGTAACATAAGAGCAAAAAAAAAAAAATCCAGAATACCTGACCTACATACTGTTGCTAGAAATAGAAATGTATCTCCCTTTCCCCACCTTTAACATCCTACTTTTAGGAAAGGTGCAACTTGGCTGTAATTTTTGTTTCAGGCCAACCTGTAATCACGACCCATTAGGTTGGCAGTTAGATAGCAAGGTAGCAAGCAGGTTATCAAAATACTATATCTTTAAAAGTTCTTCAAAAACAAGACCTTACTATCTAAAGTTAACCTAACTTCTGATTTTCTCCTTTGCTGCAGGCTAACCCTAATGGGCCAGCCTGGTGCTGGTGGGTCCTAGCTGTCCTTCCACTTGAGAACAGAGCTCAGCTCCCTTTCCTTGCCATGAAATCCCTCAAAGACCGCTTGAATGGCATCAGACGTGTCCTTACATTCATGTCTCGTACAAGATCACGGTGATGGTGAGGAGGAGAGCTGTGATGTCTTCCACAGTACTTGACTGTAGAGTGTCTCTTGTAACTTCATCTAACTGCAATAATGTCTTACAGATCTGAGTGTCAGGATGTTTCAAGCCTGAATTTCAAAGAAAATAAGTTATAAAGAGCAAAGGATATTTATGGATGCTTCAATAGTTTCCTTTTGGAACTCTTTCTGAGATGTTTATTCAATCACTGCACTGCTAAATTAATAACAAATGTGATAGAACAAAAAAGTGATCTTGTTTGCCATAAACCTTTTAAAAAGCTTAAGAGGTTTTTTAATTTATTTTTATTTTATTTTTTGTAGTGGATAAAGGAAATTGTGCAGTTTAATGTGAAGCAGAAATAATAATGTTAATGCATTATTTCAGTGAACTGCGAAGTCTTTTATTCCAAATGGTTCAGGTTTTATATATAGCATTGTGTAAAATAATGTTCACAACTTCCATTTGATAATTTATTTTTGCACTATGATTATTTTGTTTGTTTCCAAATGTATATTATTTATGTGTACATTCTCTAAAGGAAAGTGAGTCGCTCTATTTATTTATAGTGTTATTACCCTGCATTTATGACTGGGGAGGAAACAACGATATTAGCAGTGCACAGCAGCTGCTTTAGTCATTTTTTCAGTATATTTGTGTTCAAATATCTTGAATGTTTTTCTACTTATCCCCAGTTTTATAGCAGCCTAAGAAGGATTTTTTTCCCCCTGAAACAGCCTGCCATGAAGTCTTCAAAACACACAGATTATCTGAGATAATTGAAGCATAGTTGTTAGAATTTGATCCGACACTTGCAGCTTGGTCCCTGCTATCACAAAACAGTCAAGCATGTGCTTAACCTTAAGCGTGAGCTTTTTAAGGGCTTTGCTAAATTCAAGTATTGACTTCAGTGGGAACTGGCCAGAGGGGTGACTGAAGGATCCATTCCTTAATATTCCACAGAACAGAGAATAACTTGGAATTAAATTGATACTTGAACTCTTTCTCGCAAAAAGGAATAATGGCTACAACAACTGCTAACAAAGAACCACAATATACAAAAAGTGGTTCCTCATAAAAGAAAACTGGAAGTTTTGGTGTAATTTCATTGTAGGTTATTACATAGATTCTTTATATCAAGCCTTGTCGTTGTTAAGATCTTGCTTTATTTCTTTTTTTAATTGTTTGGTGGGATTTGATTTTAGGGGAAGGGGCGGGGGGTTGCTTTGAACCGTAGGACTCGAAGAAGGCAGTTTGTGCCACATGAGAAGGAATGTGAAACATGCTATTTATTTCACCCCGATCTTCAGGTTTCTGTTAGCTTCAAATCTCTACCCAGCCACTGCATTTTCCTTAGCAGAGAGTGGGTAGTGTTGCTAATAACAGCTAATGCCCAAGGAGAACGAGTGGATTTTAGGGTGATCGTTTCTAGCTCTAATGCAGATAGAAACAGGGCAGAACGGAGAATAGCAGTAACTTGGTTTTGGTTTTAAAGCAATAGTTCACTTTTTCACTGCTTTTATTGCTTTCTGTCTGCCACTTTCTGGGATTGATCTTGCCTCCACTGGGATGAATTTAGCTTTCACTGATTTCAATGCAAGCAGTACTGGGCCTTTTATTCTACACTACTGTTTTCCTTTTCAGTGGAAAAACAAATGAGTTGAACTGAAAATACTGTGGTATGCTACAAGTTTCTGTGTTATTTTTATCCAGGATAGCACTGTTTGCCATTCCATGCCTTTTGTGGAAAAATGCAGTAGAATTTAATGCATTTTTCCATATGGTTTCTGTACCATTATTATATCATCAGAAATATTTACTATATAAGAGTAACGTCTGCACCCTTAAGTTTCCATAAAACTATGTTTCCCCTCTTGTTAAATTCTATAGGACTTTTCCATAAGGCTACAAAGAAACTAATGGAAAACTGAAACATGTTTCAACTTTATGAAGGAATATGTATCCTGTATTTGCATTTAGCTACTCTAGAAATGCTACAACTCCTTTCCATACTGCTAGATTGCTTCACTTTTTTCTGTAGATGGTACTTTACATGCTACTCTGTGAATAATGTATAGAAATACGTACACATTCTGAACAATAACAAGTGTGGTGGCTGAGGCCTGCTATGGCATTTGTCTTCGCAAGTCAATAATTAAGTGATTTTTATTTGTTTGGAAGTGAAGCTGCATTAAATACAATTCTTCCTTAAACTATTATGTATTAATGCATAACATAAGGGGCCCATATTGCTCCCATAGAAATAAGCTGGCATTTTTCCTCATATTGGTGAGAAAAGGATCTTAAATATCTCTCATTTTTAGACTTCCTCACTGATCTTGTTCTTTTTCCTGCATGCTACATCTTCTACGTGCTTATATTCTGCCTATTTCGTTGATTTAGAAATTGCCATGGGAAGAATCCTTGATTTTTTTTTTTTAAGTGACTATTGTCCTTTTTTATTAGCCAGAGGTAAAGCTGCCAGAATTTCCTAAGCAGAAATTTGTGTGCGTGCAACTGTAGTCATGCACACCCAGTGCATCTGTTGCAACCTGAAAACACTGGACCTGTTGCACATAACGCATACAGTTGATTTGCATGTACACAATAAATCCAACAGAGAAAGCTGATCTGCACATGTACAGCAGCATTCTGTCTGGGACTGCTCTCTGGCCACGCATCCTAGATCAATGTATAAAGTGTGCAAAATCTATCCATGGGGGAAAAAAAAATGAGGGGAAAAAAAAATTCCTGGGACATACAAACCTGTTCAGGAAAAACTGGATGAAGAGTAGCCTTAGCCTTTGGTGAGTTAAGATGATAACGATTCAGTAATGAGCTTTAAAAACAAAGATATTTCAATTATGCCACAGCATTGTTGAGCTTTTCAATTGTATTAATTGGTGCAATTATGTGAATGGAACACTTATTAGAAGCATGAATAAACAGCTGGATAGATTTTAAAAATACCTTCACTTTAACTATAGCTACAGCATTGATCAGATAAGATGCTAATTGGAGGGTATTTTATTTGTGCTTCTCACGGTATTGTAGACACCTATTTGTTCCATACAGAGTCTTGCTGATCTTACTGAAAAAAATCATGACTCAATCTTGCATTTCCTTTATGGCTGGAAGTATTGATTAGTCTGTTGTTTAGGGCATAAGCAATACATAGGCTTTTTGCTAGCCCTCCATCAAGGTTAATTTTCAATTGATGCTAGATCCCCCTGAGTTAGGATTACTAAAATCAATGGAAATTTTTTGATTCCATGGAAATGTGATCAGTCCCTCCTAAAAGAAGGAAAATAGAAAAAGCCACTCCCCTGTGAGGTGGGGGGAAAAGGCTCAAACTATAATTAAATAATCACCAGTCTCCAAGAGAATATCATGTGCTAAGCCACCTAAACCTCTCCTGGAGGCTTCTTGAAAGCTTTAGACTTCCATTTGTGAGACAGTTTTGTTCATTTGTGAAATCTCTTCACTCTTCCGCAAGTGAAGTATTTAATGCAAATACATTAAATAACAAAGGCTGGCTGTGTCACCCTTCCAAATATCTGTATGTATGTACATGGTTTCTAATTAAAAACAGTCTCTCAGATAAGTATTATGTCGTCTTCCAGAAAACTTATTTATCATTCTCATGTATAGAGCAATTTCTGACAGTCATGGCAACTTTCCTTTGTTTTATATGCTACTTTGGCTAGCAATAACTTAAAGGAAAATATTTCCATGAAAAATTGGCTGGCATAACTTGGTTGAAAGAAAACCTGAGGTAGGAGTAGATTAATTATGAAAAAACATCAAACCCAAGAGTGACCTCAGACACAGTTGTAGAAAGTTGTTTAGTAGTGTTAATGAAATGATAGAACGGTCTGGATCTAATTGACATTCTGCTGTTAGTTGTAACTAAATTCCTCTTATTACTTTATTTTTAATTTCAAGTGCTTCTATCTTCTCTTCCTTTAGCATGTAGCAATAAGAAATACCATCTGTCATACTGAATGGCTGATCTATTGCTGGGCCTGTGCTTCCGTCCTGTATGACTGACTGCTCACTAACAGAACACCTGAACCATTGACGACTTAATTCAAAGATTATTTTAATCTCTGGGGGGAAAAAAAAGTTTGGATTTAGCATTTAAATTTATGCTGCATAGTAAACTGTATAGGGAGAGAGCTTTATGGAAAATCAAGTTTTGTGGTTTAGATGGTGATTTAATGATTTCTGCTTGGTGCTGGAATTTTACTAGTGTTCAACATAATGACAGGAGTTAGAGTTCAATGCAATGTTTAGAAATGGAGAACATATTCACAAACTCTTACTTAAATGGTAGTTACTCTACTTTTTTTTTTTAATATGGAAAATCTAATGGAACTGTATGCACTTAGAGTAGCGTGCCCCAAACTGCTTCAGTCTGCACGTCCTACATCAGGTAAGCTCAGGCCCCCCCTTAGTTTTCACTTAATTTATCAGCTTTACAACCTAACTTGTAACTGTGCAGCATATAGTTTACCATCTGGTGATCTGGAGTCTCTTCCAAAGCCCAGTAAAGCACTGGAAGACTTACAGCTACAAAAAGAAGGTAAAGTTTCAGCACAGTCACTATTCTGAAACACACTGCTAAAACATACTGTCTGGGACCAAGAAACTAATCTGCTTAGTCAAGATTAAAATGGTGGATAATAAATAAAAACTGAACTATTACACTGACTTACTCATCCAGGTATCAAGTGAAGTGCTTACTAATGTCAGAGTTTCATAAGGTCTAAATTAACCCTCACATAGAAGTGCCTGTATTCTGTTATTGGCTGCCATTCTTGAGCTTTTTCAGAAAGTCATAGCCATATATTTTATAGATATACACACACACACGCACCTTTAAATCTTTACATTAAACTCGCAGAACAAAGGTTTACAGAGCAGAAGTGTAGCAAAAACAATGTAATAGCTTCTATAACGTAATGGCAATGGAGGGGAAACGTACAAAAATCAGGAGGAAAAGACTATCTGTGTAAAGATGTCTTAATACGACACCGTATAGTTATCCCATTTAATTCCATCAAGCTATGTGGTTACAAGAGTGCCAGAAATATATCAAGCCATTTTAAATAAAAACAGTTCTTTGTGGGCTTGTGTATTCCATTTGTTTGTAAAACATCATTTTTGTGCACTGTACTGAACTTGAAATGAAACTTAAGTTATACTCTTATATCACTGAACAGAGTACTGTTCAGCTACCTCTGCATAAGATTGAAGTACTTTATTTTTTCCAAATTTGTTTGCATTGTCATATACAAATATTTTTTAAAAAAATCATAGTCCAAAGAACCTGTATGTGTTTGTAGATGTACTTATAATTATGTTGTACTGACAGTCTGTGTGGAGAGTTGTGTTTGCTAATTAAAATTTTTGTGTTCTTTATTCTTTGGCTCTTGTAACAAAGAATTACAAAGATGGAAACACTGAATAAACATGGCAATTACAATTTCAATATTCAAAAAGGACAAGAAAGCATTTGAAAGTTATTTTTGCTCAAGATAACATTTCTCATGCATCCTTAAACAGTTTCATTTGTCTATCTTCAGGAATGCTCTTCCTGATGCGCTCTCAAACTCTGACTACTGCAGTTAAAGATAGATAGAAATTTACCTTTAACAAGGGCTGTTGTTACACCAACTACTTATTTCTGCAAGTTTTCATAATACAGCAGTTGGTTTTCATATACTAATGGGCTCAATCATAAACTATGCAAACCACTCGCTTAAAACCTCGCTTTAGTAGGCAGTTTGGTTTGTTATATTAACTGAGGGAGATCTTATTTGTCTATTCTGTTTTACTGTAATTTCCTAAACCTTCCGTCAAGAACATCTTTACAAATGTGTGTTTTATCAGTTAAAAATCAGTTGCTATTCTTGTCAAAGAACTCATATTGGATTAAAAATGAGCTGCTGCTTTAGGTATTTTAGATAAACACAGGAGCCAAGAGCAGATCCTAGATTGAACAATCACACCACAAAACTTGAGGTGAGGGAACAAACCCGTAGAAAGCAAATTGCCTAAACCTCACAGTTTGTAAAGGAGCCTGAGTGTTTTTTTTTTTTTCCCTCATTGTCATACTAAAGGAAGACTAAAGGGAAGTGAAGAGGTCCTGGCTTACAGCACTATAAGCGCTCCTCTAGACTTTGGTACCTCTTGTACATTACTGCTTGCTTTACAGTGAGTTACTTCAGTTTCTGCGTTTTAAAACAATAACCAGGATAAATTTTAATGCAAAGTTGCAGGCAAGAATGAGTCATAGCAGCTTCTAAGCTTCATTTGTGAACAGATGAAAGGATTGTTTTTAGTGAGGACACCACATCTCCTCTTAAAAAAAAATCCTATGGAACCTTCTGCTGAACTCCTGACCTTTATATACAAGGCAGAAAACACCACTTTCATTCATACGCTTAAAATTATGAGAGGAATGACTACTAAAAGACCTGGAAGAGTTGCCAAAAATTTTAAAAGTTAAATATATATGGGCTGCTCTTTATCTCGTCGTTTAGGTGTATAAAATGTAAGATGCAAGGCAGGTGCTGCTGCATGGCATGCTTGTGATTTGGTGCTGACCCAGCCACGCAGAGTACTGGAGTTTAGCTTGCTGGTCTCTTACATAAATTTGTTCAGGCCCTGTTATTTATTTAATCATCAGGGCACAGGCTAAGACTGTATTTGCTAGGCCAACAACTAATTACGTCAAGACTACTATTTTCTATAATAAAATCAATTTGATTTGGAATAGAGGACATGTTTTGAGTGAAGTGCTTTCCATCAGAAAATAGTAAATAGTCAAAACTGAAGCTTTATTTGGGAACATGTTGATTTAAATTATTTCTTTTAATTCCGGATTTTAATTTTGAAACCATTAAGTAGGAATTTTTTTAAGTTTTTTTAGTCCCAGTGTAAAGCAGAAAAAACTTTTTAAAAATTACTAGGTGGCAAATTATTTCCAAACTACTTGTTCACTGTGATCTCTTTTTACAACCAAGTAGCTACATAGATTTTTTTTTTTCCAAGTGATATTTGAGGTATTCTAGGCATCTACATTTAGATAATGCTTCATATTAAAATGATCATCAAAAACTACTAATGATCTCGCATAGCATCATGCAAAGCAGTTTAAGGGGAACTACTTCTGCCACTCGGCCTTTGCTGTCCAGTATAGTTCCTGACACAAAAACCTGCTCTGACTTTGCTGGGCCTTGGCTCAGGACCTGGGGCATACCTCTCAGCAAACTGAAGGGCATGCCACATGATAGCTTCTGGCTGTTACCTGCCACAGCTTTGAAAACTTTGGCAATCAGCTGTTTTAGTCTGTGAATGAGATACCACGAAATCCTAGAACGTTAATAAATGTGCTGTGGCTCTTTGTATGGTTGAGTTAAAGAAATGGCAACATCTTCAAAAGATAAGCCGCCAGGTTGATGACAGCAGGTCTTAATTTAACAGTTATTTCCATCTCTGCTATGTCAGTCACGGATTGCCTCTGCTTCACTCCCTACTAATCACAACCACTAACAGTATAAGGTATGCTGTCCGTCACCCTCTTGGCCCCATGCGCAGATGAGGAAAGAACAGACACTTCACTACTAAACTACTGTAAGGCTGTGGCTTTTCGGGGAGGAGGGAGGGTGTTTTTAAAGTATTTCTAATTTTGAAATTGAACAAGTTTTTATCAGTAGTGACCCATACCAAGTTCTCCAGAAACTATGCAACAGAAGAACTAATTGTGTAATATCATCAGGCCTTCTTATTATTTTGCATTTTTTAAGTAAAACATAGTTGTATATCGATACCAAACATTAAAATACAGAGACTACCTGAAAACTGTGGCACTGACATGAAGAACAAGAATTGTTATGAAGATAGCTCTGAGTTGCCACATACTGAATAGCTTACGTCTTACAATAGGATGGCTCTCATGTTTAAACAGAACAGAAAATATACTGGCTGAAAGAACCTATATAATGAGTGCGCTGTCAATACCAGTTTTACGCCAGTGTAACATCTTCTGTTTAAGTAGAGCTGCCCTCGATTTACAATGGCATAAGTGAAAGGAAAATTAAGCTATTAGTAAGTGACTTTATTTATATAAGTGACTTACTTACTTATGCTGTATTATGTGATTGAAAAGAAAACTGAGCACATGGCTTTTTGTGTTTCTATGAGCTACAGAAAGATTTTTTGTATAAGTAATACTAGTAATAAATAGTTTTCTGTATGTGACTTATATTAGAATTTCAGCCTCATCCACACAGGTTTTGTCATGAGTAGAAAACATGGTAATAGATGGCATGATAATGTAAAGGATTTTAGCAATTCTGCAGACAGTCTAGAAAATGTGAATTCTGAGCATCACAAGTTAGACTGTAGGTTAGTTCAACACAGCAATTGTTATTCAGGCTCTTCCTTGGATGACTCAGTGACTTGTACTGTGACTACTAGTACTGAATGTACCATCTGAAATTCATTTTGAAAGATTACTGAAGCATTAATGATTTAAAAGCAGTTGCCACACGTACTTTTATCAATGACAAGCCCAAGCTCTAGCAAGGCTGAAGAACATACACAAGGATCTCCAACATAACTGAATTTGTTTTCGTTCAAGTTTTGTAAATTGTTTTTCACTCCTTAGTGAATGATAACTATATAATATCTAGGAAATCAGGGTCAGTAGAGTAAATGTTTCTGTAGCAATTTGGCAGACACACCTTTCATAAGGCCTTACTGGAAAGGCACAACTGGGTCACAGAAGTGCATGGTGGGATGCTGCTTTCCAGTTATGCAATGAGGGTAACTAAAGGTTAGAGAGGGAGCACTTGAATAACGAGCTTTTTGCCAGAAAGAGCAGAACAGAAAAACACAGTGTTTTTAAATGCTGGCTTTTGAACAGCAGCCGCCTAACATGTCTCGTTAGGAATCATCAAACCAAAATAGAACCAGATGCGTCAGAACTTTGACAAATGGCAAGGCAACATCCCGAAAGAAAGAAAAAAAAAATGCACAGGCTTGTATTCCAGAAGTAAATCCTACCGATTATCTTATTCTGATAGAAGATGCTAGGGCCACTTGACCTGTGCTGCTCAGCTTATTCTTCTGGCCCACTGTATCTGACTTGATCACTCATCTCTTTCCCCTTCATCGAGCAACAGCTTCAACTTAAGGAATTCCACACTTTAGCTCTATTTTACTTGCCCCGTTTTTAATCATCCTAACCTAAACTTCTCTGTTCCCCTGATAACTTATAGCCCATTTGTCTGCTTCTCCCACAAACACTTTCGTTCCTGCTATTTATGTTTTTCTGGCCTACTTCTAATAAATACAATTATTAAGGAAATCTTACCAGACTTACAGAGGAAAGCAAAGAGAAAGGAAGTCGTGCTTCTGCACTGTAAAGGTTTTCCAAGGTTTGGCGAGCTAGGACATAGGCCAAGGGCACAGATTATCACGTTAACTAACAACCCCCATCAACTTTAGGGATATTAGTGACAAAAACCGAACCCTATACTGTAAAGAGGCAAAATAAAACAGTGCTCTTTTAATCACAATTGCATCTTCTGCTACAGCTGCACACCAGATTAATCTATTAATCAAAATGACCTCATTTTAGGCATGAGTAGTGGTGTGTTATATAACCATGTTAAGTATGCTATTTTATTTCCCTCCTGCCAAGGAGAAATGGTGTTTGTCTTACAAGAGTTCCAAATAAGTCTGGTTATAAAGCGATGGGGAAAAGAACAGGAGGGAGAAATGAAAGCAAGAGAATTAACGAGCAAAATGACTCATTCCCCAAGTGCAGAGGTGATGTTAGACTCCACTGTTTAATATTAGTAGCGCTACAGGAAACTAATGTTGTCACCAGCAGACTGAATGTTCCTAATGTGCCCAGCATTTCTCAGGATAGGAAATATAGAAGTGTTACAAGAATGGAAAATACTTCTTTTCAGACTTCTCAATCAGATGACACGGGTTTACGGCATTCGTGTTTTGTTTTCAAAGCTATTTGTGAAGGCTGCCTCCATAAACAAGGAGCGTGCAGAATCCCCTGCCCGTCTCTTTGTTGCTCACTTCTTTGGTGAAAAGTGGCATCAAATGATTTATTTTCCTGCTGCTACTAGTCATGCATTAAACAAGCTAAAAAACACCCTTAAAAGTAGAATATTCCCCCCGCGCGCCCCCCCCCCCCACACACACACGCACGCAGCAAGGCTGAGATTCATCTAGATTTATACCGCGCTACAGAAAAAAGGACCAAGAGGCGTACATTTCTGCAATATAAGATCACTCAGGCAGAGAACGCCGATAAGCACTGAAAATGTGAAAAACAAATGGCAGGGTATGCATTTCCCATTTGCTCAATACGCACACAGAAAAGAAACACTGTGTAGGCTTCACTGCAGCATACCAGTGCGTCCAAAACTCAAAGGTTAGTTACATAAATGATAAGGCGTGGGCTTAAATGCTTCATTCAGCTTGTTCATTACTTGCTTTGTGGCCCTAGCCAGTGTTCTGAAAGAGGTTCATCCAATACTGTGTTGCTTCCTCTGCATTTTCATTTACTGTATTAAGCTGAAGTCCTGGGAACAATTTATTGCGATACCTAGGAAGAGTCTGTTTTCTTCTCAAGCAAGATATAGAACAAACTTATTCAGAGTAATTCACAGATGCTCTTTACATGTCCTCCCTATTCTGGAAAATTATGAAATTTACATCTTAAAGGATTCTCTTTAAACAAGGGAACTGCTGGCAGCCCTAAAAGTGTGTGCATTATCAACACTGTATGTTTTAATGATTACTTTGTATTCTTTTTTCTTTTTAATCTACATACCCAAAGTGAAGATTATTATGAAATGAACTGCAGCATGTTAGAAAACTTTCAAATTAAAATGCTAGGAAAAGCTATAATAAATGATAAATAAATGATAAATGAAAATAGTTCCATCTTCTGTTTGGTTAATTGGGATACCTAGCTGATGAGAATCTCTAATGCCATGGATAAGACTAAGCCTTCATTATTGAACGGCCTGTCTTAAGAAAGGCAGACCACCTATGCATTTCATGAGATGTGCAGGCAGAAACGGGAGATTTAGAATTTCTCACCGCTACAGAAATAAATCATATTGTAATTGGAGCAAATTGCAGTTTTAGAGGAGGGTCCTACATACCTGAATGAAATATCTCATGCTAAGATTTGCTTGAAACAACATCAACTGTTTTAAAACTAAAACCCCTGTACCTTGCCTGACCTTCATCAGTGTATATCTGCAGACATCTTGACTGCCAACGCAGACATGGTCTGACGCGCCTATTCTAACCTTGCATATGTTGGAACAGCAACAGTGAAGAGGAAGCAAACTGAATGAGAACATTTCAGAACAGTTTTTGACTCCCAGCATTTTGCAAGACTGTGATGCATTCCCTTTAAATCTTACCATCATGTATCTACATTAAGGACCCATTTTTTCCTTCAACGATTAGGTTTCCAGTTAGAGATTTCTGAGTCACAAGTGCAGATTAGCATTTGGACATGAATTACAAGTCTCCAAAAACTGAAGCTGACTTGAAACAGAAGTCTCATCCAGTCCATTACAGATAGAGAGAATAACTGCAAAATACAGATTGCAGTTTGAAATCTGGGCTGAAGCTATTTGGCCTGTATGCAGTGCTGTGTGAAAGGTGATGAGATATATCTCATTGCCAGTCTACGTGTAACCTTGTCCACATCAATCCCCAGGTTTTTCAGTAATATTACTTCTGAAGTCGCTCATTCCCTTTAGTTCTGCATTTCAGATTATTTTCTCTCTTTGTAGTGGCTTGCTTTACTTTCCACCTTCTATTATTTCCTGCCCATGGGCCACATCATATCACACCGTCAATATTTCAGCAGAACGACTCCCCACTGAAATCGGTAAGGATTTCTGCTTAAAAACTGATGCAATGTGGCCCCACGTCTCTCCTCTTATGCACCTGTTCCTCTCCAGTTGCAGCCCCTCTCTTACTTCCTTTCTTCAGATGGCTCAGAACAATGGAGCATTTTAACTGCATTTACACTATCAAAGACAATTTCTAAATTAGAACATGTATAAAAGTGCCTTTTCTGTTAGCTAGTGAGATCCCACCACACTACTTAGCTGATTTCCCGATACAGATCACTTTCATCTTCAAGCTAAACATTGTTTCTTCAAATTGAAGATGAAAACTGCAATTAAATATAGGCCACAGATGTTCAGGATACAGAGGACAAAAATATAGGTTTCATAACTCGATAGTTATGCAGCCAGTTGCTTTTTCACATATTAAAATGAACGTGTAATTTTATGCTCTTATTTACCCTTAAACTACACACAAATAAACCTGTGTATGTCCTTAAAATGGTAAGATTTAAAAAAAAATGCTTTTGATCTGTTTTAATCACTGATATTTTTCCCCCTCAAGATGTTCATCATTGTCTTCTAATTTAACTTCAGATCCCCAAATACTCAGACATCCAATTCTCTGTTAAATTACTGAGGCACCTAAATAACTTCTTTGAGGATCTGAGCCTTAATTTTGTAGTAGATCTGGTAAAGGCAAGACTATCTTAACACAACGTCACTATATAAAGATGTTATTCACCTTACCTCCTGAATCTCAGTTAACGTGTCTACCCCGATAGCCAAAGCCCTCTCTGGGAGTGGCTGCCTTACAAGCCTGCAGCAGTGAAACTCTCAGCTAATACAGCGCAGTCATACCTGCGAGAGACAAAACGTTTATAGCCATTGAACCTAGACAATAGAATTTAATCCCTTAGCAGATAAAAATTATCAGGAGACTAAGCATTTTCTGTACTTACATAAAAATCCTTTTCTTCAACTTAGCTCCCCTTGAGTAAATCACACATATTAGTTCTCTCACACGAAGATAAAGCAGCAAACCACACAAATTGTTCCCTTTGCTGACTGTGAACGCGGAGAGAATGCATAAATGAGAGAAAGTTCTTGTCACAATGATTTATACTTTCAGCCTGGTTTTCTAGGGAGGATCAACTTACAAAATTACATTGCTTGTCCGTTATTTTTGACGAGTTTTGACCCAGGTAGCCGATTTTAACCAAATTGGGAAGAGGGTGGTAGAAATTTCAAAAATCCTGCTAGTTTCATTCAAAATGGTGGAGAAAATGATGAAAATTAACAGACTGATGGAAGGAAAGGCACAAGGAACCCAGCCATCAGCACTCTGCTTGGATCTGCCAGCCACGTCACACTCGCGCGCGCGCGCGCGCACACATACGCGGAGGCAGTCGGCTCCCAGGCAGCCGGACTAGCTGCAAGATGGAGAAGACAGCACAGGGGACAAGGGAGGGGGACAAATGCAGTGGGAGCTACAGAAGACAGAGAACACAACTCTATATGCAACCAGACTTCTCCAGTTTCAGTGTTCACCGAATTACTTCTTAAACACTCAGGAGGTACTTGAATGCTTTGGGAATAGGGGCTCTGTGCACAGAATGAGAAATACAGACTGAAAGGTCTGTCAGGTATCTAGCATATTTTTTTAAACTAGGGTCCCAAAGCACTACCTTAATAATAAATAATAATAACCAAGAGCAGCTTGGGAAGACAACAGATTTGCTTAGAGTCAATAAAGCCAGTCCTTCCCAAAACAAGTGATTTTTGGTAATGAATGAGGTAGGGCATGTAGAGGTCTCAATTTGTATTTTAGATCACAGTGTGAATGTGCGGACTCGGCATGCTTTTATTTTTAAGCTAAGGAAGTTGAAGTCAGACCCGGTCAGCATAGAGCCTCACAATGCCATTTTTGCAGTCATTTCAGAAGCAGAATTGCACTTTGAAGACTGCGGGTAGGAAGAGCTAAGAGCTTAAGATTTCTCCCGTGTAACACAACCCAAGTAAACATCTGGAAGAGCTCTTAACCCTTCTGAAATGCCTGAAGAACTGCGAAACTACACAAACAAGACACTTACAAACTGGAATGACGGCTGCTGTTATAAAACCCTAATGCGTGTGCCTGTTCTCTATGGGTCCCCACAGCCCTGCAAAGGCAGACCCCAGCATCAGATGTTCCCGACCCCCGAGGAAAAACTTCATTAATCTTCTCCTCTGAGCATCTGACACAACTTGGTTGGGTTTTGTCAGGTTCAGCCAAGCTACATGAGCCGTGTCAGACGAGTCAAGGATAGTCTCACGGGGAACGCGGAGAAGGAGACAGGGAGATGGTTGTTTGAAACCCCCTGTAACGGCCGGTTTGACTCAGCGGGCCAGCTCCTCTCTGCAGCACAAAGAAAGCCTCTCACAGTTCCTCAGTGAAGCTCAAAGTCCTTAATGCAGTTACAAAATGAGAAGTGGCATCTCAGCGGGCTGCCTCAGTGGATTAATTTTAAATGCATAATTCAGTATGGACCCATATAAACCTTTATGAATAGAAATAGGGGTTATATAAGCGTATACTGCAAACTCCAAGGCCAGTTTGAGTGCAAGTCAACTGTATCTTTTATTAATATTTTCACCTTCTCTTTGGTTCATTTCTCTAGCACATGGGCTAATCAGATTACTTTCTTCACTCATACACTGAGATGCCTAAAATAAAAACAGTTTCTCACTGCCAGTGTCAGAGACCAGCTTTTCCCCTCAATCCTTTAAGAAAAGCTTATGCCAGCCTTCTCCTGAGGCGGCAACTTGCATCAGCAACAGTCCAGTAAAGGCCCTGGATGCAAAACCATCATTTCACATCGCTGAAAGTTCAAGGTGCCCAAGCCCTGGCAGGACCTGTGCAGGTCTCACAAAGCCCAGCAGGAGGAGAAGACAGGCTGGACGCACTTCCTCGGAGAGCCAGTGCTGGGAAGCCTCCCAGGAAACATCCTTGGGCAAGTTTAACACGGCCTCACATAAGAGGGAAGTGGCACATCTCCTAAAAACAAGGCAAAAGCTGTATGTTTCCTCCCCAGCCTCCTCGGAGCCAACACACACACGCTTTGGGAAACCAGGAGGGAAGCCGGCCTCCTGTTTTCTTTCATTCCTAGCTAGACAAAACGAGCACGCCAGACATACAGCTGGGGACACACAGACACTTTGCTATGGTAAACGGTCACGCAAATTATTCCTCAACTTAACTATCATTTCTGTGCTTTAAGCATATAGCTGTTAATTGATCAATTCAAAGATGTCAGAAAACTGGAAAAAAGGAAGACCTACCTCAAAAACCATTTTTGATAGGATAGACGAACTGTTTCCCAAACCCATAATGATGTACTTCACTGCACTACTAAAAAAATAAATAAATTAGTTTGACAGTCTCAGAAATAGTGATAGTCATCTCTTTAGCCAGGGATTAATATTGCCTTCAGTCACGGTAAATCCCTATCCCATTGAATGCCAGATCTGCAAAACTGAATAGCAGCTTCATCAGTTAAAAAATAAGACCAAAGGGTTGCCACAATTCATTAGTAATGAAATCAGATTAATTAAAGTCAGAATGCCAGGCTTGGGCTACTAGTAGAAATATTTATAAGTATACGTCGATAATTAATAACAGCTGCTTCCCAGTTAAGCTGTATATTAACAGATTGACTTCAAAATTAACATAGTTTATAAAAGTTACAGAATGGCAGAGGTTAAGGAAAAAACACCAACAAAAACAAGAAACTTCACATATTCCTGAGCTTTGAGGGAGTTTAGATCCAGATTTGGACCAGAAGAGTGCAACACATGGACAGCTCCAAAGCAGCAGGCCCACAGCCTCCGTTCGAACACTCGCTGCACTCCAGCAAACTCCGTATCGAGCCCAAAATCTACCTTTCTATCTCCGGCTCCCACCATCATGGAAAACGCAGCGAATGACTGCAGAAACGTCTGCGCCGCGGCTTGCAGGGAGACGGGCGCTTGCTCTGCCCTCTGTCCCCAGCGGCGCCGCCAGCGCCACCGCCTCGCGCCCCCGCGGGCACGGCGGAGCGGGCTGCGCTCGCCCTGCCGAACCCGACCGCCGCCAAGCTCGGCCGAAGAAACGTCGGCAGCGAATCCAAGGAGCGCAAAGCGGCTGGCGGGAGGGGGTTTTTAGTGAGAAACAGCCCTTAATTACGTGCCAAGTCCTCACGGGGCTGCCTGGAGAACACAGATACTTGTGCAACCGTTTCTTTATTGTAGACTGTCAGACAGCGTGAATCTGGGGCAACTTCCCCCAACTTCAGCACTGTTCTGGCATAACTAGGGGCAGAGTTTAGCCCTAAGTTATTCACTGAGATTTAGTTTTGAGCAATGAAGAAACAAAAAGGCCCAATTATAGTCTTATTGATACCAAACTGATTCTATTTGCTTCAGCAATTTGCTCCCGATTGACAGAGTCGCTCCTGTGATCTGGAAGAAAGCCTAAAGCACCGCCTAGCGCCGAAATCACCCGCGTTATTTTACATTTCCTTGGAAAACGGCATGAAGTCTGCTCTTGTTTAACTTCACTCCCCAAAAGAGAAAAAAGCCCACCCTCTTCCCTGCAGTACTGCCTTTACAGAGCCATACTCTTTATAAAAGCAAATGCAAAAGTCGAGTGAAAACATCAGTTCTGCTGGCCAAAACTGTTGGTTTTTTCCGCTCAGTGGACACAGAAGAGCACGCGTGCGCGCGCGTACCCGAGGGGCGCCCGGCACACAGCCGGAGGGCAGCCGAAAGCCGGAGCCGCAGCTCGGTGCCGCCGGCCTGGCGGACAGGGCGCCGCGGCGGGGACGGGCTCCGGCAGCACGCCGCCGCCGGCTTTCCAGGGCGGCAAACTGTTTTTCTAAAGAAGCGGCGCACCCTGGGAACGCATTCACCGTGACAATACGCCTCCTCGCTCTTGAGCCAGCCCCCCAAAAGAGAAAAGGATGGGATAAAACAGAGGAAAAATAAAAAAAAAGCATTAGCAGATGAAAAACTCACTGAACTGCACTGAACGCATTGGGCCAAATCAGCAGCAGGCAGTCATAAGGCCATCTGTGCTTTATGAAAGCTACTAAACTAAATTAATTAAACATAGTACGAAAGACACTGGAGATCACATCTGGACAACTACGGGCAGCAGCTCATTCATGAGCATCCCTAAACTGAAGCTGCACAAACATTTATTTTGCTGTGTTGCGGTAGGGAGGCTGCTGACGGAAAGTAAAGCAAAACACACAGTAAGCAGCGTGGCTGCTGGCATGGATGCAAGCACGCCGCACGCAGCCGCTGCTCCTCGCCTGGAGTTAGGAGAACCTCAGAAGCGGCCTCTTCAACTTGGCTTTGGAGAAGACGTGTTTGCTTGGACGTCCTGACTGACATCGTCAGCTCCTTCAAACACACCGTTTCGGGGTGCAACACGTAGGACGAAGATGCTCATACCCAGCAAGCCTAAGCCAGACAGAGGTGCAGGACTGATCACAGCCCCAGCGCCACGCTGGGCTGGTTGCCAGCCCTGCACCCCAGGAGCCGGGGGAACATCCCACTCCCTGCCAAGGCGGTCAGACCCGAGAGCGCAGTGGCATGCTTTGCCACAACTGTCCGTGCCACTGTAACCTCCAAGTTGTACTCGTCGAGTTTGCGTGACGTGAGAAGTGCCCCACGCTGCGCAGAGACAGGCCCTTTCCTTTTCCTGGAAGCGACACAAAGCGAAGGTCGGTGCTAAAAGGAGCTAACCCCAAACTTCGGGGATGACACCAGGAACTTTGCAGTCTACTGCTTTTAAGGAAGGTCAAATGGCAGGAAAACAAAACTTGTCCACTCCCTTCGATTTATCTAGCAATTAAAAGATACTTCTAGTCAGCTCGTAGGTAAATTATGCAGTTGGAAGGAGATATTGTACAGGTCTACTTAAAATGACTAAGGAAGAGACCAGTGCCTTCATCCACTGAGTCTCAGACACAAGCAAGTTAGCTGCTCTTTCACATGCCATTCCCAGCAACGTGTTTAACTTGACTACCAAAGGAAGCGATGCACTGATCTTTTCTGAAAGATTTTGTTCCATTTTGCTGTACTCCTCTTAAAAGGCATCAAGTCCAGTTTCCTTAGCGGCCAATCAAGAACAGGACTAGCCCTGTAGGCCACTTTTTGACTTTGTCAGTCCGAGCCCCAGTCCACGCTGACCTACGCTGAAGTGCTTCGCAGAAGTTGTGCTTTAGTAGTAAGTCATGCTCTGAAACTATTAAACAAATAGCAAGTAATAACTGATGTTGATTCTTTGAGCATTTTACATGCGATGTACATACAGCCCCATTTATTATCCTACCGCAATATGTAGCGTTTTTCCTGTTGTTTTCAAAATAAGAGCTTTGGCTGTGAGGTAAGGAGGCAGTTATTTTCTTAAGAGATCGTAACATTAAGAAAGCTCATGTAGCAAACTGTCACGTCAAAATGACAAACGTAAAATGAAGCTCTGTTTTCAAGCACCTCCGATTTCCTTTCATACAAGTACAGATCAGGTCACTCATCTTTGGGTTGAACTAACTCTCTTTACCAATGAGGTGCTCTGCTAAAAGAGAAAAGACCGCATATACTCTTCTGCTTTAGAAGAAGATTCTGGATCCAAACAGAGTGAACATCTGTTGTGTTTAAAACACAGCTCTGATTTTTTTAATGTAGGTATATCCTAATTTGTGCATCGAGTTGTGACGGAAAGTCACTTTACTTGCTCTTGGATAAAACATACTTTCACAGCTCACAAAGTCCAGTGAAGTTATTTCATCCCATGCGCACAATCAGTAAAACGTAGACTCTTTGGGGGGCACATCACCATTGCTTCTGGACGGCAGTCACTTTGCTCAGCTGCTCCGTTCGCCATCGTCACCAGTGACGTAGCTGGTATTTAAGACAGCAGGAATGACGCGCTCGCTAGGAGCCAGCCAGCAACGTCTCCTCCTGCCTCGTTAGCTCCCTATGGTGCCGATGGCATAATTAGGAGGGCTGCTGCAAGTAATTTAGACTCTATGGCAACAAAACAGCCCCAGGACTTAGACCCTTTCCTATGCATTGCTGCAGTTGCTACGTTGACCTTATTGTGTAATTTGGAAAGAGTTACTTAAATGCCACCGAAACATATTCCTGAGCAGCGTGGAAAGTTTCTAATTTTAAAACACTCAGCCTCACCCTTCTGCTTTGGAAAAATACCTGCAAATCAAAACTAATTTAGAGGCAGGAATGGGATAATATGGAAAAAGTGATGGAATTAGCTTAAATTGCTTAAAGTAGGTAGAAGTGATCTTTGAACTGGGCAGTGCTTCCAGTATTGGTAGGTAAGTGACCTTGGACTCGTCAACTTTGCATTAGAGTCCTACAAAATACGGACAACTACAGAAGAAACTAAATATAGAATGTTTTTCATCCTACAAATAAAAAGTAAGACTGAGAGAGAAGCTATCTTTAACAGAAAAATTCTGAGGCAGATAGAGGACTGGCTGGACTGAGACAGTTTCAGGTAGCAAACAACCTTTCCCACATGAATATTTATGTCAATCCCTGTTGCTGCCTCTTCATTTTTACATCATAGCAAATTGTGATGTCTATTAATTACCCTACGCCCTCACCCATTTTCATACCTCCTTGTTGTTTAGCAGCTAATTTGGTTTACAGATTGGTCTAAGAAGTGACAGTTAATACTGCTGTTTACATAATCTACCTGTAGATTCTTCTTTTTTCAACTGCCTCAAAAAATAAACAGCTATTAAAAAAATAGCTTATTTTTAAACCTCTCCTAGCACAATAATAATAGCATTTCACATTTCAGTAGTCAGTAATCTGCCCTACAGATCAGGAGAAGCTGCTAAATTTTGGCTCAGTTCACTCCTGAGAAGCTGCATTTTTAACCCATGGATCGCAGAGCAATTACATTTGAAGTGCTGCGCTGCTGCCGACCCGACCAGCAGGTTACAGCATGCTTTGACCTGCAGCGTAAACAACGCGTTTACCCACTCACTGTGGTCCAGAGTAAGGAAAGAGGCTTGGTGACACAGTGTTACCTCCCCTGGGCCAAACGATGTGGAAAGGCGTGAACTGCATCAGTAAAAGAAAAAGCAGACGAGGAGGGCAGCGTGCATCTCTAATGCGTTTCTATTCCTTTACGAGAACATACATCCCTGTGCGCTGGGGGAACAGATGCATGAAGAACTTCTCTACTCACAGGCCCCCTTTCAATACCTTTCCCTGGGCTTCAGCACATCTCACCATGCAAAAATAATTTGAGCTGTAGCTTACCGCTCCAAGTTCTTGTTTCTCAGCTTGAACTCAGCTATGTTATTCTTCCATAGTTGCTCACCTTCACCCAGCTAGGCCCCTCCATCCAGCCAGCTTGAAACGCATGAGCAGCCTCTTTGTTCCGGGCAGATGCATGGTTTTGCGCTCAGAGTTCGGAATTTTAGTTTTCTTTCACTTGCCTACTTTTATGAAGGATGTTTAAAAAAACATTTTCAATTAAAAATAGAGGTTTCTCCTAATCACTACAGCAAGCACTAATCCAGTCTGTAACAGCCTGTAACAAGCAGCAGTGCTTTGAGTACAAACACTTCCTGACAGCACAGGAGACAGAGAACGCAACAGCTTTATCTTGCAAGAAATCAAGGCCAGAATCCTAAACAGAAGCTCACATTCCCCAAACGTGGGATGTTTCACTAATTACTAACATTTTGGTGACAGCTGATGAGACACGTGTGCCAAATCTTACAACCAGGATAACTCTCTAATAAAAAAACAGGTAGGCTAATGCACGCTAGAGGAAAAGAGAGAGAGACATGTGTGTCTTACTAGGCTGCTAATCACATCTCTGACTACTAGCATGCTTCAGGCGTATCACTTCCCAGTACCAGCTCTAAAGGACAAAGTATCTTCACAGGACAATGTCTTTCCTCTGTTGATCTCAAAAGCACTTACCAGAGCAGGTGAGACCAGCTCAGGATTTATTTCCTTCCTAGGCTGAGAACTTCTACTGTAACATTTCCAAACAAAGTAACTATATTCAATATTTTAAATCACTGCGCTTATAAAGACAGAGTGTAATACTAGTTAGGGGGACCCTCTCTACCCAGACTTTCTAACATGAAAAGGGCGAGTGCTTTCAATATGATTAATCATTCCCAACCACTCTAAGACCTTCCTTCTAATTACGGTCATTGAAACGAGTGTTGGCTCCTGAGTTATATGTGTATTTTAGAGTGAATTGTTCGGGGCTATTGAAGGAGATGCGTACTCAGCACTAGTAATGAATATGTTGCCCCCAGAGTTGTACTGGGACAAAAGCATGTGGCTTCGAGGTTTTAAAGTCTTTTTCCTTGTTTAACCACATTCCTTCCCTCTTGTCCACAAACCTAGTTAATTCCAAGCAGATCCGCAGCTGGATGATAACAGGTTCTCTTCTAGCACTAGCCGTTATAGCTCACCGTTAGAGCAGGAGGAATCCCCATATTCACCATCTGCGCGCTTGCCAAGTTGCTGTTTGCCTCTCTAACCTCTCCTGCAAAATCATCAGATTCCACATCTGGCTGGGGTGAAGATCAGCTTCTAGCCAGGCACCAAGTGTTCTAAGCAGCAGAGTTAAAACGCCAAACTACACATACCCCTTTTTGAAGACACGTTCACACCTCTTCCTGCACAGCCCCACTACAGGACTGAAGTCACCATGCAAGCTATCTTTCTCCATGGTTGTCACCAGTTCTCAGTGGTTTCTTTTAACAACAGGGTGAAGCATTTTCCTGTATTTTATAGCTCAAAAAATTCAATCAAATCACAAATAGAAATACACCCCTCTCCCTTTCTCTCTGACTCCCCTTCTCTGCATCAATGAAAGCCTCCAGCCTGCTTACTGTAATAGTGTACATACAAATGAATGCATACTGAAATCTGCCTTCGGTGGCACTATGAACCCTTCCGTACTCCTTGGGGATGGCACGAGCACCCTCTGCTGTCACTTCGCAGCACAGAAGTCAGCTTAAAGCCCAGAGCCTGCACCGTACACAGGGAACTTCAGGGGCAGATGTCCAGATCCACTGAAGACCAAACCATAAAACCTCAGGGATGTTTTGCAACGAACTCTGCACTTCAAGGCAGCTTATTTTCAAAGACAGTGACTGTGTCTGGAAATAATCATGATTTTTTTTTTTAAACCACCCCAAAGGAGCTTATATTATTAACTATTTGCACTGATAAAATACCTAGAAGCTACACATGGACAAAAAGAAGTCAAAGCCATACTACTATGGCTACCAACTTTCATAAAATGATCATTAAATCACTGATGTTTCAACGTTTCCCCAGCTTCTAAAGTCTTGTGATTACATGAGACTCAAGTTTTGATTTTTCCTCTGCATGTTTTTTTTGCCCTCTTGGTGGCTGAGAAAAACTGGAAAATGTTCACTTCAAAAGTCCAGAAGGCAATAAATGACAAATGTAGGATTAAATGATTCTCATATGCTCTTTTTTTTTAAAGCAATCCTAAAATTTCTTAGAGCAGCTGGTTAGCAATACTGAAACACACATTCAGATGAGTTATTGCAAGGCTTCCTGAGAGGGTAGGATCGCTGGTGTTCAGGCCAAGCCATGAACTGCAGGAGCACTAACTCCAGAACAAAAGGAGGGCCATCAGCTCAGGTGATGGCTTTTTAAACTCCAGTAGCTAGACTTAGAAAAGCTCCTGAGCCTGTAACCACAGTTTCTGAGCAACTGTGTTGATCAATCCTAGACCACACAGATGAAATCATCTCAGAATAAGATCTATGCAGTATATCCATAGAGAGTGTCTATAATGTCCAAAGTCTTTTTTTTTTTTATTTTATTTTTTCCTTAATGAATGAGGACCATCAAGTAGCCTTATTTTCCCAGGAATTATATCACCATCACCGATAGCAGCGTTTAATAGCAAACCAAATACAGGAATGGAATACAAAAGGGGTTCCTTCAAGGCAAGCATTAAAAAAAAACATATATACAGACCAAACATAAAAGACAGAATCAATATTAAGATCAAAAGTAACACTGGGAAAGAGAGATTTTAGTACCATCTGCAGCACTTTAGGTGAAGGATCACAATTCATACTAACAAAAAGAGAAGAGAATTTGCGGAATATAGAAAAGCACGTATTTTACAGAGGGTCAGAGAGCTTGTGATGGGATGTCAGCTGTACAAAACTTTAGGAATCAAAGTTTAGTATGTTCTTTTACATTACACTCAAAAGTTTCAGAGAAATACAAATACTTTTGTTCTTTGCAAGAGAAGATATGCTTCTTAAAATAGAGGGAAAAAAGCAGTAACACAGGCCTGGATTACCAAACTGATTGTGAAACCCTTACTCTTTCCGGTGTTCATACACATACACAGAAGCTATAGCTTCAGTGGGCCTATTTGAGTAGGTTTTCACCTATATAAAGAAGTTTCACAGTCCAGCTCCTAATTAATACTGTGTTCAAACTTCAAGAGCTATTTATTTAAATTCGGGCCAGAATTGTAAGATTGAAGTCCTGTTAATGAGCTGATCTGAAACCAACATTTTTGCTTTGTTGCTAAACCTATCAATAGATAACATTTTCCTTAAACACACCTATCAACTTGCTAAAAACAGTCCATCAGCTAAGTCAGCCTTCAAATTCTGCACTGACTGTAAACAAAACCTACTTTATAAACGTGCAATGCTGCAAAAAATGAAAAAGGATGGGTAAGTACCACTGCCATTTAAACCACCATCATCACTTTCCAAAGTTTCTTTTTCAATATCTACTCCCCTCAAAGTCAACGGCAAAACTCCTGTCAACTTCAGTGACTGCAAGGCCAGGCCCTGAAAGAATAATCCTTTCCCAGATGCACATTTTCAGATGGATGTTGAGTTTTTGGTTAAAAACTGATGAGGCAAGGAGAAAAGCAGATGATGACCTTTTATCACTAACAGCAAAAGCACTTGTCTAAATACACAGCTGCATGAACACAGACAGCAGGGGCATTTGCTGCAAACAAAGATGCCAGCTTCTGGGCTGCAATTATTTCCCATTCCCAACACACTCTTCAGGAGAGACAACCGGCCAAAGAATTCCACAGAAAAATTAATTGCTATTTGTCACAATTAAAGAAAGGACTTTTTTTGATGTAAGGCCTAATATCCCAGATTTCCAAAAGTGTAACCAAGAGCAGGGTGTTCCCTGGAGAGTGGTGGTCTTCTGGCGTATGGAAGAGAACAGGAGGCTCTGGGCCGTTCCAGCAGCCATCAGTGTGCAAGGCCCAAGGCACTGACTTCAAACCACCTGAAAAACAGAATCGCTCCAACTCACACCACCGTTTGGATCCCATAGCTACCACAAAATACATCCATTAACAGACTGCCCATCCCAGAGCATCAGCTAGAGAAGTGTTACGACATCAACACCCATGAGTCGTGATGCGTCAGTGCAGAGCACTGTATCTATTTTATAGCACACATCAATTTCCTATCCAAAGCCAAAGTTCAAAAACACTGTGTGGTTTGTAGAAACTTTAAAAACACATTTTGAAAGGGAAACATTTAAAAAGCCCGAAGCATGTCTTCTCAGAGCATCAGTGTCTTTCAGTCAAACATGTAAGTATATAATAAACTGATCAAGTTTTCCTAGTATTTGGTAGCAGGAAATGCTCAGCTTCCTAACCCTTTAGATTAAGCTCTCAGTGGTATTTCTTCATTGTGTATTTACAGGTAACAGCATGGTTAGAAGTTCTAAGGCTCTTATTTCTCAAAAAACGGTCACAGTAAAGAAGTGACTAAATGGAGTTAATGCGGCTATTGGCAATACAAAGAAGGACGCTCAGGTCATTTGCTATTGTACAATCTGGGGCATTTCACTCCATGCTTTGGCTTTCTTCTTGGCCAGGGATAGCCATGGTGGTTCAGCAGGGCTGCATGATGTCACTGGCAGGTTAGAGGAGTGTCTTGTTTCCTTTTCAATAGCAGGAACCACAGACGCTTCCTGAGCGATAGGTCCAACTTTACCTGCCAACAAGAAGATATCCATCATTTATCAGAAGGCTGAACAGTTCAAACTCAGTTTATGCCAACAATTTTTCCCCCTCACTCTCAAGCAATCATTTAACAGTCCAGAATGTCTGTGACTCAAAAATAAAAGTCAGAGGAATTGCTAATTTGGGTACGGCTAGCACTAGCTGGTCGAGCTGCAACAATGGATAGGATTAACTGTGTCAATGGAAAAGTTGATTCTAAGCTGTCAGTGAATAATCCGCCCTTAAAGGAATCTTCTCCTGAGGCCTAGGAGATAAGTAAGTGTCTAAGTCCTGATTCACAAAGTTCTTCGAATGCATGGAGATTATAGCCCCAGGTATTCTTGCTATTCATATTCTTGGCTAACTTCTTTCTTTCCTTTCTCCTTTCCTTTCAAACTCTTGGGTGCCATGACAGTGCACAGCTAGGAGTTCCACAGGCTTATTCCGCTCTGTGAGTGCAAGAAGATCTAGAAATGAGACTCCTGAGCATGCAGGAAAAATGAAAACTGAATATCTGCAGGGTAAGGTTCACTGCGGGGTTAAATTAACTGGTGTATGTTTTCCAACACTGAGAATTTTAAAGATTTATTTTTCAGTCTTCACCACCAGCACAAATACTCCTACTCCAGCAACACTATTAAATACAAGGTCAAACCAACGCTTTATGGTCTTGGATCTGTAAAACAAGAAGGTGGGATGCTTATGGGGCTATATGTTGTTTTGCATGCAGCCTAACACAAGCCTGTCATCCTCAGAAAAAAGGAGGAATGCAGATAACACTGCTAATATGTCTTCAAGCTACCATTTAGAAAAGACTTCCTCCATCCATCTTGTTTGAAGATTGTCAAGCTTGATTTCTTCAGACAGACTGCCCGGGATGGGGCTTTGCAGAATGCAGCTCTGAACAGATGCAGCTCTCATCTCCTGTGACACGGTTCACAAGTCTGTCAATGCTGTGCATCATCTCTCCCTCTGTTCCAACACAGGCAGTACTATATTCCCATGTGTAAGTCAGAGCCTGGGAAAAACCCAAATATTTTCTGGTTCTTGATTGGTCTGTGTCAGGTATATGGCAGACAAGGTGAAACCGCTGCATGCCAGCACAAGAGAGGCCACATGGGCACTTAAGCAGTATGAAGTTCATGAACTATGATCCTGCTAGAATTTAAATCAATGAAAAGTGCCCATCAGCTTTGCCAGTCACACTCCTGGGCAAAGCTACGTAAGTTCCTACCTCCACTCAGGAAGTCTCTGGTCCTTTTCACAATCCTGGCCCATTGGTAGCTCTTGCAGGGGGTAAGCTATACTTACTGGACTACTGGAAGAAGCAAACAATCCAGTAAGAACTGGCTGCAGCTCCTCATACACAGTGCATTTTTCAGAAGTGAGCTTAAGTCTTACTGAAAATCTGATTTTGGAAATGGATTTGCACACTCTGGGAGACCTTCTTCTTTGTAATAAGCAAAAGTGAGTCTCAAATCCTTTTGCAGGCTTTCAACAGCTCAGGGTAAAACAAAAACTAAAAATGGTGGCACACGAAAATTTGAGAGAAGACTGGCTTTGTGACAAGCCTCACCATGTGTAGGGTGAAATGGAAGAAAGAGAAGAGACAAACTAAGTAATTTTCCCTTTGGTTATAACATGGGCTGCCGTGCAGCAGTAACAAAACAGTCACACTCAGTACAGTAAGGACCTGATTTCTTGAAATTCTCTTCCAAACTTAGTTGACCTTGAGCTGTCCTCCCTCTTGCTGCTGTGTGCTGGATGTGTGCATCACACACAAAACCTCAACTACACATCAAGGGAGAAGGAAACTGCTGACAATTCACATAAGCCAAAAAATAAGATCCAAATAAATAACGCCTCTGGATAGTAAACCTACATCCTTTTCATCAACAGCATCTTCACCCAGACAAATTTCTGTCTGCACTAGTAGGAACAAAATCAGGGAGGAAAAGAGTTTACATTTGGAATTCCTGCTTTCCTGTTCATGTGCTGACAGGGCTGAACGTCACCTTAGCAACAGGGCATGGTTTTCTGAGCAGCTGAAGAGTGGTGATTTCCTTAAACATCAGCACTGGTCAGAGCTCTTGGCAAGATTCAGCGGGTGGAAGACTAGAATATCCCTGTAAATTCTATCCCTGAGGGGAAGAAACAGTCACTGGATTTCAGGAAACTAGGTCAGTTCTTGGGAAGAGGTGATGCAGAAAAATTGTCAATATTGCTGCAAGGCTCACAAGCGGTATGAGTTCTAGCAAATGAGTAGCAGTGCAAAACCAAACATCCCTGCAGTACACAACTCCACTTTAGATTTCCACTGGAGGGTGCTTGGCCTCCCAGGTTTAGACGATTCAACATAGAGAAGTGCAGTCTGTTTGTGCCAGCCTTCCAAAAGAAAACCTCCTTCTAATCCAAGCAAAAATTTTGGCCTGTTTATTTTTCATCCCTCACTTTGCACCTGAAGCCTTACAATATGAAGCTGGCCTGTAAGAGAACCCTTAAAAAGAAAATTGTATTTTAATCACACACACACACAGTTAGGCTGGCAGCTGACATCAGAATCTGTCTGGTGATGCACATCCTCAGCTTGTCAGCTATCTGTAGTAAGGGGAAAAGATTTATTTCACAGTACTTGTAGGTTCAAAAAGGGATGTGAAAACAGGTCTATAGACAGATACTACGGGGTGCAGGCAGGGATGTACTCCCTAACATCCCTAATACAACAACTCTGGATGCTAGTGGATTAAGGACTGCAGAAAGCGATCAGACGCACGTGCTCTCTCTAGACAGCATCTCTTACTGCCAACGTCAGAGACAGAAACCTGGATCAGATAAGCTACTGCTCTGACACAGTGGAGCATTTCTTATGTTCTTAGGAAGCATTCGAAATCAATAGCTTTCAGCTAGCGCAATTTTCTTTTACGTGGCTGAAGAACTGGCTTATCTGTACCCAGTTGGAGCACGTCTCTGAGGTTTGGCACCACAATGAGTATGCAGGGAAGGATAAGCTGCAGCCCAGCAGTAGCCCTGGAAGAGGTACATGAGTCATGATGTCTGAGTCACACTCTTCCCCTGCATCTTTCTTACAGTCTCAGTAAACAGGGCAGGAGAGGGGCCATCCAATCTCTCTGCTCACCCAAGGGTGGAACTGACTACCTGAATTATTCTTGATGCATATTTAACTAACAACTTCTCAAAAACATCCAGCAATGGAAACTACACACCTTCTACAGGCAATCTATGCCGTACCTCACTACCCTTATAGTTAGAAAGCTTTTCCTAATGTCTAAGCTAAACCTCCCCTGATGCATTTTAAGCCCAAGCCAGGCATAAAGACTAGTCTCTTCCTCTCTGCAGCAAATTAAGTCTTCTTTAGACTAAATAACTCTACTCCTATCAGCACTTCCTGGCTGACTGCAGGTCTAGAAGATCTGACCTTTTTTGCTGCTTTCTGGACACTCTCCAACTTCAACTGCTCCCTAGAAAATACTCTTTAGTACTGACCTCTACCAATAGTAAATCACCATACTGTTTATACCCTCCTTCATGAGCTGGCAGAAGAGAGAAAGTTCTTCACTTGCCTTCTGTGGCAAGCAAGAAGGGCAGTGCATTCACTTATATGCAAACCATAGTCTCAACAGGCCTTATATAAAGTGTGCTGATTACCAAAAAGGCAGTGATCTGCCCCCCTGCTACCCACCACCTTCACCACTTACTAATGAAAATTATAGTCACTATGTAAAGATGTGGATGAAAGAGAATACCTGCTGCAGCAGACACACTGCTCTTCATTTGCAGCTTCTTTTCCTGAGAGCTCAAGCTGAGAGGTGTACTCTTCCTCAATACGTTCTCACTAGCTTGCTACAAGAGGGAGAAGAGGAGAAATGAATGCAAATAAGGAACCCACTAGCCACTTGCACTCAGAAAGCTTGCCCTCAGAGTCCTGGCAGCACCTCCAAATCTGATTGTGGGAATGCACCAAAAGCCAAGGATGGCTGGGAATACCCTGTGGGAGGGAGGGAGAGGGGAAGAAAGACGACAGCTGTCATAAATACAGGGTTACTGCGCATGCAAGCAGGTTATCCTCTCTGCCTCACAGATGGGGAAACTGAAGGACTTGCCCAAGCTGCACAGGAAATCTGTGCAAAAGCCAGTGGAAAACCCAAACTCCGGGTACACGGTCCCTGGGGCAGTGCACTGCATGCTGTCTGTAGGTCACCAATACCGGGGAAGCTACTGCAACTCACAGCAGTTCCCAGGCTACCCAAACGTATGCTGGCACCAGTCGAGCTCTGGAAAGGTTCAGATTTGAACCTTTTCCCTTTGAAAGGGAATACATAGAAGGATCCAGCTCTGAAACTAGTGACTGATTTGCACAGCATAGTCACATGTTTGTTAATTCATTTAAATCAGCTGTCTGCTACAATGTTTCAGAGCTCAGTCCTGAAAATTTGTCTGTGAATGGTGCTAACAACCTGCCTGCCATGAATGTTGTACTGAGCAGTTTGCACAAGTACCCAGGCAACCTGGTGCAGGATTCACATCCATGCAACATTAGTCTATACTCTACCTCCTCTCGATCCACTTTGGTCAAAGCTTTGTCTTCAGCTTTATGTTCTTTGGCAAGAGGGTGGCCCTGGAAACCCTTTTGTTTTAGTTTTGCCATGGAGACCCAAGCTGGTTCAGAGGAAGCAGTTTCCAAATGTGGAGAGGAGAGTTTTTCTATAAAAAAAGCATTTCTGAAGTGAAGAAGGGATTTAGGTCAAGTCAGTCTAAAGCTAGTGCTTTGTGTTTTAAATCCTGCAGCATCTGTATACCCTTTGAACAGTGCAGAGATAAAATTACCTTCCCTGACAACTCTGTACTTGGCAATAACTGCTTTTCTGTTTATTCTGGAGTTTTTGACCTGACCAGGCTTCCGTTTTAGTCAATGGCAGAACTCCCACTGAGACCGCTGTGGATTTTGCCTTTGAAACAACAACCTTACATTGCAGATTAAATGAGTATGATAACCACTATTTTTTCATGTAGGCAGTAAAATACAGGCCGCCTTTTCACTTTTCTAGTATTTTAAACCAAGTGATTGGAGGAAAAAAAACTAGGAATTGTGTCAGGTGTGATTTAAGTTTTCAGCTGCCACAGTCTGAAAAATTAACTGCAAAACAGCAGCAAGTTTTAAAAAGCGATATAAAAACCCCAGCTGTATGTAGAAGTAAGTCATATCAGAAACATTTCAGATGCTCTCAAGCTATTATTCGGTTGTTATTCTTGCTGGAATACATCCCTCACTAAGATAAACCAAGAATTCTCTTGACCGGCCAAATTATCAAGCCAATTAAATTATGGTGCTGATGAACTCAAGGCTGAATGTGGTCCTATTCAAGAGAGTTCTTATCTTTTGTGTGCCACTCTGTCAAGGGTCTCAGAAGGCCACTGTTTTCTACAATGTTTGGATAAAAACAGAGTGTAAATACCTGAAGGCTTACAACTATTTTGCTTCTTTGCCACTTCTCCAGATTTTGCCTTGGGAGGGTTTTTGTCTTCTAGGAGATCTGATTTTTTAATAAATGATTTTGTGCTCACAGGAAGGCCTGGAGATGGCTTCCCAGGGCCAACTGATTTCTGATCCTCACTGACTGAAAGAGAAGAAACAGTGGGAACAGCTGAGGGAATCAGCTTTGGAAACTCAGCACGGCTTTCGCTCTGGTACTTCAGTAATGAAGATGTTCTTCTTAGTCTGACCCCAAACGGGTTTTCAACATTTTGTGCTTCGTGGTCAGCCCACTCCATGGAAGAATTCAAATGCAAGTCACTGTCCTTACTATCTCCATCAAATCTATCGGAGATGTTTTTTGCAGACTCCTGTATGACGGCATCAAAATGTGTGTGCTCTTTTGTTGTTCCTTCAAATAACTCTGGTCTTATAGGGGAGGTTGGGGAACTTCTGCTATAAGAATCCTCCTTTGAATTTGAACCCCCTGAGAGAGATCTTTGCCATGCTGGTGCAATGGTAAATCTAACTGGTTTAGCGGCAGCAGTTTTTAGTGGCGTTTTTATATTTTCTTCCAAAGATTGGCTCTCTCTCAGCGTTTTTGTGTGAGAAGCTGTACTGCTTAACTGGCACTCTTTATTGTCATCATTAGAAGAGATATTACTCTTCAAGCCAGACAAACTCGAGGAGGCAAGACATCCAATGGAAAGTTTTTCAAAGGTGTATGGTATGCTAGTTTGTTGACTGTCTTCCTTACCCTTCAAAACAGGACAAGGCAATTCCGCTTTGAAACATACATCCAATTTACCAGGGGGCACCATGCAATCTGCTTCCAAGACAGATGCAGCAGCATCTGTTTTTGTTTCTGCATTGCCTTCGGATGACTGAAATTCCATAATTTCGTAAGTTTCTTTATCATTTCTTGTTCCTGAACTGTTTTCTGGACTGAAAACAGCCAGTGTCTTGACGTCAAAAGAAGACCCTGGATTGGCTAGGCCAGCCTGTGAAATGCTCAGCGCAGGATGTGAGACAGAGTGGATAGACTGATTTTCACTAGCATCCAGGCAAGCTTCTACTTTGCCAGTAAACGGTGGATCCCCCTTTTCCCAGACTTTGTCTTTTTGGTCCACAGATTTTGCTGATGACTTTTGTGCAACATCTGCCAATATATTTGTGTCTTGTGTTTCCATGCTATTGCTAAACAAGTCATCTGCTAGTGTGTCTGGTAACAAAACAGCTTCTGCTTTAATTTGTTGAGATTTTGGAAGTGCAGATACTCCAGTATTGGTATTTTTCTGATGTAATTTCAATCCATCAGCAGATTCACCCAAACAGTACAGCACCTCTGCCCTGTGATGTTCCTCCATGTTCACTGGAGACGCTGCCTTATTCTGAGGGTCTGTGTCTGGAAGGCATGCATCCTCTTGCAACAGAGCACAGAAGTCTTCTGCCACAAGCATGGAATCGCGAAAGTCAGGGGCCGCATCAGTGGGACTTGTTACAGCTGGTGTCTCCTTAGAAACACTTCCCTTTGCACCATATTCTGCCTTGGCTGATAAGCCTATATCAAAAGAAGAGAAGTGCGCACTTTAAGGTTACAGCTCGAGGACCACCCATATGAGTAATTCACTCCAGAGAGTGCAGTCATTTAGCATGAGTTCCCCTTATTTGGCTGCCATTACAAGGCTGTTAAAAGCACACTTAGAAAGGGGAAGCCCAGTTGAGGAGACTCATAGTTTGTAGTTTGAATATACCTAATCCTGGGAATGACTGAATGTTGCTGTCTGCTGAACTTGCATCAAGCAGTTGATCAGTTGTCTGCTGAACTGGTATCAAATCATTTTCAGGGCTGCTGAACATCTGGACAGCTGAGATGTGTCCACCCACACAGTAAGCCGGAAGTGTTTGTGAAGCAGCCCAAAGGACTACTATGGTACAGGCGATTTGTGCATGCAGAGTCAGACCAGCAGCTCCCCTGGGGACGGGGTTTACCCTACCTCAACCATACAGTGCAGGTACAGTAAATCTAACCCTCTCTTAGGCACCTGAGATCCACTGAGCTGTGCAGATTTCTGGCTGGGAAATTCAGGATAGGAGTACGACAGCAGAAAATACTACTTACAGATCTTTCCATCAACAGATCTCAAAGCCCTTTCTGAATGAGCTAGAGATGCCCAGCTACTGGATAGACAATATTTGCGTGCTCCATTTGACACTCCCTCCTCTGAAACAGTAGGAGTCCTCAGCGCCCAGCTAACACTAATACCCTGGGTCTGAGATACCTAACATCTCGGAGCACCAGGTCCCAAGTCTGCCTTGACAACAAAGTTCCAACATTCCCACCACTACACTGTAGCGTTACCATATAATACAATGGTAAAGATAGAAGCTTGCGTGCCATTTTGGAGAAATTGCAGTTGTTTTTATAATTCACAATTACAATCGTTTTACTACTGACAGTTAGCTATTATTCAAATAATAAGAGGGGGAGGTAGCAATGGAAGATCTACTAAACACAGGCCAACTAAAGTGAAATTACACGCTTAACAGATGTAATGCTGAAGTTAAACATTTTCTGAGTTTCAAGGAACTCCAACCCCAGGCAATGAGATCTGGCCACCTCTGTAGCATTAGTACTTCTGAAAATACTACCTTCACCTAATTTCTTTTTCAATGCTGCCACCGAAGTTCACTGTTCCAGCACCGCTGTGTTGATCGGAGCACGTGACTCTTTCCTCATCACACTGTAGCAGCCAAGATTGGGTTTATGATATATGACCAAAAAAGGTGTCTAGTTGGATAGGATTTTCACTGTCAGCCACATGCAGAAGAGTTCAAGCAACCAACTGAGCAATTCATAGGTCTGCATTACCTTCCCAATCACTTTTATGCTGGTCACCCTCAAGAAATTCTGTTGAATTTCCCTTCTTTTCTGGAGCTGCAGGAAGACATGCTTCATTTTCCAGCTGGTCCACCTAATATGGTGCAGTAAGATGTCTTAATTAAAGAATTATGCACAAAACATGTATTTTATACACGCATACACACGTTTACAAATACACAAAACATGTAGTCACAAAACCCCCATACTGGAATTTACCAACACTGTGGGTAACGTGCTATTCCAATTAAGAACTTAGAAATCACCCATGCTTTAAAACATCAAAGGCAGCCCACTCATCTCTCTTGAATCTCTGAAACATTCTGGGATTTACACATTTTGAGGGAATGAGCACATTTTTAAGGAACCACCCAAGTTACCTGGCTGCACAGAACAGAGCAAGCCAGACACATTATCATCACTTCTGGTATCTTGTGACTGCCACTCCACAATTAGCTTTTCTCCTTCAGCACTGTAGTTACATCAGCTCCAGCACAAAGAATATCCAGCAAAGATGCTGCAGGGCCCAAGCTTCCAAGAAAGCCTCACTCTATATTCCACTCACCCTGAGTTTTCCTCCCTGTTCCTCCCTCCTAAAGTGCAGGAATTCATCCAGGGCACTTCTAACTCGAGGGAATGTTTTCATGCACAGTTCTCCGATGCAGAGGGAAATACTCCTTATTTCTGCCACGCTCCAGCTTGACACCCTCTTCCTCTGGCAAACTATCTCCACAGTGTGTTTCCTAGAAGCCAGGATGAGAAGCATCTCACCCTAATTTCTTTTTTCCAGAAGGCTCTTCATCCATTACCACTGAATTTTTGCTCTCTTGGGCCCCCAAAGAGAGCGCAAGCCTTCTTGCACTCATTGCTTTCACCCATCTGAACAACAGATTCCCATATACAGAGCCACATCTCTTTCCAAGGCCTTTGGCTAATTCCTTCGGCATAAAAGTATTAAACTAAAGCTAATCTGAAACTAGAAAGAGGCTTGGGCTTTTTTAAACTGAAAACGGGCTTTTAAAACAACAGGAATAATCTTACAAATGAAGTGCCACCTGGAACTTTTTCGACTAAATAATGAAAAGATAAAGTTGCACTTTTATTCAGTTCTGGTGAAACTGAAGCAAGGTTTCTGATTTGGTGGAAATTAGGCCGTCTCCCTTCTTCCAATAGAAGAAGGAAAAAAGTAAAGAAACGTGGACAGGGAAGAAAAGTGGACAAAGAAATATTTTAAATTAAAAAAAAAAAAAACACATCCATTTCCTTCTGTGCAGTGATTCCTCTCCAGAAAAGACTTACCTGGGTTTGCTGGTTCTTGTTGGCAAAGCCTTTCTGTTTCCGGGGGTTTATGGCAATCCTGTGCCTGGCTGCTGAGGTGTCCAGGCAGCCGAGGGGACTGGCAGGGATGGTGAAGTCAACAGGAAGGAAGCTGCAGCCTCGTGAGCCTGGGGCCCCAAGAGCAGCAGAGGACAAGGGACTGATGGGCCTAGAGGAACCTCCAGAAGGTATCTGTAAAGCAAAAACAAATCATTATTCATTTTGCTCGTCTTCCCCCCACCTCTGAAATAGGTTTCCTTTGCTAGCTCATTCCATTTCAGAAGCCTGAAATGGCTATATTTTTGGACATAGAATCCTCACTTTCAACAGTCATGCCTAATATCACCTCTGCACAGCCTTCAACTCCATTTGTTGCGTTTAGCTGTATTTTACACAGAAGTGGGAAATATCTGGATCCTCCTTTCCCACAGTAACAGCCTCAGCTGTCCTTCCCAGTTCTTATCCGAAAAGCCACTTGCAATATACGTATGCACCAGCAGGAGACACTGGTGCAGTTTTTATAACTGCCTTTTCATCCTGATAACATTGCAGGAATGAGATATTAAAAAGCCACAAAAGCAGAATGGGTATTTGTTCTTCATTACTTCTATTTCTCAGAAAGTTAGAAAGAAAAGTTAAGTCAAAGTCTAAAGTTACTCTAGGAAAGTTAGTACCACAGTCACTTTGCTCTTTGAATACCCACTCTCCCAGAAAAATCAAATGCTTCTCTCCAACAAGTAGCTCAGAACCATCTTCTAGGCAAAGTGATGTGGATCTCACCCTCACAACCATGCTGCTCTGGGGAATCAAACAACTGTAGTCTTAGATTACATTATTAAAATAACGAGTTGGCAGAAATGTTTGAAGAGAAATCCCTAAACATGCAGTTTGACTGGTTTTGTTACTGGTTTAAAATGTAGACCAGACGTGCTGAACATTTGCAAAATTACACAGACATGTCAAACAAGCTTCATTCAATATAACGTATTTGCTATTTTTCATGGTTTTGGCCATAAAGCCAGGTGAAACATAGCTATTTAAATGTGCTTGGTATTCAGATTTTAGTTTTGTTTAAGCTCAAGATATAATACAGAGTGTAAAATATATGCTCATGAAGTTTTAAAGATAACAAAAGCGTCTTCCCATCTGTTCTACAAAAATTGTCTAGGTACATTGCTTTGTGCTTAAGAGAACCAGAAATTAATTTCCTTATGCTCTATTGATTATTTTCGGTTCCTAGATCAGAAATAAATCACAATAGAATGTATTAGGCCAGATCTCTTTTCACAGTGTGTAATTTTTCCATGAGAAGAAAGAAGAGCATGTTTAGTAAATAAGCTAACTATAATTCTACAAAACTAATAATAAACCTCTAAGGATCACCAGAACTTATAAAAACAACAGCACTGTTACTCATTTCTATATATAAGTTCTTCTGCTTTCCAATTTTAAAATTACACTTGTACTTATTTAATATTAAAAAAACCCTGAAGCTAGCATCTGAGCCACTGCCATGTAGAGATGGCAAAATCAGCTGTTATGTTTGCTTGTGTAATAGTACCTGATTTTACAAGCTATCTGAACTAGTACCACCTGCATGAACTTTGCACCTCTAGTTTATAGGTAGGTTTCATAGTTCTTGCTTATTTTAATCCTGTGAGACCATCCAGTCTTTTACAGCCTATGACTTTCATTAAAGCCAGGAGAGCTTAGGGTTTGCACTATAGCACTGTACGCCACCAGCCAAGGGTCTGCTCCCTGGTGACAGTAAAGCTGTTATTAAATGAACATTAAAGGAGAATTTTCCCTTAATGGAGAACATTCCCTTCTCCTCTGAGGAGTCAGGAAATGTCTCCTCTCTCAGCACTGACTGACAATCACTTTCTTCTCTCAAAGACAGTGGAGCACAGACAGGCTCCCCACATTAGTGACCGAATGTGAGACGAATTTGGGGTTGGTTGGCTATCGGTCAGTTACAGGAGCCTGCACATGGAAAACGCTGCAGCTAAGAGCGACGTTTCCTAACGCGTGTTTGTGCCAAGAAACTTTCTTCAGCCTCACAAGATGAGACTCTGCTTTGCTTTTAATCAGTCTGTGCTGAAGATGCCAACAAGGAAGTTAGATTTTGGGAAACGCTATCTGGCAACCAGTGTAATGCTGGTTAATGTCTCTGTAAAGTCACTTGCTGCTATCTTTGAGTGACAGCCTCACACTTATCTTCGGACCAGTCAGAAACTGTGCGTTTACAAACGTGGAAGGCATTGAGAATTATCGTGGGTGGCACATCAGGGCTTCCCACAGAGGCAACAGCAGCATGAAGCTCTTGGAAAGCTCAGAAAAGCAGCGCAGGGCAAAGACATCAAGTCACTATCATCTGCAGCAATATCAGTACAGTGGTAAAAAGTAAACTACTACACTGTGTGTAACTCCTAGGATCAAATCCACTTTTTCCTTTATTTAACAAACAGCATTGTTAAACAGAACAACTGGTGTTAATTTCATGGTGCTGTTCACCATTTTCTTCATCTTTGAGAATGAGGTTATTCAGTTTAACAAGCCGCGTTCTGCTAGTTCAAATCCTGGTATTACACAAATAGTTACAAATGTTATTGCAAAAATGATGATTATTTAGGAAACGCTTTTTAATTTTAGATAAACATATTGGTAAGATTTCTACTGAGTCCATCTGCTGACTAAGAAAAATATTTGGGTAAAGGAACAGATGTCATACCCTAGAGAGGCTAGTCAGACTCCTAGTGAGTTGAGGAGAACAAGAAAGAGCCTTTAAGTAGGGGAATTCTGTGCAACATGGAACAGAAAGAAATTTTCCTCCTGTCCTTCCTCTTCTTTCTCACAGGAGATGAGGACATAAGACAGAAAGACCTCAAACACTTCAGAACCAGAAAGAAAAGGGCTGTTTTATATATATAAACCTGTCTACAGGTCTGTAAAATGGAATATTTTACTCAAAATATACAACAGGAGATGAGTTAATAAAATGCAAGTTGAACTAATGATAAAATACATATAATGAGGTTATTAAAAAATAATGACAATGAAAGTTACCTAGATCACTTAGGCCTCTAGAGCTCTCTGACTAGCTGCCTATTACGAGAAGGAATACACTGCTTCATCTTTCTACCCCAAAAGCAACCACGCCAGCGATGACTGAGCAGGAGAGCATCTGACCTCAACCACTGGAAAGCTGAGGCAGTCTTGCCCAAAGGCTGCTCTCTCACTTCTCAAAGGCTGGCCAAGGAGGGAGTGGAAGGGAAAGCTGCCTTAGCAGTGTGGTTGGCACTAATCATTTGACCCTCAGGACGCTGCCCTGGCTGCTTAAGGCCCTCCTTTTCAGGAGAGAATATTCCACTCTGCTACCCCCTTCCCTTAACTTGTGGGCTCTTCCCAGCTTCACAAAGGGTTAATTCATCTTCTCTCTGGCGAGCTTCTCAGACAGGGAAGCTGTACGGAGGACAGCAAAGCTTGGGCCAAAATGACCCACAGCTGCTCTGGACCCATAACATTTCCCCTTCTCAGCTAAATGGCAAATTAGATTGCTCATACAATGGCAAGGGCTATCCCTTGAGTTGAACCAGCCTTGTCAGAGTGGTGGCTGCCTTTGGCACGAGCGTTTGAGGTCCCCATTGGCGTAGCTGTGGTCTAATGAGTCCTTCAGACGTTATATCAATGCTGGAGAGAAAGGAAATAAAAGCAAACCTCACAGGTCTGCCCTGAAGGCGTGAGGTGGACAGGCACTCAGCTCGGGTCCATGCAGCGGGGACAGTCAAGGTGAAGGGTCTCCTAGGCTCTTCTCCAAAAGTATCACCCCTGTTAACTGTTCCAGTTTGGTCAGGGAATAGACTGTGTTGGACTGACACCAAGACCTGCTGCTTCTGAGGATCTCTTACAATCCAAAGCAAACAGCAAATTAACCCAGGCTCTTTGCTCATGGAATACCTGCTGTCGGGAAGGGCTGATCCTGCATTGCTCAGCAGCCACTGCTGATAGGCAGGTACTATTAAGCTGTAACTGCTGTTGCGCATTTGGGTCCTAGGGTGTGGAAGGTGAAGTGAACCATGCTTTGCTGAATTTCAGTATCCTACTACCTCGTAGGTCTGTGACACCTTGTCCAATTTCCAGTTGTGTAACTTTACAGAGTCATACTGCATTACGGAGCTGGCTACGCTGCTCACACAACGCACTTACCAATAGATTTCTGCCCCTTTTTACATTACTCACTGACAGGTTTCAGTTATTTATTGGGTTCTTCTTCAAAATTCTATGAGAGGCACATTTCAAGTATCCCTGCATCTACTAGGGACTGCCCATGAACTGTTTGCTTTTACCCAGAATAGCTAAAAGAGTACTGTACTGGCTCCATACAGACGCCACACATGCTGTCTCAGGAAATTTTATTAGGAGGAAGAATAGCTGTTTACCTGTTCATCTTCACTGTCTGTCCCGCCTAAACTCAAAGAGCTATGACGCTGAACAAGGTTGGAGGACTGTGGGATAAAATAAGGAAGAGGGTAAGTCAAGGGAAGTAACACACAGCGTTATCTGGGACTGAATATACAGTGATAATTATGAGAAAATACAAGAGGAGGGATAAAGGAAGGCTCACGGCAAAGTCCCTACCTCACAGAATAGGTTTCATTCCTTCATTGGGGATCAGACAAAGAAAAGGGGAGCTTTATCCTGCTATGAGATATGCCACAAAGGTCAGCTACAAAGAACAAAAACACTCTGCTGGATATATATACAACAAAGCAACACACTTCAATGGGGAAATTGAACCAATATATTTTTTAAAGTTATTCTGGCTTCTTGTTTTAAGATATTCAAAGTGACAAATGCTCACATACTTATTCAAATCCCAAAGCATGCATCTACTGTTAGAAGGAAATTCTTACGCAAGAACATAACCTATAACCCCTCTTTGAGGGCCATCAGGACCTCTTTTCATCATACGCATAGGGCTGTCACTTTCCTGTTGATTCAACTAAAATCGCCCCTCGTTCTGAGCTGTTTCATTCTAAAAAGAGTAATTGTTTAAGATACTCCTACAGCCTCCACTATTTTTGTTTTCTTCACTAACTTTAAAACACACTAAATCTCTTCTGCTTACCGTGCAGAGCAGGTACCTCAGCTTGCTCTGGGTCTAGAAGCAGTATGGTCACGGGAACGCAGTATTTACCCCGAATACTTCACTTTTTGTGCTTTCTGCCGTATGGACCTACCTGGTAAGACTAACTTGCCCAAAGGCGCTCAGAGTTGCCAAAACAGCTGACCTTCCTCTTTATTCTCCTCTTCCCCTAATGACAGAGGTCTCAACTGCCCCAGCACAGTTCTACATGAAGCCATAGAAAACAGTGCTCAGAAGGGGTATCTGTGAGACAGCTCTCTCAGTGATGAGTCCAGAATCCACCTCAGTAATTTACTCGCGTTCTAACTGATCCTCACCACTGCCTGACAGACCTCTAGAAGAAAGAGCTTCTAAACCTGAAGACAGTTCATTAGTGGAAACAGACTTTCATGGACCAAGAATTATGCTCGTTCCTCGTTCACAAACATTTATCTGAAATGGGTAACTAGCAGTACTCTACACAAATATCACGTCAGAGTACGGTAGGCATATATATAGGAAACTGAGTTAAAAAGGTCATTGAAACACATCTTAGTGAGTGGAGAGGTTTTATGACAAGCAAACAGAAAGATCTCCTCCTGCTCCAAACAAATTCTCTTATCTGTGCAGGAGTTCACTAAAGTGATGTGATGCTTGTACCTTGCTTGGTGAATCTGTCAGTACTTCATGAAGGCTTGAAATATCAGGAGGGCTTCTAGGTAATCCATCGTCTTCAGAAACAGCTCCTGCATCTTCCAGTTTCCTTCCGGTGATAACAAGAGGAGGTGATCCAAGCCTAATGTTCTGCTGCAACTGAAGCTGTTGAAAAGAAATTTAAAATACTCTCTTTCAATGGCATTACTTATAGGGGACATTTCGGACACCTTTACCCAGTTACTCCCATTAACCACGCAGAATCTCTTATTAAGTATATGAAGTAACAGGCCACCTACAGAAAACAGCCTTTAATAACATTTTATTTAATTACATTCATCAAGAATCTATCACTAGAGCTGGCTTCTGTGTAAAACTAAAATAAAACCAAGTTTATTCAGAAAGTTATCAAAGGCAGAAATTTCACCATTCCAGAAAAATTACATCAGTTTAACTTAGTTTGATCTTAAAACTTCAAAAATTATTTCAGATTTAAACATTATTTAAATAATTACATGTACCCAGGTGCTAAAATTGTCCCACAAAATACTGCCAATCAGCAGTTCCCAACCCTAAGTTCCCCCAACTATGTGGACAACTCTCCTTCATAAAACCCTTCCCAATACTGAGAGCTTGTCAGTGGCCTCTCCCACACAAGTAGCTGGGTCCCACCTGTTATACAAAGTCAATTTAATTCAATTCCTGGTCCATCCCAACGAATTGCTTGTTAATTTTCCCCAGCATCACAGCCTGGTCTTGTCTACAGCAAGAAGGACAATGTCAGCCAGGAATGACTGTTTTTAAAGGAGTATAGAGATTCTTTTCCAAGATTGCATAAAAAAATGCTTTGGCAGGCCCTGATCCTAGGGAAAAATAAAAAAACAAAGTCTACAACTTCACAAGCAGCCAGATGTTCTCTCAAACTAAAAAAACTCACATCTCAGGAAACACCATTACTAAAACTCTTGGCTTAAGTCTTTCAGCTTTCCAGTCAAAGCTGGAATACAGACAAAGTCTAAAGAGAAACTTTGTCCCTCAACTAAAAAAAGCTCATCTGAATATTCTCAAGATAAATGTGCAGATCGTTTTTTTTTTTTTTCCTGATTCTTTGCTTATTAAACCAGATTCGGAAATACTAGGCCTAATTCAGTGCTGCTCTGCAAGCAATGCATTCGTTTACATCTCTGTAAACTAGATTTCAACAGTTGTCATTCTTTTTCAACAAGACTCACTTTGGAACATAGGTCCTATAGCTCTAACAGCAACACAGGGAGCAAGGTAGCATGCTGTCACCCTTTTATCCTTCAGTGCCCCAATTTAAACAGTTCTCTTGCCCTTTTACCAACAGCAATCTAAGAAATATCAGAAATACAATCTGGAAAAGCAAGGCCGATGACAAACTGCACAAAGATTGTAATACATGGTCAAAACAAGTAAGATATACAACATATCTGCACGCTTCACGGAAAGGAAAATATGGGAAGTAAATTTTGCTTTCCTCTCTTTTCACATCTGTCCATTTTTGATTTATTAAATTTATTAAATGCAGACAGCAAAGTGTTCTGGGAGAAACTGCCAAATTTACCGTCAGTCTTCTACTGGTAAAGTTAATCTACATTGCTAAGAAAATAACAGCTTTTATCAGTGCTTAGCTTTTAATCTGACAAGAGTCAAGCTGTCTTTCATAGCTATGGAAATAGTGCTGGCAGTATTATGTTACCACGCACGATGGTGCATGGTTGAAGAGAGGGTACATGAAGCTGGTGACAACATGTAAGGTAAGGAGGGTTTTTTTCCCCAATAAAGTCTGTCATGAATAAACGTAATTTCTCCTGCTGCTCCTATCGCTATGCAAAAAACATCCTGAATTGAATCTTGGCCTATTTTGCAGTTTTATGGGAGAACAAGTCCATCTGTGCATCTTCTATTACTCCATTACATGTGATGCAAATGTATTTTGCAACAAGAAGTTCACACTGAGCAAAGAAAGAATTTGAATGGCCTTTGGCTGCCTTATCAACTGTTTGTTCCAGTCTCTGGAAAAACCTTAAACTTTACCTCAGTGCTCTGAGCTGGGCAGTTATTTGAATGCAATTAATATAACCAACAGCTGATAAAGGAGCTGTCATGGAGGGTTCAATGTGTGCCTTGGAAGAAGGAAATGACCTAGCAGAATACAGTATCCTCTGCTGGCAGGGATCGGAAGGATAATGATATAAATAAAGCTGTCACTAAGAATGCCCTGATATATCCGTCATCCCACACACTTACGCAGCCCCTGGTACTAGCATGTACTGTGAAAACATCGCAGCCAGAATTGCAAGAAAGAAATGCCTTTATAAAGAATAACAGTGTAAGGAATACTCTGCAGTATAAATAAATGGCCTTCACCCAACAGCAATAGCTATGAAGTAAAGAATGGGAATCCCAATGGAAGAGGATATACTTATTAAGGAAAGAATCTAGTTCATGGACTCCTGGAGACAGATCACAAGCACACTGTGGGACCTGGGCAAGGCTGAAAGCATCAGGAGTGCTCAAAGGCGCGGATTCCAAGAGGCAGAACAGATTCAAAAGCAGTAAATCTGGCTTCAAACACTTCAGTCAAAGTCTTAAGGCATATGGCAGAGGAATCAAGCAAGGAATATGGATAGAGTTTTCTAGGAGACAGTTAATATAAAACAGCAGCATGATTGAGAGAAGATGTTCTCACCTGTAAAGTTTTCACTCTTCCAGGTATGTTTTCCTGAGATGATGTATCACCTGCCACACTTCCTGGTGCAGATTCAAAAATGAAGACACTGTCATGGGACAAGGCTTTGTTTCCCATGCTTCCTTTGGGCCTAGGAAGGAAGGAAGAGTGGTCAGTGCACTAGGTACAACCCTCCAATACCTCCTCGTACCACTTCAACTGGGCAGAGGGATCATAAAGAGGCTGGGGTCACGTACCTCTCATTTAACTTCAGATTTCTGCAGGTTAGTTGTCTGAGCTAGTCACTGCCAGTTCCCTTTACACTCAGAAGGAAGAAAGAAGCACTTTTTAGGATGCCGATCTAATGTAGGTGTCTGCTTTAGGAGGGACTCAATATCTGCATTGAACACACAGGCCAATCACTATGACTACAGAGGGAGTCCAGAGTGATTAGGTTAGATGCTGAAGTCATTTAGCTGAATGCATCCGCCACCGAGACCTGCCTACAGGTAGGCATCCCTGCCTTTGGTGCCAATATGCCCTGCATGGGACATTCACGGTGTTAACCTCTGCAGCCTGATGAGGGTCGTACTTGTCACGGATTGTGAATTTCTTTTCCTCTTCTTGCAAAAGCAGGTAGAAAATGTAATTCCACCACATTCATAAACTTGGTTCAAATCCTCTCAGGTCCAGTAACAGAGTTTTGCCCACAAAGTTTTGCCCACAGAGTTTTTCCTCACAAAGTACATGGCTGGATTCTGGGCACATTAAAAGAGGTAGACAGGACAAGCGTCCATGGCCACACTTCCATGCCTATCCGTGGCCGAGTTAGAGTACCCAGGTAAGATATTCCTGCCCCACTTCTATGCTCTCTGGGTGTTCATTCCAATGCAGGGGAGATGAGTTTCCATTACAGCCGTTAACTGAGTTGTAACCAAATGAGATTGATTGGGGTTGGGCTGTTAGGTCGTACAGAGCAAATTCTGCACTGGGGAGCACTACAGGGAAGACTCCCACTCTTTTATTCACAAAGTGGCACCAGCATAGGCAGGCACTGTCTCTGCACTGCTTTGTCCAAAAGACCAAAAGGATGGCTTATATCAGGATTTCACGCTCGTACTTAACTGGAAAACAAACACTTTCCTGTTGTTGGCTGCCAGCCTTGTAACCCACAAGTTACAAGGATTCCTTGGCTCAGCTGCCTTGCAGGCAATGCTCGTTGTCTTTAGAAGTTGACTCAGGGTTACAGGGAATGATTAGGAATGAAATTCTGGCAAGAAAAATCTAGCAAGTCTAACATTTTTCTGCAAGAAATCCAGATAGACGAGGTCTGTTATTTGCCTAGCCTCAGATTCTCTCTTTAATTTGGAAGCAAGCCCTGGAAGACAGTGAACTTCCAAAAAGAAAATAAACCACATAAAAAAACCCAAACAAACAAATGACTCTTTTTTTCCTCCTGCATCTCCATTCCTTACATCTTTGGAGACAGCATCTCCTTTGTCTGATTGACGAACCCTCCTTTTGCCATCAGTGTGGTCAACCAGTACACAGCTACACCATGTGTCATACTAGGGCAAAATAGTTTTGCTCTACGTTTATGTCGCACTAAAGACAATCTGAGCTCTTTCTCCCACAGCACAGGCCGGACCCTCAGGCTTCCTCCCATGATACATAACAGTTAATGTCTGTGTTATAGTTTATAGGGTAGTAGTTCTACACGCTAGAAAACATGTGCCTTATTTCATCATTAGAGTGAACGGAGCCATTCCGTCTTTGTCTATATTTGATTTTAAACAATCCTTTCCAGCATGAAAGGCACTCTATATGGGCAAGACAGCACGGAAATAGTTGTACTGCGTTCAGAAAGACAGTGTCACCTAACTTTTATTTGCTGTAAGGAATATTTATGTTCACTACTCGTTCACGTATTTTCCTTTATTTATTGCACAGAATGCAATTAGCGTTAGCACGTATTAACCTTTTTAATTTGAGATTTCCTCACTCCATTTACTTGGAAGTCTTTAGCAATAAAAGCTGAAGTTTTCTTGCTCTTGAGATAGACTGTCAGTACAAGATCTCTTTCTCTCTCTCCCTGCATATGTATCATACACACTTGCAAGAGAATTACTGTATTTTCTTCTGGCAGTGGCAAAAAGGGCATCAGATTAAGTTTAGAATTAAATGCAGCTTTAGCACATATGAGTCTCCTACGCACATAGATACATTCATGTGTAATTCCAGGCAGTGTATTTATATTTGTGTTGAAGCTAAAGATGCACTGTTAGCCAAAACCGCAGATGTTTTAGCCACTCTATTTCCACACTGATTTCCCTATACAAATGCTCAGTTCATCCATGCGCAGTAACCCTCAAGCTGCGGCGACTGAGGAAACGACGAGGAAATCCAGCGATAAAGCCCCTCCTAAACTCATCATGGCCTGTGCTGTCTTCCACTTCTTATTGCTACAACCCCACTCCTTCTCCTAGTGCTTTGCCTTTTTTCCCCCCAATCAAACAGTTCTTTCAAGCAGCTGCTCTCCCAAAAACAACTATAGCCTGCAAAAGGAGTGAGTGTTCATTACAAAGATAAGGACAATTTACATTGCTCAAAGCTTTTTAACTGGAATAAGGTTTCTGGGGATCAAATTCTCCCCTATGTCAGTTCTTTTACCCATTTAATAATACAGAGAAGTAGTTTAGGGTATGTGCTTTAATTTTGTAATCAAGGAGGTTTTTCCATTTATGTTCAAAACTCACGCCTCTCTGAAGATAAAGAGGCAATGGCCTCTTCCCCTTCACAGATACCCAGTCCCATTGATTCCCTGCAGCCCCATGATATCTGGGCTTCTGAAAAAGCCTTGCCAACCCTCTGCTTCCCTTCACATCTCTTTGGCTATTACAAGAGCATTTGGCACATCTAGGGGTTTGGTCTCTGATTAGCTTTCAGAAAAATTAAATTTTTAACAGATTACATGGTTTAAAAAAAAAGAAAGAAAGAAAACCAGTGTCTCTGCCTCAAGAACAAACAAACAACGGCATTGTTCTAGGATTGGGTTTGGAATTCTGCATGCCAAAAATTGCAAAGCTCAGTGCTACAAACCTTCACAAGTTATATTTCCACTGGCTTCCAGGATCAGGTCTTCCAAAGGATTAGTTTGTTCAATCTCCCTAGGTATTTATAAAGCGTGCTCATGCCATGCAGGTTCTGGACATGACGGGGTTTTCAAATAGCACAAACATACCCTTGGATTTTTTTTGGATAGCCCATTCAACCCTATCTCTAAGAGAAAAACAAGAAGCGTTTTACTAACTTCCTGGTCTCTGGTCTTGTGAAACAATTTATAATCACTGGAGGATAGTGCTGAGGTAAACAGCAATTGGACTTGAAGTACTTGGTTAAGGGCAGAGAAAGAGTTTTCACCCACACTGCCCCTGGAGCAGACAGCTGATTTTATGCCAGATCCCTCCTATGGGCTGACGGGGTAAGCTCAGCGGTTCCTAAGCTTTTTGGACTGGGTTAGCTGAGTCCCCGTAATTCCCCCTTACCCCAAGGGACTGGTTGCGTGGTCACTCACTCTGCTAGCGTTACACTAACAAACAAAATAAAAAGACTGTTGTTTCCCTAAACCCAGATCATGCAGTTAGGTCAACACAACAGAGAGGGTAGGGAAAGGTGGGGCAAGGAGACACAAGCACTCTTGAGAAGGAAACATCTTGAACTTGCTCCACCAGAAGAAACAAAGAAACATGCCATATTTGATGACACTACGCATTTGACAGCAATGCTGATTTCAGCATCTCCTACCCTAGCCATCCATTTGTGCTCTGTACCACAGTGACATACCCATCTAACACGCCCTCCAACAAACCACTGCACGCCCTAAGGTGAGGCTGGTGTACTGTGACACACGGTTAGTCTGCAGCTCCACAACAACCTGAGGCCTCAGCTATTCCAATGAGAGGCCTGGCTGGGTAGCTAACATGGGGGGGGGGGGGGAGGCTCCAGAAGATTGGAAAGCAGCCAAATCATAGGTTGCAAGGTACTGCTCCATGACAGCCTGTTTCCCTAGCTAAGAAATAATACCCACCCCCTCGGCAAGAGATCTAACCATATTCAGAGGGTCATCCCACCTCCGACTCAGTCAGAGATGCGCAGAGAGGTGTGGCTGTAGCTAGATGGTCTAAGGCTATGAGTGAAGCGATATCAGCAGGGCAAGCTAATAGCTTTTACTACCCTAACTTTCAAAAAAAGACAGCTTTTTGAACAAACATCATTCAGGGACCTGAGAATTGCTCTGGACACATGTTGAGATTTGCAAGGCTCCTTCTGCAAACTCTGCATATGAGTTACAAACCTCACTAATAGGTGCAGTCCCTCTGGGGTGCCTGGTACAAAACTAGAAACCTTCTGTTATTATCTATACCGAAATGACTACATAAGAAAGTTAAACTAAGCTGCAACCTCATACTGGGACTACACCATAAACACTGTCTTCCCCTTTAACCCAGACATGACAGAGGGCACCGTTTACGCTAAAACACAGCAACTCAACTTCACATGTATTCTGTGCTAAGACTACTCAATCATTGCTTTCTTGCCAAGCTGCGGCTGGTCAGACCTGCCAGGACAGATTTCAGACACTAAAACCAATCAAAACAATCTGGGCTATCTGCAGCTTACAGACTAAGAGGTTAGGTCACCCCTGCCCCTAGCTGCCGTCCCTCTTCTCTCCATACTGGCTTTTGAAGCACGTAGCAAAGAAAGAGGAAATTCCTGAAATTCCTTCATCAGCATTAGGGCTTGTTTTGCACAAACTTGGACAGAGGTTGCTCCTAAGGGGCCAGCTCACGCTTTCATCCTACTGCAGCGAGAGGTCCGCTTTTATTTATTTATTTTCCTTCCCCGCCAGCTTACCCAGCCTCCTTTGGCGAATGAAGTGCTGTAGTGTCGAGAACAGAGATGCTGACATCGCTGCTGGACTGGCTGGGTTTTAAATTACTCTCCCCCCTGGGAGCTGGAGGCTCTTTCCTTTTCTTCTTGGCAAAGAAGTTCTTGAACGTCTGAAATTTGGATTTTTTCTTTCCTGCAACATGAAAAAAATGAAATTTAAAGAAGCTGGAGGTGTTGCTTAGCTTGGAGAACGTTATCTCTTAAACGCTGGAGAAAGCTTACAGGGAGAGCCACAGGCTAGAGCAACCCATTCCAGTTCCACTCAGCTGCTTTGTAAATAATTCAATGCTGGAGTCCAGTGAAAGGTGAAGCTGCAATTCATAGATTTGCTGCCTATAAAGCAACACCACCATTAAGCTGACAATAGTGGTGCTTGCTTAGGTTCCAGTTTATTTAAAAAAAAAAAAAAAACCACACACTTTATACAGAGAGTGTATCTATCTACAACTAAACAGTGAACATGCTCATCATACTTGATTCATTTTCAGTAAAGCAATTAATTTAATGGCTTAGTGCCTTAACGTCTCTTAATATGTGAGCTTGGTTTGGTTCTGTTTCTTTCTCTATTCAGTGGTGTAAGGAGTCAACATCTGAAGAATATTCAAGATTTGGCAAAAAGATTCAAACTGACAAAAGTATTTATAAACCCTAAAACCAAAAGATCTGTTTCCACACCAAACCACTATCCTGAAATAAAATCAGCAACTCCCCCAAGGCCAATGGAGCAAGCTGCTCTTAAATTATCATACTCCTCTCCAGGACATGAAACCGTCAAACATAGCAGGCCTACAAACACAGCTGTAAGCCTGTTAATCTGACTTAGATTTTCCATTGTCCAAACGAAGAGAAATACAAATAGAACAAAAATAACCTACAAGAAGCACAATTGACTTCTTTCATTTTTAATAACCTAAGATACTTGAACATTCTTATTAATATTTTTTCAGCACACAAGAGCTCCATTTTATTTATTATTGACTCTTATATTGAAGGGTCAGTTTTGAGTGGTTCAGGCCAAACTATTGTACTGAGACCCTTGTGATTGACTCAAATACGTATGCAGAGCAATAACATCACTGCATAACAGAGCCAAAGTCATTGTCCAATTAATATTTTAAGGCAGATGGCATAATAAATGCCCACAGCTGGAGGATTCCTTCATAAGCAAGGCATTATTTCAACACAATTATTGTCTTCTCCAGCAGTGATTTAGCTGGCAACGCTCTGTCTCAACGTATGCCCTGTACGTGTAGGGATGTCTGCCAAAGGGCCGTATCTGGGCTGAAACTGTGCCACGCACAGCTGCGCTGTACCTCGGACAGTAGCCACTTTGAGGAATAAACAATGACATGGAGATCTGCTCAGCCGGCCTCCACCCGCTCTCAGGACCCGCGTCAGCACAGGCATCAGGGCACGCAGTGATGCTGCTGCACCGGACGGCAGGGCTACCTCTCCGCAGAGCGGTAGCAACCACGGAAGAGCTCCACGTTGCTTTTTCAGGGACTCGGGCTGTCACTGAGACCAAATTACCTTTCAGACAGTATAAAACAGGACTATCCACGGATGTAGCACTCCTATGGAGGGGTTTATCAGCTGAAGATCTCAAAGCTGTTTCCAAGGCAGTTAAGTGAATCGATATAGTCACAGAAAACATACAGGATAAATTGCCTGCCCCAGACTCCAGAGATGAGCTGCACATGGGGCTCAATGAGTTTTATACTGAGTACCCAACAAGAGCTGATAAGAGAAGGCAGGTCACAGAGCAATTAGAAGACCACATTGCCTCTCAAAGAAAATCAGCGTGTTGAGCGTCCTTCAGAGAGTCTTTAGAAATGCCTCCCTCCCATTACTGCCACTCATATCAGCAATTAGACATCATATACTATATTCTCCCAACAAACTTGACAAAGCTAAAGTGGTTTACTTCAGGTGAGCAAAACAAAAAATTAAGAAGTCTCTTAAAATAATGCCCCAAAATTATCAATCCAGCAACATCTGCTACAATGACTCAAAGAACAAAACGGCAGACTTTGCTGCATGCAGAGAACTTTTCAATTTGAAGGCACTCTAAATGAAAAACAAGGACATTGTGATGTACCCTGGACAGCCATCAGTGATATGGGCAGCAAACAAGTTTGATTCTAGTGCTGGTATTACTGATGGGCTTAATCAGATGCTGGTATTTCCAGAAGAAATAGGGGAATGTCCGCAAAATAAACAAAAAAAGCACAAGTGTCCCTAAGGACATTTAGGAGAAACAGTCATAAGTCTTACCACAAAAGATAACATTTTCAAGGTATTCCTCTGAATACTTGTTTAGATCCAAAACGCTGCTAACTTTAGAAGGGAGGCCACTGCAAGGGTACGTGAACAGTGCCAACGAGTAAACCGCAGCTGGCACAGGACAATGCTCAAGTATCACTGTGCAGCACGCAGTCCTCTGATGCAGACACATCAGCTACTTGAGCGCCTTCTCTAAGCACTAATTCATTGCTGATGTGCAGGGCACATCCTCTCCAGCAGTAAGTCCTCCTCAGCTGGGCTCTGCCCAGCTGCATGCCTTCAGCTGTTTCAGATGAATGAGAAACAGGAGGTTTCCCTGCAGCTACAAAAGATGGGCAGTTGCCATTTTATTACGCAAAAAAGATAAAATCACTACTAGAGACTTCGTGTTGCAACCAGATGAGAACTGTGGGATCGGTTCTGCTCTGTGCAAGTATTTGGCAGAAAAGACACAGCTCAGAACCACACTCATTAGTTTCCTGCTGTAAACTGTGCACTAGCTTTGCACGCTGTTAAAAAGCTGCCATGTTTCACTTAAAGGTGCCTGTGTTTCAGTGCACCGTGAAGTAACCCACCATATCACAGAATGGTAGAGTGCTCTATGATATATGAACTAATAATACACAAGATGATTTTATTACTTAAAATGGAAAAAGCTGCTTAACAAAAACCCAGTCAAAACAAGCAAAGAAAATCCAAGCTCAGACAACTATGCCTATTTCCCATTCACCCACTGATGCATAATGACTCATGATATTTGAATGCTTATGGTTGCTGATCTTAAATTTTAAGGCATTTATATTAAAAGATTAAACTCAAGGACTACTGCTCTTAAAAAGCAAAAGCCTTCCCAAACACAATTTGCTTATCGTAACTACAAGTTAGCCCGCTATAACAGAAAAGGAGCATGAATAGGTATTTTTTTAAAGCTTTTTTATTCTATATTTTTTACTGTTTGCGTATTGCATATAGAGAGCATTAGTGCATGTCTTTTTGCTCATTGCATGGTTCTTTCCTATAACAGGATAGGAAAAAGATGCTTTTTCCCAGTGCAAAACTGAGACTGTAAGAACGACAACAACTGACAGGAGTACCTAAAAACAGAGAACATCTGATTTGGGAGCTCAATAGTCGTTATTTAAATTAAATGGTTCATTTAGGGATCTTCTATGCCATCTGACTTCCTAAGGTGCATTCAGGACATGTTTTCAAGTTTTCTCCTCAAGTGCAAGGGCTTTTACCAATAAAAATACGTGATAAAAAAACACAGACAAGAGTATCAAAAAAATACCATGATCCTGGACGAACAGGCTTCATAAAAAATACTCAGTATTGTCAGATGGGCAATAAAATCATAGAATTCAGCAAGGCTAATGTTGGATGCTGACTGTTTTTGGACAGTGAGCTTGGTCACTACCATCACGAAGGAACAGCAAGACCAGTAAATGCTCTACTGATAATCAGATAATAAGGCAAACTCCAAGAAATTAATCTGACTGAACTGTGAATTTTAGCCTCCAAAGGCCTTTGAATTCCAGGCCAATTAAACCTATGAAGAGGAAGATGTGAGGTAATCCTATATTGCATGGAAATCAATAAAAGGTATTAAAAAGTAAAAAAAAAAAAAAAGGTGGCTTTATCCCAGTCCAGTCAAGTGTCTCCTGAATACTTCAGCAATAGTGCAGCAGCTTTTAATTTCTGTGAAGTTTAGCTCAGTTAGAAACAGAAATATCCCTGCTCTTTTTGGAGCCAAAACTCAAGACAGCAAGCCAGCTCCTGCCTTCATTGTCACCAAGCTCAGAATTTGATCCATTTGCTGAATGTTCTAGCAAACCTAAGCATAAAAACTGCATGCCTGAGTTTCACATGAGGTCACCAGTGTGCCTGGAATAGCACTGGACTATGTGATAAACTAGATTAGACATTTAAGAAACCAGCCGCTGCTGAGCATCCATCAGGACACTCCGTTCACCCTTACCTATCTGCCACGCGGGGTTCAACTAACACTCACTTTGCCATTTGCTTGTCTCTTCTACCGATATTTTGATGGTGGCAAGTGTATTTCTAAAGGATAAAGCAAGATGATCTTTGAAACACTGAAGACGATCTGAGAAACATTAGCCAAAAAAATAATGAAGTGATATGACAGCCATTCCTCTTGAAAATGCTTCAGGCATTATATTAATCTTCATACGCACCTATCTCCTCAAGAATAGTCTGAACGCTGGCAAAGGGGATTTGCTTTAATTAAGACAACTCTCTGGCATAGGTAAGACATTTTCCTTTCTTGCCTGTTTTCCCACTCCCTCAAGTCGGCTTGACAGTGCACCAGCCCATGCCACTAGATGAAAGGATAAGTAATAAGTGGTTGTCTGTGGCCAGATCAGAAAGTAAGGCTGCAGTGGGGATACGGCCAGGCACATCTCTCACAGACAGAAGCTAATACAGCCAGCCTGGCTAGCATGCTCAGCACCCAGCTCTGTAACACACATCAAAGCAGGCGCAGTAATCAGTAATCTAACGTCCGGTTTTTTTTGAAATCCAAACCCATAATCACGAAAGAATATCCTACATCAGGTTTTAGCTCTCCTGGACTCCATACTAAAGGTTCTTCCCGTAATATTGCCAGCAGACAAAGCCATGCAGGAGTCTTTTCTTATACTAAGAAAACCCAGGCAACACTGCAAAACAAGTCACTACAGACTCCCCATAACCTAAAGGAAATAAACCGTGACTTCCAAATCAGCTGGACATTTGGAGAACAGCTGCTTACCTGTGCATTCTTCAGCTGTCTCTCCCGTTTCAGGTGACTGTATGACATCTGTTGGCCCTGTAGCCATGATACGGTCACTGAAATAAGAGGAAAACATTGGTTAACTTTTAGTCCACCTTCTGAAAAGGCTATGGTCCCACCCAGCATAAAGAACGAACGTTGCTGGATCCCTTCTGAAACTGCATTCCCAAATGCTTATCACAAACAGGGCTTGCACACTTATTTCGCGCTTCAGTCACAGAGCTTTTCCTAATTTTTCAGTAACGGTTACTTCTCTCGCCAATACTAACAAACCAGTCTCATTTCTCACCAGCACCTCTTTCTTTTCTAGGAAATCAGGATCAAAGTTTGCATTAAATGAAAGAAGCCATTAAACACACCCAACAGAGACTGTAATGCTTCCCAGTCTCAGAATAATGAATCTTTATGAATGCTATCTGCTAGAGAGTGACAGCTCCACGCTACTGTAAAAAACATCTTAAGTAAGAGCTGCACTGCTGAGCATTCATGTAGCAGAGTGTCCTCACAGCAGGCACCAAGCTCGTCTGTCGGTACTATAAAAATGAATTAAGCATCAGCACTGAACCATCATCCTGGGCTACGCTACATTTGTGGAAGCCAATAGATCAAATTTATTTTGGATCCAGTGCAATCAGCTTTTAGCCACAAGCTTTGAAACCTTATCGCAAGCAGGGCTATTGATCAACCAAATTAGCTGATGGCATCATCTTCCTCCCTGATGAAAACAAAAGTTCAGTCTAGTTTTAAGATCATTCAATGTTAACTGGCTCCACTTTGTATTTTCCAAGACTCCTAAATGGGTGTCTGTCAGAGACAAAGGAATTAAGCAGCAGACCACAAGAGTTGCAGGAGAAATGTCAAGTAACAATGGAAATGTGGCAGTTTAGCAGGGCAGCTCATAAATACTGCCCTTTGTTATGGGAGATATCCAAGTGATACATTTACATAGCAGTTCCAGTATGCTGTGCCAGGATTTAAAGAGTAAGAAAACTTTATTAATAAATGAAAATACTCAGAAACAAGCCCTGCTCCCTTTTCTGCATATGCCTTCCAGAATAATTTTCTACCTCCAAGTGGTGTAACAATACTGATCTCAGCAGCAAGCAAGATTACAATTATATATTAATTTGGCCAATCAGTCAACTACTGTATTTTCTTCTGTATCACCCCCACCTCCTCTGATCTGCCAGCTCCAAGGGTACTAGTACTTCAATACGACCTCATGGATACCCCTCATTCTCAGATAACCTTAAAACATAAGGTGCACAAAATCAGAGTTGGAGGCAAAGGGACTGTTGAAATAAAGGCAACAGGCCATGGATGTAACAGACACAAGGCTCCTGCAGAAAAACAGTTTGGAGTAAGCGTTCCCTCTGCTATCGCCACAGACATACAAATTGCCATGCTGCTGTACTGTAGAGAGAAAAGGAGGAGAGGGACTGCTATTTCCTTCTGTTTTAACAGATCATCCGTGAGCTGTGCACAGAGAAGTGTATTAATGCACTGCACTTCCAAACAGTCTCATCCCAACCTGATGAAATCAGTGAGGAAGTCCTTACAAGAGAGCAGGGCTGCCTATGCCTTTTCTAAATAAGACACACTGAAGATGCTTTTGAAACTATTGTTAGACAGTACCAAGAAGCAATAAGAAACAAAGCTTTTAAGATTTTCCCTTTGGGATGATCATTACCATTCAACTCTTCTCCCTCTTTATCCCACATCTCATCAATTACCTCTGGAAATATCTGTATTTCCTGAATATTTTGATTAAAGTGGTCATCAACAGGTTTTCACATAGACTCCTTCTCTGTATTAAAAAGAAATTTGGACCCATTTTTTTCCCCTCAACTCTGTATACTGTGCACATTGGTTCTATTAGACTTTCCTTCAGGGAAAGAACAGTGTATTTGAAATGAAACACCAAGAAAACACTCAAAAAATTTGCAGTGGCAAGCTGGCAAGTCCCCACACTTCAGCTTATTTTCACATAACATATGCAGGCCTGATATTTGGCTCATTTGCACCTCTAATTTCTGCTTTGCCCCCTTAAATAAAATCAAAGCCAGTCACAATGTTGATTGCAAATCCAGCTTTGTTTTCACTGGCTCTACATTTCTTTAAATTACTCCTTCATCTCAGCTGCTCACTCACGATCCTTCCAACCCTTGGAAAGATTTTGACTGCTGTGCTTATAACTGCAAGCATTTATTTCCATTTGGTATATCTTTTTTACAAGTAGAAGTATAATTGCAAAGCAGTTCAGCTCCAAGGCAGTCTCCTTACAGTCAAATCGGCTCCTGCGTTAACTCAGTTTTATAGCTGGGCTTTCTGGGGCTAATAGAGGTCATGTGTCAGGCGCATTAGGAACCTGTGAACGTACCCTATTTAGGGCCTAATGGTTTGGTGCCTTTCTGTACGTGATGACAGTGTCACTACTGCTCAGAGAACTGAAGAGTGACTTGAGGTAAGGAACACCACCGCAGATTTTTCCGGCCTTTACGTTAACTAATATTTAAATGACAAGAAAAAGAATATTTACAACAAAGTGCAAGTTACATCATTAAAAGACTAATGAAATATCTTAAGAAAAGTTAACATTCAGACAACATTTAGACTTCAAATTCTGGTTGCAGTGTCTTGCACTTTACAGAGAACAGCTAGGAAAAGTTCTGGGTAACAAAAGCTAGCCGGGGGATCAATGTAATGGAGAGAAAGAGGATGAAACCCCATCAATAAAAACATATGTGAGTGCACAGGCGCTAACTGATCGAACCCCCAGACATCCACCAGTTGCAGCCCTTAATAACAACTGACAGACGCAGTGCTGCACGTGGTCAGGATGTATCAATAACGTGTTTGTTCAGTTCAATCAGCGGCACGAAACACGTGCACCCTGCGAGCCTTCCCACAGCACTACGCCATCAGACAAAGTTTTAAACAAATACAGTATGTGTATTGATTTTTACTGATAAAAATATCGGTTCAAACAAATGGCCTTTTGCAGCAGCATTTCCAATATTCTTTGGGCCAGGAGATGCTAGAGGACATCCGGAAGAAAGAGCTCACAGAGGGATGAAGGAGATTCTCTCCGCCGAGGCAGGCGGGAGGGTGGGCAGGCGCAGGAGGGCAGCAACAGGTCGACAGCTATGGCCAAGGGGGCAGGCAGGGATGTCAAGTCCCAGCTGCTGTTTGACTCCCACTCGATGTCCAACAGTGGGCATATCTGCCTGTTCCACAACTTCATAATCCTGCTCTTACTCCCCCTTCACACAGCGTTTGCGATCCCTGCATATGCACAGGCTTCCTGCTGCTGAGGTACAGTACAAAGAAGATGCTCGCTCTCTGCTAGACACCTTACAAACCAGGTCTGATGCTGCCCGGTAAGCTTCCGGCGGTAATTCCCATGCAAGGCCTTGGAAAAGACTGAAGGCTTCCCGAGAGCAGCAAGGATCCTGAACACAGTGCTCATCTCTCTCTGCACAGGGCAATGGGCTGGATTATTAAACCTATGAATTAATGAATTACCAGCAAACAGCAAAGAGTTTTCCTGTACAACTGCAATCAAAACAAATTTGGCATGATTGGATCCAATTTGCCATTGGAATTTGTAACGCCAGGGTGTATTTTAAAACACTAAAACTCCTATAGAGTTGCAGGGATTTCTTTACTTTTCAAAGCAGGCAACAGGAGGGAGTTAGCAATCAGCACTGTGCTCATCTGGTCTGATGGTTTAGATATATGCTCCCTGCTATCCTGTACACAACTGTCATTAATAACCCTACCATGCTGAGGAACTAATGAGTCCTGGAAATACTGTCCAGGAACAGGGCAGATACAGTCTTGACGCCCTTTTACAAACCGTCTGGATTGCCCCACAGGAGGAGACAGCGATAGGGCTAACACCGCGTAATCCCAGGGCTGTCTTCTGACCGTTCCCTCTGCTCAGCAGAGTACAATACGTGCACACGTATTAACATGTGTTGCATGCGATCGCTAAAAAGAGAAAAGACAATTCCCTTTCACTGCTTGGTTTGTGTATTCAAAGGCTCCCGGGAAGTTAATGTTGCATGGGACTCAAGTTTTCTCCATGTAACAAAAGCCCAAGACTAACAGAAACGCCTTCTGCTCAGCCTCAGAAGACACACAGCCTCCCCGCTGTCTGAAGGACAGGAAGGAAGACGACGTCGGAAGAAGATGAAGCAGGAGAGTTGGAGATGCTGCACAGTAAGCAAGCCCCTACACTGCCTTTAGTGTTTCTTCAGCCTCAGTCCCATCCTTCTGCATGAGTCTTCTGGAAAACCCTGTGAGAGAGAGTTCCAAGGAGATGCTGACCGCTGAATAGCCTCCTCCCTAACAAATAAATGCTTGAGGAAATTAGGACTCAAGAATTTTATCAGGCACTGCATTTGGTTAGGGTCTTGAGAGCCTAAAGAAGACAAAGACAACTGGCTAAAGAGGTGAAATGTTTGCCTGGAGCTCTGAAAGACCATTTTCCTTCAGGCAACAAACATCATCTGAACACAAATTATGGTCTGCATTTCAGGAAACATGCTTTGCATAGCAAGATGGAGCAACACAGGGAGACTGCACGTGACTCATCCCATCCTCTAGGCCACCACCGTGCAGTCAGCCTCCCCCAAAACACACTTCAAGCTGCAGCAGGGCCTAAGGGAAAGCCCCTCTGTCTTTCCTGAGTGGCTACTTTCGTAAAAACACAGGACGAAAGAAGCTTTAAGATTCAGATCACGTTCTTCAGCAGAAGCAGACTGACAGGTTAAATTTTTACTCTGTCTTATTAAAGCACGTTAGAGGACTTTGTTCTGACAAAATGTGGTTGGTTGCTTTCCTCCCTGGGAACCCTGCAAGCTCAGGAACTATCAATGAACTTGTTAATCCAATGACAGTAAGTGAGCCAAATTCTGTCTCTGCAAGTTCTCCCTCTGCAACCCCACTGAACAGCATTTCAGAGCCAACAGGAAAACAACAGCAGAACCAGCAAGATTTCCATTCAATTTTCAGATCCCCTGAGCTTATCAGAAGCTGAACGAACAAAGCTCCCATTGCTCTCCGTGCAAGAAGCCGAGCAAACTGCACTTCAAGGCCCACATTCAGGGCACACGCTGAACGGTGCCACAAACAATTTTGCTAAAACGGTACTGCACAACATGACGGCGCGTATTGGGATCTGACCTTGCACAGCTGATCTCATCATACTCTTCTACAGCACAGTGTTTCTGGGACAAATTTCCCACAGCCAGTCAGCTTTACCGGAGGACCCCAGCTGGACCATAGCCGTTTTAAGCAGGCATAAGGGAATGGCGCAAACAGCAGCTTACGCTAGGACTCTCATTGCTGCCCCCACTGATAACAGCGAGGGGGGAGCTTACAAAGTTAAAGACGACTGCTCCTGTCATCTCTACGGCAAGAGGGAGAGTTTAAGAAAGTTTAAGGCCCTTTTGCACAGATCGCAAACAACACACTAATAATAGCTATCAGGAAGTCTGGATAAGCAGCCTGACAATATTTAATATCAATAAAAATACTCTCTCCCAGGATCAAACAGCATCAGATAACACTCAGCTCCTACCCTTGAAGAGATATCCAGAGCAAACAACTGTTCACATAAAAGAGACCTACTCACAGCTTCCACACTGCATTCGGACAACACACCCCTCACAGCCCTCCGTCCCAACGCCTTCGCTTCACAGAGAAGGCTTGCCAGAAGACAGGTCCCAACGTGCTGAACTCCTTTTACCTACAGCCTGCTCTGAGGAGCCTGTCTGACAGCGTTTCTGAAGGACTTCTGCTATTCAGCAGTGCCCGGAGTATCATGCGCTGCCCTCCCAGTGAGCATGTGTGTGTAACGCTAATGGAAAGCAGCTGGTGGGCTGAAGCCGACTTTAAAAAAAAAAAGTAACAGGAGGAAATGCCTTTCATACAGTCACACAGGCTCAGTCTGTAATTGTGTGAGAAGCCAAAAGGATAAGAAGGGGGAAGGGCAAATGAGACAAAAAAACGTTCCCAAGCTACTACAGAAAACAGAGTGGAAATGCACATGCACTGCTGTTACCAGTCCAGGACCTGGGAGATGTCCCTGTCCCCTGCATCCTGCCCCATCTCCACAAGACTCACTCCCTCTCAGCAACCCTGTCACTTCCCAGATCACTGCAGAAAGCTCTCCTGGCACGCGGGGACACGACCGCAGCGTGTGTACACACACCCACGTCGGCTGAAACCTGCGGCAGGTACCAGCAGCAGCGTAGCTGCTAGTTTGTGCTCAGCTGGCAAGGCTGAATCTACGTCCAAACTACGATGGCTTTGCAGCACTCGGCACCCACACCAGACAGATTAAGCTATGTCAGGCTTGGTACCTCAAGCAGCCCTCACACCCCTGATTAGTCTGCAGTGCTTATTAGCGTGACCTTGTGCAGTTGCTGCCAGTGCAGGGATCCCTACTGCAAGTTTGCATCTGCCCAGACAACAGGCAGAGCAAAAGGTAAGAAAAATGCTTCTGCTTAGCCTACCCCCAGTAACAATTTATAGCATAAATTTTGCAGTGCATTTCCAGGTCTGCACAAATCAGGAGAAACATGACAGAACCTTGCTCAAATCAAGACTGGCAAAAACATAGTCGCCATGTGAGCACAGGCAAGAGCTCAGCCAGTATTTTAGGCCCAGACTGCCTCCACTGTAAAGCAATGTATATTAACTGACTTTGGTTGAGTTGCACCACGTGGCATCAGCATAGGAATAAGCCCGTGCTTCTCCTTTGTAGTAATTCCTTTTCTTTAAACTACCACTCCAGGGAAATTTCAGGAAACAGCTGGAATGAGGCTCTTCCACTCTTCCTAAAAAGTAAAAGCAGCAGCAAAGTCATCCAGCAACCACACTAAGGAACTAGCACACTGCCAGCAGTAGGAGACCCTCTCAGACCTACTGGACATGGATACATTTTGAACAGTCGCGGGCTGGGGGGGAGGCGGGGGGAGAAGGGGAACATGCATTTAAAATCAACAAGGACATCACCAAGAACTGCCTTGTCAGTTATGGAGTTACACCCAGTAAGCATTACTGCCTTTGGAAACAGTTTCAAGAGTAAAGCAACAGGAAATGTCAAGCCACTATCACTAAACAACAGATGTGCCCCATGCTAGCACAGTCAAGGTGCCAGAGAGCCAAGCATGGGAATAAAAATAAAGCTTACTGTCTCTGCCTCGCCATGTGTAAATTCAACAAATACACTTCCTCTTCCCTTCCCCAAACCTGGATGGTGAGCCTATTTGTCCACTGTTTTCTAGATTATATGTGCACTTTTAACCCCCTCTCCAAACCCCTAATTCATATCGTTCCACTTGTAGCCTCCCAGAACAAAGCTGGATGACTGATGTTCGACCTATGGTGTGAAAGGCCCTGGGAGTCCATGGGCTGCTTCACCAGGGTCAGTGAAAGGTAGCTAAGAAAAGCAGTCTCCTGTCAGCTGGCTTCAGGATGCTCTACAAGAGCTTGAAAAACTGCACGTTTGAGAAAACTCCATGGAAATTGTCTGCATTGTATCTGCATACTGTGAAGGTGACAATCATTAGTTTAGACAGTAAAGTCTTTGAGACAGAATTCATTTTTTAAATATATCCTAGCAGACTGAGACTACTGGACTGGTACTCAGCAGAACTGTCCATTTTCCCTGGCTTTCTCACTGGGTAACAGGGAAAATTATTGGACTACTGAAAGTAGGCAAGTTATTTATTGCTCAGCTTTGAGTTTCTTCACTTGTGGAATCCCAGGGGTCATACTGAAATACTTGGAAAACCTAAGGAGCCCTACAGAGGGGCTAAGCACTACCACCACAAGGGGAGACACAACAGAGTCCCTCCAGTTGACATCACTACAACGTGCTACCACTGTACAAATAATAAATAACAAAAATCCTAAAATTTTACAAGAGTGACCTACATACCTACCGTGCCCCTGTATTTGAATTTCACATTGGTTTCCAAGATCCTATTCACACAAAATCAGGAGAATCGCTGCATCCTAGGCCTGAAAGAAAGAATCTGGAGACCTTTTTAACAAACTAAGCTGTCTGAACATTGCAGGGAAAATGGTGCTCAAACAATAGCAAATTGAATGCCAGAACCGAAACATGTGACCTTAGGGTATGTCAAAGCTTTTTTTTAATAGGGTTTTCCAAAATGGTCACTTATCCCTCAATTTGTGGGTTAAAGAATAGCTTTAGGACAGGAAAAAATAAAAATCAGATAGATCAAGCTGCCCAGGGCACATCTGATTCCAAAAGGATTTAATATAGACATTTAGTGCTCAGGAATTCAAACTGCACTGAAAAGAGAAGAAGCTAACAGAAATCTCCAGGGCTAACTGTACTATAAATGTTCACTTTGAGGATCAAACTGTCATAAAAACAGTCAGCCATCTTTTGGCTGTAAGAGCAAATAAAATGCAGGCTTTGTGGTCTCAGAAGCTGTCTTTGGCAGCGAGGTCAGGAAATCTCTCTTCAAGTCCCCAAACACTGTTGGGGCAACGTCTACTGCCTGTACACACAGAGAAATAAAAGCAAGGCCAGCTCCTTCCTATGTTGAAACACACTGTGTCTGGCTGGAGAAACCCCAGGAGCTTCCACTGCCTGTGGGTATTTCTGGAATTCAGATCCCATTTTGGCCGCTGGTCTTAGCCAGAGCCACGGGAAGGCCTAGGGCAGCTTCTAGGCTTACAAAAGGAGCTCTTCTCCTCGAGCTCCTTTGGAGTTTGAGGGTCTCCCTTCCTTGCTTTTAGGGAAACCTTCTGCTGTCCATGCTCCTCTTTCCTGGCTGCTCCCTCTGGAGCCTCAAGTTAGCAAGCTCCCGAAGCGCCCTTTTAACTTGAAGCACATGAAGGCCCCTTACAGCCAAGGGAGATCATTCATGTGTTTAAACCAATGCCTGAGTCATCTCTCTCCCAGAAGTATTTACCGACTTTTCTCTTTAGTGTGAGCAGCCGCTTAAAAGGGATTCTGCGTTTCTGAGATTCCAGCTACAAACACCTCTCTGCAAGTCACACAAGCCTCAGCATCCCCAAAGAAGTTGTAAAAGGAACACGTGGCCCATGCTTGCAACTTCATGTTCATTATGTTTAATTTTTCAGACTTTGGGGCAGTCAAGAGACGTAGGAACTCAAATCCCTAACCCCAAGAAGCTGAGGGTTAAATTCAAATGGGAATTATAATGCCCAGGAAAAAAACATTTAAGCTAGCAAAGAAGGAAGCAGGGGTGGGACTCCCCGTTAGAGTAAATAAACAGAGCCAAAGTAAGAAGATCTGCGCTATTGCTGGTTTGCACAAATGGAGTATCAAACTGTGTTTTGAAGAAGGCAATAGCACCAGGGAGCAGAGCGGGTACGTAACAGTAGAAAGTCCCAGGAGGGGAACAGCAAAGACAGCAAGGGCTGCAAGAAGGGTATTGACAGCAGGGCACTGGGGAAAAAAATCATACGGGGACCGACATCTGTAAGGTCTTAGCAGGCCAAGGGCTACAAGGAAAGAAGGTAGCAGTAAGACAGATTGCATTTTTTGAAGGAAAACAATGAAATTTCAACTTCTGGAACATTCTTTTCACAAAACTGAGAGGATCAAAAGTGGTTTGATTGCTGTAGTGAATCAGCAAACAAGTCCTCTGCACCTCCTTCAGATTTTTATTGTCCCCCATATACAGACAGTTTGATGATTAACACAACGTCCACATCATATTCTGCGCTAGAGTGTTCAAAATACATCCCATTTGCCTCTGAACTTCCCTGTGGACCAGAACTATGTTGTTAGATGAGTGACACTTAGAAGGCCTGCCAAATGCGCACAGTTACCTTTCTTAGGATGAATAAGCATAAGTGAATTCATCATGAATAAAAGTCAAACATTTAGTTCACTAATTAGCACCAGATCCCTGGAACTCTGAGGCCAAAAGAAACAACCACCACAAAAATGTGAAGCTGGAATGCCGCCTTAACTCTGGCATGGATGGTTAAAAAGCAAAATCAGGCGTCTTTGCACAGCAAAGTTATCCTGCTTTGACTGAAATCGCTTCCCCCTCGATGAAGTGACACCCCCCAGTGACATCCCCCAGTGAAGTGACATCCCCCAGTGACAAAGATACCAAGGGGCTACAGCATCATTACACAATACACTACGCCACAGGATACCTTGGTGCCACTATACCTACAGATACGCAGCAGCATGCACTGGTATCACGATACAGTTAAAAAATGAATAATGTGTGTGTGGCCCAGGCCTCAACTTTTTCCTGTACAGCATGTTTGAAACGCGGAGATGTTCGCACAGTCCTGACTCTTAACACAGTGATGAACTGTGACAGCTCAGCATCTGCAAGCAAACCCTGACAAGATATTAAATGACCGACTTTAAACAGTGACTCCCACAATGAAGCCATGAAGGGCCACCTGCTCTCTCAATACAAATATCTATTAATAATAAAACAAGAAGATATAAAAAGATCTGCAGTTAGTATTTGCTGTATTCAAAACACTGGCTAACTGCTTGACCCATAACAGTTTTACCAAGCTTGAAACTGCAACAGATTTAGCTCAAACCTATAAACTTACATGATTTTAGAGTGGAGCTTTTGGTACGCACCTATGCAACTTGTGCTCAACTGTTTAACAGCAGTAACCCTTAAGAGAAAACAAAACAAAATCAACCTTCAGAATTACCTCATCATGAGAATTGTTGCCTGTCTCCCCTCAAGCAGATTCATCTCGGAGTTACCCAAGTTTGGCTGATAATCAGCTCCAGCTGCTGTACACCAGCTCACTTAGGTTATCTACTGAAAGCACAGCTTGGATCTAGTACATTTTTGTCATAAGTATCTATAGCCAAATTTCCGCTTTTAAAACCAATTCTAGGTCTTCACATCACAGCTTTAAATTTTCAAGGATCCTCTGTACAAGGAGGAAATGACAAATTAATCTCTCCAGATGGCTGGAAGAGTACAAAGCTAGACAATGAGCAGTAGAAGTTTCTGCTTAAGGGAGAGAACAACAGGCAAAATTATGACAAGATGTTTTCATGGCTCAGTCTAGTAAAATAAGGTAGACAAAAAACTGACAGCCAAATGGTGCATAAGAGTGAGAATCACGTCCAGAGGATTGTCCCAAACCGAGAAGTTTCTGCTCCAGTGCAAGAGAAGTAGGATAGGCAGCATTAGAGGTGCTCACCCATCAAATACTCAGTACCTTGGTGGTGGGGAAAGGGCTGCTCTGCTGAAGCCAAGCAGAGGGGCACGCGTGCCGGGATTTCCTCTGCTTACAGCCAGCCAATGCACCACATCGCTGTGGCTGCTAAAATCAACACTGTCCAGAGAGGAGTGTGAACAGCGTGAGAAGGACTGGGAGAGGTGGAGTGACTCGCTGGCCATCCTAAGCCTCAGCTGAACTTCTTGCACAGAGATGACTCAAATGGAATGAATCAACAAATAGAAAGAGCTGATCTTTTGGTTAATAATACAACACTATTGTACTGATCGTGCCCAGCCGCCTGCAGTACCACAGCTCCACCATCGCCTGACTGCTTTTGTTCACCCTCTCCATTTATACTTGTGTGAGAAAATACAGTTTAAGTTTATACACATGTAATACCAGGCAGGGCGGTGAACAGTCCCTGTGGGCAGAAGACAAAATGCCCACCAATCGCCACATACAGGAACAAGCTCAAAAGTCGTGTGTTCCAAGATTACCCGAGAGACCCGTACTGCCTGGGGAGTCCTTTCAGCTCAGCTCAGCTCACCCTCTCTGACTTGGCTCCGGTTATGGGAACTCTCCGCTTTCTACAAAAGCACACCCCTTTTCCTGTTCAATGCTTCGCCCCTTGCTTCCTCTGTAAGCCCTTTCTCGAAATCTGCTGTTGTCGCCTCTGTCGGGATCCAAGGATTCTCTCTGCTCTGGTGAATGTGCTTTCCTGGATAGGAGCCACCTTCTATCCTCAGATGTTTTCATCTCAAAAAAAGCCACAGAAAAACCGTTAGTGAGTGACTCTTGTCCTCCCTGGGAAATAATGTGTTGAAGAGGTGTACAAAAAAGACAAGTAAACAAACATATTTGTTTGCAAGCATTTTATCTCACCAGAACTGATCGGCTGCACAGACAGACCCCAGATCACCAAGGGGCCGTGGCAGTAGCTCCAGTAAGTACTGCTGTCGGGTGCCTGCCCCAGCTCTGCGGCAGCACCCACTGACTCCAAACTGCACTGCCTCCTGACGGCTGCCTTCCTAAATGAGCCTAGGGACTGCTGAGGAGCCAAAGCCAGGTATGCAGGGGGACGCTGCAGACGGGGATGGCCAGGGAACTCGGTGTCTCACTTTAAATGGTCCGTGAGCCCTGGAGAGATGCTCTCGGGGCTCCACGTCTAAACACGTGCCCAAGAGCAGAACTTCGCGTACTGTGGAGAGTCGGCAAACACAGCTACTTGGGCCCCGCTGTGATTTCGTGGCTCCGAAAGGCAAGGGATGCCACAGGAAGCGAATGAGCTGCTGACAGAGAAGAACCAACAGTTTTAAACTGCTTCCCTTCCCCATAGCGCCAAGTCGCTACTTCAGTAGCCATCAACTGTGCTTTCAACCCCTTCCAGTTCACTTGCTGGTGTCCAAGCTAAAACAGCAGCTGTTTGCTATGGACAGGGAACCAAAGGCTCTAAGGAGCTTACATAGATAAAAAAGCTGTACAAAATGTATTACGCACCTAGGATGCAGGGACTCCTAGCGCTCCCTCCCCTGTGAACCCCTCCAATAAGCAGGATGGGGCCAAGGGAGCAGGAGGGGAGGGAAGGGTGCAGACAACAGCCATCTCGGCTTAGTTCACTCTCAGCCAAGCAGGCAGCACTATCCCATCTTTGCAACAATCCCAGCAAACTCTGAAATCTCTTTCTGACGCTCATCTAAACAGGCAATAACACAAGGTACAGCAATAAAGCAACAGCACCTAATCCAGTAAACAAACTTCACCAAAAGGCATGGTCATAACATAATTTAAACTATGCAGTGTCTTTCATCTCAGACAAGCTAAACATGTATTGAAAATTATACTGATACGTCCCTTGATAAACTGCTTTATCCAAATGCTGAACTTGCGTATCGGCATTTCTTGACAATTTTGGACTGCAAATAAAGAATACAGTACCCCATTAGAAGCGTAGAGATTGGCACAGCAGCACACATCAAACTGAAATATGTCCATAATTCTGGGACTGCTTGTGAAAGGCACCATGAAATCTGGAGTGACCACGTTAAATACAGATCAGTTAAATACGTTTTCTTATAGTCTGTCATAGAAACCATTTCTGAGCTGGTATGCGAGGTCTTCGGCCAAATATTTTATATAACTTTTAACATACTGTATTTGTCTTTGGAAATTGGCAGTTTGCATTGACCATCAGTGAACCTTATTATTCAAGCAACCACATTTTCAGCTCACAACTCTATATTTGGCTGGTATCAAAAACTGAAAGACAGTTATGAACAGATTCCTTCACAAGCTTTAGAAAACTGCATCGCTTCTGGCCAGAATTGATAGTCTTTTCTGACATCATACTAGGGCCAAGCACAACACAATTTTTCAACACGGATGAGCTACAAAATTTTTGGAAGAACAACAATCTGGGACTATGCAGGTTGCAGGTGCTCTTCAAAGAGAAATATGAAAGCAACCTACCACTTTTATTTCAGTGGAGTGGCAGCCACACTTGGGGCTGTGGTGAAGAAGTAGCCGGATAAGGCTTTGGGTTGTTTTTTTCCCCCTATGTGACATCTCATAAAAAGAGCATGAACAAAGCAGAGGGGTAGGACACACTGTGGCAAGATCAGATTCAGACAGACACTGTTGCAGTGCACAAAGGCAGAGCCTTTGCTTCCCCTTGCAAAACGTGGGGGAGCGCAGGTAGATGTGACAGCAGCAGAGCAGAGAGCTACTCAGGGCAACTTTTAAAATAGCCCAGGTGCTTTAGCTAGAGCCAGCAGCTCACAGCCCTGGACGGACCCTCTCCCAGCTTCTGGGGCAGGTTTTACAGCCTGTGCTGAACTCTGTGCTGCTTTGGCTAAATCACTGCTGGTACCCAAGCCAACAGTTTAAAATATAAAAGTCACTTCATTCCAGAATAACTTTCATTCACAAAGCAAACTAACCGCTCCAGGCAGAAGGTCCACGTGAGCGTTTGGGGAAGCTATTCCAATGACCCATTTGTCCAGAAAGACAAACTCTTCATGTCAAACTCCCAACAAATTTCATCCAAAACTAATCTCAGGTGCCAAACATCACTTTTACTTAACATCTTAGACTCATTTTAACTGCCAATAATCACAGCCAAAGCAGCATATAAAATCTGTAAAGACTGCCAAGTATTAATAGCTGCACTAATCTACTTGGGAACTTATCACACGGCTGAAACAACACGTTGAGGAATATAATCTGAATAGACACCCAGTGCTGAGACCTAACTAAAGAGTAACAAAAAAGAAGAATTTGTTGGAGAAAACAAATTAATTCTTATTAAAGAGGTGGAGATCCACCAGAAAAGAAGTGATCATATGCCTTGTGAAAGAAGTCTCATCTACTCATCCTTTTTAGCTTCTCCCACCTTTCCAAGTTTGCTTTAAGCGCGTTAGATTCTGGAAGACATTGGAGAAAAACAACTTAACGTAAATGAAACAGCGTAAATTGATTTTCCCTGTCAACACAATAAAATACAAGTGCCAATCCCTCTGCCTTCATCAGGTCTCATTCTCAGGGTTTTTGTTAGTTGTGATCACACCCTCCTTCTTCATCTAAGGTAGACTTACTTCCCAAATATTTAGATCCCTCTCAGAGACACTGTTAGGAAATTCAAAGGAGGAGAAGAGTCAAAATGGGATGAAAATGCTAACTGAAATCCAATAGGAATTGAGTGCCTTTGAAAATCTGTATTTCCATCAAATTAATATGAGACAATTTGGTGGTATGAAGGATATAACCTTTAGGAGAGGGAGAAGGAGAAAGAGTTGAATTGACGGCTTCATTTTTGAACTGGAGTTTTTTTCCTCTGCCAACCAGGACTTCATCCATCCATTTAAATGTCATAATTAATATCTTAAGCCTCAAGATACTACTTTGTGAGCCTTTTCACTGTGAATTTTCTCTCTCTTCAGTCCTATCCTGTATGCAAGAATAGAGCCCTCTACAGTCTGCTGATGAAAAACATTATCAAAAACCACTGCTCAGCTTTTGCAGCTGAGAATTTCATTCCATTCCTTAGCAGGGAGAATGTCCGAGGGAAAAATAAAATGTGTCTTCATGGTTGTTTAAAGCACAAATACAAACGCGCATTGTCCCATCCTCTTCTCCCTTTGCAGCCTGCTCCAATAGAACATGACAGTGAAGCAATCAAAATATTTATTTTAAATAAAACCAAATCTCTCAACAGGGAGCAATCACAGCAACAAACCTCAGGTTGCTTATACAAAAACTGAGCACATCAAGTTCTCAGAGAGTATATAATGTCGGGTTTGTAGCAGAGCATTTTTAAAAGCCAATGTGCATTTCTGTATTTCTCTTTTTATTTGTTAACATATAATCAATGTAGCTAATCAGTAAGGAAGAGGGTATTTTCCCTCTTGCTATAATTAGACAAGAAAAGGTTCTTAATTCCTTTGTCAATATTTAGTGTTTGCCACGGTACTTACACCTGAAGGAAAAAACCTGCTCAATTTTCATTAGTTTGGTTTTTCAGTCAGAACTGATTCTTTGCACTTTTGTACTCAGAATGGTACTTCGGGATCAAGGCATAAGCACTTTGTTCAGAGCTGCTGATGCAGTAGAACAGAGACTGAATTTTAAAGTACCCACTAGGCTCGGCTCACTTTGGAAAGGTGGAGGGGAGGGCTCAGCATCACACTTACTTTTTACTTTTCAGGCAACTGTAGAATCCAGCCATGGTCCTTCCTGGGAGGCGTACGTGCATTTAATTCATCCTTGCGCGTGGATGCCAGCACAAAGATTCTGCAGCTTCGTATCCTGCTCACCAAATGCCCGCACACACGCTCAAGAAAGCCAGCATGCCGATGCAATTACTAGCCAGATAAAGTTCCTGATCTGAGGCCCTCAGACTCTGCTGAACTGGGTCCAAGGAGGGCTGTGCTTGTTCCATAAATGGTTACGAATTGTTAACTCCCCCTTTTCCTGTCTCCTTCCAGCTCTTGGTAAGCACAGCATCCTAAGTGTAAAATACCATATGGCATTTGATTCTGTCTCCCTGTGGGACTAATGAGAAGCTTGGTTGTAATTAGGATGTGAAGAAGCCCCGAGGAGTATATTGTTAAACAGAAAAAGGCTACAGAAAATACTTGCGACATGGCTGAGATAACCGTTAAAAACTGTAGTCATTCTCCAGCACGTAAGGGGTGCATGGGACCTTCCAGAAGAGTCATTATCCCATCTCTCTGTAAATCACAATCTATTCTAACAAGCCACTCTGCACATTAGGTGCCACGATGCACCGAAGAGTACTGTTCCCTTGTTACTCACAGCCACGGCTAAGGGGGCCCTCACTGACTGTGGAGGGAGGAAAATGCCCACCATTTAATGCTGGGTTGCAGCTACGTTCATTGGGGTGACCCAAGGCTTGGGGACAACCTAGCTGCACACATTTCTGATACTACATTGCATTAAATTCATATGCAAATGAATTTGCATAAAAGAGCAGTTAATGACTCCTCTTGAGGTAAAAGCGGAGAGGTGAGGCAAGATATCGCGTGTGCTGCCTGCACACAACCGGGGAGCATCAGCAGCCACCAATAAAGTGTTAGCCTGTTCCTGTTACATGCCTTGGTAAGAATCTCAGCTTTTGATTTAAAAAAATGCATGCATATTTTAATGCAGTAAAGTCGTACTCTCATAATTGGAAAGGAAAGACACTGACTCCTGAAAGATCAGAAGAAAACCACACTTATTCATATTTCTCAGCTAGCACATGGTATTTGAATACTTGGGTCTGGCAATACAGCAAGAAGGAGTACTGTAAGAGCATTCCTAATGAGCGTCTCTTAAAAGTGCTGACTAGCAAGACTAACTCTAAGGTGGACCAGTTCTTCTGGACTACTAGGAAAAAATATTTTAACAGCTTTCTCCTCAGAGAAACATGAAGTTTGAGAAACGCAGCTTGGAGGAGGTCTCCTGCAGCCTGGCCTAGGAGTCCCCTAGCCCCCTCTGTTAGAGCAGTTTCATAATGCTGTAGAAACTTGAAAACTATGAAAGGACAATTCCATTTCTTTATTCTCTGTGAAGTCCCGTATATAAAGGAAAGACACATCACACAAATGTCAAATGACAGTAAATGCATGGCCATCATAAACAGGAACAAAATCATATTTAAGTTCCCACTTAGCAGAAAAGAAAAGAGAAAGCTTGTATATACAGCCAAGTTTAACGTTTTCCATAGAATAACTGCAAATCAAACCCGGCCTCAAGAGGACAGTTTTTCTCTGTCTCTGGAAAAGACAAAGTAAAAGTGCAATAACAATAGTTACAGTTTTACCTAAATGAGTTTCACTGTTGTCCTGAATTACTGCATTTGGCACAATGACACCATGCTGAACTCCTAACTCAAAAAGGCAAAGGCTAGCTAGCAAGCGCTAGCCTCCACCCAGCAGAGAAAGCCCACAAAAAAGGTCAACATCAAGACTACGGTTATAGGGTAACAACCACCAGAAGGAATTCCCAGAGATTACTAGGGAAACGTTCTGACTGGCTTGAGGTACAAAACCTTGGATGCAGGATTTCATCTGAAATCGGACTGGCATTTAGTTCAGAAAATGCTGCCAACAGAAACATTTATAGTAAGAAATAAAGGAAACCTCATCAGAAAATCACATTTCAATTTAAAAGCAAGAGAGATCAAATGGCACAAAATCCAGTGGGAAGGCCCAATCCCTAAGTCCAGTGGAAGGGTGTAATCCTCATGGCTTTGGAAGAATGTCATCATTTTAACTGGTGTAGAATGGGGCCCACAAGCTTCAAAAGATGAGATTTTTTGCTAACATGAAGCAGATTCCCCCTCTTCTACCCACTCAAGATCTGAGCTTCACCTTCAGAATATGTTTTCTTTTGGGTTTTTTTTTTGTTTCACGTGTTTGTTTTTGGTCTTGAAATTACTTACTTGAACATGTAAATCTTCATCTGTTAGTTTTCATTTAGGCCAAATACAGTCTTGTTCCCAGGAGCTGGCAGTTTAGCAACACACATTGCACCATGCACAAAAACCCTTACTTTCCAAGAAACATAGACTGGTAAACAGTCATTAAAAATAATTACCTCACCTCAGGATTTAATCCTTTTTGATTCTCTGTCTTCATATCAGTTTCAAAGCCACTTCACGGTAGAATTTATTATTTATTGCTCTGATTCTTCATCATTAGCACAGCTCCAAATGGCTCCACATTGAGCTTTTTGAGTACAGATGTGAAATCTTGCATGTTGGTAAACATCATGGCTCTAATTTCATGGGCAAATCAGTGCAGGAAAGCAGTTACGTGATGTACCCAAAGCTGTGTAGCCAAACAGCGGCAGAGCTGCCACTAGCTCTTCTGCTCGTCAAGTACTAAAACAAGCCGAAGTGATGAAGGGGTAGCGGCACAGCTTCCCCAGCGAGTTAAACTTCCCGAGTTTCTTAACTCCTCCAAAGGGAATGAGGGAGGCAAGTCTGAGCAAGGCTCAGCAACCCAGTCTTTGAGAAATGCTTGCACTAAAATACGTCCTGAAATCTGAGAGAAAGTTATTTGTGTTACAGGCACTTTTACCTGTATCGTTGCAAAAAAGACTTTTTCAAAGTAACCAACAGCAACTAGTAATCCAGTGGGGGAAACTCGAAATGAGCTAGAAACACTGGAGTGTTTCCACAGTCACTTCCTACAACATATACACGTACACAGGGTACATGCCAGCAGCCTGACAGCAGAGGTGCTAGGAGATGCACACACCACCAGCAATTCAAAATATGTTTTGTGTCCAACAGATCTACTGCTTTTCTTGTAGCCTCTTGCAGCTAGATCTCTAAGGATTAATCAAATCCTTGCCTCCCCTGCTCTCGGCTAGCAAACACTTCACACTCCTCAAAATGTCCATTCGAAGCGGGCTGTGTGTGCAACCAGGGCACATACGTTACACAGTGCCAAGCAGCAGGGACGGACCGGAAGATGTCATGCCGTTGGGAAATCACACGATTCACCAGCCATGTTTAAATGTGGCTGTTTGATTAGTTATCTGTTTATTTTCAAAAAGGGATGAAAGTGTCATGTGAATTTTTCACCAAGCAAATACTGGGGCAGGTGTGGAAAACCTACAGCAAACTGACAGACGCCAGCATTTCGGACTTCCAGTATATTTTGCCACCTCTGAGCTGACTTCCTATTCAAAGGGCAGACTTTGGTCTCTCATTTTTAGCCATTAGCCTCTTCAAAAATCCAGGTTCATTGCCTCTCTCCCAAACATTTCTGAAGTCCTGTTTTGTCTGCATTCTTAGTCTACTAAGTTTTGCTGTTGTGAGAAACACAGTTATCTATCAGGAGTGAACTCACTGGAGCAGCTCTGCAGACCACCCCCCATCACTATGGCCATGGGGCGAGCTGTCACATTTACCTATTTATAAGCACATGGATTTTATGCAATGAAGATGTTGGGTATTTCCTACAAGCAAGTTGCATGTGGACCTCTAGTAAACATTTTGCAAAGTTTGCCTACGTTGTGCAAGGACACGTCAGGCAGGGGTCTCCCAGGAAACATTCATGGGGTCAGAGCATGAACCACCACGCAGGCCTAGGAGTCGAGAAACACCCTGGTATGCATCTGTGCAACCTAGTGAGCAGGTTGGTGTGGGTGCTGCAGCTTGCACACCGGCAGCTAGTCCACTCCCCAACGGGGTGGGCTGCCGATGCTTCTTGTTCTGGGGTTACATGAAAAGCATCAGGTTGCGGAGCAGGCAATGGGGCTGGATAAACTGAAGTAACTAACTCTCCTCCTCTCCACGTTTCCCAGCTACTGCTTACCTGAGCACCACATGCCCTCCTGCATCCCTTAATGCAGCTGAAGCTACGCAGCCGCACAGACCCCTCCACTCCTTTTAGAGCAGGGCTGTCCTACCCTGAAACAACTGACATTTTCTATTCATTTGTGTATCTCTGAAAAAGTAACCCTGTCACTGTCTGGACATCAAATGAGGTATCTGAGGTAAATCTAGCAGCTGAATCCAATTCTAGCTTCCAGTCCTTGTGTCTTTGCCAGCAGGCAAAGTCGTCTATGTTAACTGAGAACTTTCAGACCAGATTTTACACTGCACTTGATCTTGCCTAAGTATTTATAAAAATGTGACGTTCCAGCTGAACTGCATGTAGAGCACTCCTTCCATTATAACCTGTAATAAATCCTGTACAACAATCTAACTGCAACATTGCAAGTCACTCTCTCCATAAGTCATACCATGGTTCTCGTGCATTCGGAGCGCCGATTGCTTAACTGTGTGCTAACATAAACGTGACTATTAAGGAAAAGCTTTCCTGAAGCAGAAACAGATTCAGCTTTGTTCCAAGGGAGATTCCCTGGCTGGCAAATGGGCCTGTCTTGGGGATTTTTAGAGAAAATCATTCATTACTAAAGAAACAACTAAACATACATAACTGTTAAAAGCTGCGGTATCAGAGCTTTAAACAAACTGGGCTGGAATTAAGCACAGTATTCCGCAGAAAACAAAGAAGTCGAGATAAGAGGATTTCTGCCTTTCAGAGTTTATACATCCATCTGTGATTAATATTAGGAGGAAAATGAGGGTCAAATCCTATCTCTGAAAGTAGAGAGCATAGCCAGGGGCCCCTCTAACTGTGCACTGTACCAGCTTTTTATTTATGTATTATAAGCCTGAGGAATTTGTCATGATGCTTGCTCTGGGGTCTAATTGCTGTATGTTAATCTAATTATGTCTATTTTTACACTTCGTGTGCCATGTCTGGGGCTTGGGGCTCTTTTTTTTTATTTTTTTGTTATTCACTGTTGGAGGAGTTTCTGCAAGCTCCTTCAATAAAAATAATATTTTAAAGAAAGCAGCAATACGTATAATCTCTTTGATTCCAGTGTTTGGTAATTCTGAGTATGAATCATTTCTTGCAGTTTACCACAAACACACCATCTCCACCTCTGAGGAAGGAGTGAAGATAAACTTTGGCATGTCGTATCCAGTGCATTACTGAATTCTAAAATACTGCCGAAAAGATACTGGTGTTCTAAATCTGTCTAAAATCTCTCTAGTCTGTGCCTCCTTTGTGTCCTCACAGTCAAACATGAACTCTTCCTGGATTACGTGGAGATGAAGGTCAGGCCATGTGTCATTCAAAAGGTAATTTCCCCTAGATTTGCAACAGGATCACAGATGTAACCTCAGAGTCAGAAAACATAAATTGCCAAACAAGTAATACAGAGAGAGAGACAGACAGACAGAGAGCGAGAGAGAGAGAAGTGTTTGTTCTGCATTTTACAAATTTACAAGGATTGATTTACATATAGATATGTAATTTATTTACAGAGAAAATACCAGCATCCCTGTATATGCAGATAAAATAGCCAGGATGTACTGCCTCTCACGTATCTGCTTTTTTTCACACAAGATCATAAATCTAAATCTAAGTTTTTAATGAGTCTGAATGAAAAGTGCAATACTTTTGACACAGTGGAAGAGCTTGGTATTTCCTGGAAAAATACTAGCATGGTCAATATTTTATATACTGGGAGACTGTGGTTCTTTTGTCTAAGGGCGGAGAGTGCAGAAGTTGAACAAAGGAGCTCTATTTCTACACATTCTGACTTAAGAAAACACCATGTTAAAAAATATTAAGTTCCAACGGCACAACTTTCCTTCACGGTGTCCAGGCAGACACCAATATGCAAGACCATCTGGAAAGAAATGTGAGAACACAGTATGTAGCTACAGACACATGGATCATTGCCTAGTCTAGATGTAGAACATCAGAGGTAACAGCTACGGAGTCTAAACAAATATCCTGAGATGATTTGAATAAAGAATTGTGTTCCTACACCCCATTCTTCCCAAATCCACCTCTAGGGATAGATTCAGTCAATGTCCTTGCAATACTCTCGCCAAGCTCCCTTGGAGACAGATCAGACCTACGTTGCCACTAATGCTTGTGCTTGAAATAGCAATCAAGTTTAACAGCTTCCTATGTATATTAGTTTTCCACTAATGTAGACCCACCTCTTCGACAGAATCACTTCTGTACAGGTATAAGCAAGAGAAGAATTAGGGACCCACACATCTGGAATAATACTCCTAAAACCATCAACATCCTGAATTTCAACTGCCACTGAAATAAAAATTCAAAAGCAAGATACCACCTCACTGGCTGTCAGCTGACGTAATAATATGGGAAATCATAGAAGCACAGTCCTGGGGAAAAGGCTGCCTGACTCCAGTGCCTGCAAACACAAGGCTAAAGATAAAGTGACCGTTAACCTCCAGAGAAGGGCAGTGAGGTCCCAGAATGTCCTGCATGAAGGCTTTATTGCTCCAAAGGGAAATGAGCAGAAAAATAAAAGTGAAGACTGCATATTATTGACATTTAACTCAGATTCGTAGGCAACGGTAATATCTTGCCTGTTTTGTTAGTTTCCCTCTGTATAAAGGCAAAAGCATTGAATCTGAGTCATTTCATAAACTGCAAAATTAAGTAGTACATCTTGAGTAATAACAAATTACCTACCAGTACCTGATATCTGCTCGATTAATTACAAGCACCAGACCCTAGACCCCTTCTGCAAAGAATATAGTATTACTCCATTCTGCAGATACAGCTACAGCTGGGAGAACCAAGGCAGAGTAATTCAGTGACTATTCCAGAAACCATAAACTAAAATGAAGCCAGAGTTCCTGGTGTCTGGAACTGCGTTTAGATCATGAGTCTTTCCCCATCCTCCCTCGCCCAACAAGGACAGACAGAAAGAAACTATAAGAATAGGCACTCTATAAATATCTAAGATAACTTTAAGTTCACCAGCGAGCCTTCAGCTGTGGCAACTTTTACAGGATCACTGGTATCAAAACTCTGAGTTAAATTAGAAATCAATGACTCCACCTCACGATTTAGCCCCTTCTATCCATAGTTTTAAAATCATCACATAATAAAATATACCTCACACTGAGCCAATTTCACCAGAACAGTCCCACACCACAGCAGAGTTCCTTGCACAGCAGCCCAACGCATTACTCGGATTCAAGTTCTGGGAATCTTTAAATATCCGCAGCTTGTTCCCAATTGTCTCTTAAATATGTTGGCATTGTTCCCATGATAATGAGAAGGGAAAACATCAAATAAATATCCAGAGGCAGGAAATATGCTAATTGCAGAAGAATTTTCCCTAAAACTGTTGAATAAACTATGGTTCTGAGTCACCGAGTCTCTTAATCATATGCTTAAATTGGATCTCTGCTTGGTCCTTTCCATTCCAAAGGGTATAACCACAGATCTGGGCATATACTTAAGTAATGTGCTGAGCTGATAGGTCTACCTATCATCCCCAGATCAGATGTATCTGAACAAGCTGCAGAGTCACGGACAAACTTAAGTCTAATGCCTTTGTATCTTTCTGCATTACCATGGGGATTAGGTGATACCTACAGCTTTCCTAGCACCTATGTAAGACAACAAACTCAGATCACAGAGACTAATATAACTGATATTGTCTGGCATAGCATCAACTGAGTCCTCAAGGGACTCTATCACCTGGAGATAAGCTAGCGTGAAGTCCAAAGACTAGGTATGCTTGTTCTGCACTCACAGGCAGCTCCTTTTTGTCACAAAAATACTAAGCAAGCCTTCAGTTTATTAAAGACTGTTCATATATAATTACCTGAGATAAACGACAGTCTTTCCTTGATTCAGATTTCTTGCTTTAAGCTGATTTGTTGTAAGAACCTTAGCATTTTAATGCATTTCCTTGTATAATAAGACATAATTTTAATAACTGCAGAACCCACAGCTTTAGGAGTTTAGCACTCATTAAATCCACTCTTTAGTCATCACAGTAGCAACCAAGAAATAATACCTACAAGACAGATCCCAAGAAATAAAATGTGCATTAAAAAATAAACGCTTAAAGAAGCACGTGCTGGCACTTAACAATTTGTGTATAAACAGCCTAATGTTCCTCTGCTCGTGGTATCATTATTGCTCCTAAAGTCTTAAGAGTAAGCAAATATGTTGCACTGTGGTTTTGAAATTCACTCTCTGACATGGAATTGCTGCATGCTATGTCACTTTCAAAAGACCCGAATATTTAAAACTTTAAAAGCTTTATGCTTTTAAGCACAGGTAAGGTCTTTCTTAATACATCTGCAAAGAAAGAGTGAAGGATTTTGGAAAGAAGTGTCATTAGTATTGTACAGAAGGCCTTACTGAAACGGGATCTCCAGCTGACTTGACTTTTCTAATGCATGGGAGGTTTTCTATGCCCATTCTCTGTAACATCATGTTCCCATCTCCCTTTTTTTAACTGAGATTTAAAGAGTCAGTTATATAAATCCATAAGCTCCCTATGACGTGTTAAACTGTCCCCTGGTAGACTCGATTATAACATATAGCTTGAAAAAGCAACAAAATCAAGGAAGCACCTTTCACACACACTCCCAGCTTGTGGCATGTTCCTGGATAATTATACTATGGGAGTACAGTTAAAACTTACAGAGAAGCTCTTAGACCATTTCTCAGATGTTATGTAAAGCGCACAACCTACCTCCCCTGCCTTCCTTCCCTACCCTTTCACTTCCCCCTACTAATGTAAAGAAACATACCACAGAAAAAATTAGATATAGGGTAAATTCAGGAGAATTCAAAAACCTTGCTCCTACTCTGAAAGGAAATAGGATGAGACAATGTTATTTTTTCTAAACCTTGCTCCTCCCTGTTGTTACCAGTGCTTAGGAATATAAAAACGGTCTCTTGAACCACCGGGACAAAATTCATCCTGACATAGCGAGGGAGAGCGTTAGACCCCTGCTATCTGGCTGCAGTCACGCACAGCGAGTCAGCAAAAGCCCTGGGAAAAGGCACCAGTTTGCCAGATACCACGGTCCAGCGCAAGCCAAACATCCCCAGATCACATGGTACGGGCTGCAACTATAGCTCTCCTAAGCTGAAAAAAAAAAAAAGCCTAAAAAAAGCACTAAAAAAGCAAAGGATCAACCAAACTACAGCAGCATTAACCCCCTGAGTGCTGAGAGGTGTCCTTCCCACTTAACCCAGTGCAATACAAAAATGTTCTTGTAAGGTGTAAACTGGGGGAAAGGAAAGGTCACACTCTGCTGCAAACTACTGCAACCTGTTCTGGCAAATTTTTGCAATAATATTTAGTAGACTTCTAAGAATGATGACAGTAATTACTAAATATCAATTAAATTTAAGAGATACATGTTTGGCAGAAAGAAGAAAGGGCAGAAAGAAGAAAGCAGACAAAGATCAGGTATTTTGAAAGATAGGGTGAATAGCAGACAAAGATCAGGTATTTTGAAAGAATGGCTGGGAAAGCAGGAGAGGCTGTGTAACTCCTTGACATACCAGCTTGCTGACATTAGCTCTGGGGGTGACGTCAAAGCTGTAAGCAAAATAAAAGTATGTGCCCTAACCTCCATCTTCCCCCACAGGCTTCTCAGGAGCAATTTAAAAAGAAGTTGTGAAATAAGATCCTCATTACTTCCTACAGTTTTAAGAGTTTTGAATAGTGCAGTCACCCTAAATTCAACACTCATGAGTCAGCTAAACAATGGGACGGCTTAAACAAGCGGGTATACTGAAAATAATAATATCTGGGGCTCTCCTCAGTTTTTAGTGAACACTTAAAAGATCCTCGTTTCAAGCTCTGTGTTTGAAAATACATTTTGGCAGTTTTGCCTGGTTTTGGTTGGTTAGTTCACTGGCAGAACGCTTAGAGTCTTGCACGGTCGCGTGGCTCTGTAAGACCTGATGAGGTCTCATGAGATTTACGGGGGACCTGCAAGATTTAGCAACAGTGAGGGAGAAACATTAGTTAAAATGATCCTTGTTAAAACCGTCAGCTGCCAATCTCAGTGTCTGCTGCTCGCCAAAGAGCTGGTTTCAAGTCCTAACCTGCAGCACTCCCTCCATTGCACATACGAGCTGTCAACCAAAGAAACAGCGATAAACATCTCCAGCTGGAGAAACAATTTTTTAGCTTTGTGCTTAAACTACACAATAGACTGACCTTCAACAAGAAGTGACATTTTTCAAGAAAAGTATCTGAGGAAACGATGGGGGGACAGGACTGCATTTCCACTAAAACCAATGGCAAGTAACAAGCTCTCATGCAATGCGTTTGAATTAATTTTGAAGAAACTGATTAAACTCCAATGGCATCTCTGCTTGTGGCATTGGCATTGCTTTGGAAAGCTGTTTTAGATTTTAAGAGCAGATGTATCTATATACACACAACAACATAAAGCTGGTGGCATTCCAATAAAGTCAAGCCACTGATTCTTGAATCTAGGCCATATCCAAAGCTCATTAAAATCAATGGGAGTCTTTCCACTGAGTTCAGCTCTTCATATCCTAACTTACACTCGCAGTCTGATGTACAACAAAGGCTGCAGTCACACTGCTTTATGTCCCCTGTTTGACTCATTACATAGCTTGATGTTTATGTTATATAACTAAAGATATTTGAGACCAGCCATGACTGTCTGTAGTATAAATAGAAGGATTAATGAAAATCCTCAGGAATAATAAAAAAAAAATCAACCTCTCTAGAGTGCTAGACCACTGTGCGCTTTCTTTTAGCTTATAGAGAGAGAGTTCATATATATATGTGCACATTTAACAAAATTCAGCAGTATCAAATACAGGAAGCATTCTGATCAAAGTGTTAGTGGCGTTAAAGCTGAGATTAGGCAGTAATGATTAAAGAGTGTTTTTAAGTATTAAACATATCAGACTCTCTCCCACATACACATGGAATGGTCATAAAACATTGTTCACTGCATGCTCATTTTCACAGCCATTCAAAACTAAGCAACATCTCAGCCCTTCTCTTACTGCTGCTGCATGATCCCAATATTTGCATTTGCAGCTCATGCTGTCTTGTGAAGCGTTCCAAATAAATGGATTCTAAATAAACGGACCTGTATTAAATAGGCCTTTGGACCGAGCACAAGTTCTCATTTCTTCATTCACTGCCACACATCTTTTCCTGGTAAAGGAAAACATAGCTATGCCTTTGCCAAAGCAAATTCTCTGACTGGTAAATTAAGACGTATTTCCAGTGGAGACCAAAATAAATTTTGAAATGGAAGCCAATGCCAGCAAAACTTCTCATGATGTAAAACTTAACTTATGTTGGTAATGTCTGTGCCTACCGGCTCCCAGAAAGACTAAAAAGAATGGATAGTTACTTCCCAAATACCTGAAGACAGAAGAAAATCTGTGTTATGGGTTCCAAAGGACAAATAGTTTTGAGTCTTCAAATCAGCACGGGGCAGGTCTCCATCTCTTTGCTCACAAACGTCTGAGACATTTCACTTTCAGAAAACTTCCATCAATTTTTTTATGAAAACACAAGCAAACAAGAGGAAAAGTCTTTCAATTGACAACTGCTTTCAAAACCTGAGATTAATTTTGGTTCATGTAACATCCAAGTAACTTAGTTTTGCATAGTGGAGAACGTACATTGAACGCATACTTCTAACTGCATAAATCTGTATATATACTAAACCTGAGTCCAGATAAGAAGTGCTTCGCACCTTCTTATAACATCGTGAATGGGAACAGAGCCCACTGTGAATTTTGCAGATGTGGACCCATTTCCCTGTTGGGCTGGACAGTTCTGGAAAGCCCGTGAACCTCGCACCCTATGTCTGCGACGGGCCGCATTTCTCCATAAGCATGTAGGAGCTCTGTCGGAGACGTGCCACTGTCTCGATCTCGCGGGAAGTCATTTACAGACATGCTTTAGAAACGCGAGCAATTTCTCTAAGTTAGCAAGACTTTCCAGAGGTAATATTCTTCAGGAGTTGGCCTGAAACATTAATAGCGTTATTGGTGCACACATTATACAGCTAAAAATCCAAAACCAACCAACCAAGCAGAAAGTGATTCCACATATATGAAGTGACTGGAATAACTTTTTTCATTGTATTTGTTTTATAGCAGCAAGACTCATATATATTTGTATTTCATGTCTGCAAACATGCTGGGACCCTAGTTATCGTTTACTGTACTGTGAGCGTGAGAGAAAAAGAAAAGGGAAACCTCACACGCATGAAACTGCTAACAGCAAACAGTTCCCCTACATTTGGGGAAGAGGGCTGTCGGGGTTCCTCGCAGCACCTGCACCCTCCTGCGGTTCCCACCGCAGACCAGGGGATGACAGCAGAAAGCGCAGAAGACCTACAGTGACTCTAGTCCCAAGGGCCTCAGGAAGTGTGCACCAGGCCGCCTCCTCCCATTTCTCCCACCCTCTACGCCAGCTTGGAAGCCACTGAAACCCGCCTAGGTCTGCATCCGCCCCGCGCTCCCGACCGCCTGCTCTGCACGGCCGAGCGGCGGCCGGCAGCGCAGCTGCGCCGGACCCCGAGCCGGCGCCTGGCCGCCCGCCTGGCCGCGCCCAGGGGCTCCCGCCGCCGCCGCCGCCGCCACTCACCGCCCGCCGCCGCCCCGCCGCTCCGCGCCGCGCCGCGCTCCGCCGCCCCGCGGGGCTCCGGCGGCACGGCACGGCACGGCGCGGCGCGGCGCGGCGCGGGAGGGGCCGCGGGCGGGGACCGGGCGCGCGCGGCGGCGGGCGCCGCCCGCCGGGCCCTGGGCACCGGCTACCGGCACCCGTGCACCAGGCACCAGCGCCCCGTGCGCGGGGTATGCAGCACCACGCACCGCGGGCTGCGCACGCGGCATCGTGCAGCAGGTACCAGGCACCGGGCCCCTTGCACTCTGTATGGTGCACCAGGTACCGTGCACCAGGCCCCATGCACTCAGGTGCTGTCGTGCACCGGGTACCACGCACCATGCACTGCGCCCCGTGCGCTGGGTTTGGTGCACCGGGTACCAGGAACCATACACCATGCACTGCGCCCTGGGTACTTGGTATTGTGAACCAGGTACCAGGCAGCAGGCACCATGCCCCAGGTCACGCGCACTGGCTATCCCGCACCATGCACTGGGTATGGTGCACCAGGTACCAGGCACCATGCACCGGTCCCCATGCATCACGTACCAGGGCCGTATGCACTGAGTATTGTGCACGAGGTACCAGGCACTGTATATCAGGCACTGGGAATTGCGTACCAAGTACCAGGCACGAGGCCCGATGCACTAGGTAGCGTGCAGCAGGTACCAGGGTCTGTGAGGATTTGGGGCATAGCACAAGGCATCTTCTCAACGTGTAATTTGCATAACACCTCTCAGGCCCTTCATCAGTAACAGCTGTGTGATGACCCTGAGGGTCTGACAGATTTTCCTATTTGAGGGTGTTGCATAACCAGAACAGCTGGAAACGAGCCAGGGTGGGAAATTAACAGAGCGCTTCCTTAACGTGTGTGCTGAAAACGGGATTCCTCTGGATTCACTACTTAGCAATCTAACTTCGTGTCAAAACCAAGTAGGACTGATCTACCTTCAAATGTTCAATAAAAATCAAAAAAACAAAGATAAAAGGAACCACTTGTGGAATAGACAGAAATATGGCTTGCACCTGGAAGTGTATCTGATCACACTAGACACTAATCCAAGATGATTTAGGAAAAAAAGCAAAGTGGTATACCTTCCACATGTCTGTCTTCCCGCTGCTGCTTTTTTCTCTTTACTCAGTCCTCCACCTTGTCTGTGCTGCCTTGGATTTGGCCACCTGGAGCAAACCAAAGGCAGTGAGAGCACTCCTCATAATCAACGAGGGCCGTCAGAAGCAGATTTCAGCTAAATAGAAATGTCACTCAAGCTGAGATAGGAATCCATGCCTATCCTGGTGCAGTTGTGTAACTGAAATGGTGCAAGTTTACACGCAGAAAACTCTGCTATCTTAGTTTATTGATACTTCCCTTCTTCTAAGCTTTAAAACCATTAATACTGAAGTTGGTTAGTCAACTCACATTGAAAGAGACTGATCTGCTCTGTAGCATAACTGGCACTGCCTCATGGTGGCAGAGAAATAACTCGCCCTACCTCAGGGAAGTAGTGACATGAGTGAAGACGGCTCATGCATTCAGAAGTGCTAGCTGAATGTCTCCAGTGTAAGCAAAAATTGGTCCCTGTGAAGAACACATTCATGTGCACCGGATATCATTTCCCCATCCAACACTAATGGAGAACAGTTGTTAGTATTTTCTGCTGTCCCTAACAGTGCTACCGACTCCACTTGATCTGTGAATCGTCTCAGATTCCTTCATGTTGTCCAGTTATTTTCCATACATAAAACCTTCCTGGCTCATTTGACCTCTAAACAAATCCAAGAAGTTATTTTCAGGAAGTGCAAGGATTTTATTGACTCTGTCAATCAGTGTGCTTTCTAAGGACATGGAGACCGTTACATTGCAAGAAGCACGCACAGACTATACTTTCTTTTTTCCCTATCTCTGCCAGAAGTATCTACAGCTTGTCCAGATTGTTCCCGACATCTGCTGCCTTTCAGAAAAAGAACCCATTCTAACAATTCACTCCGGGATCTTTGTCTGTAGTTAAAAGACAGTGAGATGTCTCCAAAACGTCCTAGTGTGGTTGCTGTACATACTGACCAAACAAGCTTTCTTGTTGCAGAGACTGTCAGTCCTTTAGGCGTGACTGAACCAAAAGCCACGGCCCTGGCAGCCTACTGGACAAGTCAGTAAGAAAACTCCTTGAGGGTGAGGCTGGGGGGAAGGTTTGGGTCGGAAGCTTGCATCAGTCTGTTACCAAGGCAAGAAATTCTCCAGAATGCTTCTCCAGTTAAGGGGTTTGCCTTCACATCCCCCCTTTCTAGCACATTTTCTAAAACTTGGTATAAATTCCCATCTGGAGTTGTTTTATGCTGCAGATGTTTAGATTTATATACCTCCAGGAATGACAGGATCTTGATAGCCTTCAGCATAGCGTCATCTTCACATTGCAGAGTTCTTTTTTCTGCCACTTAGCTTGATGGGAAAGAAAGTAGCTAGTAAGTCAAAAGACACAACTGAAAACAAAAAGAAACGTGATGGAGATGGAGAGGGAACAAAACAAAACAAAACAAAACAAAAGTCCAGCACAAAGACAATCTATGCTTTTGATGTGAGGACTAGATGTAATTCAGTGCATTCTTAGGCCAGGTGCCAGCTCTCCGCACCTGGAACAGACCCACTCTATCAACAGCTTAATATGATGTCTGCTGCCAACCTTAGGAGTACATTTGACCTACTGGACCTCTGCAGATTAGGGAGCGGTTCTGTTTTCTTGGTGTAGGTAGGCACTAGTGAGTAGGGAGAGTGAGATTACAGCTCCTCATCATTCCTTTCTTTTCTTTGTTAGTAAGCTAAATTATTACTAGGCAAAAGAACAGGATTCTCCCATGCCTGCATTCTCCTCCTCATGCAAAAGAGATTAAGCTCTTAATAAGAACTGCACAGCTTGCAGGGATATATTATACCTATATTAGACCAGCTGTCAGAAGAAGGTAGGTATGATGAAACTTGCCTACTTAAATGTATTAGATGGTCTAAAAAAGCATGTTGTCTCTTTCTAAAAGGCTTGAACTCCTTTTGTCCTCATAATGCATATTCAGTCTTGCTTTTCTTAGTTTCTTTCCTCAGTTCCCAGAGGAATTTAGACTCCAAGAGGCCATTGGACCACAATGCAACAACCCCTCTTTATGGCTGCTATTTGATGGTACAAGCTGTTTGTAATGCGCTTCTGTGTTATTTTGCTGAAGTTTCTCAAGTTCTCAGGGGGAGTTATGAATAAGACTTTAGACTGACCAGTAACGATTTAATCTGCCGGAAGTTTTTTCTTGTCACCAGTTCTCAGTAAACTTAGAGCACAGATACCTCAACTCTACTTCAGAAACCCTGTGTCCTTGCAGGTTGAAGCAAAATAGTCCCAGCTGACTGGTAGGTCAGGGAATCTGTTCACGAGTTAACACAAATTGGGCATCAGTGTCATTGCAAAGTTCTGAAACCTTTCCTGGCAGTCACGGTTTGAATTTAAAATGTCAGTCAAGTTAGAGAAAAGAATTATTGTGGAGGACTGTCCAGGAATCAACTTTTAGCATGAACGCAGCTGCCCTTTGCAGAATCGTTAAGAGAACTCTTGCAAGTAACAAAGGTGGTAAAGCGGACCAGATATCATTGTCTGCAATGACAGAACATGAGGAGCAAAACCAGTCTGGCAACAATGGTGCCCATATACCCTGGTTATCTGAGTCCCAGGCAAGGTAAAATCTGTCATGGGGAACCCAAGCAAAGCACGCTTTGTTTAGAAGCATTAAATATGCTCTAAAAGATTCGCTAGATCTATGAGACAAGTTCCAAAGTGCAAATAGGTAAAGCAGTAAAGTGAATGCTGGAGTAGAGTGGAGCTAATTTTGCTTCACCACTAACAGATTTATGCTGGTTCTCAAAAAAACCAAGTAGGAATATTTAAAAACTGTTTCAACTACTCTGATTTGCAAGGAGATTCAAGTTATCTGAGTTCCAATGCTTTTTTCTTCAATTAGGATGATGAGGGCTTTATATTACTTCTGCTTTATCAGGTCATCTCGTGGATGTTGTTAACAGAATGGCTTCACGAAGGAAACTATTACTGTGTGTAGAACGGTGAGAAAAACTGCGGGGGAGCATAACTAATGCCTGTGGTATTTAAGTGGAGCTGGGACCAACTCAGTTCTGACTAGAACCTCAGTTCCACTTAAAGGAACTGCAACTGAGGCATATGCATATTTCTGGATAAGCTGTAAGGTTAAGAGAAAAGTTTGAAGTTGGAAAACTGTAGGCTGCAGTACTGGTGCTCGTGTGGCAGATAACTGGAGATACTATCAATCTTGGCAATATTTCCTGGCCCTTCTTTATCTAGGAATGAACTGTCCTCGCATAGTTTCTCTAGGATACTAGGCATAAACAGAGCTTCTTTTCCCTCCCTTCAGCATCTGGTTCACCGTCAAATTCAGGGTTGGGGTTGTTAAGTCATTTGGAGTTTGGGTTCTTCCTCTCTCTTGAACAAAATACATTGTAAAGAATGAGAGAAAAATCTCCTGCTGCATTTCCGTTTGTACTGTATCTGTCCCTACCATGGAATATCAACATGATGAAGCATAACAGCGTCATGTCTACACGGAGCAGAATTAGCTGCTATCTGGATAATGCAGTTCCTGGTGTGAATAATTCTAAAGTTTAGGAGAGTTATCTAGTATCCTAAATAGAATCGAAATCCAGACCTACCTTATTACCAAATGCAAATCTCTCAGCGTTCAGATCAATGAAGCAATGAGTTTCTCAAGTCACACAGTAGATGGAAGCAAAAGTACACAGCACGAACAGACACATCGAGGTCCAAGTGCTGGTCAATAAAAGCAGGGAGCTTCCCCACCTGCACAGCAGGTGGAACCAAACGCCCTACGTTGCACAGGCAGAGCACATCTGTTTACACATTTTGTACTGAGAGGGCCTGGGGCGTATTGCACAAGGCTTTAACAGCAGCCCTGGTGGCCGACAGGGTGCTGAAATCCTTTCCTAACACTGAAAATTAGAAAGTAAGTGAAATGCACTGCTTTGAGTTTTACTTAACTAAACACCCCAAGGACAGGTCCATTTAAAACGGCCTTTATTCACCGAAGCGCTCACTTGAACGGCCTGCGACGCCGGAGCGCATGGCCAGGCTCGGCTGGGCGGCCTTCGCCTGGCGCTGCACCCGCGCGCAGGGGCAACGGCCGCACCGCCCGCCGGGCAGGGACTGACGCGCTCCCCGGACCACGGCAAGGGTGCGATTGGCAGAGACGACTGCTCAGACCCAAAACATCCACTCTGCTCGTTAGCGAGCGACAGTAAAGACCAGACGACGCCAGTCCTGCCGAGGGCTCCAACGAACGCCGCTGCCAAACGGGGGGCGCAGGCTGTCCAGGACGGCCAGCTTTACTTAACCAACAGCTCCCCCGACAAGAAGTCCAAACACCGGTCGTTTTGCTTGTTGTCCCTGAACGTGTTATCAGAGTACCTCGCAGCTGCCGCTTCTGTGGGTTTTGTTCTGCTTTTCTTTGTGGCGGCGGTGGGGAACGACCTGAAGGAGAAAAACAGCTAAGTCCGGCGAAGGGGGGGGGGGGGGGGTGCTCGCCTCGCCTCGCCTCGCCGCTCCGCTCCCGCCCGGGCGCCCCGCGGGCCGCGGCGGCCCCCGGCCCGCCGGCCGCTCCCGCCGCCGTGCCCGCACCACCCCCTGGCGGCGGCGGCGGCGGCGGCGGCCCCTCAGGGCGCGGGGAGAGGGGAGGGGAGGAGAGGGGAGGAGAGGGGAGGGGAGGGGAGGAGAGGGGAGGGGAGGGGAGGGGAGGGGAGGGGAGGGGAGGGGAGGGGAGGGGAGGACCCGCCGCCACCGCCCCTCAGGGCATGGCCGCCCCCGCCGAGGCGCCGCCCCGCCCCGCCCCGCCCCTCAGAGCCCGCCGTGCCGTGCCGTGCCGTGCCGTGCCGTGCCGTGCTGCAGCGCAGCCGAGCCCATGGCCCGCGAGGAGGTGGCGGCGGCGGCGGCCCGCGAGGAGGCGGTGGGGGCGGCCGAGGGCGGCGGCGGCGGCGGCCTGCTGCTGGAGATCGTGGGCTCGCCGCTCAACCTGAGCCTGCTGGGGCTCTGCCTCTTCCTGCTCTACCAGATCCTGCGGGGCGAGCGGCCGGCGGCGGCGGCGGGCGACGCCGACCCGCCGCCGCCGCCCAAGATGCGGCGCCGCGACTTCACGCTGGCGGAGCTGCGGCCCTACGACGGCGTGCGCGACCCGCGCATCCTCATGGCCGTCAACGGCAAGGTCTTCGACGTCACCCGCGCCCGGAAGTTCTACGGGCCCGGTGAGGGCGGCGGGGAGCGGGGCCGGGGCCGGGGCCGCCCGGCTCGGCGCCCCCGCGGCAGGGCGGGGCCGCGGGCGGGTCCCGCCGCCGGGCAGCGCGGGGCGGCAGCGCGGCCGAGGCGGACGGGCGCTGCGGTGCCCGTGGCGCCACTAACCCCCCCCCCCCCCCCCCCGGGCGGGCCTCGGACCCGGCCTTCCAGGCGCTGCCTTCGCCGGCGGGCGGCGCCAGCGGCTGCCCGCGGCACCCAGCTTGGTAGTTGCCGAGCGGGCCGTCACGGTGTTGGGCTGGTGGCTTTTCTTCTGGGTGGGGGAGCAGGAGTGCTTTTGGTGACTCTGGGAAACGGCCGACCCGGGGAGGCGGCGGGCTCCCTGCAGCTCCCTTGAGAGGAGCTTCCCGTGTCCGGGTGCAACGTGCGACCTCTCCGTTTTCGTCTTGTCATGCGAGCAAGTTACTGATTAATGCAGTTTAGCAAGAGTCTGCCGTGATAAGATATCGCTGATCTGTTGTGGTTTCCATGTTTTGGTCATCTGAGTTCACCTTGCGTTTTCAGAGTTTTACGTGCTGCTTCCAAATGGGTAATTTGTCGTGTCTCCTCCACGTTTTCAACCGACTTGTGCTTGAGATCCTGCTTGGATGGTTCGGGTCTCTGAGCCAGGAGCGCCTCTTAGAAAGCTCCCATTTCACCTCGGAAGGATTTGTGAATGTGTTGTTCCTTTTCCTGCAGGTGTAGCTCCTGGTCCGTATGCTTGTCCTTACCTCGCCTACCTTCCTCGCGCCGTTGCGTGGTTCGCTGTCTTGACGGTTCACCAAACTCAGTATCTCTCCCCACGATTTTATTTCTTGCCCTCTTCCTCCGATTTCCTTCTTTATTACCAAGTAGAATAAAACCTGAAAACATTTCAGAAGTTTGAGGCACTTCCTGACGCTCAGGTTAGGGTAGAAACATGTCATCTGTTTTGGTCTGGGGCCTCTCGTCCTGCAAGGTGATACGCATCTGGCACTTCTGTAATAATGATACCTGTGTTTTTATTTTAAAGAGGGCCCGTATGGGATTTTTGCTGGAAGAGATGCATCCCGAGGCCTTGCCACTTTCTGCCTGGATAAGGAGGCCCTGAGGGATGAATACGATGACCTCTCTGATCTCAACGCTACGCAGCAAGAGACCTTGAGGGACTGGGAATCACAATTCACTTGTAAGCAATTTTAAACCTATTTACAATGAAGTGGCTAGCTCGTGTGTAATAGGGGCAGCAAAAAGGCTGTCATCAATCTGGAAACATTTCTTTCGACTGACTTAGTAATTCAGTATTGCTTACTATCCTAAGTATGAGTAGGATTGTTGCAGTTTAAAAAGTTAAGAGAAATGGCATGTTTGCCCTCTGTGTTCTCCCTCCCTCCCCTCTTTACAGAACAGTAGGAGAGAGAAACACTCTGTTACGGGAGATATATAAGACCTCCAAAAAGTTGGCAGGAATTGGAAGCTGAGAGCATGCCTCTGATACAGTTAAGACTCCATCTATAAAGACGATTCAAATGTACTGTTCTGAAAAACGATTATGTCCTGTTCAGCTTCTCAGAAATAAGAGTAACATTTTATTTCCTACTTCTTGTTTTTGTTTGAGTCTTGAAGACAGTTTAAACTAGTCCTTTTCCCTTTTGAGGTCTTGTTCTACAATGTTTTTATTCCAAATAAATTATTCTGCATGGCCTGGCAGGTGGCTGGGCCGGCTTCATGAACCACTCTATCCTGTTGGCTTTATCCCCCTAGAAGGTGTTCGAGAATGGACAAATGACACCTCTGTGCTTGCAAGCAGCCTGACCACTACCATACCAGTGACAGCTGGGCTGGGAGAGGGAGAAAGGCTACTTGCATGCTTGACGTGATTGATCTAAAATTAACAGAAAGAAGACGCTTTCACAGTTGCCTTGTTTTTCTGTGCTTAGTATTAAAAGCTTTAAAAAAGGCAATTCCCACTGTTTTGTGAGGTGTGTCTCAACGTGTATGTGTACATACATATTTTGTACTTGCTGCTCGAAAAAGAGAACTTTTAAACCACAGTTCTGTGGAAATTGTTGTGTTGAGCTTGTACCCCAGGGTATGCCCATGGGTATGATTTTTTTTTTTTTTCTATCATTGTACCTTATTGATGAAAAATAACTCCTCCACATCTCACGTGGCCTTCTAGGCCATTGAAGGCCTAAATCCATTGAAGGGACTTCCTCTCCTCAGATGAGAGAGAAAATAAAAATATCAATTATTTGTCTTGGTAAAATATTTGTTACATATGCGATAGTGGAAATCAGGTGCTTTTTGTTTTTTAAATCTAGTGTCCGGTATTAAAGATTAAGTATCACTGGTTGGAGTGGAGCTTTCCCCCACGTAATGGCATTAGAGCGTCTCAGTCCTGACCTGACCTGCCCCTACTATTTTGGCTCTCCTCCTGCCTTGAACAAGGCTGTTAATCATGCCACGTTGAATGGTGGTTTTACGATGCTAACAAGTATGTCCCAGAGACCAGACCTATGCTACCAAGTATCTGACCTAAACTAGCATTCAAATATACCTTTCCAAGAGTCAGGTGCCAGGGCTTCTAGTGAATGCACTCCACTCACTGTGTTTCTAGCATATTTGACGATTAGTTGCTTTAAATTCTTGCTAATTATAGTAACAATGCCGGTAGGAAGTTCCTGTAGTAAGATGCATATTTTTATTTTGCTGAAGTTGACAGATGGGCAACTTAGCATAGCTCTCAGTTCTTACATGTATATATATAATCTTGATATTTTTACATGTTCAAAAAGAGATGCATAAAAAAAGGCAGAAGGCTTACCAGTTGCATAATTGGATAACAGGTCCATCTTTATCTTTGTGAGAGAGAGGATCTTTTTTTCTTTCTCATTGAATATTTACAACATACATTGTGAAAAATATAAATTCTGGAAAGTACTGTGTGAACGTGTGCACAGGTGCGTATGTGTGTGCATGTGTAATATATAACATAAGTATTCTAGAAATGACATATTCAGAAGACTAGCCTTGGCATTGACAAGAGAAATAATCTAATCCATGATTTTATTTCTTTAGCGGGATGTGTCACTCATTTTAGACGTGTCTTTATATTCATTCATCTTCTGGCTTAGGCAATAGACTGAGAATTATATCGCCTTCACTTTGCATGTTTCTTACACCTGTTACAAAGTTAATAGTAGTTCAGGTAGTTGGTTTGCTTTTTTTTTTTCCTTCTCTCTCCCATTTGCAACAAGAAGCTCAGAGGTGTTTTATTACAATGCAAGCATTTTGTTGATCCAGGAAACAGACATGGAAGACACAAAAACTATGTGTTCACAGGAGAATAATGACTTGGGATTCTCTTTTTTTTGTTTGTTTCAATTTTCAGTTAAATATCACCATGTTGGTAAGCTGCTGAAGGAAGGGGAGGAACCTACTATATACTCTGATGAAGAAGAAAAAAATGCTCAAGGTGGAAAGAAAGACTAGAGAATGTAGTGAGGAACAATCCATTTTTGTATCTTAGAGGATCATTTGTAACATTCCACTTCTGTTTTACAAGTTGCAATCGCAAGAATGCTTACAAAAGGTCCAGGGTTACAGCAAATTGCATTTCTTCTCAAAGGTCTCCTTTTCAAATTCAGTGGTAAACTAGTCAAGATAAATGTCTGTCTTCCTTTAAACCTGCATAATCTGAAGTATGCACAAAAATTGCTTGTGCAAAAGTAAACTGCAATTTTTGCAATAAAGGACTATTACTGTTTTTCTTCTGCCACTATTTAGTGCAGAGTAGGTTGAAATCCAAATCTTTGCATTAACAACCTAGCACTGTTGCCACAAGCACAAGAGCAACTTCACATACGTAACCCAAATTCCACTAAATTTGGTTTAGTGTTAGCTTTTGCAGGATCTGGGCATTGGGTTCTCATTCTAATTTCCTTAGAAAAGGGACTATGTTTTATTTGTCCATGAAGCATCATACTCATTTGTGGTGCAGTATAATTCAATGTAACGTCAGATAATTTGGCTTTTTAAGGAATTAAGAAGAGGCTTGCAGACAAAACACTAACTGCTTTTTAAAAAGCTAGTAATTTTTGAGAGGTTAAATCACTTAGAGACTTACAAAATTTGTAAGGACTGATGAATACTTGATATATTGAGTCATGCAGCTGGATTAACGTTCTTTGTTTACTTTTAAAGCACATCTAAAGTGTTACAAAGGTTTAGCTATTGAATGCCCAGTTGGGCATCCCCCCAAAAAAGGGACACCATGAAGTATGACTCAGCAGGACTGCTATTCATTCACTTTTCCTCTTGGCAAAACTCTTCTGCGAATTTCAACAAAATGAAATTAAAGAGTGAAAATCAGCTGCTATTGATTCTTAGGCCTAAGGTATGTTCTATAAAAAGACTTGCTGGTATGGCATGATTAACAAGTGCTCTTGTACATGCAGCTTTAACTAGAAGAATGACGTTTATGGGCAATGTAACTTACATAAGTTTTATGTATAAAATAAAATAACATGGCACAAGCCGTTTCTGTGTCAAGGCTTTTGTTACTTTGGAATGTTGCTGTTAGAAAGAAACAGCAAACTCTCGTGCATAACTAGCAGCATTATGCCTGGGAGATGGGTACCTCATCTTTGAATTACTTCTTACTTATTTTCTCTCTTAGCTCACATCCATGCTTAATAACTAGGTTTGTTCCGACTGTGTAACCAAGTCTCATACCAAAGGGGGCTGGTAGCTGGTTTTGACCAAGGGAAAACATAAATGTGGTCCTTCATCACCCAAAATACTTCTACAAAACTTTAGCAGGAATTTCAAGGAGAGAACTAATGATTTGCTGATCTCTCATAAGTCTGTTTCTTGTCCAGGTGATTCGCTGTGGGTACCTGTTTGGTATAGTTCCCCTTATCTGGTTTCTCTGGTTCAGCTCTGCTGCTGAGTCACTTCAATTTGGCAGCAAGACCAAAATGATGAACTGAGTCCTTTAGTGGGGAAGAGTGTGTGAACTAAACAAAATTGTTAAAAAAAAGTAGACTGTATTCCATAACAGCAGCTTTCATAAACAATTTAACACAACACGTTAAAGTGCCTGAGACCATCTGTGGTAAGAACTGATGACTTTCCCTCAGTCCTAACAGTTTGATGGCATTTTGTCTTTTGGTCATACTGGGCCTTCAAATGAAGAGCGCGGTTGTCTGGGCCAGATAGCTTGCATGAAGTGTTAAGTGTTTGAACTACCTAATGAAGGTCTAGAGACAAATGTAAATCTAGTCATGACCTTTGTGTTGCCATTTTATTTTTAGAGACGTTTATACTCTTTGGAAACTACTTCTAATGGTTTTACCTCAAATCAGAAATGTGCTTTTATTTGTTTAAAGCAGAAAATAAAATTAATGTTGCATACTGGTAGTGTTTGTTTTTATTTGTTTATCAACTAAATGTGATGCTTAATCCTCTCCCAGTGTTTCAAGTTTTAGATAAATAGTGTTTCTCCCAGCTATGCTACTCACATTATCCGAAGTGTAGACTGAGTATATGTTCAAGCTGAATGTCTGCAAATGTGGTTCTGTAGTAAAATAACTTTAAACTGAACACTATTTTAAAGATAGAACTTGCTTAGTTTCTATAAAATACATTTTGCTGTTGCAAGGATAGAGTTAGGCATAAGTAACTGTTAACACTGCAGAGCAAAAATTGGAGCTTTGGAAGGCTGTGATGTAGCAGAACAAGGCTAGGCTGTTGCCTACCTTTCACGGGACCCAACAGTCTGGTTCTTAAATGAGTCCGTAAAATAGCACTCAGTTCCTCAGGATATGTTAAGTATTAATGTGTATGTTACCAAATGAAGATTGTTACCCATCACAAAGACTAAAACAAGTTAAATGGTAGACTACACAGAAAAGTGTGTAAAGTAACACAAGACAAAGCTCAGTGTTAAGCCTGCCTTCCTCCAGGGGAAGAATGCTGCTTTGGATAAGACCACTACTTTTCTGAGAAAACAGAATTTCTTGTGAAAGGGGAAGGCGTGAGTCATTTCATGAAGTGGCTGGCACACTTTTGTTTTCTAAAACGTTGGAGAAAAAGGACATATCCTAGCCTGATTTTTGCTCTTTGATCGTTGCAACGTGATTCCCCCTTAACAGTGACCAGTTGCAATGACTAAGCCCAAAGAACCATGCCAGGTAGTTTAATAGATTGTACATTAACTAGGTAGAACATGATAAAAAATTAAGGGTAGAGACTGTCAGCAATTTCCCTCATCTGAAGGGCCAAACACCAGTGACTGTGCATGTTACGTAGGCATACTTGAGGAGCTCTAGGACAAATGAAAACAATCTCATTTCCAACCAGTTGTGAGTTACTGTGAACTGCTTTGTAAAACTCAGAAATTTCCTTTATCGGGACCCTACCTGCTGTTAATTATCTTTACCAGCTGTTACTTTGATCTGTTTCAGTTAAATACAAAATAATGTACTACTAAATGATTATGATAAAGAGTTATGTAAGTGGTTTTACAAAAGGTGAGGGAAAAGGTGAAGTATTCCTATGCACTGTCTGGAATCGCTGGATTAAGAAGAAAGAGCTTTATGTTATAATTGCAGTATTCTTGTATTTCAAGCAGGCGAACCAATATAATAATGGGCATTGTGTATTTCTGCTTGAAAAGCAACTTACGGGATTTTAACTCAGGATTCTGACTTTAGCATTCTGAGCAAGGTACAACACACCACCAAAGTATTTGAGCTAACAAAGCTTAGTTCAGGCAGCTCTCTTGAGAGGACTTATGTTCTTACTACCTGTTAAGCATTTTTATTAGTTCTGTATATAAAGATAGAAAAACAACAAACTCTTGAAACATCACCTGAGTACAACAGCATAAGCAAGGTGAAAATAAGGAAAGGTGAAATTATGCAAGGAGCATTATGCATTTCTGCTGCTGAGCTATTTGCTGCTTTGATGCATCTTTTCACATAATTTTATTCTTTGCATTTCATGATTGAGATGTGGTGTTAATTCCTGAGCACTACGGAAGTTTAATCGATGAAGCTATGTATTTAAAGAGTTTTACAGAAAACTGTTAGATGCATCTTCAAAAATATGCATTCAATATAAATAACAAAATTATACCAAACTGCAGCAAACGGAAGGACGGGGCTCAAATTAAGTGTGCAGGTAAGGAAAGTGAGAAATTAATATTAAAATACCTGAGAGTAGGTTCTAAATAACGTCACCCATAAGCAGAAAGGAAACATGGCAGTTATATTTCAGTGTGAAGACTACACTGGTATCTCACATTTTAAAGCGTGCATATTTTACTCACCAACACGATGTTTTACGCTGGATGAGGACTTGGAGAGAGAGGATTTGCTTTATTAATTTCAATCAATATAGGTGAACGCAAGAAGCAATTACAGAATCGGTGTATTTATTTGTTATGGAATATTTTGACAACATGTTGATAAAAACACTGGAAATTTACACTGGAGGAAATCCTTAGTTCCTGTTCCCCTAGATGAAAAAGAACCACTTCCTCACCTGCAAGTGAAAGACTCTCTCATGGAAAATGCGTATTTATGTACACAGAACTGTCTAGAGATCAGAGGGGGAAGTTTTGTCATCTTATTTTTTTTGGATCTGTAAATATTGCATAGAGAAAAACGCCCTTGGTATGTCATATCAGTGCAACTGAAACATTTTACACGGTCAACAAATACAATAGTTGATCTTCATTACAACTGTATAAAATACTAAAAAGCAGACTAAAGATGGGCATAGATGTTCTCCAAAATAGTCAGAAAATATTCTTGTCAAGAAAATAAGATCTTTTTAGATAAAAGTAATAGATTAACAGTACTTTGTCTAAGTAGCAACTATTTGTCGTTCATGATCCTAAAAAGGCACTCAACATCCGAACACGTGAAGAGAGAAGACAGATAAAGCCTGGCTTAGAAGCCTGTAGGAATCACCAATATCGAACACAGCGGGGGGGGGGGGGGGGGGGGGAAGACCAATCTACCATGAACAATTACAAACTTTTTTTTTATTACTATTTATTAGAGCAGAAGTTACAAACATGGGCAAGATGCTGTATAATGAAGGCAATATCATCACGTTAATTTAGTATATTGACATGTAATAAATAAAGCATACTAAAATGAAAGCTGAAATAATCAGTGTATTCAACTCAGAACTGGTCCATCTATATCTTCCTAAGGGTCTTTGTCCAAAAGCAATTGTGGCTGTCCTCTAAACATAGCCAGCTGAATAAATATGGATTTAAACTCAAGCTCCTAGACTGCATTTTCACATTTTTACCTCCATGCAGCAGAAATTTAACAACAATTTGACATTTCCTCTGGAAATTATTTGTAAGCTAACTCATACTAAATAGCTGTCTCATTGCATGTGCCTTCAAGATGGCACATTTTTGAGATCTTGTGAACAAATTTTCAACCTGCAAATATGCGTGGGCTGTCAACATGCTGACAAGCATTCCCCTTTCACTGTCCAACATTCAGAGCTTTGCTTAGACTGTCCTCATTCAGATTCCCAGAAGCACTAAGTCCAGCACAAGTTTAGTGAAGTCAACCCTCCAAAGACCTGCAGGTTTTTGGAAGCAACTCTAGAACTGTAAATAGAACACAAATATTCTTCCAGTGTGGGCTTTACAGGAGATTTTTTTGCTTGTTTTTAGTATCTGGAAATCCATTATTCCCCAACAAGTGAGTATAAACGTCCCCCACGTTTTACAGTTCCACTATTCTAACAATCTGATTGAGGAGGCACTTTGTATGCTTGCTCAAGGATTTACGTATCTGTGTTTTTTTCCAATGACTCATTACTACTGAAAACTGTAACTCTGATATTTACATTGTTCCCTGGATTTAATCTGGGCACAACTCCAAGGTATCAAACTGTTACTTTTCAAATTCTTAGCAACTGGTCCACGAAAGTTTGGCTGGCCCTGGGGAACTTTTTGGTCCTTTGTTGTCCAGAAGGCAGATGAAGATTCTGATATTGTGGCTCACTGCACCAGTCAAGTTATTCTACTCCTCCATACAGAAGGAATTATCTAAGCAAAAAAAGCCCCAATATTTCAGATAACTTTTAACGACTAAAGGACTTACTTCCTCCCACTTCTATGAGTAAGCTTAAGGGCTATTACAGAGTAGCTGTTCAGCATCCTCTTCGGGGTTCTGCTCCACAGAAAGTATCTGAGCAGGGGTTGGTCTGAATTATCTCAAGAGGAAATAGAGGGCATCCTCTGACATCAGCGTCCATCTCTCTTCTCAACATTAATTTCCTCTCATCTCCTGTAAATAAGTATATGTAAAAGTTATCTGAAATGAGTTTGTTAGGAGGAAAAAAAAAAGGGGGGGGCAGGGGGGAACGTAAGCAAGGTAGCTGCCACTGAATTGAAAGCATAGTAAATTGAGACATGGCTGTAAGGAACAATATCCAGAAACATAGCAATCCTGTATGGAGATCAGATGACTGCCTATACAAAAATTCACGCGTTTCAGACAGTACTTCCCACCCAGAAGTACCACATATTGAGTTGCCAACTACTAATCTTTTCCAAAGTTGCTTAATTCCCAATACATTAACTCAGCATATTACTTTGACATATTATTTTAACTCAGGCACGTATTTTGCCCTTTTAAAACACGCCACGTTGTCAGCAAGCATGTTACTAACAGAATAACCGTAATGCCTATGAGAGGGGCTTTGCTATCCAACAGAGCAGAAAAATACGTTTCAACTGTAGCTGCTCAGAGCATTTCTCCCTAAACTGTCGCAACCTTTGACTGTAGAGCAGTCACACTCTTTTTACACCGTGTTTACATGTTTTGAAACTTTTTAGAACGCTTACCACATATCACTGTAAGAGCAACTGTGGCAACTACTCTCACCTGCCAGAAACCTAGGCCTGTCAAACGCAGTAGCCTTGGCTTTGATATCCCTCCTTCTCACCTGCCCTCTGGAGGGTCCCCTGAAGTGGTGAGGCATCACTAGGGGTAACATCTTCTGGTGCTGCTGTCACCGGGTGAAGTGTTTTGAATTTCATTTTGCTGTGCAACATTTTGTTACATTTTCTTTGAATCTTTCTGAGTGACTCCAGCTGCATGCAACTGTCTGTCTCTGAAAAGCCATATTCATCAGATAAAAGATTAGAAGAAAGCTTTTTTCTCTTTTTCTTCTTTTTGCGAGCATTTCTCTCCTCTTCCCTCGATTGTCTCTCACTTTTCTGTCCTTCATGTCTTAATTTACTACTAGATCGCTTGCATGATTTTTTAAGCTTGTGTTCACACTGCCTTGCCAATCCCTCACGGGCAGAATTAGAACAGAAGCTACATTTGCTGCATTCCTTCTCTTGACCTTCCAGGGCTACATTTTTAACATAAACCAGTAATTTTCTCTCCCCCTCTCCTGGGAGCAAGCACCCTTTATTACAATTGCTGTGAATTTCTTCACACTTTCTCTCTGTTCTCTTCATTGAGCCACTACGTGCCTCACCAAAGTACTCTGGGTCACTGATCTCTTCCAACAAATCCTTTAATTTGTAAGCAGATCTACACATTTTGTAGGGTACAGTAACTTCATCTCTACTGTCTTCTAGTTTGACTTCCTTACCATGACTAAGAGTAGTGCCATCCAAAAAATGATTCAGTCCAGCATGTGGTAAGTTATCAACAGTGAGTGAGTCATTCCTCTGTACTTGAAATTTTTTTGCAAGCCTACTCGCACAGGTCTTGTTTTTCAACACTGTGTCTGTGGATTCCAATTCCCCAACCGTGATCACCAGTCTATAATTATCATCTCTACTACAATTTCTCTTGTTGAGGTTTTGCACAAGACTCACTTCTCTGAAGTGCTGACCACGTTTGTTACTCAAGCTGATCTGAAAACCACTATCATCATCAGACACCACTCTCTTCCACCAGGACTTGCTCGCAGTGCTTTTTGGCTCTAAGCAAACACGTGCATAGCTTGGTGTCTGATAGTAGTTTAATAAATAATGGATAAATTCATCAGTCTCATAAACCTTTTGCTTTTTGCAGCCGTCTTCATCAGACAGTGTCTGCGTGTGAACTACATTCAATGTTGGGTAGTCCCTTCTATCGAGAGATTCGATGACCTTGCAGTCTTGCGTAACTGTAATCAGTAAAGATCCACAGCCAAAGGAGTTGTACGCATCTCTGCCCGTCAATCTGTCAGAACTCAGGGCTCTAGTGGGGTCATTTAAAATTGTCCTGACTATATGACAGGTGGACGCACACACGTTAGTCACATCCCCTTCCTCACTACATAAGGCGCTACCTTTTTGGGTTAAGTGACACGTAAACTCTTCCTTATGTTTCAACTCTTTGTGCGTATGGCAATGGGAGTTTATCTCTTCCTGATGTATGTCTTTTAATGCTGTTTCAGGAAAAGAATCGTCCTTCCTTAGGCCCAACGAAGGATCCACTTTTTGACTTGCCAACTGCGCAAAATCCTTTAAATAAAAATCAGGAAAATTATTATGTACATTTATTGAGAACAGAGAACTCTAAAGAGTTAAACTGCAAACTCATAAATATGCAGCTCTACAGTAGAAAAATTATACCGGTATAATTGAGGGACAAATTTGGCTTAGTTCAGAGCTCGATCATACAATCTCACTATTCCCAAGTCAGAACTAAAGACATCCTTCTCAACTAAGATAGCTGTCCTTCCCATCAATTCATCTATCTCACCGCAACTGCATAAAAAAGCGTTTACTCTTTATTTGATTATAGCATAACGTGTTGCACACAACAGTAAAATCACTGCACTTTTATAGATAGAAGATTTTATTAAGAATAATAAAAATTGTTTTATTATACATCGTTTTTAGTGGCTCCAAATACAACCAATCTAAAGCTTTCCAAATGATGAAACCACGGAAATACAAGTTTAATAAACACATCGCTTTCACAATTAAGAAGTCCAATGTCAGATGTTATGAGGCCCTACAATTCATGCAGAACGGCAAGGGTAGCCTCTGACTTCAACTCTTTGTGAATTACAGTCTTTCAAAAATTGTAAACATCAAGGATTGGGGAAAAACACCTGCTTGTTAAAAGCTGCTAGCAAGTTTTTCCCTGGCAAATAGTGAAAACAAAGCCATGTTAGCACCCTGAGCTTTCATTTAAAACAAAATTTTTTAGCCCAAAGGACTGAAATAAGCCTCCAGCCATGAATCTATGTGCAAAACACTCAAATTTTTATCACTCTTTTGCTGACTTTCTCAAAGCATTAGCTGAAAGAAACTGAGATAAAACTGACAGCGTACCGTTAGCCACCAAAGAGACTACTAGAAACCAAACCAGCGTAATTCGCGTCAAATTAATTCTGTTACTTGCAGACCTGAGACCAAACCAGCAGAGATACTGTCCTTCTGCATCCCCTCCCCAAAACTCTCCATCTGCAACACTGAATCAAGACTAATAGAGTTGATACAGTCCTTCCAGCCTTATTCCTACTCCATAACGACAAGCCCTTCGACATGCATCAAAGACTGAATTTTCTGGGCGATATCCCAGTACCTGTCCTCTCAGGGCAAATCGTCTCAAGACTTAGACTTCAGACCTTCTTAGTGTTCAATCAGCCCCAAGGCATGCTTTTTATTAGCATCAAGCCACCAAAACCTCATGAATTATTCAAGCTTTAATAAATATCCTTCAAACTTGAAAATATGTTTTAAAGCATTCTTACTTTCACTCGGTTTAACAGCACTGTAAGCAGTCTGACAGACTCCACTCTTCTCTGAGCTAGCAAGGATTTCCTTTCTTCCCGTTCGGGCATATTCTCTGGCCACTGCTCTTCTTCAGCTGGTACCTTCTGCTGCTTTGGGGGATGTTTTTCATTTCGATCTATCTGTCTCTCTTCTCTCCTCTGGAGCTTAGCTTTCTCTTTTCTCTCTTGAACCTTTTTTTCATCACCACGTCTTTTTCTAGGTAATTATCAATACGGGACAATTTAGATGATGCTTGTTTTACATTTTGAGTCTTGGGGGATCAGACGTAGGTCTTTGAAGTGCTAATAGTAAGCAACGAGTCACCAAGAATCCATATGCTGCTAACAAGAAATCTTGGGTTTTAGAATAACATGTTAGGAAAAAAAGAAAAAAGACAAAAAAGAAAAAAAAGAAAAAGGCACACAAGTGACACACACCCAACTGATGCATACATGTAGAAAGTTCTTTACTTTCTCTCTTCAAACTCTTCCTATTCTAGGGTTTTTATTACAAGCAATCTCAAGAGAGATTTGCTTGATTTGCTTGAGCAGGGAGGTTGGACTAGAGGATCTCCAGAGGTCCCTTCCAACCTAAACGATTCTGTGATTCACGTTATTATCTTTTCTCTAAGGACACCACAACTAGACCCTGATCATTTGGACCTAATTCTTAAGTTAAGAAATTTCCTCTATAGATTAGCATGAGAGTGCCATTTGAGAGACATTCAGGGTTATTTCCACCATCCTAAAAATTCCAGTTGAAGCTGTTGGAAGCCTTGTCCTGTAGGAAGCAGATCCACTACATGCCATGTCACAGAAAACTCCAGAACATTCAAGGCACACAAAGTGTTTACACACAGGTTTAAAAACACGTATTTTTGAAATATTTGAATATGAAGATATAAAAGAACAACAGAAAAATAGTAAAGCTTTCAGAGATCTAGCATTCAAGTTGCTATATGCAGCACTGTAAAATTTTTTTTTTTTTTTTAAAAAGAGTTGTAGGTGTGTAACTCAGTTAATGGCCGGTGACAGTTTAAACATACTGTCTATAGTAGTATATTGAGGTTTTAATTCTACTACCCCTACAAAAAATTTAAAAACACTGACCTGTGTTACAACACTAATGAAAAACACCACATAGAAAGGGATAGTGGAAAAGGTGGAAAAGCATTCATTTCTACCTTTGGACCTTCCAGTCAAGTGGGAGGTACATAAAAACGTGTATCACGTAAATTTTACTTCAGGGCATAATGACATTAATTTTTCACGTTACAGCACAGGGCAATATAAAAATCCCACTTCCAGAATCTTAAGCAATCAAGCCTCACAGCAGTTTGAGCACAACAGCTCTCAGATTTCACTGCAGGCCCATAGAAAAATCCAGGCTGGAAGCGATCTCGGGATGTCTCCAGCCCAACCTCTTTCTCATAACTCTTCACCTGATGCCTTAATACTGAATTATCATGCCGCTTCTTTTCTTCCTACAAGAACACATGAATTAGGAACTGTATACAGTAATGCTTCAGGTCCTCTGACTTATGTCTCCTTAAAGCCTGGATTTTTACAGTAGACACTCCTGGATTTTACTGGCAATGAAATAGCGTAATAAATCTCAAGAAAATGAGACACTAAAAATACACTCTCACCTTTCACCCACCTCTCTTTCTTTTCCCCTTTTTTGTTTGTGCTCTTGTTCTTTCAGATTTAGTCTTTCCAGACTTCTCTCTTATGGCTCCTTCGCTAAAATGTCTGCTTCTATCAAAAGTCACCTGTCACAGAAGAAACAGAATCAAACTTACCAGTCCAGTTTGGCATGTACTTATACAAGCACAGACAACCCACACAAATGAGAGAGCCCTCAGATGACTAACACATACTGCTACACCCACAGGAATTTCCTGGTGCTGACTGGCGCCCCGGCACATTAAAACATGTCTTCTGAAGCTCACGCCAAGAGTTGCCAATCAAGCTCAAACACTCCACTCACAAATGTCACCTTCTGCTGTGACATCGGGGCTCGCAAGCTGACGCCATGCCTTTGGCTACAACCTGTTTCTGGCATGCTCTTCTGGGGACTCAAAGTTCAGTATTTTCAGAAGAGAGTTCCTGGACGGTGAATTTATGCAGTTCTTCTGCCAAAACTAGAGTTGACTTACTTTCAGAGCAACATCTCTTGGATCAAATATTTGCTTGCCTAATAAAACTGATTGATAAATGCAGCACACATCAACATAATCCATTTCAAATGCCCAGATGTAAGCACATTAAAAAAAAAAAAAAAAAAGCATTCAAGTAAATTGCATCTTGGTGCATCTACCCTGGAAAAATAAATAATGTGAAGCGTTATTTCCAGCATAGAGATATATTTCAGGGTCACAGTTTAGAAATTATCCACTGGACAAAATACTGGAACAGGGCACATCCTGATAAGTACTCGCTGAGATTAACGATTACACCACTGAAATGAATCTTGCAAATTACAAGGCTTTTTTTTTTTTTTAAATAATGTCATACCAAGCATAGCGCTTAAGTATGTTGAGGGATGAATCCATTTAAGCAAACAGGGTGCTGAGAAGACAAAAGATACCCCTTATTAGCTGAGATCCAATCACCTAAAATGAGGTGATTAAAATGAGGTGTTACTGATACTTCATGTGGAACAATGAGAAACCAAGTAGCTTTCAAAGAGTCTCTCCGGCTCCGGAGCCTCTCTCTCAATTTCAGTGCCCATCAAACCAAAAATATTTACAGCTTTAACTTATCCACGCCAATTTTTCAGGAAATCAAAAAGTGAAATGCCATCTTCAGATTAGATCGAAAACTTCAAAGTTTGCAGTGAGGGATTAAAAAAAAAATACACAACCAAATATTAGTACACACAAACTGAAGTCTTTACATAAATAAATAGACCAAATTGGTGTTTCATAACCTGTAAGGCTGGGAAATGTGTGGTCCCTCACCATGACTGTGGCGCACAGACAGGCCACAGCTTTGTTTACTAAGCAGAGCACCGAAGGGCGGACAGTTTCTGAAGCAGCGCACCCACATCCTATCCTAAAGGACACTCTCCAACCATAAATTCCCAAAGCAAATATCCATTGCTTAGCTATCCTACCCTAGCTAGTGGATTGCCTGGTTTCGATAAACAAAATCTTTCATCACTCGGTGAAGCAGGTTTTGAACACGCAGGGCATTCACAGCATTCTCCAAGACTGATCGATTCAGAGACTTTTTGGCTAGAACTTACTCAGCTGTTACTAGCCAAAGACTGATACAGTTGTCATCGTGATACACTTGGAAAAAAGAAAGTCAGCAGCATCCAAAGATAACAGTTCTGATGCTTCCTACCTTTGTGTTACAAGTCCATTTTTGCATCATCCCCTTTAAATATCAGCTTTGTTCCCCTAAGTGAGTACATAGCTTTCACAAAAGCTGCATACTCTTGGCACTGTACAAAGGCCTTAAAAGTCTGTAGACCTCCACAAGTGAAATTATTTACACTTCCTCCCATTCTTTCTTCTCTGTAAGGCTTGAGCATAGGAATATCTATGTTCTTAATCTTTCCAAAGTTTTCAAATACCACCTTAAAGCATCTTCCCTTGGCTTTTCATTATTGGATCCCTTTAACGCAAACCATTTGCCCGGCAGCCCTTCAAAATGAAGGCAATCAGGAACACCACCACTTTGTTCAGTACTGTCTTTATCCATCACTTCTCTTTCACTCAAGAAAGATGCCCACTTTTGCTCAGGTTAAGGGTCAGCATGTGCTTCAGTAGCCATCACTTTCAGGCCATCTGTAAAACTATTTAGTTTTATCAGCTTTCCAGGCAGTTTTTCCTTTAGTGTGGGGATCAAACTGTTAGTTTCTGCCTCTCCCTCAAAGCGAATGAAATCCGGACAAACCATGTTCTTCAGCATGCCCGTCGCTCCCCTCCGAGAGATTCTGGACAACCTGGAAACACCACACTGACAGTCAGTTTGGCTACTGGCTCAAGGTACAGATGGTGAGAACCACAAAGCTCTGCAGTTTCAGAGTTACCACACAACACAGTGATTGCCATGGTCTCCAAAGCCCTTTAGGAAAACAATTAAAACTGTTTTAAGCTAAACGCTATGGAGTAGTAAGTGCAAAGGTTCACACCTGAAAACTGTTTAAAGTGTACTCAATTGCCTCATATCATAATGTCATTTGACATTAAAATTCAGCTGCCAAAAAATATATATATATACACCAAATGTAAACCTCTACTGCCTAAAGCTCTACTGTTCTTATACTGAAACTATGCTGTAAACTAAGCCTCTCTATTCAGTCTCTAGAAGAGCCATACAACATTTACAGAGGCAAAAGGTAACAAAACAAAAGAACTGCTTGGCTTGTGTTATCGCTTTATGTAATTTGTCACAGCCTAACATCTGTACGCTTCAGAAAGAATGTTTATCATCAGAATTGGTATAAAAAACCTTTTTCTCTTTCAGGAAGGATTTTTTTTCAGTAATGTTTTCAAAAAAAGCTTGAAACCAATCTGTGGGCTCTTCTTCACCTTTCCCAGCTCTTTATCATTCAGTCTGGAGACTCTATTCCTAAAATTGTCTAGGGCCTTCCACCTGCTACACAATTGAAAGCTGGCCATCACTTAAGCTCCCAAAATCATGTTATTTAAACAAACTTTGAGCATTTGCTCGTATTAGTTTTTTAGTTCTCATATAAGCAAAGCAAATACTTAAATACTTTCTTGTTAAGATAGCCAGAAAAAGTACTTAAGAATCACTTCTATCCACTGTTCTTTGAGCTAAAGAGCCATCTAAAGCTATCTGTTACCATCACATCAAGATTTGAGGTGCAGCAGGTTAAAACCTCTGGGACACTACTGTTGAAATCCATGGAAAAAGACATGAAGGTCAGACCTGAAGAAGGGCTGGTGTGCCCAAAAGCTTGGTCTTTGCATCCGCATCTTCTATTAAACCAACAGGTATTACCCTGTCCTCACAAATCTTCCTTCACTTACATCCTTGCACCACCATAGCTACAACTGCATTTCTATTGCTGCAATAAATCATCTAAAAGCAAGCCTAAATTTCTCTTCACAGAACTGTCTGTACGTAAACAATAGTAGTTTGGCAGTGCAGCACCATTACCACTGCTCTTCCCCACTCTCCTCCACAGCCAGGAGCCTCTCCAGTATCAGAAATGTATTTCTCACCAGACGACTGTGTACAGAGCAACGGCATTACGCACCGGCTGACCCCCTGAGGCTTGCTGCTCCCCACCACGGCCATTTGGAATCAGCCTGGACCTATTTTATATTTTAACTGTGCCAACTGATAGACCACAAGGAGCCTGACGTTCTGCCCCATTACCAAACGATTATTTCCTTAAAGCCCTTCTGCCACGTTTATAACATTAGGCATACACCTGCCCTTGCACTACTGCTTACTAACTGTGATAACTGAAGGGTCAACCGTCCTTTGTTACCTGCATGTTTTTCTTCTGTGATCACATGTTCTGATAACCCTGCTATTTACTTCAAAGCAAGGTGTTATTTAAACGTAGAAGAAGAAACCAAGTGTAACATTAAAACAGTAAGTACGGGAAACATACGGGGTAGGCAAGCAAAAAAAACGCTCTTACATTCAAGATACTGACCTGGGACGCTACAGATCTGTGATCAGTTCCCAGCTCTGTTGAGGAAAGCCTATGAAGCCCAATCACTTTTTATGCTTCAGGGTCCTAAAACATCGTGTTATTTTAGAATAGATTCAGTATATATATTTTAGAATAGATTCACGTTGATTAGGATCAGAATAGACAACCAGCTCCTTCATGCTGCCCGTACTACATTCCACCTTGATTTTACCCCGGTTACATGGTACTGAACGTTTTCATTTGGCTAAAGCATCTCCTCCTAGAAGGCACCTGGTCTTGATTGGAAAACACCAGGATATGAAAGTCTGCCGTTTCCCATGGGCAGTTCGTTCCATTCCTTACATTCACCTCTAAAGAAAGTATGTTCCCTAGTTCCAGCTGGGAACGGAAGCCACTTCGTCACTGACTCTTCCTAAGCCTTCCTCTGTTAGGCTCACACCCTACTAACATCTGCGTTTTGTTATATGCTGTAATTCAGCACATAACCTCTCAACCGTCTTTTTATATAGAATACACAGCTTGAGCTCTTTAAGAGCTCTCTCATGGTCTCTCATTGTAAGGCGCCTTCTCCAGCCCTTGAGCAATTTTTGTTGCAACGCTCTTAACATTATCCAACTTTAAAACACATGAACCCTAAAACCACACACAGTATTAACTTGATCAATGCCATACACAGAGGAGAATTAACTCCTTTCAGTCTACTTTCTATTCCACTCCCATTTGAACAAACCCCCCAAAACACTGCAGCGGAAACTGAGGCTGTTGCTAGCGTACTACAGTAACCTTTTCATAGCCTCAGAGAAAAACACAAAGACAAACCTGTAATTTATTTGAATAGGAAATTGATTTTTCTAAGTATTTATACGGCCCTTTCCGTATCTAATCAATTACCTTACGACACCCTAACCTGTCACCTAAAATACTTTAAAACAAAATCGGACGCTAAGGAATCATTAACATCCTGACAATATTTAACATGCAGCACAATATTTAACACGAAGCCCACGCAGCTTATACGAGTAAAACACAATTAGCAGGAATAGCGCCATCCCAGAGGTGCCACTCCTATTTTCTCGCAGACCTGCTAACCTGAGCGGTACCCCTGCCCAGCGCCCCTCCGGCCGCCCGATCCCGGCCCCGGGCCGCCGCAGCCTTCCCGGGACCAGGCCGTCGGCTGGGTCAGAGAGCGGCCTCGCAGGCAGGAAAAAATATATATGCGTATGCATACAGATAGATATAGGAGACAGATATATATATATATATATATATATATATATATATCTGTCTCCAATTTTGCCAGGTTTGCTTTTGGGGCAGCTGGGTCGCGGCCGATGACACAGCTCAGCCCCACAAACCTTTCCGCCCGTCCGGCAGACGGGGAGCAGAGGCCGAGGAAACACCTTGTTCCGCCGGGGGGGGGGGGGGGGCGGCAGAGCCCCCCTGGCAGCAGCCCCCGGGCACGTCTGGCTCTGCAGCGGCGCCGGCAGCTACGGCACGGGGAGAGGCGTTAACCCGCGGCCGTCACTCGGCGCCGCGTTTGAAAGGAGAGAGGGTTAAGCAGGGCCCGGGTCCGCCGCCGCTCGCACAAAGGCCGCAGCACGGCCGGGGGGGGGGGGGGGGGGGTCCGGTCCCAGCGGCCGCGCAGCCGAACGCCGCGGCCCAGCAGGAGCCGCCCGCGGCGCCAGCGCAGGCCCCGAGCGCAGGCAGCGGCCGCCCGGCCCCGCCGCCGCCGCCGTCAGGGCGAAGGCGCCCGAGGCCGGGCAGCGGCGGCCGCCGGGAAGCGGCTGCGCCCCGCGGCGGGCTCGCCTGCTCCGCTGGGCCGCGGCCGCACCGAGCGCGGCGGCGGGAGCCCCGGGGCCGCCGCCGCGCTCGGCCCGCGCCGGGGCCCAACGGCCGCTGCGCTCCGCTCCGCTCGGCCCGCGCCGGCCGTGCGGGGACCCCTCCCGCCGCAGGCCCCTGCCCCCGTCGCCGGCCGCGGCCCCTGCGGGCAGGCGGTGGGGCCGGCTCCCCTTACCCCTCCGGCCGCCGCCGCCGCCGGCCGCACACACTTCCGGCCCCTTGCCGCCGCCGCCCCCCGGGGCGGAGCGCGGCGCACGCCGGGCCGCGGCGGGGGGGAGCTGCCTGGCGGCGCGGCCCCGCTCCCGCCGGCGGGGGGCGCTGGGCGCGCCGGGGCCATTTTGTGGCCGGCTGAGGCGGCGGGAGCGGCGCGGGCCGCGGGCTCAGAGCTCGTTTGCGGGGGAAACCCGACTCGAGGAAAACCGGGGCCGCGGGGTCCCCCGTGTGTCCGCCTGCCCCGCCGGGTCTTCATATACCGGTTACGGTGTATATTTATTATTAAAAAAACCACCCACGCGCCCAGTAGAGTGTTTTCCTGGGTAGTTGCCAGTCCCTCTCACCGAGCCCCTGCGGGGGCCTAGTTCCAGGGTTTTGGGACGCTGCCTGTACCAACAGCCGCCTGCCCTCACTTGCCCTGTGAGGAGCACAAGGCTTCAGCCTGAGCAACGCACACGCAAGGTTTAATATCTGCTGTTTCCCAGTTTATTTTAGTACAAGTTTGTGCACGTTACTCCAGTGGGAACTGGAGTTACTCCAGTAACGTCTCCAACTTTACTCCAACGTCTGCTTGGGCTAGGCGGCAGCCGCCTCCCCGCGAAGCAGCGCCCCGAGGGCCGCCAGGTTCCCCCTCGGAGGCGTTGTCCCCCTCTCCCAGCGCCTTCCTGTTCTTAATGCCCCCAAGGAAATTCAGTTCTGTGCAGTCATCAAATATGCCCCCAGTTTTCAATTTTTTTTTTTGTCTCTTGCAGTTTTTCAAACACAGTTCTGAAATACATGGTGCATTTTATTTTCTTCTCCCGGTTCTTAAAAACAGATATTATTTCTTTCCTTGTGGTGGCACCGCTGTAGCTGTGATGACCTTAACACATTTACAGAACTAGGGTTGCAGGCAGAGGTGTGCACCAAGCACTTCTTTTCTCAGATGGTCTAATTGCTACGTATCAAATTACAACCTGAGAACAATCGTTAAGGGTGGATTTAGCGTGGGAGTCTGTCTTCAAACTTTGTTTGCCCAAAAGCATGTCTGCACATTCTCACTATACAAGCTGGTGTAATAAAGAACGCTGCCTTTACCTACAAACCTTTATTTGGTCTTGTTCTCATCTTTGCGCTTGCGGGTCCCCTTGCGTTCTGAAGATTTTCTGGGCGTCTCTATTACGTACTGACATTGGCTTGCATTTTTCTTGCTCCCTTGAAAGAGAAAGCTATGTTTTGATAGTACAAAAGGTTGAATTTCAAAGATGGTGTCTCTAAGCTGTGTCAATTTTTCTTTTCTGCATATATTCCTCCAAAACTAAACAGGCAAACTGGAATTCGGTAATAGTTTGCAGCTGCAGGGTTATATTCATTTATTCAGTACCTGCTGCTATTCCAAAGATGCGATAAGCTGAGAAACTTTTATGTTTTAACACATAAAGAAATGCCTAACAGTACCCTGGCGAAGGTATTTCTTACAAGATCCGACTGTGGGGTACAGAAGTAAAAGACAAAAAGATACACACTTACTAATTTAGTAGAAATTGCTGTTAATATTTTGTTTTTCCTAGTGGAGGGAGGGGGGTTCATCCAAAACTTACAATTAAGTTTTCTAATTTCTTTGGCAATTATTTTGTAATAATGAGATGCTAAAAACACAAATAGAATTATTTTTTGTTTTATACGTTGTGCTGTTGAACTCTTTACCACAAATGTTTATAATTTCTTGTTGCCAGTCCAGTGGTTTTGAGCCTTTTGGTATGATTTTCTTAGGCTTGTGACTGATAAAATAATACTGTCTTCTCTCTTAAGCACAATATATTCCAAACAAAATTGTCACATCTTAGTGCGTCTGCTACCAGAGCAAGATAGACCTGCCCAAATCCATATAATGCCTCCTGATTGTGTAAAAATAAAATTTCTTTCCTATAATTATGCAAATTGTATGCAAGTTTGTTTTATATTCTGTACTGCAGAGGGCAGACTACTGGAAACTGTGGACTTTTGCAATTGCAGAATATCCTGCCTCTATTCGAGCATGTTGCTGGAGCAGTACGGTGAGTTACTCTGTGAGTGAACAGTATCAGAGGTGCCTATCTCTTCTGGCAAAGGAAATCATGAAAACTGCTGTTAGGGAAACCACTCTGGCAGCGTTCTCATGTTGAGAATAAGGGCCATGTAGTGTTACCACATCCAAAACTGATAAAAGGAAATACTTCTGCACAGTGAATAATATGACTACGGAAGTCATTGCCACAGAAAATAGGGGAGACCAAGCACCTTGCTTCAGAAGAGGATTGGATGTTTATAGCGGCAGGAAGAAAATCTGGGGTTGTTTTGCAAATACAATTTTGAGACAGTATTAACTATCGTGTTTTATTCACGAAACACAATGAGAAGTTATAAAGAGATCTTGAGTGGCCATAATTATCCCTCATCTCCCTCTTGCAGAATAGTTGCACCTTTCTCTGCAGCTTGCACTTTCAGGCTCTGTCCCATCTGTTACCCACCTAGCCCGTACGGACCCTAGATCTCTTCTACTCTTACAACAGCTACTTAAAACTGGACCCCTAGGAATGGTGAAATCCTGCCTACAGAAGTCATACGGTTTAATTTAGTGTGTCTTTTAAGATCAGTTTAGGTGTTTACCTAGTGCAAAGGACTATGTAGAAACAGCTTTTTGATTTATTCTCTGTTTATACTTACTTAGCTGAAGTGGATCTGAAGCACCGTGTGGATCTTTAATCCACAAGAGCGTTCACACAGAGATTGCAATAACACAACCTACTAGGTTTCAAACATTTAATTTAAAACCTGGCCACCGGTGCATGTAGACAAGCTTTCTGTGGGAGCTTCAGGGATAGGCTGGGGAAGAAGATGACTGGGGAAAGCTTTGGCCATGTTAAGTACGTCGGGTAAAGATGTTGGCTGTGGTTCTGCTTGTGGCTTGGTAATGTCCTTCCAGGAGTTATGGTTGAAATGTTACGTATTACTCAAGCAAATAAAGAGCTAAGATAATTTTCCATTTTGGGACTATATATCTCCCTACCTTTTGATTGTATTGAGTCTATAGGAAAAGTCTAAGCTCCATCTTGTATTTAATTTTGAAATAGAACAGTGAGACCTGTTCCAAGGGAGAGTAAAAACCATTTGCACAGTTTTGGTTCACAAATAAACATGATAAAATCTTGTTTATTCCAGATGGCTGTCATTGCAAGTTTGACTCGTTACACTAATTTGTGGACTGTTGAAACTTTTCTCCCTGGATATTGATTTTACCAGTTACCCAAGTCCGAAGCACTCACCTGCACAAGGACTGTCTAGCCAGAATCAACTAAATGATGCGTTGAATACTGCCACCCCCTGGTCGGCTGCACAGAAAACTTGGTGAGCTCAAAATTTATTTAAGGGAACACATAAAAAGTACGTGGCGGAGCGGGGAATGATTTTTTACGCTTTTAAATTACCTGCCAGGACTTTCTAGTCAGCGTTTATTCTACAGCAAGCTTGCCCCAGAGATACTTTGTATATAGGTGAGAGAGTTTGTTTAGAAGCTATGTAAAAATATATATAATTAGTGCAGCAAAAGACTTTTGGCTGTAAGGAGAATTAGTTTGCCAGATCATAATCTCTCCAACCTAAGAAAATGTAATAACTGTAGAGAAAGTCCATAATGCACAACCCTACTTGATATGATTCTGTTTTATAACAGTGCCATTTCTGAGCTACACGTAGAATGTGTATCAATGCTCTTAATTCTAGCATGAGATTTTTAATGTAGACGTAGAGATTGTAGAAGATCCTTGGTCACTTCCTTTTTTGAAAGTCTGCTTTACAAATGGCAAAGCCAGCTGCCACTGTAAATTGTTGTTAGTATGGAAAAGCAGGCTTGTGATTAAGTCACAGGAGTGGGAGTTGGAGCGTGAGGTTCTGTTTCTGGCTCAGTCACGGACATCCTGGGTTACCGTAGGCAAATCTGACAATTTGCGCCATCAGTCATATGGACAAGCTGGACTGATGGCTGGAGGGGGCTTTCTCTCCCAGCCCGCCCTGATGACGGAGCGGACCCAGAGCATGTTGTACTCCAGCAGTGGCCAGTGACTGCCCGGAAGGCGGTGCCAACTGAACGCTTCAGAGCGGCGCTAAATTTAGAGCTGTTCTAACTAGTACTTGAGGATGGCACAGGCAGGACAGTGGCTTTCTGCCAGCCTTGTTCATTCTCCCTCCCTGATCTCAGAAGTTTCCTGAGAGATTTTGAACGTACGTTTGTTAGGTTCTGAAGCGCCCAAGGAAAACAGGGCAAAAGCAGAATGCAATTTAACTTAGAAAATGACAGGAAGCTCCACCACCACCTTGACTAAAAAATCAGAGCGTGACAGATTTCAGTGTCAGGCCCGATCCTGATCTTAGCCACACCTACGTTATCCTGAAGTAACTCACTGGTAACGACCAAACTATTTGTAGAGTTAAAAATATATATATATATCTGCCCTGCAAAGGCATATGTTGGGGCAAATTTCAAAGACTGAATGAATGATTAAAATATGCTTATATAGTAATTCAGAATTATATAAATCTAGGAATGATAAAAGTTAATTAATAGCTACTTTAATGATAATTAATGTTCATTGTTCTTAACTATGACTATACAAGACAAGGTGTAAAGAAATACATAGTAATATTCTGGTACAGAACAGCTATTTTCAGAATAGTTCTTATAAAGGACTTGATTGCTTAAAGGGTATGTTAAATGAAATTCTGACTCTAACTATAATAAGAATATGTTTGTATTTGAATAATGAAAGACAAAAGAAGAAAATCGGTTCCCTTTGAGGATTCACTGTTGCACTGGTTTTCACGACGACTGCAACACTGCACTGCCTTGTGAGAAACAGAAAACTAGATAGTATGTAATTTGGCTGGCAGAAATGGCAAAAAGAAGGTGCAATTTAAAATATTAACTTTTAGTAATCTCAGATCTTGCTGGTGACACCTCTTCATGGTTGATTTTTTAAATGGCTGGTTTTGTTTTGGCCTTATTTTCTCCTTTACGCAGGAGAAAAAAGTGTAACAGACAAACTCACCGCAACCACCATCTTCTCTGTGGATTAGATTGTGCTGTGAGAGGCTGATATCCGTCATCTGCTGATTCATTTTATCAGCCAGAACAAGCACGTAAAAGCTCGGCCAAAAATGAGTAATGGAAATGGGAAGACGAGTTGGAAGAAACCTGTACTCAGGAGGAACCTTAAGCTGAAGTTTGTCTTGTGCAAACTAGCAAGAAAGGCAAACCCCTAGAGGACATCACCCTGTTATAGTTAGAAGCCTTCTGTTTACAAGCGATACTAATGTATAGCAAGTTTACACCCATTTATTCTTGCTTTGAATTTGTCCTTTAAATAGTAGAGCCTTTCCCCCTCCCTGGTGATTAACCGCTTTCCTCCCACCACGCTGTTGTAACACAACACAGTTGAGCTGAAATACAACCGTTGAGTTCCTGGCAATTAGAGGAATGTCTCATTAGCTCTATTATGGATTTGGGAAGTCTCTGGATCATGAGCAGAGCGTTCTTACCAGAGGTGGGCAAAGGGGCATCCTCTCACACTGTTTGAATGCATGGAACAGAGGCTACTAAATGTAGGCTAATTAATGGTTTTTTTTTTTTTGGGGGGGGGTGTTTAATGACAAGAAGCAGAGTAGATGTCCTCTTTCTTTTGGAGGAAATCACTGCAGTTGCCTTGCTGCCCGCCGTTGCCGCCTCACTCACTGCCTGAACCTCCTCTCCACCTTCTTCCCGGCCCTCCCGGCGCCGCTGCCCCCTGGCGGCGCGTCCGCTGCGCCCGCGTGTTTCGGGGGGGCGGCGGCGGCCTCCCGCGCCCCCGCCTCGGGGCCGGCCGCGGCGCGGCGGGGAGGCGCCTGGCGCCACGGCGCCCCCTGGCGGCGCAGGGCGGCGGCGCCGCCTCCCCCGCGCTGGCCGCGCCCCTCCCCGCCGCGCCGGGGCCGGGGCCGGGGCCCGCTGCGCCGCCGCTTCGCTCCGGGGGGCCATGGCCACCTGGCGGCGGGACGGCCGGCTGACGGCCCTGCAGCGGCTGGGCTGCGCCGGGCTGGCGGGCGCGCTGAGCCTCAGCCTGACGGCGCCGCTGGAGCTGCTGACGGTGCTGGCGCAGGTGGGCACCTGGCACTGCCGGCGGGGGCTGCGCGGCGCCGGGCGCTGCCTGTGCCGCGCCGAGGGCGTGCGGGCCCTCTGGAAGGGGAACCTCACCGCCTGCCTCCGCCTCTTCCCCTACAGCGCGCTGCAGGTCGCCGCCTCCCGCCGGTAAGCGAGGGCCCGGCCCCGGGCGACCGGCTGGCTCCCCGGAGCGGCGGGGCTGCGCCCTCTCTCCTTCCTTTCCGCGCCGTCGGGGAAGAAGCGGGAAGGGAAAGCGAGGAGCCAAATTTGTTATTTGTAGACACCGCTAGCCTGCGGCTCGGCTGCCTTCCGCGTTCGCCGCGCGCCCCGCCTGGGCGCTGCGCCCCTCCGCGCGTGCGGCTGTAGGGCGCGGAGCCGCCGCGCGGCGCGTCCCGCGTGGGCTCCGGGCGCCTTAAACCTCTCCCAGGCCGCCGTTACCGTGCGGCCCACAGGTGTGACTGCGGCACCCGTTCTTTGCGCCCCTTTTGTTTTAGTCACTTACGGTTCTTCAGGCAGTTACATCCAGTGCCTCTTTGTTCAAGAAGCTTGACAAAATCCTGATTCCAGTCTTTTTTTCCCTGTTGTTGCACAGCTGCTGTTCTGCTGTTTTGGCAACGTTGAAGTCGACATCTGACGTTATTTGTTTTTAAATCTGCTCTTTGATACTACCCAGCCGTCCGATTACTACAAGCCCTGGAGCGACTGCAGCGGGGCTGCCTGACCGGTGCGGAGCAGCGCCCGTCTGCCGGCCTGCGCGCTCTGCCTACACCTCGCCCTCTGCTGCCCCTGTGTTGTAGGCTTTGAAAGCACGGCCTGCCTGTTCGCGCGCACCAGCGTGTTTTGCCGGTTTGAGGGGTTGTGGTGCTTCTTTCTTTCTTTCGGCCAGCTGTGTACGTGGTGCGCGCTTGACATTTTCTGCCCTGCTGGGCGATGGGTTATTGCCGTTCGTGGGCTGTGCTGGGTGGGGAGAGGCATGGGCTCAGCCTGCGCGGGCCAATCAGGCCGGCGGCGGCTCCGGCCCGGCCTGACGCTGCCAAAGGGTTTGACCTTCGTGTGGCCGAGCGAGAATCATCCTCCCAGCGCTGCCCGCGCCGCTCCGGCAGCGATAGACAAGGCTGTCTTGGCATCGGGGAGCTCTGCTGTGTCCTCCTGCTTGTGGAAAGTACAGCGGTCCAAAAAGGGTAGGGAAAACAGCAGCCTGGAGGCGGAAACAGGAGTTTAAGTATGCTTACTTGAAGTTCCCCAAAGAGTCAGCGTTGCTCCCATCTATACCTGCTGATTCTCAGCCAGGTAACTTAGTTGTTTCTGCAACTTGAAACGCTCTGTATTCCCTTTGCAAGGCTACAGCTTATGTCTCTAGTTTGCTCAGTGAGTTCTTTCGAGTTACAAGGGGAAGTAGGCTACCAGGAAAACTAAGTACAAGCTGCCTATACATACTCCCTGGTTTGTTATTTGCTTTTTTTGTTTTGTTTTGTTTTTTTCCTCTAGGGGAAGAATTGTATGCAAAGGCAGGAAACACAGAAAGAGAGAAGTGTTAACACTGCGACTTCAATAAATGGCAGTGCTAACCACAAAAAGCTGTGGGATGATGAGAAAGTTAGCAGACGCCGGGGAGGCAGTGTAGAGGGAGCCAAGCTGGCTGTGGAAGGGATGGAGTTTAGCTGACTTTGCACTCTTCCTCCTGTGGTTACTGTGTGGGGGCTTGGTCTTTCCTTGCCGGTTTTAAATGTTATCTGGGTAGAGCACAGAGGCACCGCCCACACACAGAAAAATCAAGCCCTGTTGACTCTAGGAACTAAATAAGACACATAATAAAAAAAAAAAGAAAAAAAAATGTATACTTTTACTTCTGCTTGCCTAGTGTTTCTGCTTTGCACCCTGTCCAGGGCACAGGGCAAGGAGATGCAGGGATCTGTCGTGAAGTAGAAAATACTCACTTGGATGCGAAGACGCGTCAGCCGAGCAAGAAGTGACATGTAAATCTTGGCAAATTATTTTGTTCTAGACATTGTGTAGTCAAATGTGTACCTGCTGTTTAGGCAGTTTAGCTAATGCTTCAGCAATAGACTAGCAGGTTTCTTTACCTCCAGCTGAGAGTCTCCTCTCAACTCTTTCCTTGCTTCTTGCTGCCTCCGTGACGCTTCTCACTGATTTAGGAGCGTTCTACTTATATGGAAAAGTCCTTCTGTGAATCACAAATGGATGAGTTGTGGGTTAGCCTTAAAAATCTGCGCTTTCCTCAAGTACATTCAAATTTAGACTTACCCTCCAGAGCAGAGTAGTGCCTGCACCTAAGTCATCTCTGGGGAAGTATCCTTGTGGGCCCTCCTGTTCTGAAATAGTGAAGAGAGGAATGTTCAGTTCAGTTCAGCCCTTCAAAAGGGCTGGGGTGAAGTTATCTGTGTGCTTCTTGGACGATTATTTTGACTAGGGGAAGGCCTTGTAGAAGACTGGGCCAACGTCTCTGATCATCGGAGCATTTCTTGCAGGCATGTTTTAAGTTATGTTGATTTTTATCCTGTAGATGGAAATATAAATGAGGATTCTACAGACTAAAATGACTTTGAAGTCTCTTACAAGGAAAGCAAACAAGTAAATCATTTGAACAAATAGTCTCCAAATCTTTGAAGATTGTTTTTCTTGTTGTTGAATCGGTGCTGTAGTTCTCCAGCAACATATGGGGAATCAGGCTGTGTGAGTTCAGTCTGTGCTGTGAACTGTGCTGCAGGTAGAGATACTCCAGCTGCCTCTCAAAAAGCTGGATCAGGTACTGGGAAGTGTTTTAGCTCAGGAACACTAAAAGCAAAGTGAATTGCATTGCCAGAAGTCTGTATTCCAGTCGCTGACCTAGCTGTTAGCACTGACTTCTGCATTTCTGCGCTGTACTGCAGAGTGGATTTACCTTGTGTCCAGTGCTCAAATCTCTCTGGGCTCTTAGCCCTGTCATTCTGACTGTGCTCGTGTTTGCCCGTCCGCCTGTTCTGTTTCACAGAGGTTCTGATGCTTGTACGGTGTTATGCAGTATAATGAGGTTCTTACATGAAATACATGTTGAAATTTCAAGTCTTACTACTGAAGAAGTTTGTGGAGAAGAGCAGAAAAGTTTCATCAAGAATAATCTGCCTTTGTTTTTTCTTGTTTCCTTCTTTTTTTTTTTTGTACTGTGATTAATAGTACCTCTTGTATGTGTTTATTCTAGACTTGTTACGCTTTTCACGGATGAGTTGGGTCATGTTTCCCACTGGAGAGCCATCACAGCAGGAAGTCTGGCTGGCATGGTTGCAACCATAGTTACTTATCCTACTGATGTAATTAAGACACGACTCATTGTGCAGAACCGCCTGGAACCGTCTTACGAAGGGATTTTTCATGCTTTTTGCAAAATTAGTCATCAAGAAGGATTTCTTGCACTCTACCGTGGTGTTTCACCAGCTATATTAGGTAAAGTAATAATGAGGAAAGTCACATTTTTGAGCGTCATTGCACATTGTTTATTGCAATTATGTAATGCATTTGTTTGCTCACTTGACTTAAAAAGCAAATACTGATGTTGATCTGTAGAAGGTATCTAGCTTTACAAAGCATGACAATACCGATTGCCCTTGCTGCAACTATTTTCCTTCAAATTATGACTGAGTGCTTAGCATTTGTGTGTGCTTAAGAGTTCAACAGAATACTCTTGTCTGTCTTTTATAGATGATCTGGTTGTACTCAGATGCAGGATTTCCTCTATTTAACTCTTAAAAAGCAGAAAAAAAAAAAAAGCTTCTAACTTCTGTCTAGGTGCAAGACTATCTCCCTGGCTGTTTAGTGAAATCAGTATAAGGAGTAACATATAAGTGATGTGAAAGGTGAAAAATTAGCAGTTTTCTCTCTTTACTTGAAGTGACTTTTTAATTATTTATTTACTCTCCGTAGCTTTTTTAAAAATGCATAGTAATGTATAATCCGCTATAAAGTTGATGAGAGCGTGAAAAAAGCAAGAGAGGACAGAAGCATCCCTCATCAGCTTGACTGTAGAGGCAGCTCCATTTACCTGTACAACGGCTAGAATTGGGTTAGGCTGGAGAAAGACTGTGACCTGTCATGAGACCAAAGCAGGAAGAAATTCTGACCAAAGATGCAAATTTTAACACGCAAATATATGAACGTGTCACCATGACTAGATGCTGAAGTGTGGGGTTTTCATGGTAAACCAATGGCCAAAAAGTAAAGTTCTCCTATGTGTTGGTCTGATTTGAGCAATGCAAGGTGTAAACTGGAAGTGATTTATGCCATCTGTTTAGGTTATGTGAGGAACACTTGTTTTCTTATTGCGGTGTGTGCTCATGTGAACCTTCTCTATCTGGTTTGCTTTCTAGGTGCTATCCCATTTTCTGCTGGCTCATTCTTTGTTTACATCAGTCTGGACAAAATCTGGCGAGAACCCATAATTCATTTCACTCCTCTTCAAAACTTTATAAATGGCTGTGTAGCAGCTGGTGTGGCACAGACCCTTTCTTTCCCGTTTGAGACTGTAAAGAGGAAGATGCAGGTACAGAGCGTCCTTGTTACTAGTACTTTGTTAGATGTGCTTGTTTCAGGAGGTTGGGGCAAGACTAGCCAGGTGATCGTGACTTCCACTCTGTTTCTCTTACCAGTGGACTACAGAGGCTTTGGGGTTTTTGATGTCTGAAAATTCACTGTTACAAATGTGCTGTTGTGTTTGTAATATGTGTACAAGTACTATAATGGGATATATATTTCATCTTGGACTCTGTGTCTTCAGCTTTATTTCTCCTTCTCTTCACAGCAAATCCATCAGATCCTCACAGTTGAGAACTGGCAAATGTTCTCTGACAAGCAGGTGTTCTGTCCCCTTGGTGGTAGGCTGGGTGAAAGAGATCTGTGTCATCTCCATGGTTTTGGTCTCTGCTGTTTATGCCTGATCTGCTTACCAGCAGTCACAGGAAACTTGCACAGCAGTTATTAATTCTGCAACGTCAAAACTATCCTCAGTCCTATTTCTGACTGCTCTGGTTAATGGGTAACTTTCCAGTTGCTGGTGCTGTCGCTTTGCTGGAGCATCAGTGCTGCTAGAGTTACTGTATCATTATATATAATTTTGATGCTTCTTTCTCCTGAGAGATTAGTAATAATGATTAAAAAAGAACACCCCACAGCTTCTGTCTTATTGACATGATTAATTTCATGTTGTCTTATTTTCATCAAAACTTCATCAGCAGTGAATGGCTGACTGCTCTCTGGCTGTGGCACATGAATTAGTTCTTTCGGCCCAGTTGATGGGGTTGCAGGTTTATGGGAACCTTTTGTGATCGCTTCCAAAAAAACAGTCATCGTTTGGTGTGGCAGCATTATAGATCTCCGCATCAAGTGACAGCCTAGTTGATAAGCCTGGAGCTAGCAAAAGGTCAGGGAAACTCTGAATTCCTCTCTCCTGCTCGCAGGGTTCCCCTCTGTAGACAGAGGTCAGACGCAGTGTGTGACACAGAAGCATAATTCATTGCCCGCTATTCAGATGGTAACACCGGACCTCAGCTGAAGAAGTGATGTCTTATATTAGACCAACTCATGTAGCCGAAGCGGGGAGAAGTCATGCTTTGGGCTGAGCTCTTTCATCAGGTGTCTCATAAACTGTCTTAGGTGAGGAATAAATTCTGAGCACGAAAACTTGAACCTTTTTCCCCGCTATATCAGTTGATCTTAAAAAAGCAATTACCTCTTGTTACAAGTCCTACTTTTCTTTATATCCTTAGGTGCACAGCAACACTGTTGCCCTAAAGAATAAAGAAAATAAATACATTTACTGTGATAGTTCCCTTTTAATTGCTTGATTTCAGTATATCAGTTATCGAACATTTGGTTTTCGTAGTCAGTTCAAAAGTAACCTTCAGCAGTAACTGATGGGATGTTATAAAGTCCTGCGTCCCCATTTGGCTGGCTGGGTAAGCAAAGATGTGCAACGAGCCCATTTTTCGTTTTCCTGCCACTAGGCTGTGCTGTTTCACCAATGGGACGCTTAAAACATCTGACTGGGGCTTCTAGAATTAGAAAGGAACTGGATTTATTGCCCACAAGTGTGGGAACTGGATTTACTGAAAAATTATTCTGGAAGGCAAAGAAGCTAAACGGAGAGGTGTTTTTCGCCATAGGTGCATTGGAACAATTTGCATAGTGATTTCCCAAGTATGGAGAGACATCCCCCGTTGAGTAACTCTTCCTGAAGACGTAGGAGAAGGCAAGGGTATTTCATAAGAAGTAGCTGTCTAGGTATAAAAAAACCATAACCCTTGGTTTGATATTGGAAATGAGGTAATTCACGGAGGTCTGTCCACGAATGAAACCTCTTGAAGATCTCACCCAAGCTGATACTGAGCGCTTACTGGAACTCATGTAAAGTGATCCAAGAAGTTTGTTTTTCACTGCTATCTTCTGGGTATGGCCCAGCCTTGCAGGGATCAGCCCTGCGCTGCGCTCACTCCCTGGCCTGTTTGACCTCCTGTTGAAGGCACTGCAGTTTGCCATGGGAACAGGTTCTGGGGAGGTGGTGGCTGAGGATGCCCTGAAAGTAGAATGCGATGTTCAGTTCACAGGGTGGTGGTCCGAAAAGAGAAAGGATAGCACCAGAATGGGTATCGTGCGAAGGGACCTAGAAAGAAAGAGAGTAAAGAAGGGAGGACAGAGCTTCAAGACTTCTCAATGTCCTGTAGAAAACACAGGAGTAGATACCATTGATCACAGTTTTTTTTGTTTTTTTTCTTAGCCATCTTGCTCTGATGAGGCTCCCTTTAGTGATTCAGTTTTCTAGGTAATACAAAGAGAGGTCTACTGAAGCCTTTAGCTGCCCTCGGGCCCAGTGTGAGTGCACTGCAGTGCATGTGAGGAAACGCTGGCTTTGTTTAGGAGCTCTGGACACGAGTTTGGTGAGTGAAGAGGAACGCACAATGTTGTGGAAGTCAGTATAAATTCTCCTTCTTCTATCCCTTCCATCCCACGGATCTGACAGATGGAGGTAGTATATTGCCAAAGAATTTTCTTCCTGTGAACCTAGTGGTAATGAGGAACTAGGGAGTTGCAAGGCAGTCCCAGGAGCTTCAGAACCTGAGAAACTAGGTCATAAAGCAGTGTTCTCTGATCCCGGGATTGAGTACAGGCCTGAGACCAGAACATCCAGATCTTTGCCTGACATGCTGGGCAGCCTTGGACAAGTTCGGTCCGTCCATCTCCTCATCTAGACAATACTTGAATATATGTTTACTTGACAATATGTTTACACACACTGGGAATTAAATTCTGCTGAGAGAGGAGGGGTAAGGTGTTATTTCTAACCTCTGTCATAATCATTTTGTTCCATCCTTTCTCATTTTACATAGCTGAATCCTACACTTCTGATGTCAGCAGCTTCTGTCATTGACATCTGTGGGAGTAGGAATCTGTTAGTGAACAGTTTTTCCTCTCTGCTTTGGTGATGATTTATGATGTCAGATTTGTTCTGTAACCATGGCTTCTTCTCCCTCTGATATTAGTGTTATCTTTATCATGTTGACATTTTTTACAAAAATGCTATGTTTACTAAATATACTTGAATGGCTTTCTCTAAAATATGTTAATTAACATGAATGAATCTTACCAAATATGTGAGTCCTCTTTGTTGTGATTATCCTAATCTTATTCCTTTGTCTTCCTTTTTTCACTTTGCTCCTGATGGGCATGTTAGAGAATGGAGAGGTACTGTATGCATGTTTTGGCATGGGCATATGGCTTTTGTTGTGCATCTGTAGAAGGGGATTAGTGAAGGAGAGGGTTGTTCAAAGGGATGTTCTATGTTAAATGCTTTCCTAACTCATTCTCGTGCTATATCAGCTTCAGAACAAAAACTTACTGATCGTTATATCCTTTTAACTGCTTGTTATTCTTGGCTTTCCTTCCTCACTCACAATATTACGTTCTTTGTTCAACCCAATGTCTAAGCAGTATTCGAGTACTGCACTTTTACCTTGCAGGCTTATTAAAGTGCATACAAGAATGCTCTCTTTTTACCCTTTAGCAGGAAGGTATCTGCCTATAAAGGAGTCTGGATCTAAGGGAAGCACGGGTAATAGGCTTCTACTTTTCCACGTCGCCTTTTTGCCTAGGATGACCTTCCTAGGTCTGTCCTGGCATTTCAGCAAGGGAAGACGAATTTGGAGATGTTGTATGCCATACAGAAGTTTATAATTAGAATGACACTGAACCTAGGCTGCGTGCAGAACTGGAAATCCATAAACATACAAGCGGTCAGCGCAAACCCGACACTCAAGTTTGGCGTTTCCCCTTTTGCACGTGACTCTCGGTGGTAGGCTCAGATACTCCACAGCGGGGAAGGCTTCTTAGCCTTCGTTCCAAATTGACATGTGACTTTGGAAGTTTTGTGAGGCAAAATATACAAAAATGACTCTCAGATTTCACAGACGCTTAGTCTACTGTACAGATAGTCCTCACCTCCTTACATGAACAAACTGTAGCTATGTTTGCCGAAGTTCACTCCTGTGCTCCTATTTTGCTGGTATAATTTATTTGAATGGATGTAACTAAAACTAGCTGAAACTCTTCCTTGCCAGTAAATGCTGCTCAGGGATAGCTTTACCATCAAACCCTTGTAATCTAGAATAAGCGTGCTTTTGCTTACTGCAGGATTCAGCATGTTTTTGGTGTTGACTGCACAGCATCCTTATGTTGTGAAGACATCTCTCAGGGGAATACATTGTTCAGTGGTATGTGATCTTTCTGTTTTAAAATCCAGGCTGTGTATTCCCTCTCCTGCCGTGAACAAATGGGCTCTGTGTTCTTTGTTAGCGTGGACTGTTGTCATGCATTACCCAAGAAGTGGTGGTTTTTCAGTGACAAACTGAATCAGGCTGAGGCTGCCTATCAGTCTGTAATGTCTTTTTTTTTCTTTTGTGCTTTGAGACACAAGATGCTCTGCAAGGGTGAAATTTGTTGTAAATGATGTAAAGGTTAGGTGTTCTCAGTAACCTCGAGAAAACGGAGCAGTCATTCCCTCTGTGAGGTAGCCTGTTGAAGGTTAACACGTTCTTGTGCTCTATTGGCACATTTCTAGTCTGAAGTCTGTTAAAGGTGTTATTTAAGTCTCTATCTAAAAGCAGTCTCCTCGCTATGGTTTTTGCATGGTGAAAGTCAGTCTAGCAAGAGCACAGCGGCTGGGTTATGAACAAAGCTCTGGAAAAGAAAATTATATATGTTCATTAGAAAAGCGCCTTCTCCCTGCTGAAATGAGGCGACTGCTCCAGCGTTGCTTCAGCGTGAGCAACTCGCAGAGAGTGCTGCATCCCTGGAAACGGTCGCTGGTGCTGGCGTGGCAGCCTCTGAGAGCTCCCGTGCTGTGGCGTCCCTGCTGTTTGTGAGATTTGTGTTCTTGTCAGCTGGGAATATGAAAGTTATTAGAGTCATGACCCCGTTTAAAAATAAGAAATCCTTTTTGGGTCATGTGGTTCACACGCCATCTCAAAAACATACGTGCTCTGAGACTGTGCAGGGAGACCCTTTATTAGTGAACTGCATGGGAGCCTGAGTTTTGAAGACTTTCAGAGGTGAAGCCATTTGACCACACAGAGTGGCATATTCCATAGTGTGGAAACAAATAATGAGCAGTATGAATACTTTTAGTCTGATTCATGGGGAAGTAAGGTTTATGTGGTAGCTAGCTGTCTGTCCCTGCTCCCAGTAACTGTTGATCCTGCTACCAACTGCAGCTAAATTTGACAGAGAAGCAGAGGTTTCAGAGATGCTGAGTCCCTTCAAGTTGTGTAAAACAGGTGCCCCGATAGAGAAGAAACTCCAGAGTTGTTCTGACTGAGGGGGAGGCTGCAGTGTGAGGTCTTACATTAACTGACGCTAGAGAGCCTCTTTGGGGAAGAGAGTTGGTAAGGCCCCAGACACAAGAAGAATTCCAGTCTGAGCTTGCACCTCCCAATGCACGGCTCAGCCAGCCATGAGGGGCAAATTCATAGGAAGTTCTTGTTAGTACTTGTTGTGCTCACGGGGCTAATTGTTACGTTAACATACTGTGTAAAATGGATTACATAAAACATTGTATTTTTATTAAGGAAAGGGCTCAGCAAGCGGTCCTTTCTGTTCAGTCCCATCCTGTTCATTTGGCACCCCAGTCTGTGTATTTAGTTGGAGATGAACTGTGCAGTTCTGTTTCCAGATAAAAGAAAGGATGCTGGCATCTTCCAGCCCTCCGTTGCCCCAAGACGGGGTAGAAAGCAGTTCTGCATGAAAGGTGCGGTTGCCTTCTGGTGTGTCACAGTGTACTTCAGGGTATGCACCTGAAACGTGTTTGCACTGTTGTTAGAAGGACTGCCCAACAAGCATTGTGTCTCCCTTCGTCTGTGCATTTGCAAAACGACAGGAGATGTTCTGTCAACCTGCCTCTTCTCCTCCTCCTTCCTGTGATCTCGTTTTTCCTTGGTGCTCGGAGTCAGGCATCAGCCAGGACCCTGCATTCTGCTGTACTTGGACTTGGGACCAGTTTGGCTTCTCTGATTATTGACAGATAGACGATTTCACCAAAAACACACTCCAAAGTCTATCCTTTCTTTCCTCTTTTCCATTATGCCTCATTGCTTTCAGCTACCAGCATTTTTTAATTATTTTGTTGATGTTGCTATTAAGATATTTTATACTGCTGTGTATGAGGTTACTTTGGGAAGTACTCAGTGCAGCAACCAGTCGGGACATGATGCCTGACAAAAACGACCTGAGCGTAATGTGGGCTTTGCCTTCTGTAATAGCTTGGATTAGCTTTTGTCTGTCTGAACAAACCTCAGAGGCATTTCTTGTAGATCCCTAGTTTTGCACAGGAGAGAATCACAGAGGCTGGCTGTCCGTGGAGCTGAAACACTGAACAGCGCCACTGAAAAGCTGGGTAAGACAGAAGTCATAAATTAAAAATCAAAAGTAGGACGGGGCCTATCTAACCGTCAGGTCTACCTTGTGAGAGCTTGTGCTCTTACTAGTGGTCTTTAACCCTGTTCATCCAAGGAGTGACAATAGCAGTGACAGCTGTCACTGCTATTCCCTAACATCGTCACTCCTCTATCAGTTACACAGGAGAGCCTTGTGTCACTTTGGAACGTGTCTGTGCTTGGAACAATGCTCCTGCGACTTATGAGAGGATTAGTTATGCAAAATACTGCATAAACGGGGGCTAAAACTTCATGGACACTCTCTTCTTTTTTTAGCGGGTTTGTTTTGATTTGGTATAATTCTGTACCTAATCCACATAAGGCCAGTGGAAATAGGTCCACTGTAAAGCCCCAGTCCTGCAGAAATGTTAACTTTGGCCTCAATTCCTACACAGACAGCAGGAGATGTGGGAACTAGTGTCGCTGTTCACAGTGTGGTGTGGGACCAAGCTTGCACCTTTAAATAAACCAGTGCTAACATGCATGAAAGCGGGGTACCTGTTTGTAAGGATTGAACTAAATCGTCATGAATCATCTGAAACCACCCAAAAGTGTCCGTGCAGGGGTTAGCGCTATCCTGAGGAAAGAGACTTCTGTATTCCATACTGAAGATATTTGCATGCAACAAGTGTTATAAGCGCAGAAAGCTTAGGTTCAGCAGCAAGGGAGGGATTCTGGGATGAACCATGAAGTCACAGGATATAACAGGCCTGGCCATAACCTGTTTAAAGCTAGGAGTTAAACTCGTCCTTGCTGGTCACTCAGTGCCATTGATTTCAGCAAGGCAAGAAGGACTTGGCCCCAGTTCAGGTTACAGAGGAAAGGACAACATGTGCCTAGAGTGCAGGAAGCTGGAGGTCACCTGCTCGGCTGTCGTCGTCTGGAAACGATTGCCTCCTAATATCTCATCATCATTTACCTTCTTACGTGCCTGAATAGAGGTGGACTTTATGTTCCAGGCCAGGGGTAAGTCAGCATTATTAAACCACTGACACAGGAAAGACAACAGCTACCACCTCTTCTCCAGGAGAAAGGATCGATTTGACCAAAATTATGTGTACTTTTTCTTTTTTAAGTATTAATCCTTATTTACACTTCAATTGTTTCTTGTCTGAGTGGAATGAAATATTCTTTTAAGCCTTCCATCTCCGCTTGAATGAAACTTCTGTTCATCGTAGTGGAGTTACCGGAAGAAAAACCTGTAGAATTTGTCCTTCAGATTCCTTTGACTTATGGTTAAACGTTCCTGTTGGATGTGTCCTTATTAACCCAGACTGTAAAGACTTCTTATTTTACATTCTAGATTAAGAGAGTGAACTCTTGAGCTGTGTTGTAAAGTGCCTTCCTGTGCTTTTTTAGAATCAGAAAAGCAGGATACTGAATCTATTGGACTTGTAAATAACAAAGAGCACTTGTAAGTAACAGGTGATTCTCTTGTATCTGCCCATCAGAATAGCCTATCTCCTATGATAGCTATTTGCTGTTAATTGATTTGTCATACTCCTCATGCCAATAGTACTACATGCTTAAAAATAGCAAAGCTTTGTATCAACAGAGATTTTATGAACAGGAAAGGGGAGAAAAAAACACATGAACTGAGAAGGAAGTATTTGCAAATTAGTCTCTGACTACCTGTAAACTTAAGCAGGAATTCAGATAGTTGCAAACCAAGATGTCCTGAATTGCAAGTGGGGATTTCGTATCTGCAGAGCTCTAGGCACAGGCTTCAGTGGCCCAACCACCGTGCAGGTTCTGGATCCCGCTGTTTTCTCCTTTGTCCCTATGGGGCTACCATGAGCCTTGGAAAGATTCAAACGAACTATCTTTTGCTGGGCACCATTCTCCCGACAGTGAACTACATCCATCCTTCAGTCCTAAAAGGAAGAGAGTAGGCATTCGGGGCTGGAGGAGGTCATTAAAAGGGAAACTTCTAAGGGGCATGTGAGATTGCTTCCCAACATGGCACTGAGTTGTTCTGGCATTCACCTCCTACTGCAGACCAAAGGAGAGATGGTGTTTGAAGAGTCTTCAGGTAACAACTGACTTTATTCCCTTGACAAGAGTTTTGTCGTGACACATCACCCTTGTCTAAATATCTTGTTAATATAAGAAAAAGAGAACCAGAGTGCAGGTTGTTTTCTGGGTATTACCCAGTCCATACATACCTGTAACTCTTGGGTTTGGATTGTCAAAATAGAGCAGACTGCTGACTTCTGGAACGTATCACAGTAATGAACTAGATTCAGTGGCCTCTGGGTGCTAAAAGGGTGTTTGTATTTATGAGAGAGCAAATAGGACTAATTCTGCATTTGATGTGCTTTAATCATTTGAGAAATAATCACCCATCAGAAGCAAAAAGAAGATCAGCAACTTAAACACACGGCTACTGTGACTAGCGGCTTGGCACTCTGTGTTGTCAGTGCAGGAAGCCGAGCAGTATCTCCAGCCTTCCGCAGTAGGAGACAGCCATAACTGCTGGGGGAAGGAGATCCTTAAAGGATGTTCGTGACCGGTAGGTTTCCATTCAGCAGCCCATAGTGTCAGGTGGTGTCAAAAGAAAGGAATTCAAGCTGCTCTGAGGTGCGTGGTGTGAAACATCTCAGTCGTAAACGCGATCTTTTTGATATGAGGTTAGCCATTTGATTTGTATGTCACGGTAGGTTTCTGCAAAACCAGGGTAGAGAAACGAGTTTGATCTGTTTGGTTAGTTCCGTTTTCTGGCTCTTGCGCTGTAAGGCGGTTACAAGCATTCCAGTATTGCAGACATGTCTAGAAGGTGCAGAACCACCCGAAACCCACAACCATTTTTTCATTAAAAACAGTGCCAATGAAGCACCTTCCTAATTTTAGTCTTTCATTAACACATTCTAACTTTGCTCAGTTGTGTTCCAAAAGGCTGAATTTTTAACTAACTACACGCTGATATACCTTTCATTTTACACTAAGACTCTACAGACAATTGTTATTTAAATATTATGTCTAAGGTCTTAGAAACAAACTCCTCCTATAAAGCAGAAGGGTCAGCAAAGCATACTTCACCCCACAGACTGAAATCTTGAAAACGTCTGTAGCCGTGGTGAATGTTACTATAAATAAATCTTTCAGTAAATCTCCGAAGAGATCAGTGTCCGTGGGCAAATCAGAAATCTGGATTTTCAACTTATCTGTACCTTTTTAACATTCTTCTGAATATTTTTGCTGCATGCAAAATCTTGCTGAAATCAGCAGTGTGCTTGTAGCCTGCATTTGTGCCGTATGCAGGAGTGCTGCAATCAGAACTCTTTGATATGTGCCTTTGCAATATGTATACAGCAACTAAGGGGATTAACTTCCACTCCTGCAGTTAATTCTTCCAGGTCATGCCCTGCCTATCACAAAGAGACTTGAAAAAGGAGGGGAATCATATGTGCAGCAGCATGTCTGCCTTCCTCAAGCATTTGAAAAAGCTGTCGCTCTTCACTGTTTGACTGCTGGTAACTTCCTTTACCGAAAAGGCTGTGGGAACCCACCTGACAGTCCAGAAGCAGAACAGTGCTTTGAGCCCCGCTCTCCTGTGACTGGTGGTGCATTTTTAAGGGTCCCTACATCATGCGGATGCTCTTCAAAGCATCCCTGGTACTAATATCGCCATTCTCAGTGGAACTGGTCCCTGAAGTCTTAGTGGCAGCACTCGGCATCTTTTACAGTACGGTCATGAGTCTTTGTACAGGAGTTCCTCAAAGCTTGAAAAATGATTTCTCTCTTTCTCAGTGTTGGATTTAGCTATTACTTTTCAAATTCTCACACCACTTAGGTAAGAGAGCCAAGCAGACAGCTGAGCTTCCTGGCCTCGTAGCAATAGAGCAGAGGTGAACGTGTGTATGATCATCGGCTACCAGACTAGCATCGTTATCTTGAAATATCTGTAAAGGCAGGGCCAGTAAAACTGTAAAATAACAAATCCAGTAATGTCTGTCTCTCTGAGCCCTAAAACAGGAAGTTGTGGGAGCTCACACCGCAGTTAGGAGTTAGGGAAACAACTACAGCCCCGTGGAGTCAGCAAGGTCAATATAGGCACAAAGAGGGGAAGCAGTTAAAACAATTAAACTGCTTATTCTCCCCAAAATGTGGTCTCTCTGTTACGGATCAGGTGCACTGGTGAGGAAGTTCAGACAGAAGCAAATGCTTCTGCTCTTTCCTCCTTAAAGTGTAAAAGACCTTAGATTAAATCCTCAACCCTACTCTTGTCCGGGATAAAAGAGCCCGGGCATGATCAAGGGGATCTGGAGAGTACCGGATTAGGAGGTGATGGAAGTCCACTGCCTTCTCTCTCAGCGCAGACAGCTGCAGATTGCTCCTCAAACCACTTCTGAAGCCTTGTCAGAAGGCAACCGTATGATTTTAGCTGTCACCTGCAGTCAGAAGTTGATCCCGTGCACTACGGTCAGACGCAAAAAACGTGAGGAAGAACGTTCAAGATGATAGAAGACATACGCGGTTAGCTTTGGGTGGATTTGGGAGGTTGTGTTTTTTTTTTTTCTTTTAGCTTTAAATTTTAGCAGCAGACTTACCAGTAAAGCAAGGGGGTACAACAGCATTAAACCCAATTTACTGCCACCTCCTCTTACACACTGGAGCATCAGTTTTGGTCTGCTTCCATTTCTACTATCTAAACCAAAGTACTTGGCTGCCAAGTACTTGAAATGCTATAGCCGAGGCATCTAGAAAATGACCTGCCAGTTGTCAGTTTGTAAGAGAGGCTTGTCATAGGCTTAGCACCTTTGAGAAGCTGTGGGTTAGTTTGGCAAAGCAGAGGAAAAATGCTATGACACATGGTGTTTTAGATCAGTGAGGAGATAATGTTATCCGTATTCACCAGTCAGGTAACTGTACAACTCCTGTTTCTTTGAACTTTTGTCCTGTTGTGATCCAGCTTGCACATGCAAGGTGTCAATGTGTGGCTTGGGGTCCCCTCACGCTTGTGACTGAAAAGTGTCACTTGCCGTGCGTATGAGCCAAACCCTGGTTTGCCCACGCAAAATAAGCCTGCGGCGCATGTGCATAGGTGGATGAGGAGGGGATTACTCAAGGTCAAGTTATCTTGTCCATGCTAAGGCAGTAGGAGATTAGTGAAGGAAGGATTTTGCTGTTAAAAGTGACCCACTGCACTTGCCCCACGTGAACAGAGACTGTCTAAACTGCAGCTGGAAATGTAGCTGCAGTCCAGCGAGACATTTCCAAGCTGACTTTAACCTGTCTGGATCAACTAACCGCATAGCAGAGGTTCAGAAACGCGGGCACCAGCTGCTCACCTGCAGTCCTTTTGGGCTTGTGCAGCCTGTGCTGAGGTCTGGGTTGTCCCACTGCTGCTGTGCTCAGCCCGCAGCGCAGGTTGCCCGTCTTGCTGCAATGTGCACGCAGCCTGAGCTGCAAGAGTCAGGTCAAGTTTTGATCGGGATTACAGGAAGGCACTGTGGTGTCTGGGCAAACCCCAGGCTTCCCTCTCTTAGGTGCTCCGCTGCCCATGATGTGAAATACCTCTCCCCAGCCACGAGCAGCCGGCAGACTTGGGCCTGATGTGTCTTGCCGCTCCGCTCGGTTTCTGGTGGTTTGTCTTTGCAAGGGCAGGTTTTATTTCTGGTAATGAATTGACGCAAAAGGAAGTGCTGTGTGCACTTACTGCTCTCTTTCTTTCTCCTACCTGTCAGGCAGGGTATTCCCTCCCTTTGCTGATTGCGTTTCAAGGCAGAATGGTTAATTCTTTTGAAGTATAATTGATTAGAGCGTGATACGTGGACAAAAGAATCCAGATCAATCTGTTGAAACCTGGCATAAAGTCAAGTCCTCCTTTCCTACCAGAATGGAGGAAATAATTATTTTTAATTACTTTGGTTTTCCTTTGTTTGTCTTAAATCCCCTTGGATGTCTCTCGAGCAGGCACAGAGCCCTTGGCTTCCCCACTATGGAGCAGTTGATGTCCATTTTACTGGCATGACTGACTGTTTCCGGCAAACCGTGAAGAACAAAGGTGTGCTCGGACTTTGGAGCGGGCTCACACCCAGTCTGCTCAAGGTGAGTTTTTGCTTTCATCCCAGTCAAAGACTGTCCTGAACTAACCAGGACGCACTGTCAGAGGCCTGGGGTTATAACACATATGACCTTCCTCCATACTTATTAGCAGCTTATTGATGATAAAGTCTGTGACAGAACTGGTTTAATCTCCAGCAGGTTATAAACCAGCTGTATAATATCTTTATAAACCAGACCATAGGTTTGGTCATATTTCCCCAGCTGCAAGCTTGGCTTCTAGATATTGTTACTTCCATCAGATTCATTGGAATGCCCTTAGAGAAGGGAGTGCTGCTAACGCACGAGCCAGGGCATGGATGAGGGATTGCAAGTGATCCACTTACGGCAGCTGAACAAGTCCTCCTTTTCGGCTGATCTCCAGTAATTTGCCGTGCCGTTCCTCGCTGTAAAGAAAATTACACAAGTAGAAACCACCTCCATGGGAGTCCTAATACTTTTGTCCTGCTATTTGCAGTGAGCAGGGAGGACATGCATATCAGTTACTACAGCCCTTACCCAATTAAAAGCATGAAATAAAACTTGATAGGCTAAACAGAAGGTAGTTTACATAAAAACATTTTACAGTGCAGCAGATGAGGACTACCTACGTGGGGTACTGCAGGTCAGCTAATGAGTGGTCATGGAGCAACAGCGTGATTGATCATGACTGCCTGCCTGTTCCTGGCCATACCTTGGCTGGTGTAAAGCCACATAGCGCCAGAATTGCTGATTCTGCATGGGACAGAAGAAAGAAATTGTTCAGTCGTTCTAGTGCATGCAGAATGAATCCCAAATTCTGTATTAGGGTTTGCTAAGGTTACTAGGATTTGCGCGGATATTTTAAAAGTTGTGTTAATTTACAGGCCAGTAAAATCCTTATTCCTCACAGTGTCACTATAATTAGTTACGTATGAATAGCAGACTGCTACTTTTAGCATGCTGCAGGTGCCAGCCTAATTTGAGGCGAGGCTCTGAGTTTATATAAATCAGCACAGCTCTATGAAGAGACCGGAGCAAACATGAAGTCCTAGAAGTCCATCCTCAACCATGCTGTGATTCTGTGAAGTTTCCTTTTTAAAAACATCTAAGCTAAGAATACTGTAGTGATTCTAACATGCATTATTATGTTTGTTTGGTTTTATGTATCAGATCGTCCCATACTTCGGTGTAATGTTTAGCACTTTCGAATTCTGCAAGAGAATCTGTCTGTACAGAAATGGTTATATTGAGTCTCCTTTAAGTTACAAACTGACTCCTGGAGTGGATCAGAGTTTACAGCCACAAGAACTGAGGGAATTAAAGCTCCTCCGCAGAGAAAACTTTGAGCCAAGGAAATCGGCTTTTGAAAACTGAGATCAGAGTGTCCATCGCAGATATGATTGCCTTTCTTCATGAACTTTGCAAGAAGGATATGCTGAACTTCAGGTACCAGCATCTCAGATTATACGGTTTTAGTACTGAAATGTCAGTGTTAGGAATGAATAAATCTTGCGTCTCATTTGCTGAATGGATACAAGCAATATGAATATCAAGTGTATCTTGAAGAGGAGAAACGCAACTAGTTTGAAAACACTATGTCATTGGAACTTGACATGAGCTTATTTTAGGTGCTTTTCAATGCTGAACAGTCTTTTTAGATAAAGCCACTTGCAGAGAGCAAGAGAACTGAGATGAGAGGACCAATTGTGTCTTCAAAATATTAGAAAAATTAAAATACATTTTTTGAAGTAGTTTGAGATACGATGTCAGCAGAAAATTGTAAACAAACTGTAATACACACAATGTGTGGGCATTTCTACTGAAATCTGTTAGTGATACCGTGTGGACAAGGCATTCTGCAGATGCAGAACTAGCCCCAGTTTCGTTCACGCTCCTGAATCGAGTGTTCAGTTTTTGAGACTTACTTGAGAATAATAATTTAGTATAAGTCTTTGGCATAGAGATAAAAACGTGCTGCTGCAGCTGTGCTTTTGCTAAGAGAGAACTATAGCATGTGAAGTGAACTCCAAGACACTGGAATGACAATCTGAAAAACTTAAGTGCATATTAGAAAATCTTTCCCCCTTTCTGCTGCACTGTAACTGCATGTAGGTGAATTATTGCAGGTTCAAAATAATGTTTTTCCTTAAATCCTCTAAGTGAAATATTTCCTGAAAAATTCAGTTCTTAAATGTGTTAGATATTTCGGAGCCGAGACCTTGTGATGTTTTTTTTCAGTATTCATTCTTAAAGCTCTATCTTTATATTAAGCTACTACTTAGTTCCTGTGGGCCGACGCAGGCCTATCGTGCTGCTCCGACCTTGCCTGTGGAACGGCTCTGTGCACACTGTGCCGGTGATTTTTCCACTTTAACTATTGTGATCTCGAAGTCACAGTTTATTGCCTGTTTAAGTGCAGCTCAACAGTCTAGGGAGCTCTTGGGCAAAAAAAGGTCCTCTTGGTGTTATTTTCTCCAGAAAGTACAAACTTTCTCTGTGCGCTGTTGCAGCCAGCTGCCTCTGCCAGAGCCTCCCTAGCTCCACACGTCCCCTCACTGCCCTGAGTCGCGTTCGGGCTCTGTTCGATGAAGAGGACCTGAATATGAATAGTGATGCTGGCCTGTCCTCTCTGAAAGGGGGAAGTGGGGCTCGCATGTGGAAATTCAGAGAGGGCCAGAGGTATCGCTTAGGTTCGTATGTAGAAATACAGCTTGGGAACCGCGTCATTGTAGCGCCTTCTGCCAGAAAACCCTTAAAATAATGTGTCCACGTGGGCCCATGTGGACCCTCTGTGGCATGTCCCGGTGGCCCAAAGCTTGCTGCAGGCCCTTCTCCCCACCCCACTCTTTCTTAACAGATTGCAGCAGCCCTGCTGGGTGGAAATAAGTAAATCCCAAGAACTGCTTGGTTAGGCCACCTCACAGCAAAATGAGACAGTGGCAGAGCTACTGTGGGAGCAGCCTGTGACTGCGGAGAGAGGTTTGCAGAAGGATTTGGGCCTAATTGTAAAGGCTGACTTGCATCTCACCCTCAGCGTTGATACACCCTATAGCTGAGGTCTTGCGGTATCCCTGTAACAGGCTTGCTCAGTTCTGCTATGCCGGCGCTTCATGTTGGTTTTCTTCTCAGAGAGGAATATAGACATTGATAGCAAAAATCAAGATGGTAAAGAGCAGACCTTGTGGCTCATGTATCATATCGAGGCTGTAAGTACCACTGGCTCTTTCATCAACCTGCTGTGCCTCAGTTTCCCTATCTGCAGATAATAACGCTGAGATTTATTTGGGATGTGTGAATAAGGAAACGTGACTCGGGTCACTACTGGAATGAGTTGGGAAGGAACTGATTTCTTAAAGGGTGTCCTTACCTGGTCCAAGCATATTCATGTGTTTTACTAACATTGTATTTCTGTAAAGAACTTAAAGCGTTAGTGATGGGCGCATATGAACGTTTGCTCAGCTCTTCAAAGCTGATCAGAGTTAAGTGAGTTAAAAAGTTACCTCTAACTTGTTTCTGATATGCTAATGACACCTTCTTTGTATTGTAATGTATTCCTAAGACCTATAAATCACTTATTAACCTTAACCAAGTTTCCACCTTGTGTAATGACAGCTACTCACGTGAAATCCCCCAGAGGAACAGCAGAGCATGTAAGGCAGCGCTGAAACAAAGGGCTTCAGCAACGGGTCACCGCAGTGCAAGCGTGAAGCGGTGCAAGCGGTGGCCTCCATGCGGATGGCCCGTGATGGCTCATGGAGCCATGAGCGGTGCCACCGTGAAGAGCGGTGCGATAACAACAAGGCCAAAACGCAGCGGAAGCGCGTGGGCGGGTGAGGGGTCACTGAGGGGCCTCGCCCTGCGGGGCAGGTCCTAGGTCTCATGGCGCATCTCGCGGCGGCTGAAGGCAGCAGCCCGGCGCAGTAGGCCCGAACGCTGCGGCTCCGCGGTGCCCGGAGCCCGGCGGCGGCGGCGAAGCCGGGACGTGTCGGGGCGCGGGCGCCCGGTCGGCGACGGACCCCTCCGTCACGGACGCGTTGTCTGTCGCGCCACGGCGGCTCCTGCCGAAGTCACGGCGGCGCCTTCGCCCCGCTGCGCGACCCGGAGCCCCCCCGGGGCAGAGCCGCTGCTGCCCGGCCGCGGCTGGCCCGGCGCCTCGCGTCGTCCCCCGTGGGCCGGATGCGCGTGGGCCCCCCCCGGGGGGTCCCGCTCTCCCCCTCCCCCCCCTCCACGGCGGTTGCCGGCTGCCGCCTCCCCTCCCGCCCCGCTGCGGCGGCCCCGCCCCCCCTCGCCCGCAGCCAATGGGCGGGCGGGACGCGGCGGCGCGTCGCCGGGGCGCGCCCGCGCCCACGTGGCCGCCCGCCGCCCCTATATAAGGCGGCCATTTCAGCTGCGCGCTCGCCGCCCCGCGCACCGCACCGCACCGCACCGCTCCCGGCCGCGCTCCGCTCCCGGTTCCGCTCCCGGCCCGCCGCCGCCGCCCGCCATGACCGATGCGGCCGTGTCCTTCGCCAAGGATTTCCTCGCCGGAGGGGTGGCGGCCGCCATCTCCAAGACCGCCGTCGCCCCCATCGAGAGGGTCAAGCTGCTGCTGCAGGTGAGCGGCGGGGCCCGGGGCGGCGGCGGCGGCGGGGCCTCCCCAAGGGCGCCGCAAGGAGAGGGGGGCGGCGGGCGGCGGCGGGGCCCGCGCTGACGGGCGGCCCTCCCGCAGGTGCAGCACGCCAGCAAGCAGATCGCCGCGGACAAGCAGTACAAGGGCATCATCGACTGCGTGGTGCGCATCCCGCGGGAGCAGGGCGTCCTGTCCTTCTGGCGCGGCAACCTGGCCAATGTGATCAGGTACTTCCCCACCCAGGCGCTCAACTTTGCCTTCAAAGACAAATACAAGCAGATCTTCCTGGGCGGCGTTGACAAAAGGACCCAGTTCTGGCGTTACTTTGCGGGTAACCTGGCGTCCGGGGGCGCCGCCGGCGCCACGTCCCTGTGTTTCGTCTACCCCCTTGACTTTGCCCGAACCCGCCTGGCCGCTGATGTGGGTAAAGCGGGGGCTGACCGAGAGTTCAGTGGGCTCGGTGACTGCCTGGTCAAAATCTTCCGGTCGGATGGCCTTAGGGGCCTTTACCAAGGCTTCAATGTGTCTGTCCAGGGCATCATTATCTACAGAGCTGCCTACTTTGGCATCTACGACACCGCAAAGGGTAGGTGGACTGAAATTTAGTTGAAATAGAGATGCTGGACCGCAGCAGATCTGTAGCTTATTTTGGCACGTGCTGCTGGCTCGCCTGGTGTCCCCATGCAAAACCCTCTGTCCCCTAGGCATGCTTCCTGACCCAAAGAACACCCACATCGTCATCAGCTGGATGATCGCTCAGACGGTCACTGCTGTTGCTGGCTTGACCTCCTATCCTTTCGATACGGTTCGTCGTCGCATGATGATGCAGTCCGGGCGTAAAGGAAGTAAGTTTCCATTTCCTGTGTAGGGAAGTGTTGGGCATCCTTGAAGAAACAGCTGCTCGTAGACCTCAGATGAAGGCAGAATGGTTTTGCTTTCAGCAAACCTGTAGCTACCCCCCCCCCACTTTTGCAAACAGAACAGTGTGAGAGGGGCTCCAGGAGCCTAGGTAGATGTTAGGTGGGAGGAACAGATGGATCCGTCCACTCTGAACTCCTATAACGTGGCATGCACAAGCAAGATTTCTGTGAATAGGCAATAGCAGCATAATTTGCCCAAGGATGTTGCAAACCAGTGTCTCTGGGCCAAGAAGAGATGTTCCTCATTGCAGGCATGGCCTGGCTGACTGTGCAGTGGGTGCTGGATCTGGAAGTGTTGGTGTGTAGCAAACAGTAGTTGCATCCTGCTCAAACCGGTCTTTCCAGTGTCTCCTAGGGGTGCTGCAGCTGCAGCATATCTCCTGGACAATATTGTCCTCTAATGTGATAATTCTGGAGAATGTAAGACAAGAAACAGGATTGACTTGAGGTTGTGAAGCTGGCAGATAAGTTAGGCCATTTCTCACCTCGTTTTGGGGGTCATGGGCATCAGTTTCCTAACAGTCTCTTATCTCCTGCAGCTGACATAATGTACACCGGCACGATCGACTGCTGGCGGAAGATTGCCCGCGATGAGGGTTCCAAGGCATTTTTCAAAGGTGCTTGGTCGAATGTACTCCGAGGAATGGGTGGTGCTTTTGTCCTAGTCCTGTACGACGAAATCAAGAAGTACACATAAGTTATTTCCTGTTCTGAACTGGCATGTTGTGTTATGTAATCTATGACCATTCATGGACTGTATCAAAACGGTCTAGTTACTAATCAGTGGCAACTGGTATTTATACAGGTTGGCATGGGGCAGGGGTGACTGCCTGCCCTGTCTTCATGAAGTCATTCCTCTAACGGGACTCAAACATGGTTTCTATTTCAATCGCTCCAGCTTAAAGAGTATGAAAAAATAAAAGTCTGAAACCAACTTCCCTTGTGTTGTGTGTGTTTGTTCTCCCAGCAGCTCTAGTGAGGTGGTTCTGCACAGTGATTGTGGAGAAGGTGGGATCCATCCTACATGCCTTGCTCACTGCTAGCTATGCCGGGCCTCCTGCAGGCAAATAACGCTGCCTGTCAAGAAAGCTATGTACTATTGCCTCCTAATGGAGCCTTAGCAGTAAGTGCTGGAGTCAGGACTGGCAGCTCAGATACATTTTTTTTTTTTTTTTTCTTCCCAGCTGGCCTCTCCAGAGGCCCCCCCAGTAGCAGGAGCTGATATACTGCCCATATTCCACCAGTGCCTGCTTTTGGCCTAAGTGCTCCCTTGTGCTGATGCAACCTCACCCTCCTTCAAATCACCAGCCCTCCCAGCTGAGCTAAAGGCCTGGGAGACCGGAGAGATGTCTAAGGAGTATTTGCCGTCCTCTGGAAGAGCAAGGAGATAGGATCATGTGCTCTGGCCCAGAATGCAAGCTACCTACTCAGGCATGTTAAAACCCAGCCAGAGAAAATAAGTGCAGGTAATTGCTAAGCCTCTGGCTAGACTTGCCCTTATGTGAGGTTTTGGGCTGCCCAGATGCAGTAGCTGAGCAAAGACAGCTGGTTCTGTGCCTGGGCTGCCCTTAACCAGGCAAGGAGCCAGGTCTCCAGCCCATCACTTACCTCTGAGAGCTAAGCTCTCCCCAGTCCCAAATTTGTGAGAGGGAGGGAAATTCCTTCCTGCTACTGGAACAATCTGGGGAAAGCACTCCAAGCCTTGGCAACGTGGGTGGCTTGGCTTTTATCCAGGCTACTCCATGGCTCTGTGAGCTGCCTGAGTGAAGCTGTTCAGTCCAGAGAGCAGGGGGGGAAAGAACGCTCTCCCAGTCCAGGCTCTCTGACCTCAAGATGAGGGCCTCCCCTCCTTTGAATAATGCTTTTTGGCTGCTCAGGCTTGTTCAAAGCAGTTGCTCTCAGTCACTGAAACTGATCTCAACCACTAGCCAAGGCTGACAACAAGCACTTGGGTTGCAAAGGGCAGTAGTTGCTTTTGTTGCTGAAATCAGCTCCAGGTGAGCTAGGTGTGAGAGCGCAGCACCGTCTGACTGCAGCTGGAGTCTGTGTAGTCCAATCTGCGTGGACAGACATCTGCACTCCTGATGGGAGACGGTCTCGTCGGTCAGTGCCGCTGTTTGTTTTGAGGGATCTGCAGGTGGTCGGCAGTGCAAATCCACCTTCCTCTGCTGCACAAAGTGCCCTCAGTGAAACTAGTGGGTGCTGGATCAGGTGAGGGGTGGGAAACCACTGGGGGCTGCCCTGGCCAGGCACCCCTGCCTCAGCCGTGCTGTTGAGCCTTGGCTGGTGCTTTCACACTGCTCTTGGGCTCATGCGGTGTGACCCCCCCCCCCGGCGCTACCTGCGGCGGGAATGAAAAGGACTGGAAGTTTCCCAGCGAGAAGCAGAGCAAAGGCACAACCGCAGGCAGCACGCCTGGGCCTGAGAGGCAGGCGGCAGCCCGGCGGGACGGGACGCTGCCGCGGCAGCCTTGGCAGGGAGCCCTTCCCTCATACCCAAATGCAGGTTAATTCATTAAGGGCTTTCTGCTCTTACTGCCTTCAGCTGCTGAGCTCTCCTGAATTGCAAAGGCCTTGCCGAAACGCTGCTGATTGATTGCTCAGCGAGGGGCTTGCTTGGCCGGCAGGGGCTGCTGCCAGCCGTTAGCAGGGTGAGGATGATGAGGGTAAGCGCATGGTCCCTTTCTGCAGGTGGGGGCGGGCGAGGGAGCGCTGAGCCAGGCTGCGCTGCCCAGCTCTAAAACAGCCGAGCCAGGGCTGCTGCAGGGCTCAGACCACAGCTCTCAGCCGAGTCAGTGGAGAGGAGGGGGGGCTCCCCGGGCGCTCTCCCCTTCCTCGCTAATGCAGGAGTGCTAAAAAACAGCCCCTCCCCCCCACCGTGCAACCTGCTCTGCAGGGATGCTGAACAAACCGAGTCAGTGCTGCGCTGGGCACGCGGCTCGCTGTCTTCGGGACTTGGGAACCACCCTAATGTATGCTTTATGGTTTCTGTGTTTGTTTTTAGCTCTGGTGCATGGGAGACACGGAGCAGAGCTAGCCCTGAGTTTCGCTCTGCCTCACCTCCGGTGCACGCGGCTGGGCAGCCGTCCCCTGGCTCGCAGGGGATTTAACCTTCCCCTCCTGGTAACTCTTCAGTGAGCGGCTTTAGCTGCGGAAACAGGTTTGTGGGTTCAGTCGCTGCTTTTGCCAGCAAGCGTAAGAGCACGTTACAGAAGGGTTAAGGGGACGGGTTCGCCCACGGCCAGGCAGCGAGCTGAAAGCTGCCCCTCCAACACCGGCGGTTTGTCCTCCGGGCTGTGCTGCCCCAAGGGCGCCGGGATCCCGGGAGGGATTCTGTTTTTAAACAAAACTTTGAAACAGTGAAAATCTTATAATCATGTTTTACCTTTAAGGGGCTGTGTCCAGTCCAGGCGTTTCTGCCCCCTTGCTGCCTGTTAAGAGGTGAACAAATTCCCGTGACATTGCTTTGATCTCGGGGCGCGCACGGGCCCTCTCGCCAGCCCGGCTGCTGTAAATCCCGGGCTGACGAGCTGTTGACGCAGCAGGGCTGTGCACGGGATCACATCAAATATTTGTGGTGGCTCAGGCAGGCGGTGAGTGGCGCTGGGTGCGTGCCAGCCCGGCCCGGCGCCCGCAGCGGCGGGGGCGCCCGGGGACGCTGCGCTGCAGGGGTGCCCTCCCCTCCCCTCCCACCCCAGCCGCGTTCCTCCCGGAGGGCTGCAGCCCCGCAGGCTGTAAGGGGCCAGCCCTTCGGGCAGGAGTAGTGGTTTTAAAGGGCTTTTTTTCTCCCCCATTTGTGGCTTACCAGGTGTTTTCCCAGGGAAACGCAGGGCCCCACAGCGTGTGTTGGCCCTGGTGGCAAGGGCGTCCTTTCTTGGCTGCCTTTCATGGAAGTAATTTGCAGGCCCTGGAGGACTGAAAATCCCCTGAGCTAGATAACACCCTGGAAAAGCGTCCGACAAAACGCGCCGAGGTGGCAAGGGGCAGGCAAGGCCGTTTCTACCGATGGGCATGGTGGCACAGCTGGAGCGGGGGACTCCGGCTCACGCAGGCAGTCGGCAGCGGTGACGAAGTCGGGACCGAACTCTCCAGGGTCCCGCTCCAGCCCCGGCCTCGTCGCTGCCCGAGCGCCAAACCGATCAGCAGTTTGTGCGAAGTTAACTGTCCACCGGAGCGTCCGCCCCAGGGCTCGCCTTGCTCACCCGTAGATGCGTTAGCTCTGAGCAAACACTTGCATGTTTGCCCCACAGCCCCATTACCCTGGAGAGAGCTGATCCGCCAAGCTGCGGCGTCCCACCAAAACCTGCGGCCGCCCCATCCCGCTGCCTGGGGAGGTGACAGCAGGGGTTGGGAGCATGGTCTCGCGAGCATACAAACCACTAATTAACCCCCTGAAACTAATAACAGAGCCACAGTAGTCATTGAAAAGTTTATTATGTCCAAACAACGTGTTCATTTACAAGCAGGAATGTACTGTCTGTGATGCACAAACTCTTACTTTAATAACTGGAGGCCATAGTTGCAAATAACAAATCAAGGCAGACTCTCACAGAGTAAGAAGACAGCGATCTCTGTCTAAATCCTCAAATCCCAGCTAATGCTGGGGACACTGGATTTTTGTTCTGGACAACTATTTTCAGCATGAAAGTGATGGAGTATGAAAACAGCAGGTAACTCCAGCATCCTTTCTTACCTAGCTTCAAGCCCGCCTGACTCGACTTTGCTGAGCAACAACAGGCTGCAAATGAGGGCCCTCCGCAGAGACCTTTGCCAGCTTCTTGCAGTCTTCTCAGCTGAGCTCAGCTCAGCGGTGTTCCTCTTTCACTGCTGAAGGAGCAAGCGAAGGGCTCTGCCAGCATGTAACGCGCTCCTGAGTGGGACTGCACCAGCAGCCGGCTGCTGTGGTCGCTGATATGCTCAGGTAACTACCGAAACATGTTTCTGCTTGCGTGCAAAGCCTGGCCTGCACGCAGAGCCGGTGTCAGGGCGCCGAACCACACGCGCATGGCGATGAGGCTTGAGCACGGCTATGCTGACCCTGGGGATGCTATTAACCTGCCTGGAGCTGAGGCAGAGCAGGAGGCCAAGGAGATAAATGCAGATACAGCTTTATGCCACCTCCTGACCAAAGTTTCAGTGTTAACGGATACCTCTGTGCCACTGCGATGGCATTAGTTGCATGTGGGGAGGCAGGGAAGGAGGATGCCGTACTGCTCCCCAGGGACACCTACAATTTTCATAGACAATTTCTGATTCACTGTTACCACTTCAGTTTAGCATTTACAAACGGTGTGTGTTTTACAGGAACAAGGCAGCTTTGCAACACACGGAGTTTTTCTGACCTGGTAATTCAGGCTATGCTGTTCCTATGGCTCTGGGAAATCGGACTGGGCTATCCCACTGAAAGAAACCCGTACTTCCGGTAAGACTGACTGTGTTGGCATTATTCTTGGAATAGCTCTCCATTCCTAGTTTTAATTCACATGTTGCCTTGCTTTGGAATGGCTCCAGGTCAGGACGAATTCTTATGTACATAACAGTCCTCCTTTAGTTCGAATACTGTTGCACATTAGCTGGTTGCTACCAGGGTGTTAGAAACGCTACAGAATGACTAGTAGTCTGTCTCTATTTTAAACGAAGGATTTCAGCTAGAAGCCTCTGCTTCCTGTTGCTATTGTCAGATAACATCTTTTAATTCATTTAGATCTAGAAATTAAAAATCCAATTTGATTTAAATTCTTGTGAGCCAGATCTAGTCACACATGGTAAGAAATATGTGCTTAATCATGTCTTATATCAGATTTTCCATATTGTAGATGTTTCAGCGACAAACTGCATTGCATAGCTAGACTGTATTAAAAATACCTAAGAGATAGTTATCTTCACAAGATCCTTCCTCCTCTTTCTGACTAGGTCCATGACTGAGACAAACTAGGCAGGTCTCTACTTACAAGACTGGAAAACACTTGCTATGTATGGGCTGGCATTCTAAAAGCCGAAAAGGAAATGTGCTTTTGCTGCGCTGTACTACTAACACTGCCTCAAGGCTTGAGATTTGCAGCTGAAGACGTTAGTGATGGTTGATAACAGCTGCTTTGGACAACTTGTGCTGAGCTGTGCATTTACCAGACTTTCTTTGTGCTCTATTGATCCAACTGCACTGATGTTCCTAGCCCCATTTCGGTTGGAGCCCTATGTGTTTTTGCTCCTAACCTTAGCCATAACCCTAACCATAAAGCTAAACCTTACCCTAATTGTTATTGGACCCTTAGCCCAAGACCTGCAGCCATGGCTGTACTTAGTAGGTTCTCAGGGGTGATTTCCTTTGGCAGTCCCTTTTGCAGCCTTGCTCTAATTGGAGCACTGGGCTTTCTCTAACGCCAACCCTTACCCTAGGCCCTAGGCCTAGCAAGAACCTGGTGTATGTGTGGTCAGACTTGGTACTTGTGTCAGCAGCATACACAAACTGGCCAGCTTTGGTGTGTCTAGAGAAAGCTCTAAGTCACTTTTTCCCAGGACTGGGCTTTTGTTCCTGATGTTACTTGAAGCAGGACCATAGGTCATCCTTTATGACAACTGCAGACTAAGTAGAAGTCTGCATCTCAGCAGAGCTCAGACTCTTCAAAATATATATTTTAAAATTCCAAAGCTGTCTTCTGTCTTTGGCTCCCACTTGGAAAAGAATTTCCTGTTTTTTACAGAGCAATTTAAATACAGGTATGTTAGCCATGAAGTACATCTCCCAGTTCCAGAAGAACAGGCAGCTGAATTCAACAGTATTTTGCATATAAACGATGCCTGTCTGCTGCCTTTCCTCCGAGCCCAGGGAGACGCACTGCCTTGGGTGAAGGGGAGACCAAGCTCCAAGTTATTTCGGGCTTGGGTAGCTCCCGACAGGAACCCTGAGACCCTCGCCTGGCTGCACTGTGTTACCGCACTAAGAAAAGGAGCACGCTCCTTTGTGTGGAGTTGTACCCACTAATTTCTCTTGCCCTTCCCAGCTATTACACACGACCTTACAATTGCTTAACTGACAAACCTCTGGAAATAGGCTTCAGATTAGCACAAGATCAGCCCTAAGCAAGATCAGCACTGCCTTGTGTTCACTCAAACATGTGCTTACCCAGCCCAACCTTAAATCAGCACACTGACCTCTGCCTTCCAGAGCTGACATACCCATTCCAGCCTGCCAGCTCTGGAAGGGAGTTCTCCCTCTCCTTTACACCTTGTTTTCCCAAAGAAAGGATACACCCTTCATCTAAGCAGACCTTAGTTCTCCAGTTAAGCTTATAAAACCACACAGAAAGTCTTTACTGATTAAAGAAACTTTTTCCATAAGCACTATGGGAGATGCTTCATCTTGTACATTGCTCACAGATTATTTGGGCATAGTTCATAGAGTAAGAACGTCCTTGGAAATGTGTTATAGTTCAAATCCATAAAGTGGCATTTAATTCCAAGTAGAGAAACAATGAGTAACATGGACTATGGAGTACCATTAGACTGTATAAGAGAGATCAAGCAAAATATTCTTGCCCAAACCAGACAGTACTTCTACACATGGATTCTTAATGTTGTCTTTGTCCAAGTCTTTAATGGTCAACGCATTCAAAGGTTAGTTCAGAGATGAAGCTATATTTTAATTGAAACGATCACCAGTTATATCAGTAAAGTTTCAGACTACATAGCTGTACTCATTAATGGTCTAATACCTAGGCAGTTTTTGTTTTCAGTAGTTTAAAGTAGGGCTGGATTTCACATTCTTATATCCGCCAGGTATCTGTTGGTATAGTTTTAATTGTGGAATTCTGTAAAATTGCTGCTTTCTGATGTTCAGTAGGAGCTAAGACTTAGAAAGCTACTGCCAAGCCTAACCTACTACCTCTGCCAGCCCCTCTGCTGATCAGGGTGAGCGGCAGTGCGATTCCTAAACCTTGCGCCTGAGTTGTTCCAGCCTTTGCTGAAACGGCAGCTTTCTCAGCGTGTACTGCACGATTCGGATACCCTTAAAACAACAGAAAGAACAACAGGCACATAGCTTGTTTTTGTAAGGATTTCTTTGTTGCACAGTTGGCCTGTTGTTCTACTACATTTATGGAAATCTTATGCGCAACTGCAAATTATCAAAACAAAAAGACAAGCATGTAAAGGTGCATTGAACCCATGCAGGCACCCAGTAAAGCATTTCCCCAAAACTAAGCGTTCTGGCTGAAACGGCTTGCTATTTGGCATAACACTGGGTGTGTAAAAAAAAAAAAAAAAAAAAAAAAAAAAAAAAGCAGTTTCAGATAATTTTCCAGTGCCATTCAAGTTGTTAAAATATCAGAGCATCACCCATACTAGGGAGAGACTCAACTTTCAAGCTGGTTGCAGCACATTGCTCTTGAATATTGTCCGTTATTTCTACTATGCTGAGACAGAGCTGCAGGAGTTCCTGGTAGTTCCCTCCCATCTCCAAATACGCAGCGATGTGGAGCGTTTCATTTGAACTGGTTATCGATCAGGGTTCCTTTCATCTTGGCTTTCTTGGCTTCCAGCTCAGCCTGATTAAGAAAATTAAGACAATGAAATAATGTCTGGGAACGTTTCTTTTCAGTGTCCAATGAGATCTGGTCGTCTTATATGACCACAGGAAGCTTTTCACACCAGGAACAGGAGTGGCTCAAGTTCTTTACTGACTCACTCCTCCCCTGAGGTGCCAAAAGGGGAGCACCTTTAAAGTTATGAAAAGCCCAAGACTAACTACACAGGAGACAGTTTCATACTTTCTATCCTCAGGTGTGAGCTGCAAGATTTTTCCCCTCTACTGTCCTGTCACAGCAGGTAAGATCAGCTGGGATGTTCTTGCCATTGATTCTCCAGGTGACCTTTCCAGCGCCCCAGAGCTGGCAGGTCCTCCACTATGGCATTAGTTCCCACTAGCGCTTCATGGCAAAGACCCACTCTGGCAAGCAAGCCTGAGAGCACAGCACTGGGGGTGCTCTGGTTGGTAATGCCTCAGCATGGTTTTCTCCTTCCACTTTCCTTGTCCAACAGGTCAAGGAGAGTCTCCCTGCAAAAGCTCTGCCTGCTGCTCCTTGGTTAGCTCGATAGGTAGTTGTGCATGATTTTAAGTTCAGGAGGACTAGAGGAACACCTCTGTACAATCTGTAAAGGAAAAAAGATCCTGACAAAGCTACAGATTACCTATGACTGTACCAAGACCTCTCTATACTCTGATATACTCGGTCTGATCTGCAAGATAACTTCTGCATAGACAGCCAACAGATCACAGGGACTGGTGTTCAACAGTGAGGAAAACACTCACCAACTCCTGTAGCCGCCTTTTGCTCATGCCTTTGCGTTCCAGCTGCTTCTCAATCACTTTTGCATTCTGTGCATAGGAGTCTGCAATCTCCCTCTGAAACACAGTGTCACTTTGCAACAGTAAACCCTAGACTAATAGCATCTCATCCAGCTGGTGAGGTAACCATCAGCTCTGATTCAGCTGCCCAGCTCAGATCTGACTGGCACTGAGGGCAGAGAAAACTCACCGCTTCAATCTCTTCCTCCTCTTCATCGATTGTGGAGACTGTGACCGAACTGAACTTGCCCATATCTTTGGTCCGTTTGGTCATCATCACCTGCACGACAAGTAGAGTATTTTGTTAGACTCTGGGAACAGTTGAGTTACTAAGTGTTCCCCACCCCAAAGCTTTTAAGGCTTCTATACAAGTCATTAAGATTACATGAACTTTGTGGGTGGCACAGCAGAAGCAGCCCCAGTGATTTCCGGGCTCAAAGCTGTCATTATCAGGAGCAAACTTGCCTACATATAACTAGATGAGCCAGATTTTGAGAATCTGTGCGCTTGGCAACACAGACTGGGGTGACTACCAGTCTGACCTATTTACAAATTGAAACTTTCTGGTAACTGAGGCCAAAGATCAGGCAGAGTCCAGACTTCCAAATTCACTTTGCTGTCCTTTAGTTCTAGGACTCCAAGCTGCTGTGACCTCTGTAACGAAAGACTAAAGGCACACATGGAGAAGACAGAGCTGAGTTATCTTATTACAGGTCCTCCTCCTCCTCCCAATTAGGCCATTTTATCCACTGCACCTTTTTGAAAAGCAGAGACAGCTTTGTTACTGCTCTAAAGCTGATTACCTTTTTGGGAGGCTCTTGTTTCTGAGTATATATGTTTGTTTTCCCAAAGCCCTGGCCAAATTTGACCACAGCACCATCGACAATGAAAGTCACTGGAGCGTTTTTCTGTTGGTGTTGATAAAAGAGCAGCAGTCCACACCTGAAAACAGAAACATATCTAGCTGTAAGAAAACCCAGATTCTGGATTCCCGTAGCTACCTAACAGACGGACTCCAAAAATTACTAAACGAAATCACGATTGCCATGCTCCTGTTCTTGCAGCAATTAAGGGTTGAAATGCACTTTGAAAGGTTGAAGCCTTTTACAAAAACGCATGATACCAGAATAAATCAGCAGCCATTAAAAATTAGTCAGTAACTTCTGATTTTGATTATCCTAGTGTTCCCATTTTCCTTTGCACTCAGTGACACACGCTTAGCTCATCCCTGTTTTCCTAGGTCACAAAAACAAGTAGCTCAATAAAACAAACAGTGCTGTACAGAAATGACAGGAAGCGTCAAGCAGTATTCTAGTTTTAGATTTGACATGGATCAAGGTTGTAAAACACTGTAACAGACCCTTCTCAGGAGGGCTATTTTCAGTAACTAAAACAGGGATTAAAATGTTATTTCTAAGGAGGCACGGCAAATCAAGGAGGGTTGAAAAATGTAAACAAGCACGCACAAACACTGTTTTCTGCTGTCTTGTGAACACTGGCTCTGTTGTCACTTACTTGCCACATTTCTTTCTGTACTGTCGCTCTATACCCTCTGGCCTGGGGGGAGAGAGAGAGAGCACGTTAAGAAAAGCGCACAGGCCCCAGACACGACCACTCGGCTGTAAAAGGAAGTGACTCTAGCAGGATAGGGATATGAAGGCTGGGACGCTCACTTTTCCCAAATTACAGAGGGACTTTGAAGGATCTCCCCATCTGGGATAGCAAGGGAAACGGACACAGCAGACGGAGAGGATAAACGGGGCAGACGCTGGGGAAGCTGCGAGGGGTAATCCTCAGCGGGGGAAGGGGCGGGGGGGGCATCAAACCCGAGCTCCTTCACCGGCCCCCTTCAGACGCCGCTTCCAGCAGTGTCCTTGCCGGCGCGCAGCAGGGGCGAGCCCCAGCCGAGCGGGGCGCCGGCCCACCTGCGCAGGTAGACGCTCTCCTCCTCCTCGGCGTTGCAGAACTTGTGCGCGTGTTTGGCGGCGTCGATCACCCGGGCGCGGTCCCGCGGCCGCATGGGCAGCTTCTCCAGCTGGCAGTCTGCGGGCACACGGCCGGCCCCGGCCGCTCAGGTCCGCGGCCGGCGGCGGCGGCGGCGGCGCCCCCCTCCTTCTCCCCCCTCCCCGGCCCCGAGCGCCCCGCTCGGCCTGACGGGCCGCGTCGGGGACCAACGGCCGCGCCGCTAACGGCCGCGCCGCCTCCCCCCCGGCCAACGGCCGCGCCGCTAACGGCCGCGCCGCTCCCCCCCCCCCCGGCCAACGGCCGCGCCGCCTCCCCCCCGGCCAACGGCCGCGCCGCTAACGGCCGCGCCGCTCCCCCCCCCCCCGGCCAACGGCCGCGCCGCTAACGGCCGCCCCGCTCCCCCCCCCCCCCCGGCCAACGGCCGCCGCCGCTGAGGGGAAGGCGCTGCCCGGGGGCTCCCCGGCCCGGCCCGGCTCACCCAGCACCAACACCATCTGGCCGCAGAGGCAGTAGTAGACGTGCAGCGGCTTCTCGCCATCGTCGTACTCCTCGCGGTCGCGGGTGTCGGAGCAGACGACGGAGCGCGACACCACCTTGGGCATGGCGGCGCCCGGCAGCGCCGCCCCGGCGGGCGGAGCCGCGGCCGCCCCTTCACCGCCCCTTCGTCACGGGCGAAGCGGCCGACGGAGCAACCAACGCCGGGAGCGGAGCGCCCCTTCCCTCAGGCGAGGCAGCGGGTTGCACCGAGGGGCTATGGCTGCTTCTCCTGCAGTTGGGAAGCGTGAGGCTGGTCACACGGGTCAGCACCAGGGGAGCTAAACGGATCCGCTTTCCAACTCCAGGACAGTCCAGCGCGATTGCACGTTAGAAGCAGAGCCGGAACAGCTGAATTCAGACCTTGAGTAATTTCTCTGAAAGCAACAAATAAAGTAGCCTCATCTGGGCCTGATCTCAGCACAAAGGCACTCCGAGTTGTGAGGAATGGAAAGATGGTTAAAAATGATTTCCTTTCGAATAGCTCCGTTCAGGTTTGTCCAGGCTTCGATCGTCCGCAGAGGAATAGCGATCTCATGCATACCAGAACCCAGGAAGTGGAACAAAGTCTCTTTTGGACAAACATCAATAACTTGCCCGTTTCTTATTGTGCAGTCTGAGTAAAAGTAGGGAAGGCCAAGAATAAGACAGATTTTTCAGTGTAGCCATGCAAGCAATATTTTCAATGTCTGATAAGCTTTAGCCATTTCTTTCTCTTACCTGACAAGTTCTGTCAATGGGAATGAGTCTTCCTCCCACGTCTTTTTCTTAAGCCACCTCCCCACATAACTATATTACATAAGATACAAATGTGGATAAGTTACAAAAACAGGGTCTATCCAGTCTCTTCTAGGTCGTAGCAGAGAGAAATTCTCTACGCTCAAAGGCTGCAAGAAAGGTAGAAGAGAGATTACTTTCTCTTAGAAGACTATGCGAGAGCAGAAAATGCACCATAGCAGGTGAAGGAGTAGAAAGACCTCCCTTCATTCTTTTAATTATTAGTCAAGATACTAAAGACTTATGATTTTAGTGCACTAGCTACCAGATTTTAATGGAGGGTGGATGTTGGCTCAGAAACAATTCAATGCAAACAGGAGATGGCACACGGACGCTTATAGAAGAAGAAACATTTACTGTGAGTAAATAAATGATAATAAACCACGGGTCCAAAAGACGCCCAACGTCACCTGCCCTCTAAGCCACAAGCAAAACACAGCAGCAGAAGCAGACACCGTTTTCCACTGAGTTACCACCACAAAACGCCCAGGCTGAGCACCGCCCGGGGGCGGGGCCGCCGCGGCCCGCCCGTCCCACCAGCAGCGCCGCCGCGGGGGGGAACGCGCGACGCGGCTCTGGGAAGGCAAGGCGGCCCGCCCTCCTTCCATGACGTCAGCAGGCCCATTCCGCTTCCGGCTCCCTCCGTCCGCGGCAGGCATTGGTACAGTCCCCGGTGCCCTAGGCCTCGCCCCCTCCGCCGCGGTGGTAGAGGCGGCTCCGAGGGCCGAGCGGCATCCGGCTCCGCCCCCCGCCCCCTCGCGGCAGTTGGTACAGGCCGGGCTCGCCCGGCAGCAGCGGAGGAGTCGGCGCAGCCCGCGGCCTCCCCCCGCGCCGGCCCGGTGGTAGCGGCCGCGGTCGCTCCTATTCTCCAGCGCTGCCGCCGCCTCCGGAGCTCGCTGCTGCCGCCGCCGTCCCTAGGCGCCGCGTCTCTCCCTCCGATAGTGTATGAGTGATTTATAACCCTGCGCCCGCCATGTCCACTCCGGCCCGTAGGCGCCTCATGCGGGACTTCAAGAGGTATCGAGGCCGCTGGCTGAGGGGAAAGGGAAGGGCGAGCGGGAGGAGGAAGAAGGGCTCAGCTCCACCGGGGGAGGAGGGGGCCAGCACAACATGGCGGCGGGGTAGGGCGCGCTCCGCTGATTGCGTAGCGCCGGGCCACGCCGTCTGGGCGCGGGTTACGCTGTTTGCGCAGGGGCGTGTAGCTACCTGCCCGGGTTACGCCAAATGCGCGGGGGGGGGGGGGGGGGCGGCCGGTGGCTCGAGCCGCGCCGGTGGCGCCCCGGGGCGGGGGCGCCGGGGCCGGGGCCGGGCGCCTGAGCCCTCCGTGTGCCCCGCAGGCTGCAGGAGGATCCCCCGGCCGGCGTGAGCGGGGCCCCCTCCGAGAACAACATCATGGTGTGGAACGCCGTCATCTTCGGGTGAGTGGGGCCGCGGGGCGGGCGGGCGGGCGGGGGGGGGGCGAGCCCAGGTGCCGCGCGGTAACGCTGTGCTCTGCTTCCTCTCCTCTAGGCCCGAGGGGACCCCCTTCGAGGACGGTAAGTGCGGCGGGGCGCGGGCCTCTCGGGTGAGGGGCGGCTTGGCACAGGCTCGGTGGGGCCCTGCCGCGGGCCGGGCGGCAGTTGCGGGCCTGGGGTGGGGAGGGGGCGAGTCCGGGATCCGCCTGGCAGCGCTCCGTCGCCGTGCCGCGCCCGCGACTTCAGTGCATCTCTTTCCTTCCCCACCTAAAGAAAGTGGAATAGACCTAGATTGCTGCCTTGATTTACAAAAACATGCAAATTAGCCTGTTGACCTTGATTTATGAAAACGTGCAAATTAGCCTGTAGAGGCTTGCTCATAATCACCAAATCAGGCTGTCCTCTGTCTGATCTAACATACCATTCTAGGGATATCAGAACGTTTTTGTTGAATTCTGGATCGTGTTTTAGAGATCGTGTTTATAGTTGGAGCACTGCCAAAAACCTGGTATAGACCTGTTGTCATCTCGAATGACATATCTTGGGTTGTGTCTTTTTTGATGCTGAAAATGCTTTACAAGTAGGTCCCAGTGTGAGCGAGGTAACATAAGGATATGGACTGGGTGTTTGAGGAAGTTCAGAATAGAAGTTTCTTTTCTTGCCACCTACCTCACTCTACTACAATCAGTATCATTCCAGGTTAAAGATTAAAATGACTTTTTCAACTTCAAAGCTGACTAAATAGGTCTGTGTAACATACCTGTGCACTACTTGTTTCTGTCTGGCCTTGCTCTCTTTTATAGCTCTACTGATGCTGTATGAATGTTTCAGCATCTTTGTAGAAACTCGTTAGACATGAAATACTGTCTAATTGAACTCAGTGATGCTTGCTTATTTATTTATTTATTTTAAGATACTTTCAGTGCAGGGCTATAATTAATCCTAGATCTTCATGACTCATGCCAAAAGCATAGGAAAAACTCTTTAACTCTTAAGTTGTTTTTGGCTGGCTCCTTTGTCTCTGCTTATCCTCAGAGGTAGCACCTGTAGGCAGGCCTGTAAATTCCACATCTCTTCGGTGAAGATGTTGAATACTTTCAGTATCTCATACCTGAGAAAACTCCATTTACTTGTTTTTGTTTTTAAATACATGATTATGCAAGAAGCTCTAGAAGTTTCTTGAAGAAAGTCTAATGTGGTTTGGAACTTGAGTGTTCTCCAACAAATATCACAGAAATGGCACAAGTGTCTTCTGTAATCTCATCTTGGAAACTTAAGAGGAGGACTTCCTTAAACTTCTGTGAGGGTTGATAGAGCTGCCTGGGTTCTTGGTACACGGGCACTAATAGAATGATTTGCTGTTTGGAGGCCTTCTCCTTCCAGTGTGGACCTGGTAAATTGCAGGTTGTTTCCATGTTCAGTCACTTCCAGTTCAGCATGAGGTAAACAGATGTTATAAGGGCTTTCTCCATATGTATCCATTTATTGACTGAAGACTGGAGACTGCTTCCGAGTGCCCTGACTTATTGATTGTGTCTGTGGCTTTCCATTATGGTAGTATTGTGCCTTTATCTCACATACTTAGGGCCTCTTGCACTCTCAGCAGTTTGAAGTTCAAACTGATGCTTGTGTTGGCTACGGCTGTCCTACTGCTTTGGTTGCTATAATAATATAATCTTGGTGTCTGATGGATTGCTCTTTTCATAGCAAAGTGTGTGTTTTCACGGCGCATGCTCAGGAAAACAGATATGTCTTGAGCTGCAGGATACACTTATCTCCTTTCCCCTGGCACATATCTTACATTGTGCTAGATAACAAAACACTAAGTGGTGCCTAGAGATATGGATGTAGTGGTTTCTATGTGCTTTTTCCCCCCCTTAACTGAGAGGACTAATGGTAGCACAGTTAAGATGCAGTTTAGCTTAATGTGGGTAAAATAAAAGGACCTTCTATTTAACAGTATTCAGATGTTAGTTTGGGCTTGTTTTGTAGCTGTTCAGCCCCTCGTGAGCCAAATGTATGCTAGCGTTCTGTAATTCTTCCCGTGAAGTCTTCACAGGGCTTAGTTCTTCAGAAGTCACTTTGTATTTTGGTTGTTGAACTCTGTCACTTCCTGGTGGTACTGCTAGACTCCAAATATATGGGTTTGTGTGAAAGTAGCCTGTGAAAATTTTCTTGTTAAACTGCAGCTATAGTAATTCCAGCACAGTGAAAATTACAGTTCTTCATCCTCGTTCTGGTGAGGCCTCCCTTGAATCTCAAATTCCAAAGTTTCTTAGGTTTATCTGAATTGAAAACCTTAAGTTCAAATGTACTTTTCTTTACTTGCTGTGCTTGCTTACTTATTCAACGCTGCCAACAAACTCTCTTTCCCTCCACCCCCAAACTTTAGAGGGTGTTTTCACAACTCTGTATGCAGGCTGAATCTGCCTGGGAGCAAGTACTAATTTAGATCAACAGCCTTTAACTTCCATCTTCTGGCTTGAGAGGATTCAATTGTAGGTGTCTGCAGTAGGATTCTGGGGATGTTTGTGCTCCCCTTTACTGTATTTCTAGGAGTCTATATTGTGTGGCATCGAAGGTGATTCTCACTGTGATGGAAACCCAGGCTCTCCCAGGCCTTCAGACTTGTTTCTGAAAAACTGAGTTGTGATACTGTGGTTAATGTAGGATTCTTGGTTTAACGAGAGAGTTAAAAAACGTAGCTGTTGTAGTATTGTCATCGTGCAGGAGGAGTGAACAGAGAAAGCAATGTGTTTGCCCTCTGTATGGTTTCTTCCTTGCTTAAGGAATGTGGATTCTGTCTCCTTAGGCTGGAGAGGAAGAAATTGTTCCTGCTTTATGGACACTGGAATTGGGGGGGGGGGGGGGGCAGTCTTGCTCCCTGCAGCTAGAAGGACCAAGTTGGGATGCTCTGGCATGCCCTGGTCAGGGGCTACACGGGCCAGCCCACAAGCCATGGGGAAAGCCTCCCTTTTAGCCATACTAAAGTCTCAAACCCCTAAGATAGAAGAAGCAGAGCTGCAACATAAGTGCAAGACAGAAAAGAGAATGCTCTCCTAATATCAAGTGTTAACTATCAATCAGGACAGTGAACACTATGCTTTTTGTTTTAAATTTGGCTGACTAGGATAAGTTGAAAGGCTCACCAATGGAAAGCTATAAAAATAAGGACGGGATAGCCTATGGACACTGAAGGTTCATCCCCAGTGTTGTGTGTCATGACACCTGTTTCACTTGTGTAGGCTTTAGGTGTGAGTGACCCTGAAGTTTCGTTCAATGAAGTTCTGGAATTGTCCTTTAATAAAGCTAGATGACAAGGTGTTGGGCACTGTGGGAGCTCTTCAAAAGAACCGTTTCTAGTCTGGGTCTTGACTTGGGAGTCTGAGAACCTAGATATTCCAGCTGGAAACTGTCTAGCTGCTCACTCAGGCCTGTGCTGAAAGTAACGCACTGTCCCTAGTGGGACAGATGGCTTCCCTTTCTCTCGGTAGCTTTAAATGGATTCTAAGACCAGACTGCCCTTGATACTACTTTTTGGCCACCTTATCTGTCCCCTCTGCTCCTGCTTCAGTCAGTGTTCTGGAACAACTTTCATTTTCTCACGTGCGCTTGTTGACCTCTATTTGATGGTTTGTACTCGGTTTTCAGCCTGCTACTTGCCTAGTCACTCCTCCACAGAAGACAGCGTCTACTTTAGTACTTTATAGGAGGATACTGAGACCAGAGCTAGGGCAGGGAGAGTTGATGAGTTCTCTAAGCATCTGATTCCAGAGTGCTGATATTGCCTGTGAATTGTCACCATGTAGGGAAGGAAGGGTAGTCCTAAGCTGACTGCCTGTAGTTGGCAGAAGCTGTTACTAAACTCTCCAGTATTGGCTTTCAAGCTGATCTAAAAGAACTAAGTCTCAGACCTGCCTCTGTACCTCTGGATTAGCGAGGGTAAGACTTGAAAGCAACGCTGTAGACTTCCACCGATTTGAATGATCTTAATGCACAGACTTCACTTGAGCAGTAAGCTACGCTATTCTTGTTCCCTTTGCTTTACAGTAAGATGGCATACTGCTCTTATGTTGTTAGGCTAGTAATAAAAAAAACTAGCATACAAAGCTTATTTTTAGGATGTTGAGGCTTTCCACTGCTGTACAGAAAGCTCAGGCAGCTGTGCTCTGTATTCTTATGTGCACTGGCATGTCCAAGCAATGGCCTTTACTTCTTGCACCACAACTCTATAGTTTATCCCCTTATAAAGGGAAACGTCTCTGAAAATATTGTTGATCCTTACTGATTTGACAGAACGGAAAGGGGTTGAAAATCTGTTTTCCGGCCACCAACTGTTGGCACGTTTGCCAGCCAAATGAGGGAGTAACTTAAACTTTTCCAGCACTAGTCTAATTTCTGACAGTACTGAGCAAGGATGAGCTTCATGTTTGAACCTCTGAATTTTAGTTTACCCACAGAGTATGGGACAGCGCGGGGAATTGTCATTGCTCATGCAAGAAGGCCTCTCAGAGAAAGGGGGAGGAAAAAAAAAAAGTAGTATCTGTTTGCTGTGACAGCTTCTTACAGCTATTACTATAAGGTACTTTCCCTTTACAGAGAGATGTTTGTAGGACGGTACGTCCTACATTAATCCCTAGGCATACCCAGACACTTCATACTGTGTTTCCCGGATGCGTGACCCTGAGGTGACAGCGTAGTGAAGAGAACCTTGCATGTTTTGAAGTGGCGTGTGTGTAGTGCTACAGGTACTGATTTGAATGGCTAGCAGCGCTTAGTGCTTGGACCTGGATTTATACAGCTTACTTGACAGACTCTTTATTCTCAGATTGTCATAGCCTGAGGAGAAGGGCTAAAGTAACTTAAGCTGATGAAGGCTGTTAAAACATTTGGATTGAAACTTAACTCTACAGTCCCCTGGCTCCTTTCAACCAGCCTTTCTCTTAGGGGAAAGCTAGTTAGGGTGGAAGTAAATGCTGTTTTTCTTTTTTTTAGTTGTCTGATTTAGGTTTTGCTCTTCTGCTGCAATATTGTCTGATTACTTTAGAGCTGATAAAACTTAAGCAGGAAAAAAAAAAAGGTAAATAAAAATAATAAAAATAGCATGTTCCAAGCTGTAGGATTTACTAAATCATGGCCGGTGCCACACTTGCTTGTTTTACAAAGTGCTGGAATTAAGCTTTCCAGAGGAAAACTTCAAAGATGGATTTATTTCCTTACATAAATATTTTGAGTACAGCAGTAGTTTCACCAATAAAAGAAGTCACAGGAGAAACGCTTCTAGAACACAACGGTTGATCGCTGTGTGATCGAGCAATCCGAATTCTACATCCAGCATGTATACGTGACTGTAATTGTACCAGTCTGTACTTACAGAGGGGGGGACGCTATTTGTTTGTCCATTGTGTAAATTTATTCTGAATAAAAGGTTACTTATCTCTCTTTCAACTCCAGGAACTTTCAAACTTACAATAGAATTCACAGAAGAATATCCAAATAAGCCACCTACTGTTAGATTTGTCTCTAAAATGTTTCATCCAAATGGTAAGTACTTGCATAATGCATTTCTTTAACTATAGCTTTCTATAGCTTTGTAGAAAAAAAGATTATTTTAAAAGCCTTTACTGTCTAATAAGCTATTAAAATTCCAGTGTAGTCTATTTAATTTCTTTGAGGATGGATATGTGATCAGTGTTTAGACCTTAAATGAAAGGGGCAGTAAGAGGAGCCTCTTCGCTTATAGGTGTTAACAGCAGAGTCTCTCAATTGTCTGTTAAACCTGACAAAAGAATATTTTTGTACTTGCTTAAATAGCAGATGCCTTGCTCTCTTTATACATTTATACGTAAATATTTCACGTGCGTATCGTTGTAGCACTTCTGAATGCAGTCAGCTTCAAAAACAAACAAAAGTGCCTGTAAGAACTTTGGATGGCATACTTTGAAATGCACTACTGGTTTCTGGTTTCCAGCTATAGGTGGTGATAATAAGATCACTTCATTATTCACCTCCCTTGGTAATTAAAGGTTGGAGATGCATTCCTTGTCACCAAACAGATATCAGGTTGATGAAGAAATTCCTGAAACTTTCAAATGTAGCAAGTAAGCGCTTGTGGGTTAAGTTGAGTAGGAGGTGGTGGGGAGAGGGCAGGTTCTTCTAGAACTGTCATGAGAAAGTTGCCTGGACGTTAATTGTTGTAGATACTTTATGGGGAAGCCTTATATGTAGACAGCTTTTTGCTAGTATTCTGTTTGGTTTCCATGTAGGTACCTTAGTAACTTAAGTTTTTTGCCTTAAATCTGTTCATATTTTTTCATCCTTTCCATAGCACTAGTTACAATGTCACAGAAAAGCCTGGCTTTGAAGAATAGGCAGGGGTTGAAGTTAAATATACCTCAGGCAGCTGCCAGTGACAAGCCTCATCTGTTCCTACATACAGTGTTGGCTTTAAGTCTGTCAAACACTGACTTTTTCTAGTATTTGTCAGGAAATAGGTTTTCAGGAGCAGGTAATACTAGAAAAAAAAACTGAGTAGTTCTGCAACTTCTGTTTTAAGCCATTCTTCTTGAACCTTTTCTAGTCTATGCAGATGGTAGTATATGTCTGGATATTCTTCAGAATCGTTGGAGTCCTACTTACGATGTCTCCTCCATCTTAACATCCATACAGGTAAAGAGATAACTCTGCATGAAAAGGCAGAATTAGATTAGGATGTTTTGACATACAGCTCAGAAAAAAGCAGATTTTTGCTCCTGATAACAAAGATCAAAGCGTGGCTGCTATGCTGGCTGAAGTATGAATACCTACCAGATGTAAATTGACTGGACTTGCTAGCAGTAGGTGGTCATGAAAGGGACGCAGCTAATGATTGTGCTGCTTGGATCTTGCTGCTTGGCTGTCAATTAAAACACGTTGCCTAGGCTGCTATGAGTAAGACTAATAGAAAAAGCTTCCAATACCTTACAACCAGAATACAACCATTAGTTAAAATGCCGTTAGTCTTAACGATCTATCATCTATATTTAGATGAACTGGTGTACTCTTTTATTAGTATGGATACTTTAAGGAATGTGTTAGACTTAAACATGCTGCAAATACTCTTTAAGTAAGCGTCTAAGAATCTCTTCCTCTCTTTGCACAGTCTCTACTGGATGAGCCAAATCCTAACAGTCCAGCAAACAGCCAAGCAGCTCAGCTATACCAAGAGAATAAGCGGGAATATGAAAAACGGGTTTCTGCAATAGTAGAACAGAGTTGGCGTGATTGTTGACCCAGGATGATGCAAATGAACACTCTGGTGATGAGGAAAATCATATATGAAGTGTCTGAGTCATCTTCTTCCTCCTAGCATCACTGCATTTACTTTGAAAGCAGAATAGCTGTTGTGCTGTTGCCACCCTCCCTTGCTGAAGCTTCTTTTCCTTGGACATCAGAAAGCACCCACTTTGAAGTCAAATGTACTGTACTTGGGTTACTTGCAAAAGAATTACTGACGCTGAATTCATTTTCTGTGCTCCCTCTCCAGTCTTAGGGCAGTATTGTGCATTTCTGTAGTGTACACTAAGCTTTTAAGTGTAATTGTGTTATACACAGTGATGCTTATGTGTAGCTTGATAAAAGGGATGTTTATATACGTACATTTTTTAACTGATATTACTAAAGTGCTGATCTGTCCAGGCTGGTCATTTACCTCTATTATTGGTTTAGCCCCTCACTGCATTTGTAAGTACTGAGTAAAGAAATAACCTCTTGTTTCCCCTTTGTACTGATTTATCAACTCCATGCCCATGAAAAATTCTTAAACTTCCAAATTGATTCCAGTTCAACTCATTAGTAAGACCATGGGATGCCAGTTGCTTCTGCACTTAATGTGCAAGATTTATGTATATTTATACATAAATCACTGCAGTTGGGGGTACTTTGCTCTTTGCTTAGGGTGAGAAACAAAACCCTTTTTTTTTTTCTTTTCTTTTAATTTTAAATAGTGTGTTAAAGCACATACCTATAGAGACTGCTTCAGTAAGTTTCTATAGTCCTGTCACTGAGGCATTACTGGACAAAACAAGGTAGAGCTGTGGTACTCTGAGTAAAAAAACCTTCCAAAATAAGGAAGAAGTAAAACCCGCAGTGTTCCAAAGGTGGAATAATGTTTCTTTAGTGTCTTTCTCCCTCCTTCCCCTTATCTTTATCTGAGAAAGATAAGTTTGTTGGGATCCAACTTTGCCTCTTGGAAAGTTTGAATAAAGTAGTTTGGGGTGGGCACTTGAGGCTCTGCAGTTCCTGCTCTTTGTAGATTACTCTGTGGTTTGTGTGAGCTACAGCTGCATGCTTCAGTTAGTTTTCCTTCAATTTTATGAAAGTATTTTTTCAGCCCTGAAGAAACATTTGTAAGTCCAGACTCACTTTTTTGTAAGGCTAAGTTTGTACATTTGGATACAGTACCTTAAGCAGCAGCGTGGGATAAAACCTACAATTGTGTTGTCCACTGTTCCTGTGTCTTGTGTACACATTGGTCTGTTAGTTGAGAAGTATAACTTTGCACAAGTAACCCATGTAAGAAACTGTACATTTTTCAAAACTTGTAAATAAAGTGTAACCTTAAATGCTTATTGTATAAATAGGCAAGAGCTGTATAACTGTGGTTATTTCAGCTTGGACGGTAGAAGTCATTAAAAATGTATAGGTGGAAGATAAGCTCCATGGACCTGCTTAAGGCAGGATTATGACTTCCTTCCTTCCAGGAAGAAGCTGGCATGGTTGGGACAAACTATACTGTTGATAATGCAGACATAATAAAATCATTCCAAAGCCTGAAGGTGGCTTGGGGGTGGGGGAGAAGGCGAGACAGGCCAGGATCAGCTAACTAGTAGAGAAATGAGTTAATTACAGTAACTTAAAGGGCTCAGCTATGAACCAAATACAGGAGTCAGCTTCCTCCTTCCCTCCTGTCCGATGAGGGGGAGATGGGGATTTAAAATGAGTGACACATAACAGAAGCTGGTACTGCCACCTAACTACGATGAGGAAAGCAGCTAACACAGCCTTTAAAGTGGGATTTATTCCTCTACTGCTGTGGTAGGCCTATGAACAGGCCTTCTGGCTTAAGTGGAAGGGCCTGACCCCAGACTGCTGCAGACTCACATGCAGCAGCATATATATTTTTACCATTAAAGGCCTGCCTAAGTTATGCTTGCTAATGTTCCTAAAGGACAGAGTGTTTCCATTGGTGGCTCATAACAGCTGCTTATGTCAACCACAACATAGGATTAGTAAAGTCTGGGCATGTGGCTAGATTTGACAGCCTCTCAAGTGTGCATGGTCAAGCCAGGCCAGAGCAATTCTGGCTCAAGCAAGCAGCTTGTTTGTTTCTTAAGGCCAGCCTTCCTGTGCAAGGTTTCCCAAGTCGGAGCCAAGCAATCAAGCGTGCAGCTAGTTCCTCTTCCAGCCTTATTAACACCTCCAGCCTGAGCATGCAGGTGCACACCTCGCGTTACGGTCCAGCAGTGGCCTTTCCTCCAGCCCCGGCCCCCAACCAAGTTCTGCCTTGATAACAGAAGACTGAAGGCAACAAAACACTACACTAAGGCTCTTACCTGTTCCCCCTCTCCCATCTATCTATCTGTTGTGTTTCTGCAAGCTATTACAAACGAGCATTTCTGAATGGCAATGTGATTCTAGCATTATAGAAAATATGTAGGATCAATCCCTCCATTTTTGTGTCTGATAGTGGCTTTAAAAAAAAAGAGAAAAAAAAAAATAGAGATGCACAACATCTTGCCCTTATGCCTTCATCCACTGACTTAAAGCCATACAGCACTGACGCCAGAAAGCGTACAAGCTACCCAGCCAGGCAGGTGCGCAAGCAACTGTTTAGTTCAGGCAGCTAACTCCCACTCAGCCAAACATACAGCCACTGCTGAACCAGGAAGGTGACCAGAACCATGCGTACTAAGGTACCACCTTGGCAAAGACTTCTTATGGATAAGAGGCAAGGTTGCTACCTGGGACATGAACACAACTCCCAGCACAGAGCACTACAGCTAAGCACCTTTGCTGAGGTGTCACTACATTTATTCAGCCCCCCCCCCCCCCCCCAAACCCCAATCAGACTGGGGTATTTGTCATTCCTCTTGTAAACGGCTAGAGGACAGCTACCTTACAAACATGGCACTGGTGCTCTTGCTACCTTTCTTGGCGTCACCAAATTTTGAAGCCCTGCTGAATAACCAGCAGTTAGGGAGGGGGAGCTACACTCCGCCTGCTTGCAGGAATAGCTGCCTAGCTATAAAAGTACCAGGCTTCTTCCACTCCTACATTACCATCTGCTGTAGTCCAGAGTCCCTGAGAGCAGAATTCAGCAGCTGAGAGGGAACAGTGCACAAATAAAAAGAAAATACTTCCAGAATTACTGCCAGGTCATTTCTCTTCAGAGACACCATCAATCAGCATGATTCTATTCGAGAGGCTCAAGCCCGCAGAAGCCGTGCTGAAGCCATCTAATTACAGCGAGGAGGGAATGCTTGTTCCTTCCTGAGCGAGCCTTACCTGTAACTGCCGGTCTTCCAGGGCAGCCTCTTCCTTTTTGCACCGGTGGGATGCAAATGCCTGCAACTGCACATCACCACGATCTTCTGCTTCATCAGTACGGGGTCATTCGCCCTCTCTTCAAAGCCAAGGGTATTAAAAAACAAAAAAAAGCAAGCAGTATGAGAGGTGCAAACAACCGGGAGGATGATGCAAAAAGATGGAGAGGCAGGCATGGGCAGAGGAAAGGAACAAAAGCAATAGCTGGGACACAAGCCAACAGGAGAACAGATAAAGAGGAATAAGTCACCAAGGTTGACTTCACCAGCTGGCTCTGCGCTAAAGACTCATTAGCAGACCCTACTGGTAACAGAAAAAAAACCTTAACACCAAGTTTTCAACTTGTCTCTTCCAAGGTTGATTCCTGCCCTCCACATTTCTGAAGCAGGAAGCCAGCTTTCCTGCAAGGCACACGAGGGTCGGCCCTTCCTGCGGCACCGCTGATGAAGTGGCAACAGGCAGAGACCCGGCTTTTGCTTCCCAGGGCAAGAGGACTGGTCTAGACCTCTGGCAGCGCACCGGTCCTGGAGAGATGCCACACTCACACTGCACGTCAGAGCAAGAGCAGAAAAGTTTACTTGCGAATCTCCCTCGACATACACAAGCACAGGTACATTAACGGAGCAGAGAAATAATTAGGCACAGATTTGATTTTGCTCAGGATTAAAGAGCTTATATTCAAAGTAAAAAAATAAGTTATATAACAGTCCCCACAAGCTACACAAGCATCTTTGATGCGTGGGTTCTGCATTTACCTCCAGTTTTTATATTTCACACTTCACCACGGTATTTGCACATGTCAAGCAGTGCTTCAAGGTAAAAATGCACTGGAATTAGATCCAAGTCCAACACACGGGTGGCTAAGGTGCATTCAATAATTCTCAGTATGGGAGATTCAAGGTAGAACTCTATGAATAAAACTCTATTGTTAAATTGGTTGAGGACATCTCGCTACATACATTCAGAGCAGAGACAAGAGCTTGCTATATATTTCTCAAGAGTAAATACAGTTTCACACAAAATTTGTACAAAATGTGACAAATCCTGTTTTGGTTTTTTTTCCAGAAATAAAACTGTATTTTTATTGTCATTAATACCCACTTTACATACAGGTTTATTCCTCCAAACTGCATTTCCTTTGCTTTTTTTCCTTTTTCTTCTTTTTTTATTTTTTTGTAAAAAAAGGCAATTTTTTCCTTCCTCAGTCAAAAAGAATAAGGGATCTATAATTTTAAGTGGCGTCAAATGCTTTCTGGTTGGACATGTGTTTTTGCTATTACAAAACTATTAAAATGTGAAGGAACAAGTAATATCAAAGACACATACAGTAACAGCACTATTGTTTTGTGGGCTGTGCTACTATACTTGAACAGAACTGTGTCAGTTCTAATTGTCTAGTAACATTTTAGAAATTATATGAGCAAAGTAAAACATTTCAATGTTAACATATCGCACAAGAAGAAAATGCAGCATCTCTTTCTTTAATTAGGGATCTAGAAGTTCAGTCTCATCATACTTTCACCTGTAGAATTGGACACCATAATCTCAGTTTGCTTGAGGCATAATAAGCTCATAATGCCCAACCTGGCCTTCTTGCTTCAGCTGGTCTAATAGATCTTCCTTGCGCCGCTTCCTGCTTACCACCAAGTATCTGTCATGGCCCTGCCCATGAGATTTACTTTTAAGACCGTATTTTTGGGCAATCTGATGTATCTGCTTCCGCTCATCATTGGTAAGTTCTGTAGAGAAAGTCAAGTCAATATGACTTTCAGAGCGTGCATAGTTTCGAATTATCTGTTCGATATCTCTTTTAGCGATTTTGTTCACCCTTTCTACATCAAGCCCGAGTCCTTCCCTTTTAAACTGCTCCTTCACTGAAATAGGCTCTCTAATTCCTTCGCCATCTTTTCCTAAGCCACCACCTGTCCAGCCCATCTTTCTTAAAATTTGATTCCCAATATTGTCTTCTTTGATCTTCTGTTTGAAAGCCTCTTCTGCTGATCGACCCTGAATCTCATTTCTGGAGATGACATCTTCAATGGTGCCTTTCTTCAGGTTATTAACAACAGTTGGCTGAGTCTTTTTGAGGATTTTCACAGCTTCCTCTGCTGCCTCATGCTTGACGGATTTCTTCACTCCAACTGCTTCTGCGATGAATTCGTTTTCAAGCAGCACCTTGCATTTCCATCGCATGCCAGTCATCCTTTCAAAGACATACTCCACCGTCATCTTGTTGAACTGAGCAGTGTCATTTAGCGTACACACTGGATTATTGGAGTTCTCATAAACCACAAGGTCCTTCAGGTCCTTCTTCCTTCCAGAGCCCCGTGATGAGCAACCCACTTTCTGAACCTGGGTCACTTTGATGGCTGTCATGTTCGACTGCGTCTTCTGCAGAATTTTCAATGCCTCATCAGCTGCTGCATGCTTGCTGGTCTTCTTAGTGCCAAATCCCTCGGCTAAGCAGTGATCCTGCAGATACACTCGACAACGCCATGTGCGGTTGGGCATTAAGTCATATTTATATTCAACAGACATTTTGTTATACGAGGCAGAATTGTTAAGTATCCCGATGGCATCGCTAGCATTCTCCGTGAGGACAAAACTAGTCCAGTGTTTGCTGGTATTAGTAGGAGTTTTCATGGCTTCAGTACCAGGCTGCGCTGGGACACAGTCCCTGTTGGCAGCTACAAACTCATCATGAAGTTTGAGAGCAGGAGGGAAATCTGGGCGACTCACGCCTGCCTCACACACCACCAAGTCTTCATGATAGGTGTGCTTGAACTTCCGCTGAATAACTCTAACTTCCACAGACCTCTGGAGCAGCTTGACTGCCAACTCCGTGGCTCGATCCCTGGATCCGTTTTTGCTGCCAGCATAACCGGTGGTCAGGTAGACGTTCTGACATCGTACTTCGCAAGCAAAGCCATCTGTTAAGAGCTTCTTACTCTTGGGGAGGTCAGCGGGGGCAATTTCTTTGAGAGGAGCATAAATATATTCAGGATTCGTCTTGCACGCCTGAATTGAACGTGTCAACAAATACGTATAGTTAATTTTATCGGTCCCAGTATTTGCATCTGGGTTAGCAAGATTTTTCCAGATAGCTGCTGAGAGTTTCTCAATAAAAGCCTGCTTCAGTACTATAGCTGATGGGGGGAAAGTCTCTGATGAAGACTGGACAGTTGAAGGGGAAACGGAAACTTGTACCGTGCCACTTGTGGTAGCGTCCATACTGTTCACAGCCATATTGGTTGTTGCTGCCTGGCTCGCAAAGCCAAGCCCAGCTAAGTTGGAGAGCTGGGGATCCACCTCCTGGGTGCTCTCAAAAGGAGAGCTCGGACAATTTTCAGCTGGCTGTGCTTCGCTGTTCGTATTTGCCTCCTGGTTCACCTCCTGCATTTGGTTATCGGAAGAATCTTCCTTCTTGCCATCCTTCTCAGCACTGGTTACAAAGTGAATGGGTTCAAAACGTGGTCGTACCCGAAACTTGGGGACCATCTTTTTGGGAGGCTCGGGAATCTCTTCTGGCTCTGGACCTGTGGATGGAGGAAAATTACAAGATCACCAAAACACGCTACAACAGGAAGACAAGGTTTTCAGAAGGTTCTCCAGGAAGAGCCTGCAGGCTTTAAACGCAGGATTCCCGCTTCTTAGCCACAAAATAAAAGGCTTATTTCTGAAAACATTTGCCATTGATTATGGTAGGTTATTCATGCTTGTGCAGGTCACTACAGAGATATGTCTGACTCCACAACTGCCACGCAAAAATCTCTGCATAATTAGAAAATGGATTTCAGGTCTGAATCACCTGCTCTGTCCTCCAACATTGCCCAGTGAACTCATTCAGTCATTCCTGAAGTTAATCCAATCCAATCCACAAGCAAAAACCATGGCCAAGCGGACAGAATACCCAAGCAGGACAAGAGCCTCAGCTCCGGCTCTGCCACAGGGCTGCTGGATTATCTCAAATTTGCTACTTTCCTTCAGGTCTTCTTCTCATGTTATGGGAGAACACAGCAATACTGAAAACTCCTTTCCAAAAGGCACAGGGCTGTTGATGAAAGTGTTAACAGAAGCAACGAGTCTTGACTAAATGAATACAAAGCATGGAAAAATCCACCTGAGCCCCAGGAGAGTTGCAGTGGCCGGCAGTAGGCCAAATTATTGGTAAACCCCTTGTTTCTTAACCAGGGGAAATGTAAATAAGGCACGATACTCTGATATACACAACTACTGCCAAAAATGAGAATCAAACAGCTGATAAGCAAATATGCTACATCTAGAAGAGGGCTATACAAGACTTCTACTTAAACGCTGTAAAAGATTTAGCTCCCACACCGCAAAGCGCTACACGCACGTGATTTCATGAGGGGAGCAAAAGGCCACCTTCAACCCCTTGGAATGAACTGCCTAATCCAATGCCAATATGTGGGACTGTAATAATATAGGTCTACATCTGTCTAGACATCATACTACTGCAGCATAGTCATCATAACTTATTCCACTGCAGATGAAAAAAGGCACTTCAAATATAGCATAAAATAGGCATTGATATTTAAATCAGGTGACAGTGCTCTTGCGCTTGGGTTAAATTCTTCGGTTGTCACAGTTTCGATTAATTATGACAAGGTTTACATTTCCTTCTCAGTTGTGCTATTCTGATGATTGCACTGCAGCAGCACCTAAAAGTTCTCACCAGCAGAACAGCTCTTCACGCTGCGTGCATAGCACGTAATAGAAAGCCCTTCCCCACAGAGCCGCTGTCTAAAGAAGAGAGCCAAAGCATAGGAGAAAAGTAATATTTTTCTCTATTTTTCAAATGAGACATAGAAGCTCAGAAAGATTACCGGAGTATCAAAGCATGAGAAGAAACTTTGGCAGAGCCAGGGATTACACCTAGGCCTAGAGGAGACTTCTGTGCTGCCTGACCATTTGTTTTTAACAGCTGAACTATTAACTGACCCTGCCTCACAAAGAAAGGCCTGCATGCTCACACGCACAGCCTGCACGCATGAATCATCCCCCCTACCCACTCCTGAGACAGAGCAGCCAACTCTGAAGGCTCTAGAGAGGAGGCGGCAGTGGATGGAGCTGCCGAACAGCCAGCCCTCTTCAGCCCCAGATTTCTTCTGCCAGAAAAGCAGCAACTGGGACATTGATCCCCGAGACCACGGCCCTGGGCTGAGATATGTGGGATGCTTCCAGGCCCACTACAAAAACCAAACCACTGCCCATGCACCACACAGGTCCTCTTTCAAAATCAATAAACTGAATTCCCATCTTCATGCACAAATATAGTCCCTTCTCAAGTAAGAACGTCACTCCTCACTAAAGCAACAGAGGACAGACAGCCCTATTTAATGACAAAGGCCTAGTTCCCTAACGCTATCATTAGGAAAAATAATCACATGGTAATTTCAATTAAATATGAGAATTCCTTAAGCAAAAAGAGAACTCTGCATGAATTATATACACCTCACAACAGGGCAGAGGAAGGGAAACAGCTGCAATCTCAGAGAGTATATCTTGGCCGCTTTTCTTCAGTCTGCCATGCTGGAGCTGGTCAGAGGTGGCCGTGTGGTGTAGGCGCTCGCCCCAGACTCCCAGCACACACGTCAAACAGCAACAGAGAAAGGTGCCTCCCTTGACACACAAGCAAATATACTCACTGTCAGACGGAGAGAGATGTCTTTTCAGTTTCCTAGTGGGGACCAACTCGAATGTCCGCATCTCCCCGATATCAATGCCTTCAGCCATCTTGAGAACCTTCTCCATGACCTGCGAGCCGTACCTGTGTTGAGTTCAATGGCACACAGAGTTAGAACTGGCCCTGTAGGGGCATAGGCCAGATGACCAAACCCTTCCTGCACCCGCTCCCAAACCTAACATCACACACGCAGTCTTTTTGTCAGCTAGGATCCCCATATTTAAACCCAGGCAGACAGTTCAGCCCCAAATACCCGACAGAATAAAAAGAGGCTTTTAAAAACAGGCTATATGATCAACTGTAGCTTTTATTACATAAAACAAGGACTAAAGGTGCCTGACTCATAGTAAATGAATTGTTAGTCCCAAGGAGGCCTAGTCTGTGTCCAAGGGAAAGCCCCACACTGATTTTGCTAGAGCATTAATACAGGCCCTGACCAAAGACCAAAGTTACCCCTCCCCTCCCTTGGCTAGCTCAGTGCAGGTGGACTGCAGCAGCCCCTGGTGCTGGCACAGCCTGGACTGCAGGACCGGGGCAGGACACCAGCCGACAAGTTACCTGGCTCAGAACGAACCTCTCTACGAGCAACAAACAGTGCAGCCACCAAAACGACGGAGTTTTAAATTTAAATACATTCACTGTTATAATCTACCATTTGATTACAGCTACTAGGAACATCAAGCAATACAGGGGTGGGGAGAAGGAGGAGTCTCAGTGGGCATCACAGCTTTGGTGAAATAAGCACAGCAGCGACTCACTGGCACTGAACTTCTTGTCTGGGTCAGCAGTCACAAACCACGTGTCACCGACACTGAAATCACAGACGTCAGATGACAAAGGCACTCCACAGCCTTTATCGATTACTCTTTAAAAAGGTGTACTAATTTTTAGCTTGGTAGCTATAACTGAGCAGTTTTAAATCCCAGAGTAATGAAAGAGACGAGGTGAGTGTAACTAGCTCTGTGCAAACCCCGGGCCCTGCTTCAGCAACTCTTGCAGTTCCACCTAAGCAGGACGTGGACCACATACAATGCCAATCCTCTTGGCTTACATCCGTGGCCATCTAAGTTTTCCATTGCTCCTGGGATCTCGTACATCTTTTCACCCTATTTGAAAGGTCAAAGCTGGGCCAGAGGGGGGTGGGAAGAAGCCTTTCTAACCAAGGATAACCTACAAACGTGGTATGAAACTAGATGCTGACAAATTTGCACTTTGGTTCAGAAAGGACACACACACACACACACACACACACACGCACACAAAAGTACACGGTCCATGATGTGCTCATCTTCAAAAAGACAGAGAGGATCAGGTCATTGCACATGGACTGTCACAAGACTGCCACAACAGCTAGCGACACAATAACTTGAATCAGCTTTTAAATACTGCTGCTACAAGGGCTTTGGAAATCTACTCACGCTTCACGCAAGAAACGTCCTCTTCCTGATCTAGAGGGCCAAGTAGAAATTAGACCCTATTTAAAATACTGAGGGAGAGCTCTGAACGCATACTAACGTGGTCCTCGCTTCACCTCCAGATACCCCAGCAGAAAGAAGCAGTGGGAAAAGAGACACAGGAAAAACAAACCAAGAGGGCTAAGGGGAAGCAAAGAGCGGTGGCATCTCTCTTCCTCCAGCAGCCAGACGGGAGAGGGAAGGGAATCTCTGTTCCTCTCTCTGGCTTACAGGGAGAAGAGTACGTTGCCTTTGATGGGAACGTGAAGGAGGATGTCCTTTTCTAGCAGGGCTTGGAAACAGGGCAAGAGTGCCACTCTTCTCTCAAAGGATGGACGTGTTCAGGGCTCAGATCTCAACCAGTCCCAGCGTGTATTCATCTAACCTGGTCTTCAAAACCTCCAGTGGTGCAGAATGCACATGGAAGAATCCCACGCCTCCAACGCCTAACTTAAGTCTCCCGTGTGATTTAGGTTTGTTACCTCTTGCAACCTGATCCCAGCAGTTGGCGAGAATAAGGTTGTTTTTTTTTTCCCATTTTGCAGCTACCTTTAGCATATCTGAAAAAACACACATCGTTTCTCAGCCACCTCTAGACTAAATAAACCCCGTTACTCCTTCCTCATAGGCCACGTTTTCTATCCCTCTGGACTCTCTCCAGAGCATCCCCCACCAAAACTCCCCCTTGGGTTTCATCAGCAAAGACTGAGTTATTCTGCCAAACAGGTTGTCTTCAGCTAGCGGGTGATAATTGTTAAAAAACCGGTCTTAAAAGAAGAAACAACAAAAGTCTCCCAAACTTCAAAGTTAATCACTTGATACAGCAACAACAGCTCTTCCCAAGCAGCAAAAGGCAGCCCCAGAGAAAGCTGTGGGTTGCCTCCCTTCCCCAAACAACGTAAGTAAAGCTTCCCCATTGCTCGATTGCTCTCTCACGGTGCTCTCTCATACACACACAATGTGCGCTTGTGAAAACCTCCTCACTGATAACATCCCCGCACCACATCTTGCCCAAATCCACTGCTTGTGGCTCCTCTGGGAGCTGTTGGTAAAGATGTTCATGAGGGAAGGTATGCACACTTACAGGCTTAAGTTGCATCATTTTTTAGGATTTGAGATTTTGCAACGTAGCTCTTCACTTCTGTTTTCAGCACCCCACGACCGTATTACTGAATTGCAATTCCCAGCAGCCCAGTCACCAAGAAGGCCCGTCACACAAGACTGAAGACAAACCCACAAGATGAGCAAACAGGCCAAAAAGACTATGCCTTAAAATGACACACTCAGTTTTAACATACGATTCATACTATAGCATTTGAAGCCGTCTAAGAGCCACGTTCAATTGCAGCGCTCATTGAGAACACTTTAGCATTTGGAGTAGAAGAAAACATAGGAAAACGCGCAGATATACACTTACAGGAGCCAAGCTGGCTCCACATAAACGATGCAAAATGTTCCCCAGCAAGGCTTCGGACAGCAGCACTAGCAAAAAACAAACTATATGCCCTTCAGTATTTACAAGTTCCTCTGTCATCACTGTACAATTCACTGAAGTTAGTCATTACATGACTCCTTCTGCCTTTAAAGGCTTATGTCCAGTTAAGAAATAATCACAACACTAGAAATCTCAGACGGGATGTGCATTACACGTTTGCAGATCTCCACAACCCCTAGTTACGGTACTGAGTTTTCTGCATGCTAACAGGACTCCTGAGCAGGTGGGGAAACCTCTTCCATTCACTGGGCCCTAATGTCTAATAGTACTCAAAAACGGAGTTTTAAAGGGATTGTAAAGGCTGTTTTATGCTTTAAGTGCTTCTTAAAAAAACTACAAAGTACAATACCATGTGCTTAGTGAGTCCTCAGGGGCAGGACACCAAGAGCTGCTTTCAAAACACATACGCTATTTCAGCACCTTGCTCCCCTTTCCTGCTGCCCTCTCCACATCCACGTATGTTTGAGGAAATAAAACCATCCGATAACCTCCGTTCTCCTGCATCAGCCCCTCCTTTCCTAACACTTCTGGGGGTAATTCATTAAAAAGCAGTTCTGGCCGAGGTTCAGCACAAAGCAGCTCGGAAACGCTTCGGTCGGCCTTGGCGGCGGCGGCACGGCACGGCGCCGACAGCCCCAGCAAGGGGGACGGCCGAGAGGAGCGGCGGCAGGAGGAAGCCAGCGCTGGGCTCCCCCGGCAGGTGGGTCGCCCGGCTCCAGCGCCCGGCTTCCCTCCAGCAGTTTGGTTCCACCTTCCACCCGGCCTCCCGCCGGGGGACCGGGCTGCACCCCCGGCCTGGGCCCGGCTCCCTTCGCCCCCGCGGCGAGCTGCACCGTGCAGGGGGCCCCGGGCAGCCCCTCTGCCTCGCTGCCCCCCGGGGCGCCCCTGTGCCCGGCCGGCGGGACGGGGCGCCCCCGGCCCCGCGGGCGGGCGGAGAGCAGGGCCCTGGCAGCCCCAGGAACCGGCCTGTCACGCTGCCCCCCCCAGGTCCCCCCTGCTTGGGACCCACCTCGGGGTCCCCCCAAATCACACCTCGGGGCCCTCCCCCCCACTCAGGACACGTCTCAGCCCCCCCAAAACACACCTCGGGGCCCCCCCTCACTTGGGACCTATCTCAGGCCCCCCCAAAACATACCCCGGGCCCCCCTCCGCTCAGGACCTATCTCAGGCCCCCCCAAAACACACCTCGGGGCCCCCCCCTCACTTGGGACCTATCTCAGGCCCCCCCAAAACATACCTCGGGGCCCCCCCCGCTCAGGACCCGTCTCATCCCCCCCCAAAACACACCTCGGTGCCCCCCCTCACTTGGGACCTATCTCAGGCCCCCCCAAAACATACCCCAGGCCCTCCTCCGCTCAGGACCTATCTCAGGCCCCCCCAAAACATACCTCGGGCCCCCCCCCCGGACCCGTCTTAGCCCTCCCCCAAAACACACCTCAGCCCCCCCCCAAACATACCTCGGGCCCCCCCCCCAGGACCCGTCTCAGCCCCCCCCAACACACCTCGCCCCCCCCCCCCCAGGACCCGTCTCAGCCCCCCCCAACACACCTCGCCCCCCCCCCCCAGGACCCGTCTCAGCCCCCCCCCAAACACCCCCCCCCCCCGGGACGCACCTCGGGGCCCCCTGACACTCCGGTGCCCCCCGCCCTCCGGACCCACCTCCGCCCCCCAAGGCCCCTCACCCAACGGCGCCGCTGCCCGGCAACGGCCCGCGCGGCGGCCCCGGGGTCGCGCCCCCCGCCCCCCCGCGGCGGCGGGCCCGGCTCACCGGCAGCCCATGAAGACGTGGTTGGTCCAGAGGACGGAGAGCGAGAGCAGCTGGTCGATGGCGGCGCCGCGGTAGCCGCGCAGGTGGCGGAGGATGAAGCGGCGGCGCAGCGCCCAGTGCCGCTCGCTCTCGTTGTACTGCCGCCACTGCTCCAGCACCGCCTCGGGCACCGCCTCCCCCTCCGCCTCCGGCATCTCCGGCCGCCGCCGCTCCTCGCGCTCGGGCGCCGCCGCGGGGGTCTCGCCGCCGCCGCCGCCGCCGCCGGGCATGGGCGCGGCGGAGGCGCCGCGGGCCCCGCCGGGCACCAGGCCCCACGTGCGGCCCAGGCCGCGCCTCGGGGCGGCCGCCGGGCAGCGCCCCCGCCGCCGGGCGCGCGCCCCCGCCGCCGCCGCCGCCCCCCGCCGCCGCCGGCGCGCGCCCCCGCCGCCCGCGGCGCCGCCGCCGCCGCCCCCTTTCCCCCCGCCTCGCCCCGCTCGCGCGGAGCAACCCGGCGGCCGCCGCCTCACGTGGCCGCCGCGTCACGAGCGCGCGAGACGCCGCGAGAAACCGCCCCCCCGCCTCCCCGCGCGGCGCCCCCTGGCGGCCGGCGGCCCGGCCCGTCCGTCCGGCCTCTGCCGAGGCTGCCGGCCCCGGGGGGGGCCCGGCCCGTCCGTCCGTCCGTCCGGCCTCTGCCGAGGCTGCCGGCCCCGGGGGGGGCCCGGCCCGGCCCGTCCGTCCGGCCGGCCTCTGCCGAGGCTGCCGGCCCCCGGCGGCCCCTTGCGCAGAGGCGCTGTGAAAAGGGGCGGCGAAGCCCCCGCGCGGGCTGCGCTGGCTGCCAGCGCCCGGTTGCCCTCGGCCCCCGGGAACGGGGGCTTCGGCGGCCTCCGATCCTCTGCTCTCACCGCCCCGTCGGGCGCACACAGGGAAAAAGCGTACCGTAGGAGGAACTTCGCTGCCTTGGGCGGCCTGGAGCCCCCCACTCACGCATTGGGAGGTTTCCCGGCGGCTGCTCTGGAGGCAGCCGAGCTACGCGCAGATTTTTAAGGGAAATTTTAAAAAAAGCCATAGCCGGGCTTTACGTGCGGGAAACGCAGCCCCCAGCAGCCCCCAGCGAGTTGCGAAGACACGTGTTTCTCTTGCATCCCTAAGTGCTAATCCCCTAGTTTGCTAATCACAAATAATATTTTTAATCTCCAGTCTGGGCCTCGGGGCACCCCCCAAAGCGAACGGCCCACCCATACGTTTTGAAGCAAAGTAAGAGGTATAATAAAAAAAAATCGTATCAGCTGCAGCAAGCGTATTTACCCGCTTGTAAACTTTTGCCTCTGGCTCACTCCTGCTTTCGCACTACGGACTAAGCGGAGCCAGACCTGGCACACCTGCACGGCCCCGAGCCGAGCCGGCAGCTGAGCGGGGACACGGGCTGCCCGAGCGGTGCCCGGACGGGCAGCCGGGACCGCAGCGGATGCCTCCGGGCGAGGTGCAAAGAAAGCAGCCAGCGAGGCTGCATGCTAGCCCTGCGAGCGCTTTCTTCAGTGACCCTGTAAAGCGCCTCTTCAGACGCACTGCTCCCAGCACCTTGCTCGATTGCAGCAGAGCTCACCTCTTCAGCTGTGCAGGCTTCTTCAGCCCCAGGCCAGACACCTAAGCAGAAAGCACGACAGTACACACACAGGCCTTTATATTTTTTATTTAAAATTTACATTAAAGTTAGAAAGGTATCAGGCTAAACAGTGCTGGTTCTTCAATGTTTCTCATGTAAATATATAACTCAGTGCAGTACTCGCACACTCACGTTTGTAAAAAGGAAACAAAAATAAGAGGGGAGACAGCAGAACGCAGCTCGCAAGGACGTGCGGCGAATGTTCGAGGGCAGGACAAGACGGACGAGAAGTGCAAGGACTGGCTTCGGCGCGTTTTAAGGACACCGCACTCTACGCGCCTGAGATTCGGATGGAGCATTATTACTGCTATTATACCAGCTGTGAACATCGCCTCTCCCTCCTGACACTGCTAAGAATAAGATCGTTTTCTAACTTTAAAGAACAGGAGGAGGTGCAAATATCTGCGTATTTGTAATGCAACTGATGGTCTAGTTAAAAAGAAAAGTACCACTCGACCCACCTCCATCAGGCAATGGAGCTTGTTTAGTAAGGTGGTGAGACACAGGAGGACACCAATGAAAACACATAGTTCTTCTTACTTTATTTCTTTGTTAAAATTAAGTATTTCGTGGCTGCCAACATAGCAAATTGCACCATGTTTATACTTCCTTTGACTGTGAATGCAACAGTTTCCAAAACCAATCAAACAACAGCATATTCAAAATACTCCTTAGGCTTCAAACCTTATGGAAGCCCATGATATTGATATCGTTAAAGACAAAATTAGAAAAAAAAAAAAAAAGCTCATAACAATGTTTGAAAAGGTATTCGCTACATCATTAGTCCAAACATCACATTTCTGGTGCTCTTCCAAATTTTAGGTAAACAATCAGTTTCCCCCCACGTTGTTCTGTCTTGTCACACAAATTACAAGACACTTCAATTTTAAATACCATGCAAGTCAGTAAAAGAGCTTCTTTCCAAGACACTAACACTGAAGATTTGTTTCCCCTCCCTCCCCAGACATAAGATCCCTAACCTCTTCTAGAAGTGGCAGTCTTCTCCCTCAGACCCAGTGCAGCTGGCGAAGACAGATTAAAAAAAGCTACAGAGAGAGAAAGGGGAAAAAAAGAGAAAAAACCAGAAGATTATCAAAACAGAGAAAGACATTCAAAAAGCAGGAAAAAGGAGATGCAACATGAAAACAGCTGACAGAGGAGAGATGGAACCTCCTGTATGAGGCTGTGCATCTTGTGGTGCCTAGGACTTCAAGGAAATCACACAAGTCAAACCTTTCTTTAAAAAAAAAAAACACAAAAAACTTCTAATAACATTCTAATAAGGCAAATGGTCAAGAAAGCCAGCCAGTGACCTGCAGCATGGGAAACAAAAGCCAGATTAAATGCTCTTTTTAACAGATAACCTAGAAAACGCTAACAAAATGATATTGACTGGTTTTGGGAGCAGGCCTGCCGTCAACAGTAACAAAAGAAGTAAATACTGGAGTTATTTTAACTCGCTTTAAAAAAAAAAAGAGCCAAAGCATTTTAGGGGAAATAAAATTGAATTTACAGTGAAACAGGATACCTGAGATAATATAAATACACTGCAATCAAGAGCTCTAACTGCTGATTGCCGCACATGGGGGCCACACCTCCGTCTGAGCCGGGGTTACTGCGAGCGGCTCGCTGCTCCTGTGAGAGCCCCCGCGACCAACCGCGGTATGCACCGACCCCAAAAGTTTTGAGAACTGTTTTAAACTTGGCTCTTTATTTATGTTACAATGTGTATCACTGAATACAAACTTTTCATTTGGTAGCACTGATCCAAGATGATTTGAACGCCCTCTATCTGTGCAAATGAAAATACTTCGGAAGTAGAGGGTTTAAAGCAAAAATTTACCAGCAGACATGGGCCAGGAAGCTGGCTCAAATAACACGTCCCTGGATATCAGATTTTGCAAGGCAATGACAAGCTCACCTGACTGCAAAACATTGTCCTGAACTCACGATAAATGCTCTGGTGGTCAGAGCTTGGCTGATCACCGCAGCCCGCCTGTGTCCGACAGGGTATTGGTTTGCAGATAGGGAAGAGGGGAGAAGTTGTTCATGAGGTTGGAGCATCATCCAGACTACCTCTCTGGGTAACAGGCTAAGCAACAGCCTGCGCTAAAAACTGCATTACCTCTCATGGCTAGGTCTGAGGTGTGCTCATCCTCCAAAAAACCTAAGACGTGAGGAGGCTTTGTTGAAACTATGCCAGGACATCCCGACCTTTCTGCAGGGTCAGGACACGCGGATTCCTCCACCTAGGGACAGCTTAGCCCGCGCACAGTGCAGCTGAAGCATCAGGGCCACAACAAGCAAGTCTGAAATGGCAATGAGTATTACATGCTGATTTTCAGGTGGCATGAATTAGCAAAAGGAAAAAAAAAAGCAAATTAAAAAAAAGATAGATGATGTCACAAAATGACACCAAGTATAAAGAGAAAAGAGTTTTTAATCTCTCAACTATGCCATAATTAAACTAAGGTGGTGTTGTCATCTTAACGTCACCAATAAATACATTTAAACTGCATTGTTATTTTGCCAGCAAAAATAACTCACAGAACTTATTTCCACATCCCTTATTTATCTGGGTGGAGAGGGGCCAGGAGAAAGGGGAGTCCATTAATTGTGGGGAAAAAAAATAGATTTAAAGTTGCAGCGTCCAAAACCTCACCACGGACTTATTTTACATTGTTTAACAAAAGCAATAACCACCAGTACATAGTAAAGACAGATTTACAATGAGAATATAGGATAGGACAGAGCAAGGGTAACACCATGGAAAGGTCACAGCTGAAATGCTGTCACGTTTTATTAGACCCTCCGATTTAACAAGTAAATGAAGGTCCATTCCAGCCCATTGTATTCAGGGGTAATTACTCAGTACAGAGCCATGGGTTACTGTAAAAGAAGGGCAAAGAAAACAAAAAACAAAAGAAGTAAATGTTAACCAGAATTCACTGTCTGAGGAAGACTTTATTATTTTATTTTTTTAAAGAATTTCCTCATCCAGAAATACAGAGAAGACACCTGCAGGCAAACCACAGTTGTACTTGGCCACGGAGCAAATTCCTGGCCCCACTGAAACACAGAGCAAAACACCCTCCCTTTTAGTGCAAATCTTGCATTAAAAAAAGGCTTTTGCTGAATTGAAAACATAAAAAGCAATCGATCAACATCTGTACGCTCCTAAACAGATGCCAAATAAAAAAAAAAAAAACTAGGTAATACTTTTTGCATTAAAACCAGAAATTGCTGGAGTTACTGAGAAGAAAGGTAAAGAAACATCATCATCTTTCTTTACAAACACTGATACTTAGAGCATGGTGAGCAGTTTTCCCTGAGATCGGATCCAGGATACGCATGCAGCCCAGCACAGCGACAGGCCGACACAGCAGGAGACCCTCGGGCAGCCCTGCAGCACTCAGGGAGCGCTCAGCTGCAAACCGTGGATCCACCTTTGAAAATCCCCCAAGCCCAGGGAGCGGAGGTTTGGGCTCAGGCCCATGCCTCAGAGGGTGTCAAGTTTTGCAAAAAGTCCTTTAACACTATTTGAGTCGCACGCTGGGTAACGATGGGTTAGACAGAGCGAACTGAAAGGGGAGGGGGCAGCCTCTCCCTCGAGACAGCGCGGCCCACCGCAACGCGGCATCGGGCGGCGTTCCCAGCGGTCCCACCACAGGCACTGAACGCACCAAGCAGCTGCGCTCCTACCATGCAGCCCTCACACCTAAACGGTGGGAAGGGACAAAAAGTCGGAACAATTTAGAAGGGGGGACGCTAGCACTATAAGGGCTCGGCAGCCTGCTATTGACCAAAAGAGGAGACATCAGCAATTAGCATCTTTTGCCAGTTCCACGTAGGCTATTGCCGAGCTCTTCACAAAAACTAGTAACCTGGAACAGCCAAGGGTGCGGGCTCTTGCTTAAAAAAAATGGTGAGCAGAGTAAGGGAGCAATGAGTAAAGGTGAGCAAAGAGGCACAGTGGCATAGCTGCATGTTAACCGAATGCGGGGGCATTCGCTTCTGGTGTGAAGGGAGGGGTTCTACAGGAAACCCGAACTGAAAATGAAAGAAAAAGGCAGATTAATGGTTTTATGGATTAATGACAAAAGACAAAATAAGAACATAAATATGCTTCCTAACACACACACACACACACACACACACACAAAGGAAATGTTGCTAAGTGTTAATATTAAGTTTAATCTGACTACAAAACATGCTTTATGCAGGCACACACATGCAAACACGCACACGCGCTCAGCAGTGGGATGAACCAAACTTCATTTTTAAAACAATCCCTTCACAGTTCTGCAAGCTACAAGATTCATCAGCTGTGACTTGCATGCCTCCTTGCAAAACAGTGAAGCCCTGGAATACTTTATGGATCAATATTGAGAGATTTTTTTTCTGGATTCTGAAAAAGCACCACATATACATGTTTAGTTTAGCAAGGACAAATGCCCATTGAAAAGGCACTGCCTGCATTTGTATACTGGGAACAAAGAACTTGATTTGATTCAAAGCCCAGCACACAAGAGCGTACAGTTACAAGGACTGCCAAAAGCAATCCAAAACCAACAACAATCAGTAATGTTCACTCTAACTGCACTTTAGCAGCGCCTCCGTACTCAGCACCAGAATGAACACTGTTATTCTTTGAGCTTATTTTTCCACATTCAGCCCCTGAAAAGTGAAGGATTGTTCTTTTCATTGTTTTACCCAGCCACCGTTAGCAGTAGAGACATCCATTCTACCAGACTGCTCAGGACAACTGCAAGCTCCAGCCCGAGTCAGTGCGAGACCCTTCTGAAGCTCTTCTGTTAAGTGGAACGTCCCATTGAAATTAAATTCAAAAGCCTCTCGCTGACAGCGTTAATGTTCCCTTGCTTTTCCGTTTCCCTTGGTGGGGCTAAGAGGGAAGGAATCCTCAAAGCAGCTTTTCTTTCCCTATTTAAGGGCAGGCTGCAGGTTATTTTGAAACTGGATCCTAGAAAGAATGTAAATCCTAGGAAGCTTGTCTGCTGGGAAGGTTGGCCTAAACGCTGAGTTTTTAGGGAGATTTATCGTTAGGGGCTGCTGTTCCAGCAGGTCCGCTCTCAGAGGCCTGCGGCTCTCTTGCCTCGGGGAGCGTTGTCTCCCTCCTCTCGGATTATAGGTTTTGCTGCTCTGTCGAGAAGCAAGACGTTCCTGTAGGAGCTTTCCTTTTCCTCTCACCAGAGAATCAACAGCAAATTAAAAAGGCTCATTTAAACACATTCAGCCCAGCTATAAGTAGCCCGCTGTCATTAGCGATTTAACTAATAACCCTAATAAAGATGCTGCTTTCCTGCCAGGCAGGTGCGTTTCCTACGCAGCTTTGTTCAGACGAGCCTCGAGCCTCCGTTTGACAACAGATGTGGGCACTTTGCACTGGAGACGCTCGCTTACGGCAGGCTTTGTTAACCCTTCCCGGCACCCTTATCTGTTGCACAAGCCTGCCCATGACTGCGTCCACCTCACGCCCACGCTCACGTGAAGGCTGCGATGTTTCGGACAGAGCGGGGGCAGCTGGAGTAGGGGCACTCACAGCGCAACGCTGCCAACCCAGGGCTCTGCTCCAGCGGGAACTCTCCACGCCTTGGCAAAACTCCTCGGGGACTCGGATGCTGGCCCTATTCAGAGACAAAGCGCTCTTGCAGGCTTTCTAGAGCCACATCTTCAATACAGCCCTCTTCTACCCTTAGCCTTACCCTAACCATGGGCACGCTTGGCATAGCTCCCAGAGGTGTGGGTCTGTGTCTGTCTGCTACAACTGAATATCCAACCATGGGGAGACCCAGCTGACAGATCTTAAAAACGCCGTAACGTCGCTCAGCCTGTATTCACAGCCTTCATTATCTGCTAAATGCTCAACACACAATCTCGCATTATTTTGGACAATCAGCAACTACAGTCAGTCAGCTGCTGAATATTGGTTTGGTTATTCGGCAGTAGTTCCTTTAGCTCCCCCAAACACATACATATGCACACACACTCATGCACAATGTTTTGCGATTCTCTGGGCTCTGGGGCAAATGAAAGCTCTAGCTTTGGCAGATTTTACCATCTGTTAGCGTGTGAAGGGGGGATAGAAACTACTCTTACATCCTTCACCTGCACTGTAACCACGACTTAGCACTACAACTTGAAGGGGTGGGAGGGAAGGAGGAGAAAAGGAAGAGAAAAGAACTTAATTTTCCATCAGCTAGCTGGTTCCTGTCTTCACCACCACATTACCATAGCAATTGTTGCCATAGTTATCAGCATGGCCTAAGTGGTTAAAGAATATCATACTTCTAGGAGACTTGGAATAAAAAAGACAGAGCCAACAAAGTGCTGGACAGGTTTAAAAGGAAGAGGCCCTGATCCTTATTTTATCCATGTTTAATGTCCAAATATTGAATCTCCACGCATTTTACTTTGCAGAATCTTTAAAGACACTCTCCATTGCATCCTTTTTCTACAACTACAGACGTAGAAACAGACTGGTGGAGCGTCTATAGCAAGGGTGAAAGCAGAAGAAGGCAGAGACAACCCTTATGGACTTCAGGCCTTGCATGGGGTCTGCCTTTTTCAGAACTGTAACTGATCCCACTGTGAGGTCTATATTAGTTAATGACGCTTACCAGGGCAACGTGCTTCATGCACCATGCAGCCAAACAGCAGTTAACTGTAAAATAGCATACACGTAAGAACTAATGATGACGATGATGATGATATGACAATAAAAAAAGAAATCAAGTCAGGATTAGTGCAAACTACGGAGCTTGGGTTTAAGAGAGTCATCTGTGAAAGAAAAAGGCTAGTTTACTGCCAGCCACTATTAAACAAGATATAATTAAGCTACTGCTTGTGAAATTCATGGATTGTTAAAGAAATTTATGATCTAAATATTGAAAGACATGATTAAGGACAACTGGAGAAGTTACAGAGCAAGGCAAACATCACCACTTATAACACAGCTATTTTGCTGGAGGAGACAGTGGCTTCCTAATATCTTCCCAAGCCTGGCTCAAGCACTGATGTACAGCTTTCATGGAGTTTTCTGTGCCCCAAACTTAAATGTCAAAGTGCTTTTTCACACAAATGTTGCTCAGTATCAAGGAGTGCTTCTGAGAGCAGAACTGCTTCTCAAGAGAAGAGTGTAACTTGGGCCACAACTACTGACTACAGGACACATCATCTCCCTTTTCTACATTCCTGACCCTGACTAATCTTGGGGCAAAAGTCTGCAGTCCTCAGTGTGCAGATGCCTGAGGACTCTAAGCAGGAAAGGAGCTCAGTTGTGTACTCCTCAATAGTCCAGGCTGGGGAGAGAAGTCTGTCCCCAGTCAGTCTCAGACTCCTCAGCATGAAAAGATATTAAAAATCCCCCGAAGGTAATTCAAAAGAGCCAATCAAAACATGCAGTGGAAAAAGGAACGGACAAGCAGGAAAAGAGCAGGAGTGCTGATTGCTCATCACAAAAGAATTTTGACATGGAAGCAGCTCCAGCTCTAAACTAAAAAGACTAAAATGTGATCTGATTCTGGTTATTAGGTTTTTCTTCTCCTGCCTCATTTGATTGCAAGCTTAACAGCCATCGGCTATTTTTCCTGAAAAACAGTCCTGTCACCTCTTTGGGCACTTGCCATATTGTCCATACTAACAGCACTCCTCCTTGTACTTAGGACTGCCTAGTGCAGACTGGATTTATTCTGCATTTGATCGGGGGTTGCGCAGACAGGGGATTGTGGCGGCAGGACAGAAACAGCCCCTTGCTCATCTGCACACCGCTGTTTGTACACATGCTAAGGTGGCACAGCACTCCGCTGCAGATAACACACCACAGTGAGAAGAGGAACTGCTGCTCATCACTAGGTGAAACGGGAGAACTGCCTCGGCACGCGCCGCTGGGCTGCTCGGCAGTGACTGTGGAGCACTAAGAGCCTGGCGTAGGCACTGCAGATGGCCCAGACCACAGGACCCCACCGAGGGGCTGGCTCCTGTCTCACCTGTCCCAGCCATGGGGAACCCCCACTAAAGCCATGCTTTAACTCCTACTGTTTCTGCGAAGGACAAAAGAAGCTGATTAAAGGCTGGACAGCCCACTGACAAGAAATTGAGACTCGTCTGCTGCATTACATTTTGCAGATGCCACAACTCAAGGCTATTAGGTTTCCTGGATAATTTCAGGAAACAGGAAAAGTTTTCTCCTAATTAAAGTAGTAAGATCCTGAGATAAGAGATGCTCCTCTGCGGGGAGTGGGACACCCCTGTTACCCACACACTGTCCTGGACGTGCAGCACTCCCACGCACCGAAGTTTGTCCCAGTCCCCTACCAGCACTAACAGACTAAGGGAGGAGCAGGGAATCTAAGGGAAGAGAAATGAGTTCACCTTCTCCTATGCTGTCAGTGAGCAATGAGGGAGGTTAGTACTCTGCTCCCTGCTCTTCGGGATGACAGACAGAGGTAAACTGCCTCCAGCTACTGCTCAGCCTTACCAGCGGTTGAATCCACCTGCAAACCTTCCCCTGATGAGGACTGGCTAGGCTGGGAGAGAGCTATGGACACCCAGGAAAACAGTAAAAGAGAACCACTACTGAGAAGCAAATACCAGCAGGTTAGCAACTTACTTTTTTCTCTCCTTATCTCTTTTAAGAGTTTGCGATCCTCCAGCCTGCTGAGCCTGAGATTGAAGCAATTCAGCTGCGGTCTTCCTTTGTTTAAATGCATTTACTTCATCATCCAGAGACTTCTTCTTGTCCTCTAGTTTCTTTTTTTCATCCTGATGTAACTTCTTTAGACGATCAAACTTTTCATGCAGCTAGAGGGAAAGGAGAAAGGTGAGCAGGACCCAGCGCTACCAGATGCTCCGTTTTCAGGAAGAGAGAGAGGTGGAAGGATCCCACGAGATCTGTGGCCTGGAAACGGTCTCTGTCAGTCTCTATAACTGATACTACTAGGCCCTCTGCCCTAGGCTGACACTGCATAGACAAAGGGGAGGAAAGAGCCTCCTTCCAAAGCTTACAAACCAGGCAATGTTCGAATAATGCATCATTGCACAGACTAAGAATGAAGATTTTGGAGAGTGAAATAGTAGAAAAACATTTTAATCCATTTATTTTTCTTTCCAGGGGTCTCCACCTTAGTCCTCCTTAAGAGGTTCGTAAATTAATGGGTTTTGGTGCAAATGCCAACAACTGGATTGCAGCTGTGTCATGCCTTTAATCTTACATCACAGGATTTACTTTCCTTCACAACGCAAAGGCAGTGGCTTGTGTATATTTTTCATATAACAAGCTTACATCACAGACTCTGCTCCTTTCCTTGAGTTTTTGGCATACGGCAGCTGTCCAGCAAAACCAAAGAACGTGGCACTTTCCTACTGCAGTAAGTTGTACAGCCTGCAAGCACTGCAGTCCAGTTTTGTCCTACAGGATCAACGCCGTAATGTCCCTAAGTTAAATGTTTGACTCTGCTGAGAAAGGCCCAAAGCACACTCTGCAGAAAGTGCTTTGGCAGCAGCTGCCTACTTGGGAGTGGATCTATCACTCACAACCACAAAGAGACAAGAACTGCAGTTTTCACCTCTTTTTCAGCTTCCTTCAGCTCCGCTTCTTTTTCCTTGACCCTCTGGACAAACATTTGCCTCATCGCCTCTTCCTTTTTCTGCAGTTCCCCCAGAAACTCATTTCTTTTAGCCTCATAAGTTTCCTGTAAGCTAAAGAGAAAGGAAAGTCCAGCGACGTAACTTGGAACAAATTCTGCTTCCCCTGTGCATCTCTTTCCTAATGAAAGCGTAGAATGGCCACGTGTGAATGAGCAGAATTTGATAGTCCTGCTCTAGCGTTCATGGAAGCCGAACCCCCCAGTGCTGTGAACCCCAGTAAAGTTTAGCTCCAGCACCATCATTTTTAGCTTTGGCCCATCTTGTTTGATAGGCTCGGAACAAACATCCAAAAGCTGACATCTCTGTTGCCTCCTCCACCACCCCGGCTCACCAGGGCTGATCAAAACCAGACATAACCATGTGTTCCTCCTCATTCCCATTCTCATTTCCCCCCGTCCAAATAAGTTGTATCTCGTGGCCCGTAACAGCATTAATGGGAGTTCTTTCTAATCAGGCCCTCACCACAAAAACCTCTCACTCACAGTAGACTTGCCACTCACCCAACCATGTGTCCCCCCCAAGGACTTCTTTATCCCCTCATTTCTGAGTCTGTGAGCTATTGCACTTTTCCTGCACATTAAACTTTGGGCAATTCAAGGAGAGTAACTGTCAACAAGCTGCAGTTCAGAGGGACTCTGCTGTATCTCTGAAGCACTGACATTTCTCCTCCTGTACCTGCCTTTTCATGATCAATCCCTAACACAGTGTCTGTGCTTTCCCCTTCTCTCACCCAGCCAGCACCTTTGCTGAAGTCTGGCTTTATCTGACCTGGCAGGTTTTCTTGCTGCATTGGTTCTTTACATGCCCTCTCAAGGACACACACACACACACACGGTGCATCCAATAATGCTCCCTTGAGCTCTCCTGTCTCCTCCAGAGATCCCACCTGAAGGGCTTGCTGTCTGGATCGGTGTCCTTGAAACCCATCTCTTCCAGTTTACATCGCCTGTACAGCTCATAGTGGCGCGTGTGGGTCTGTTCACGAAGGTCTTCCATGTTCACACGGATCAGCATCTCGCGCAGTTTCACAAAGTCACAGTGAGCCTCATTCTCCACTGTAAGATGACACAATAAAGAGTAAGATGAGGGCAGAGACTGGTCTCTCCCCATACTCTCCACCTGTCTATTCCTCCAGAAGGCTTAATACCCCTTCCAACCAGAGATAACTGTAGCTATAGGCCTGACACAAAGATTTAAGGAAGGATAATCCCCAGTGAGAAACTGAAGCCCAGCAGGACCCAAGTCAACAGCAGTGCCATAAACAGGATCAGGGCATCCCTTGCTCCTTTTATGAGAGCCTACTGCCTCCTTGCAGAAGTGTCACCATTCATGCCATGGGATCAACTCACCCTGCACTGTGCCCCAGGGGTACTGACGAGCTTTCATCATTTTGTTTCCTATTTTCAGCTCCTCCGTGCTGCCGATCACCGCAAATGGCAAGTGGGCCTGGAACACATTTAATGCAACCCTCATTAGTCCCTCTCAACTCTGGCTGACTTGATGGCACATAGAGATTAGCACAGCCACTGTGCAAGACAGTCATTACACACAGGCTAATCTCAGGGAGTCTAGTCACTGGCCACTAGCCCAAGACAAGGGATAGGGGAGAAGGAAGGGTCCTTTTTGGAAACCTTGTTAGCACTACCACTCTATTTCCTCTACCTGGCTGATCCTCCCAGCCACCGGGTCTCAGGTGAGATGAGCCAGTGCAAGACTAGCATCAGAAAGACAGCTCGAACAACGCGCTGTGTGGCTCTGGCTGTGGTGGTGTCCCGGGGGCTTGCCAGGGCTGAGGAGAACATCTGCACAAGCACAGAAGCTGTAAAAGAGGTCTTGGAATGATGTTACACGCCTCCCTCCCCCAGTCCCTCGGCTCACACAGGAGCACCAGACAGCTTGCTCTATCATATCAGGAGACCAAAGTACCTTCTTCACCTCCAGAGTAACAGCTCTTTCCTCCCTGCTTGCTGCAGCCCTGGTGAAGGAGGGCTGAACACGTGCCTGCGGTGGGTCAGCCTCTGCCTCCACGCATGCCCTGACGTCTGCCCTGGGCTGGGCAGGGAAGGGCCCTGTGTTCACCAGGGCTGCGCTGAGACTGCCCTGTGCTAACGCTTCACAGTTACTCACACACTCCGTGGCTTATGTTGGGGTTCACCTGCGGCACCCCCTCTCCCAATCCCCACAGCAGTCTTTTATCAAAACCGAATTTCTCAGAACCTGAGAAAAGACCCAAAGGCACTGTGATCGCTTTATAAAATCCTCACGACGCTGATGCTAAACACAGCCACTGATGGATGGCTGCACAGCAAGAGGACAAAGGCGGCCAAATGCAGGGCGCACACCCACAAGGAGGGATCTTAGGGAAAACAGAGCACAGCTGGCACCACTAGCTTAACCGTGCCACCATCTCGTCATGCTCTTCAAACCTAGACACAAACTCCACAAAGTACAGTTGTTCCAAGTCCCTAAAGGCTGACCAAGAACAGGAGGCATTTACTTTTCCAAAATCCAGAAACACAAAATAGTCAGTTCCTAGTAAAGAAGACGCTTTTTGCTTTCTGCAGAGAGACTAAGACTTGCCCAATGCAAGCTGAGCAGGGCTGGAACAGCAATGCTCCTGACCCCTCTCCAGGCTCAGACCTCACCCTGCACTCCCCCCACCCCTCCAAATCAAGCAGCCAAGCAAACCTCCCAGACACTGCTACCTTACTTTGCTGCATGTATCTGTTGTGCAACAAGTGATATTTTTCCCCACCTCTGCTTGCTCCTGGGAACTACACTGCGTTCTGCCAAGCTGCAAGGAAGTCAAACGCAAGGTTTCAGCACTTAAAAACAAAGTCACGCGCTCCCCACACCCACCTCTTATGCTGACTTTTGTCAGCTAGACCCTTTAAGCTGCACTGAGGTCTGGGCAATTAAAACAGCCCCAGGATGCCAATTATATGGAAGATCAACGACCCCGGATTGCTCACAGGAACAGGCAGTGAAGCCCTAATTCCACAAGTTATTTGAAAACTTGAGGACTGAGTGACAGTTGGTACAAGCACAAGGTTTCAAGGATGATGTTTTCCAGTTTCAGAGTGCAGCTCATACAGTCAAACGGCAAATTAAGCAAAACTGCTCGCAAGCACTCAAAGAGCAGCTGCTCAGCTTCTCCTCCGAGGCCTCCCAGTTCTGCGTGGGACACACAGAATAAGCAGGGCTGGCGTCAGCCTGGGGGCTGTGCTGGGCCGTGCCACGGCTCTGAGCACGGGGGCCTCCTGGATCACTCTCCACGCAGAGTTACCTTTGCAACGATGCTGACGTGCCGGTGCCTGCAGGGACGCATGTCAGCGCAGAGCTGGGCCTGTTCTGCTCAGGGTTAGTTCTCTGCAGGAGAGGCCAAGCAGCAAAAAAAGGAAAGTGGTCTCCCAGGTAGAAGGAATCTGATTTTCAGCGGAGGGCTGTCTAATCGCAAAGGGCAGGGAGTAAAAATCGCTCGAGGGGAAGGAAACAAAGCTGACCCAACTGAACACCCCTCCCCATGCACAAACCGTGAGGGAAACCCCCTAGCCAGCTTTCAAAGAAAGAATCTGCTCCCTCTTTTCAAGAAGCTGTAGCTTTTCCTGCCTTCAAAGAGTGAACCCGCACAAGCAGCAGCATTATCCACAAACACCTCTGCACGTGGAGCCAAGCAACGTCGTGGGGGCTGGTGCCCACGAGCTGCGAACAGGACTTGCGTGTCCCATGGCATCCTCTTGCCCAGCTGCTCCCAGATATCCTCACGGGAGAGAGGGCGAGGGGAGACCTCATGGGGCTGAGCACAGGCTGTATTCTGCCTTTGGCTGCTCTGGGAGGAGCTGGAGACATCCCACCACGGGGACTTGAGGGATGCTGAAGAGCCTGACCAGTGCCCAACTGCAGCTTGGGCTCCTCGCTACGGGACACGCTGGACTGGGTCTGTACCTCTGTCCCATTGCTAGAAGCTCAGAAACGCCCCAGACACTAAGGCCCACAAAGGCTGCAGCCTCCCCTTTGGGCCTGCACAGAGCTCTTTCCAGAGGAAGTCATTACAGGTGTGCGGCAGCTGAGAGGTTTCAGGCTCAGGCCAGCCAGCGCGTGGGCCGTGCCCACGCCGTTCCCGCTCTCAGGCGCGGGATCACACTAATGTTTGCTATAGGCATTGCACTCCCTGTTGGTGACCCTCTGCCCCACGGGCCACCAGAGCTGCCCGCTTTTCTCCTCTTCCCCAGCCTACCATTTCAGATGTCCCCGTTGGCTCCCCTTCAGGAGCTTCTCGCACCGTTGGAAAAGCTTTTGGTTTCCTTTATACTCAGGCATCCGAAAGAATGAGCTAAGGGGCTTTCCACAGTGACAAAGCGAGCGAGCGACGGGAGCGCGAGGAGCGCCCTGGCCAGTGGCAGAAACCCCAGGCTGCGGCCCCCCACCCAGGCACGGCCTGAACCTCCGCCGCCGGGCTGCGGGCTCGGCCAGCCCGAGCGGCGAGCCCCTGCCTCGGCGTCCGCGCCACCCGCTCGGCTGCTGGCTTTACAAGGGAGAAAGTGCCAGCGATCTGCCTTTTCCGTGAGCACGCAACTTCTCGCTTCGACTGTGTGGCACAGCTCCTGTTAGCTGTTATGTGGTTGCATTTAACTGGCAGGTGCAGGGAGAATATCTCCTTCAATAATTAGACTAGTTCATTCAAAACGGAAGAGCCAATTGGGGATTCACAGAATTGGAGAGCTTGTTTTTCTTATTATGAGTTATGAATAAGATCCAGGTGGGAGGAGAGGTAAAGAAGTCTGGAATGCGTGTTCAAGCGGCCTCTGCGTCTCTGAACTTCTACGTGTGCTTAGTGGGATTTTCAAAAAGGTCAAATAAATTTCAAGGAAGATTAGGCATCTTGTTCTGAAGATTCGTTTAATCCGATTATTTTTAAATACTGCACTCGACACTTGCGTTTATCATTAAATAATTTTGTTTCTCATCACGATGGCACAGATTTTAAATCTGTCAGGGCGCCAGTTCCTCACAGACCAGGCAATATTTCCTTTGTTTAGGTCAGTTTTGGGTGCAAAATACTCTGAAAAAGATTTCTCATGCATCCAGCATAATGGATATTGTAAATATGATTAACTAAAACACAGGTTAAATAGTGAGTGTGTGTTTTTAAATCTAATTTTACTTTTCATGTAAAAGACACCCAATACAGGCTATAAGTAAAACATCAGATAATCCAAAGAGCATTCTCAATGTCATCTATAATTAAAAAAAATAAAGTAACTGGTCAGGTTATACAGAGTGTGTGCTGATCAGCAAATAAGCACTACCTTACCATGAAAATTACATTTATAACCTTTCAAAGATGTTGATCTCTAACTGGCAAAGACAATGAAGCTTTCTGTAGAGAAGGACAAACACAAGGGCTAAAGACAGGCCGTTTAAACCAAAGCTTTCCATCCCCCAATGTAAAACATGATTAAAATTGGCAATTTAAGTCACAAACTTAAATCAGCCCATCCTGGTTCTTTTACTGGTCTCAATTCCTTCACAAACTCATCTCCTGACCTGAAACAAGGAGATTTGTCTTATGTTGTTAATAAAACCAATATTTGGATACAAGTTTTCCAAGTCCACAAAACAGCCTTGATCAGATTCAGATTCCTGCCTGCTTGATTCCCATAAACCTGGTAATTATGATTTATATCAGTTCAACGGAGGATTTAAAGAGATGATCTCTCTGTTCAGTGGTTCATACAACCCAGAGCGTCTACGACCCAAGACAGCAATTCCTCCTGATGAGGAGAGGTTTACCTCCACCCTCAGAAGGGCCGAGGGGAGAGACCACTTCTCCCTTTGCCATCACATCCCTCCAGTTCCTCGGGAACTGGGGGATGTTGTATCTTCATTTCCAGGGGTATTTTCAGTCTTACATAGTGAGAGCATTAAGCACTGAGTAAGACCATCACAAAAGTACCCTGACCAAGAAAGCACCCCACAAAGCTCTTATGGTAGGACAAACTTCACACTTCATTCAGGCCTCTTCACAACACTGTACAACTATTAATATTAGATCAAGAGCGAAGACAAAAGCACCCAGACTGCAACCTATACTTCAGCAGCAGCAGTTAAAACAGCACATTCCTCTGCTTTCTCTCCTGTAAAGCCTTTTTGAATATGGGGGCAGGACGCACTCCCAGAAGGCCAAGGGACAGCTCGCTCCGTCTGCAGGGAGCCGCAGACAGGCACCCACGGTGCTGGGAACGTCCAAGCCAGAAAGTGCCCCCCCCACCAGGCACCCCGAGACGTGTGCCTTGTTTTTCACATGTTGGGGGTTAAGATGTGTAACTGCTCACCGCAGGATACTGGAAGTTCACCAGGGAGGACTAGGCAATTCATGAGGCCAAAATCTGTTGAGAATTCCTTGAACGGGGCAGAGGCTGAAGCATTTGGGGAAATCATTGTATACCTCCCCTCTCTTACATACTCCAAGAGTGACAAAAAACACATGCTCGGGGAAGAGAAAGGCCACTGGGCTGGACAGACCTCTGGCCCAATCCTTGTGTTTTACAAATACAGCACATATTTCTCACATCAGCACTTGGACATAGCCAAAGTTTTTTGTGGGAAGGGAACCATTGCTCTAATCAGCCTCGTTAGACGACCCCCCCCACCCCCGGCCCATCCGTTCTGGATGACAGCACCTTCTTTCACCAACGCTAGCCCAAGGACCCAGCTAAGTAACTAGTTAAATAATGAAACAGCAACTCAGAACAGAGCAGAGTACCAGAGCTGGTCAGGGCTCTGCTGTAAGGACAGTCATGGACAAGAGGAGACCCCCATGGAGATGGCTTCACAAGAAACACCAGCCCAGGAGAGCAAAACCACTTAGTGAAAGAAACACAGGGCAAAGAGCTGTAGACAGCCTGCCTCTCACCCCAGAGAGATGATACTCATCCGATTAGTTCATAACCCAGGACTGCCCTTGCCCTGCACAACCAGACCTCACCATCTGCTCAATTTCCTGCAGGTCCTTCAACACATATGCTTTAGGAGAAGGAAGGGGTTAAAAGACCATCTGTTTTCTGACTAGAAAAGCCCATCCTAGAGGCAGTAACCCACAGCAAAACTCTGCTTATCGAGAATGATACTACATCCTAGTAGATTGAGATCTCTGAAAAATCCTGTTTTTAAGAAGCAGAATGAAAAGGAAAATGGGTTGAATGAAACACCCCCGGGCTGGCCACAGACTCCACAGTGACAGTGTGCTGTTCTGGGAGAAGAGAAAGGGCCAAATCACTTACATTCATTGTCCCATTTATCTCCGCCACCGATTCATCATCTGTTGGGAACTGGTAGATCTGAACACCATTACTGACCAGTTCACTTGTGATTTTGATTTTAAATTTGGTCAGCTCACTCTTGGAAATGGCATCCGATTTGGCAATGATGGGAATGATGTTGACCTAGAAAGAAAGAGAATCATAAGAAGCCTTGAGCTTTGCTCCAGGTAGTTTTTCCAAGTCTACATTGCAACTTAGGAAAACTTAAAAGTGCTCACTAAAACTACAGGATTTACCTGGCAACCCAGTAATCTCCACTAGCATAAGGAGTATGCAAGGGGGGGAAATGCGCCCTGGGAGAGCAGCAGCATTCCCACCACATGCGAGATGGTTAAATGTTCCTACCTTGCTGTCAAGCTTCTTCATTGTTACCAAGTCCAGGGATTTCAGTGAGTGGCCTGTCGGAGCAATGAAGTACAAACAAGCATGGATTCGGGTGTCGTGGTAGTTGTGCAAGACCCTCTTTATCTTCAGTTCTTCTTGCAAATAGGCTTCAAACTGAGCATCAATGAACTCGACGATGGGCTTATAGCTTTGGGGAACAGAAAAAAAGTTACACGTCTCGCAATCAGAGAGGTAAACAGACAATGCTCCTTAGCTTGCTTTTCAGAAATGAGCTGCTTGCTAGATCTCACTTATCCAGTTATCCTCTGAATAACCAGGACCAGATATCCTCTGAATCTCTCCCACTCCCCTGCTGTAAGAAATTTAAATGTTGCACTAGTGACAAGGAGATGTGGTCCTACATCAGCATCTAGCAGCCTATCTGACAAAACACATTACTGGACATTCAGCAGAGGATAAGAGAAACACCATTTAAAGGGCTAGCTATAGAGTAATCTCTTCCAGAGAAAGCGGCCACTCATATTTTGAAACATGAGGGTGAGAAGGTTTTAAAAGAAAACATAAAGTAGACTCATTCACAGCAGTCGGTAACCCTTGCTTCCTTTCAGGGAGGAAACAGCTTGCCACTCTCACAGCCTCACGTCGTGCCGGCGCAGATGCACCTCCACTCAGTACCACCTTTGACCAGCGCTCCAGGACAGGAAATCCCTGCAACTCTCTTGCAGGGCAATTTGAAATACAGGGACTGCCAGACTCGCATGTAAAGGACATTAGTGTGTTCTAAACAAAATAAAAGAAAATCTAAAAGATGCACAACAAAGCAAACCCCATCTCCAGTGCTTCTGTGAAGCTGTGGGAGGGTCTGGTGGAGAGGCTCTGGTGTAATCACACACCCTTGCCTGGCCCCACACCATGCTCCAGCCACACTGGGACTTGAGCTGCCAGAAACATTTCCCCAGGGTATTTCGCTGAACATTTATCATGCTTCCTTTGGTAAGATAGAAGAGCCCTGCCAAAAAGCGGCTGTTAAGCAAAACGGTCACTAGACCACGCTAGTGGTTTGGTGAGCAGCTTGCGTTCAGCGTAGCACAAGGAAACAAGCACAGAAATGCCCTGGAGCTCTCTGCTCCCCCCACCAGATGAATTTGGGCAGAAGGCTGCCAGCAGGACAGCTATTGTCCTGACCGCACAGGGAAAACTGCTTTGATAGCTGGAGCAGTGCTGACACCACAGGACTCTCTCCTCTCTCTCTCTCCTCCCAAAAAGATAAGGATGATTCATAAGAAAGGACGAGAACTTTATTATAAATGCCGTCTGGCCCAGCTAGGACACAAGAGGAGCCCCTGTAAGAGAGAACCAGGTCATGACATAGCCCCTCTCTGCTTCACTCACCTGTCCTCTTTGTTGATCTGATCCCCGAAGCCAACTGTGCTCACAATAGTCAGTTTGAGGTTGACATTGCTCTCCTGCAGGTCATAGGTATTAGATTTCAGCTGGACCCCAGGCTGTGAGTGAGAGGCTGGGTCACCTTCAAACTTGGTGTTAAAAAGTGTGTCCATGAGTGTGGACTTACCAAGGCCAGTTTCCCCTATTGGAGAAAAAGGAGGTCAACATGTTTTGTTCAACATTGATATGGCTCAGTCTTTCAGCATCCAAACTTTAACAGGGGTGAAATTGTAGCAGACGAAAGCAGATCTCATGCTCCAAAGAGATCGTCTGCCAAGCAGAAAGCCGCATACAAAGGGAGGTCTGTATTCCGGGCAAATTATGTTACACAGTCTAATGGCCATTAATATCATTAGAAAATAGAGATGGAAAGAAAGAGGTGAAAAGGCAAATGGGAAGGCCGCATTTGAATCCCGCACAAATCCATCACTACACTACAGAAGATGCTTTTTTCATTAAAATAGGGAGGGGTACATGGGGCTCGTTGCCATCTCCAGAAAAAGATGATCCAGATTAACATTTCTGTAATAAGCCACCACTGAAATAGCTTCCTTCCGTGCAGAAACACTGCAATGCGGTTCCAGTTCTACAACAAGTTGTGCAGTTGGTTTCTCGTACGCACAACAGATCAAGTCGGGGGATCAGCTTTCTAGTCTGGGAAGGGACCTTTTCTGCAATATCTGGTTTCTGCACATTAGCAGCTTCAGAAGTTACATAAAACGCCCAAATCCGCTTCCAATAGTTCTGCAGCACTGAACTACTGCTCAGATTCCATCTATCCATGGGAGAGCGTATTTCCTTATCTGGAAGGAAGAGACAAATCCCAGAGACGGATCTTAAATTTGTTTTAGATACGTCCTAGGGAGAACAAAACAAAACCCTCGGTGCGCTTATTTCATAGGGCAGCCTGACAACGGAGCTAGCTTTCCAAGCTCAAAGGATCATGCTAGATCCATAAGCAGTCTGCTCTGCTGCCCTGTGAAGACTGTTGTATTTTGGGGAAATGAAGATTTCTGAGCTGCCCAGTTGGCTTTTGCTGAAGTTTCAGCAGCTGGCCGAACCGCACCCATCGCGAAGGCTGCTCAGCCAGCGCGCTCCAGGACCACAAGGAGACTGTGTCTTGCCAGAGCGGCCTCCCCCTCCCTCAGCTCCCAACCGAGACAACTTCATCTTTTCCTACTCTCCTCAGAAGAAAAGAGCTTCTGATTTTTGTAAGCTTAGAGCACTGCAACAGATCCAAACTTGCATGAAATGCCCAATTCAATAAGGGGAAACTCCTCCCTTTCCTCCCCCATCCAAATCTCTGTGCCTCACCCCTGCAAGCAGGCAAACTCCTCTCCCTTGGCCCTGGAGGAGACTTCTCCAGCTCAAGGCTGCAGTACACGGCAGGCAGGGCAGGGCAAGCACGCACTGCCCTGGGGACAGCAAGCTCTGATTGCCAGGACCGTATATCAAATATCTTTCCAGAAGTCAGCAAGATTCACTAACACTTGAAAGTCAACGTACACTTTGAGCTGCAAAGCAGAACGAGGAGCCAGCTACTAGCTTGTGCCCTATCGTTGATAAACGCCAACCGGAGCCAGAACAGCCACAAATCGAGTTGCTCTTCACACCTATCTTTGTGCCAAACATTGTCTGCAACACGAGGGGGAGAAAAGAGAGTCAACACCACGAGCTGGCATTGCTCCTCTGTGCTATGTTAATGCATCAGCCGTGTTTACACCACCACCCACCAGAGCGCGCCAGCCCGAGAGGAAGGGAGGGGGCACAGAAAAGCACACGCTTATCTCTGTCAAGGAGGAGACAAATCAGTCCGACTGGAAGAGGGGGTAGGAACATCTACAAGACTGATGGCTCATTACCGACAAGCCGTGGATTCACTTGGACTCTTGCAGCCAAGTCAAGGGCCCGTTGGGTACCGCCTGGCCCAGACGGGCAGCAGGTGCACACAGCATAGCAGACCAGGGCACCACCACGGCTCGGATGGGACAGCAAGGGTTAACGCAAGCTGCGGCAGAGCCTGCCGCGACCCCGCCAGGCCTTTCTCAGGGATTCCAGGAACACGGCGGGGTAAAAAAAGACAAAAATCTAAACAGCCTGAGAAGGCTGAAGCATTTCCAGAGCCCCTGCCAAGGGTTACTGCCTGGATGGGTGGGACGGGGCAGGGAACTGGCTGGCTGCCTGCCTGCGGACGCCAGGACCCCTCCTGGGGCGTTTTGGGGCAGGGAGGCAGCAGAGGCAGCCTTGCAGGGAGCGGCGGCAGCACGCCAGGCTGCAAGCGCCCTCCTGCGCTGCTCACCTGCGTTCTCCGTCCCACGGCCGGCCCCAAAGGGCAGGGGAGAAGAGCCGAGGAGACACAGGCAATTTGTTAAGGCAGAGCATGCTTGTATACCTCCTTTAATGGAAGCTACACAGGGCCACTAAAGACAACTTTGAATTCACACACAAAGATTTTCTTTTTTGGAAGATCTAACCTGATTAGACCTGACTATACAGGTGAGAATTTCCCATCCAAATATCTGCAACTATGTGTATTAAAAAAAAAAACAAACAAAAAACAGAAAGAAAACACAGCCGTTAACAGAGCATCACAAATCTGAAGTTTACATAGCAACAATTAGATTTGGCCAGCATATAAACCAACCCCTGCACTGTTTAAATGCCCCCCACCCCTGATGCAGCATGGCATTAAAAGCCTAAAAGGGAAAAGGACGATGGAAGAGATTGAAACGACTGTCTCAGCTCAAAGAAACACGGCATTAACACTAACGGAACGACTTCAAATGGTCGCAGATTGAAGGTGCTAATAAAGTGCTTTGCTGTGTCAGACATGACCGGAGCTAGGGAGCAGTGCTACTTTGAAGGGCCAAACGCTAGAACGGTGAATTTCTGAACCTCCTGGGAGTTTCTGCCTGACACAGGCGACTTTCTGCTGGCTGGAAGATGTAAATGGTGCCGACTGCTTCTTGTAAGGACAGCAGTCCAGATGGAACAGATGGTCTGATGAAAAGGACAAGCAGCCTGTGCTCGTTCCAGCCGACAGCCCTGGAATCTTCTCCAAAAAACAGAAACAATGAATGGGGATTAAGGGAGGCAGAATTACCGTGGAACAAGCAGTGGTGTACGCAAATTGAGCGAGAGGCGTCCTTGGCAGGGAGATTAATTCCTGATGTCAGGCTTATATGCACACATGTGACTTAATCTCCAAAACTGTACTTAAGGATTACGCAACTCTGCAGTGGTCTGCTCCCCAGAAGCAGGGCTGGCAATGCGCTGTGGGGTGGACAAGGTAGGAACAGAGACCTTTATTGTTAGATTTCTACATCAGGAAGCTCAGACAGCTATTGAAAAGCAATAGCATTGTGCCTTTGAGTATGGGATGGATTTTTGCTTTTAAGTCTCCTGGTTTTCAGATAAAAATAGACAGTAAGAAACACCACAGCAGTGAGACTCTGGATATGCGGCAATCCTAAGCCAGTGTCCTGAAAGCGCCATCCACTCTTAACACCTCACAGCCTGCCAGGCTCGAGAGGCTCTGCCAGGCTCCCTGCACCTTCTTGCGGTTTCCTGAGACGGCTCCCTGCTCACACCTGCACTTGCGTCTGCTGTCTGCAATGCTCTAGGGAAATGGTTCATCAAATCATTTTCTGGCAGAGTGGTGGCACCACCTGCAGAAACACGGCTCATACATATGCAATAAGGGTTGGGGGCAAGCCCCACTCTCTTCCTCTCAGCCACTGCATGTAGAGGTCCTCTGCCTCTGCTTTGGGACCCAGCTGCCTTCCCTGCGCTGCCTAGGCAGGGCCTTGCTCCACTCTCCAGGTCTCTCTGGGTGAGCTCTCCAAAGCTGGGGACCAGGCAAAGTCTGCGCCAAAACACACCAAGCATCACTGCTGCAGGAGCGAGCGATCCTTGCCGTCGGCTGGTATCACAAAGAGGCACACCACAAGATGCGCAGGCAAGAAACAAGAGGGCTGCACAAGGCCGGTCGTTCTAGGTGAGGTGGAAAGGCCCTGCCCATCCCGTTACCATGCCCTGCCACTGACGCTGGGCACCAGCTAAGGCAAAGGAGGAAAAGAAGAAGCCGCATAGGCAGCAAACGCTCCTTCACTACCTTCTCCACCGTCCCCAGGCAGGAGAGGTATCTTGGTGCATTATGTGTCTCAATGGCTTCTTTCTTCCACAGAGGTTTTGGCATCCAAAGCATCCCACGGCAGGAAGCTGAACTATACACTGTGAAAGCAGTACCTCCTTTTCCTTTTTGAGCCTGGTGATTCAATTTGCTATCCCCTCATACATGTTATGCGAAATAACAAGCAACTGCTCACTGGTCGCCTTCTCCGCATCACTCAGGATTTAAGAGGTCCTGATCATATCATCCTTAACCGACTCTCTTAGAGGACAGGGTAGTGCTTGGCATATTTAGTTGTTCAGAGGCATGGAGCAGCTCTCAGATGGATTCACTGCAAGAGAGAGCAACACCTGTCCTTCAGGAGATTAACAACCCACGGCTCCAGAGATCAAACAATCCAATCTTAAAGAAAATGTATATGCATGCACAGCCCTTTCATGTGAGGAAACGGGAGCTAATCCAGCGTAGCAGGTTTGCTGAGGCAAGCCCTGAGGCAGCTCAGCCTGATAAGGCTGTCTCTTATGGAGAGAGGAAAAAATAGTTCTTTTCATCTGACAGGCATACAGAGATGCTGCACAGTTCATCCATCACAAGGCAAACGCTGGGCTTTGGAGGGCAAGAAGAGGAACAAGGGTTCACAAGAGATGCTCAAGTGCCTTGAAGGACTAGACAGCCTCCCAGCCTCCGAGCAGACGTACTGCTGCCATCTGCCCCAGAGACCAGCGGCGAGGGGGCTGAGGAGACCGATGACTTTTTGGTTGGAGAATCCCTGTTCCCTCCTCGGCTGGTCGCACCAGTGACCATAAAACCAATCATTTGGCAGCTTCCAGGCATTACAGATTCATCACCCCACTGAAGGCTGCCCGCTGGAGAGCGGACAGCAGCTCTGCATGAGGAAACCTGTGCCCGTCCCTCCTTTCCCCAGCTGAGGAGAGCTCCTGCGTGCCAAGCAGCTCCCTTGTTCGGAGCCCAGGACGAGGGTAAACTTACTTGCATCTTTACAATAACCCAGTTGGGGTAACGCCTCAGAATATACTCCCGTGGTCCCCATGATATATTACCCTGAATCCAGGGTAATTCCAGCACAGATTGAATGCTGAAAAGCCAAAAACTGCTGGGTCCTGTTTGGAAGCTGCTGAATACATGTGACACAAATAATAGAAATACTGCCTCTCTCTCCCCCCAAAACAGGGACCGTTCTTTGTGAGAGTCCTCGAGCAGGTTTGGTACAGCCCCTGGCAAAAGGGAAGGTACTGCAGCAAAATAGCGGTTTTTCATTGCACTGAATAGGCTGCTTAGGACAAATCCCCTGCAAATCCTGGGAGGAAGGAAGAGAGAAATTCCTGCTTATAATGGGATACCAGTCTAATACAACTATAATCTACCCTGACCAAAACTGAGAAAGTTCACAAAAAAATTCTCAGCCTGTTCCTCCATCTCCCTGAGCAATGCAGCCAGCACAAACACCCTGTCTCAGCCATTAAATACTTCTCCAGTCCCTGCACTGAACCAAGAGGCAACGAACATTTAGCACTGAAGCTTTAGGAGAAAACAATGACACTGAGGGATAAAATATAAGAGAAACCATTCACAATCCCTAACTTATTCTGGGAGGTTTGCTCATTTACTCTGTCCTTGGCTCTAGTCTCAAAGAGGAGACAGCTTTCAGCAGGAGAACAGCTAAAAATTGCTCTAATCTGGATGTACTGCTGAGAGCCACTTCTGAAGCTTTCCTTGGCTCTGCCACCAGGAGCCAGAGGAATCAGCGGCTCAGATCCAGTATGGTGCAGAGTAAAATTGCCACTGGATTTTTCCTCCAACAAATGCTACACACAACTTAAAAATGGGGAAAACTGAAGTGCATTTCCGTCATGTTCAGTGGCCTGACTACGGGGATCAGTTCGCCCGTTTCCTGTTTTGTTGGCTCCAATTCTCATTCGCTCTCTGCATTGTCAATTTTACACCCCAAACTCCTGTTGTACCAGTGAGACCCAACAGACTAAACGACAGGTGGATTCCAGGTCTTGTTTGTTTTCCTTCTGCAGGATGTTTAAGAGTTCAACTTTGTTACTAGAAGTTAACAGAGGCTCAGGAGAAGACATTTTAAAGCCTGAGGCCCTCAATTAAAGATGTGCAGACCTTTGTCTAATGAAACTTATTAAGATTTTCTATACAATTTCTTTATTTCAAGATCAACCACGTCTGTGTTGTTACTACTCATAAAAGACTGACATTAATAAAGAACGCACATTAATCTTGGTGAGCTTTTGTTATTCACACTGACATGTGATTAATGCATTCCTCTTCTGCTCTGCAGAGGAAAGCAGAGGTAGTCAACTGCTTTCCACACATCAAGGTGAACGTATAACCACAAGAGGCATTTGCTGCCGCACGTGTAACTTCTAGGGAAAAAAAACAGCAGCTCAGTAAGCACAAAAGGAAATACTGTAAGACTTCAGTCTTTGGGACAGGAGAGTTTCACTAGGTCAAATCACACTCACGTACTGTGGAAATCACCTAGCGACTCAGCCTGACAGTGACCTCCACTTGTCAACAAAGGTTATCATCTCACAGGAACGCCACGGTCAGGGAAAGTTTTCCTCTCAGCTCCGTTTAACAGGGCTCTGCTTTCCTTGCTGTACTCCTCTCGTCTCAGACTTAACCCTGTCCTGGGTGAGCACTAGGGTCCACACCACACGCTGGATCTCTCCTGGAAAGGGACGCCTAACTTCTGTGCAGCTGGCGAGCTGACCCCCAGCTGAGATGAGCCCCAGGAGGCATCAGCTGCTGCTGCTGCTGCTGCCGCCCCTCCTTCACGCCAGGCACCGCCGGGAGCATCTGCAGACGCGGCTACCTCTGAGCAGCCACGGCCGCACAATAACCTTCTGCTCCCAGGGACGGGGCACGGGCATCAGCACACCAAAATAACCGTCCTATGAGACGATTATTAGTCCCCTATTATTAATTCCCTTATCCACCTTACCAAGATACCATGCAAAACCACACTGCTGTTACCCGGGAGTGCCTCTGAGGAGGGACCATTTGGGATCCTAATCCCGGGGAAGACCTGAGAGACTGGCAGACGCTGTGGGGACAGACACCAAGTCCTACAGTAGTGCCAGGCCCCTGCTGAGATGCGCGACCACATGGCAGCTTGGATAACCGCCTGACCAGCTACGGCTTGGCCAAACACTATTTTAATTCAAACATGCACAGAAGGGAGTAGAAAAAAATATCTTTTAGTGCTTCAAGAGGAGCATGACTGGTATTTTGTTTAAATAACAACAACAATAATAATAATTCAATATCTAACCAAACAAGACTTCAGAATAAAGCTCTCTGGCATGAATATCTGTTTTCTTTTAAAAACATTAAATTGAAACATACTAGGAAAATAAAGATCATACTAAAAGCCTGGGATTTCAGGCATTTTATTTCTGTGGTTCATTGCTTGGTACAATGCCATACTGCATAATCCCAGCAGGGATTTCCCAGGACACCAGTAAATTTTGTTACCGAAAATAGACAGAGTGAGGGGGAAAAATTTAAATCAAAGCTACCTTGTTAACTCTATATCCTATAAGCTACATCCAGCTGCAAAGCAACACAGTTCAGCAACAGAACTTCCCAAAAATGGAAATACTCACCCACACACAGGATGTTGAAACAAAAACCATGATTAACTGACTTATTAACCAGCTGGTCAGGCAAACTGTCAAATCCTACATGTCCAGAAAGGGGGACGGTACGATAGCCTTCACCCTGAAACATAATGAAAAATATATAGTTTGTGTTATTTGCAAACAAAATATACTTACCTGTTTATACCCTTAAGACCTCCCAAGTAGAATCAACTACACTGTCCAAGCACAGAGCTGTATGTAGATTGTAAATCTCGTCAGCTACTTGCCTCTTCTCCAAAACAAATCCAGACGGCACAAACAAAATGTTCCATTTGCCTCACATCAGAAGGTAGCCCTGTCACCAACATTATTAAACTGTGCAAAACACATACACAATCACAGCTGCTGAAATAAAAAGGTGGCAAAACATTTATTTCTTGAAAAATCATCTAGACGCTCAAGTCTCACCTTACCTTCAAAGCAAAGAGAATTCCCTGCCCAAAGGAATACGTTAACTGTGCCTCCTCCTACATGCCTATTCCGAGTCACGTTAAAGCGTCAATGATAGAAACTACCTAGAAAAGATTAGGAAAACTGTGCCTGCATCTAGGAACTGAACAGCCCAAACACGCTGCTTCTGCAAAGCTCAAGTATTGTAGGCACAAAAACAGCAGTCTCTTAAGAGCTACCAAACACAGCAATATCTTCCATATTGCTGCAAAAATGAAAGTCTCAGATCACAAACTGGGGTCTGTCCAGATCTATGTAACGGTCATCAGCGCTAGGAAGACCAGGAATCATTGAAGGAATCTGCAAGGAAGACGTTCACGTGGGCAGGTGCCCACCAAGCAAGGTAGCATCTGCCTGCTTCCTGGAGAGGGCTTCAGAAGCTTCCGCCTGGCCACTGCACAAATGACAAGGCGTTCCGGATCCAAATGAGGAACTTGCACAACAGACAGTAATACGCTGCTTACAGAGACAGGTTCACACTCGGAAAAGAGAGTCGTAAAAATGGAGGGTCGGTACTAACCTTGTGTACTTGCACGTACTGCAGCTAGGAACGGTTCCTCTCCCACAGCCCCCCCAAAAGATATTTCTCCACATCAAACGCTTTCCTTAATAATGCATTTTGGTGCCAAATGTGGAAAATTCTCCTCTGGCCTTTTAGGTGCATCATCAGTTTGCAAGAATGACTGCAGCAAAAAGGCAATAGGTCCCAGTTCATAGAGGTATAATTCTTAACTTATTTTTTCAGAATGATGTTTTCTCATATCCTGAAAACCTGTTTATGAGGACAGACATACTGTTTTTCTTCTTCTGCTGAAGAAACTTGTATATTAGACGACAAAAGTGTCCCCAAGGACTGCATTTACTACAATAGGCTGTCAGAGTATGATTACCGGTGCTGTTACTGTTTTGTGGGTGTGGAGTTTTTTTTCCCGAATGTGAGGATCCAAATACTCTTCAGCCATTAACCATATTTACAGCCCTGTGATGTGTAGATATGTTTCCTCTTAGCCATATTTTGTGTATCGGTCTCATTCTTCCTGCCAAGATGCTCGCCAAATATGGTGCTTTCTTAATTGGAAGGCAGAGCACCTTGCCTCCAAACGACATGTACGTCAGGAAGGCACTCCAGCTACCCAGCAGATTCCGCTTCTGCCTCCTGAGGATGCCGCTCCGAGGCCCAGTAATTCAAGGACAACTAAGCGGTTTTATACAAAGTAGAGAAACAGGAGAACTGGAAAGCCGTAACACGCGCGCGTACACATCTAAACTCTCCTAAATTGCTTTCAACAAAACAAAAACCCAGCCCTGGAATATCCTGCGGCACTGCTTAATCTCTCATGAGAGAGCACCACCGTCCTGGGGAAAAACAGATGGATGGACAGAGTCAGCAAAGGCAAGAGAGAGAACCACAGGCAAACTCCTTCCTGGAGAAGGAGGAATATCAAGGGTATTTTTAATAGCCAGCCTTAAAACTGCACTGTTGGAACATTGTTTGAACACTACTCTCTCCAGGAAGTGTGGGTGGGAGTGTAGGCTCTCATTAAGAACAAATCTTCTCCTCAGCCCTAAATATAAGTGTGATCCAGATGGAACAAAATAAAAGTTAAGCCACCGTAGGCTAGAGGAGGCATTTGCCATCACAGAGAAATCAGTCTACAAGTCATTTCCTGTAGCCTCTTTTTCTAGTCACCTGTGGTTTTCTAATGCAGTTAAACCACACTTCACATTTGTTACAGGCCAGGAAACAAGAACTGCAAAATCTGATTTGCAGTCACAGCAGCCGAACCTTTACGTTAAATAAGCAGCCACAAGGTATATTGTGCTCTACTGCCTAAAAGTCCAAAGCCCGCACGGCCAAAGAACTGGGAGATCAGATACGGTGAGAAAATACAAAATTATGTTTTAAATTCACACTGTTTTTGATGCACGTCAGAAAGTTGTCAGCAATTACCAAAGCTGTGGAGAGAAAAGAAACATTTTCTACCTGATCCACTAAGAAGTGGTGCAAATAACGAGTCTTCACACACCAAGTGGTGTCTCTATACGCAGCCTGCTGCTCTATATAAATAGCTTCACCACAAACAACATATGAACACAGCGATTAGTCACACTGCCTATATATTAAATGCAGATTTGGATTACCTTGTTCAAAATGAGAGTATTTTAAGCCTATGCAACAATTTGTGCTAGAAAAGAGTGTTCAAGAGCTGCTCACCATTGTTTATGTTCAACAGCAATTTTTTGGGTCAAACGCACAGAGAGATCCCAACAAGGCAGATAACGTTTATTGCCCACGTGAAGGCTTTTTCCGCTAACATCAGCGAACGCTGGATGTCTAAGAGTCCTTTCGCGGTCTCTGTTTCAAAGCTAGCATCTTCTTGGAACGAGGACAAAGCCGGGAGTATCTGGGAAGCCAGTGTGAATACTGGCACTACACCAAGCTACCAGATGCCTTTTTTTTCCCCCATACGTGCAGAGTGACCCCCCAGGACAGAATGAGCTGTTGTTATGCGGAAGCAGCAAAGTGTGTTTGCCACAAAGAAGACTAAAAGAACAAAAAGAGCAACACACTGCCTTGCTGCGTTGCCAGGTGGGGCTACCTGAGAGCAAAAGTATGGTGTAGCCACTTGGGGAAGTAATTTTATTTTTTCCGCATCGTTGGGGGATTTACACACCTTTTCTTAGGCCTTTTCCTTGCCACAAAAAGCAGTGCTGTCTACCCTAATTCTCACGTAGAAGTATCAGAAAGACTTAAAAACTATACAAGTGTTATAATAAATTATCCCAAGCCTGAAAGCACTCCGATTAAATATTAGTTTAGTTAAATTGGGCAAAATTTGGACTCCAGGTGCTTGCCTCTCTCCAGAAGTCCTCAGGAAGGAAAAATAATTAGAAAAAAATCTCACTGAACGCGCACCTCTGCCTTTATCTTCTTTACACAACAAGTAGGTACAGTGCTGTCGGCTCCAGAGATGACCTGAGAGCGCTGAAAGGTGGTTACCGCTTCGTGGAGATAAAGTGGCACATCATCTGTCAACCACGCAACGGTGCTGCTCCACGTAAATGTCAGTGCTCCAGATTCAGAACCCTTTCTGGCGGCTTGTGCTAACAGGAACGCTGACAAACGACACCGTGGCAAGAGAAAGCCTCCGCTTGGCAATACTCAGGCAGAGCACAGCAAAGCAAATAAAAAAAACTAAAGCTCTCAACCCAATGGAGCCGGTGTCCAAACGAGGCCTGCACAACCACAAAAAAGCTCAAAAAACTGCTATTCTAGAGGAAGCAGTACAATCCTTTTTCTGCATCTAATTTAAAAGAGCATTTCTGTTTAGGATACTGACACGTGACAGATAGTACTTTCACCACGATCTCCCACCCGCCCCAAGCGAAAATCATTTCGCGCTCTGAGGCCTTGGAGACTCCCTTTGGAGGATTTCTAAAAGGCCGGAACGAACACAACGGCAAAGCCCCCCGATGAAAACATTGAGCAACGTCCACAGAGCTCCACCACTACGCCTCTCTGCCACCCCGTAAAGCCAAAACCCAGCAGGTTAATTCCTGCACCTGAAACGGTTGCACAAGAAGTCAAATGTCAAACCAGAAAGCAAGCCAAAGCCTGAATTCAGGTTTCTGCACCACAGTTTCTCAGATCATCTCTGCGCTAGAACACCACCAGATCCCTCCTCGTGACCTCGGCGCTGTGGCATCCACTTCCCCAGCCTGCATTTGGCTCTGATTAAACAACAGATTAGAGCAACGCTTGTACCAGTCGCTTGGCACTTGTACAAGCGTGTAATTCTCCTGTGCAACGAGAGAATTATCCAGTAGGCAGCATAAACATCCTCTAAGAGACCAACTCAATGCAGGAACGTAAAGCGTAGATACTTTGTATTTCTTTTTCTTGCTCAGTTCATAACAAATCAACAGCATTAATTTACAAGAAAAACAAGTGAAGAGGGAGAGAAATAGTTTTGAATCAGCTACCAGCAGAAGCAAGAAAAATCTCACCCCAACCCCAACCATTGACCCCGCTCCCTTTAGGCATGCTGCATCACCCAGCCATCCAGTATTCAGAAACGGTCAAGCGCTTCTGAAATCTCCAACTCTGACAGCTCTTAAGATTACGTTTCTTTATGCCCTTGCCAAAGGGTTGCAGAAACTCCAAGCTGTTTGGACACGTTCCCAGGAGAAGTCTCCTCAAGCAGTTAAAAAAATATATATTCGGCACCCTTCGTGATTTTTCTACCTTGTACCACCGAGACCGAGAGCTAGACCCTGCTCTGCAAGATGCTCCACCACCACAGCCGTCCTCCGCCCACGGACTAGCGGAGCGGGAGGCAGTTTGGACCATATTCATTTAAAACTTGCCCCCTCCGCGCTGCCAGGGAGGACAGGAGAGGCGGCGAGGGTTTCCCCGTCCTGGCCTGCCGGGAGCCGGGCAGCGGCCGTGCCCCACCACCCCGCGCAGCCAGGCCCCCGTCCCTGGCACGCGCGTACCCCCGGCGGCGCGCAGGCGGCAGCTCTCCGCATCGCCAGGGCGCCGCGGCCGGCCGCGCCACGAACCCGGGCGGCGAGCGGGGGCCCGAGACCCGCGCCGCCAAGTCGTCTGACTGCATCTAGACGTTTTCCGTTTCTGACTGCATCTAGACGTTTTCCGTTTGCGGCAGGCTGGTTTCTCGTCCGTCTTGCCGCTAGCTTTCACTCCTGCCTCGGAAGGCAGGCTGCGCCCTCCCGCAGCTCACACCGAGTTACTAGCAGATGTCTGGAGGCACCGTCCTCGGGGAGCCTAACGCTCGACTGCGGGCAGGGGAACAAGCGAGTCGCTCGCGTACCTTGGCCACAACTCGCAAGCCAACGGGTGCGTCCAGGAGGAGACAAGGCCGCGGCTCGGCACGGCGGGGCTACGCCTACCCGCCCGCCCGGATCGGGCCCCTGCAAAAACCTGTCGCTCGCTCTGCGAAGGCCAGGGCCAGCCCTCACCCCCAGCGCCGTTCGCGCTAGCGCTCGGGCGCGGAAGCCCCGCCGTCCCGCAGCCAGCCAGGACGCCGCGCGACTGAAAACGCCTTGCCACCGCCTCCTTGGCGCGGCTCTGACAAAGGCGCAGGCGGCCGGGCCCCCCCGCGCCCTCTCCGCCGACGCAGGGCGGGATCCGAGCCGCGGCCAGGGCCAGGGCCGGCGGCGGGGCCCCTTCGGCCGCCGCCTCCCGCCGCCGGGCCCAGGCCGCGGGGCCCGGCCCGGCCCGGCCCGAGCGGGTCCTGCTGCCGGGGCGGGGGGTCGGGACCCCCCCCCGACCCACGCCGCGCCCCCGAATCACCCCGGCCCCCCCCGGCCCAAATCACCCCCGAACCGCCCCAGCATCACCTCACACCCTGCCCCCTCCCCGCGCCCTGCCAACGGCGCCGGGGCGCGGCCCGGCCCGGCCCGCCCGCTCCCACCTGCCGCGCCACCTCGGCCGCCGCCATCGCTGCCAGCCCGCCAGCAGGGCCCGCCCCGGCCGGGCGGCGCCGCACCGGGCCGCGCCCAGCGCCGCCGCCGCGCGCGGGGGGGGGGGGGGAGGAGCCCGCGCCGCCGCCCCACCGAGGCGCGCGGGGCTCCCCGGCCCCCCCCGCGGCCCCTCGCGGTGGTGCAGCCCGCGCCGCGGGCCGGGCGCTGGGGCCGGGGGGGGCACCGGGACTAGGGGGGGGGCAGGGACCGGGGGGCACCGGGACTGGGGGGGGGCAGGGACCGGGGGGCACCGGGACTAGGGGGCAGAGAGGACCGGGGGGCACCGGGACTGGGGGGGGGCAGGGACCGGGGGGCACCGGGACTAGGGGGGGGGCAGGGACCGGGGGGCACCGGGACTAAGGGGCAGAGAGGACCGGGGGGGCACCGGGACTGGGGGGGGGCAGGGACCGGGGGGCACCGGGACTAGGGGGACTGAGAGGGCCGGGGGGGCACCGGGACTGGGGGGGGGCAGGGACCGGGGGGCACCGGGACTAGGGGGGGGCAGGGACCGAGGGGCACCGGGACTAAGGGGCAGAGAGGACCGGGGGGGCACCAGGACAGGGGAGCTGAGAGGGCCGGGGGGGTTGGAGGGGGCACCAGGACTGGGGGGGCACCAGGACCGGGGGGCAGAGAGGGCCCGGGGGGACAGGGGGGCAGGGCCGAGGGGGCTGAGAGGGCCGGGGGGGCACCGGGACTGGGGGGCAGAGAGGGCTGGGGGGGGCCCAGGGACTGGGGCCTGTGGGGCCTGGGCTGGTGGGGACAGGGGGGCCTAAGTCTCCGTAAATTGCTTGCTACGTAAAATAAAACACGTGCGCGTTTTGTGCGCGTCCCTGGAGGCCCATCCATGCTCTCCTACGACCTGGACCCATGGCTGCTGCGCTGGGGTGTTTCCGGAGCGCAGCTCGCAGGCCGCGCTGGGCGAGGAGGGGGCGGCCGCCCCGCGCGGCCCCGGGGGCCTGGCCGCTGGCGTGGGGTGGCCGGGGGGCGCAGCGGGGTGCGTGTAGGATTTTCTCAAGCTCAACTCCTTCAGCCGGGGCTGAGTTGCAGCTTCCTTTGCGTTTGGAGGTCGGCCTGGCGGTGGAGGTGCAGCGGGCCGGGGCGCGGGCGGCAGCCAGCAGGCTCCCAGGGGCTGGAGCTCGCCGGGATCGTTTGACGCTCTCTACCTGGGCTTACACGTTGCTGACGTTGAGGGGGTTTTGTCACAGAATCACAGAATGGTTGAGGTTGGCAGGGACCTCTGGAGATCATCTAGTCCAACCTCCCTGCTCAAGCAGGGTCACCTAGAGCATATTGCCCAGGATCACATCCAGATGGGTTTTGAATATGTCCAGCGAAGGAGACTCCACTACCTCTCTGGGCAACCTCTTCCAGTGCTCTGTCACCCTCACAGTGAAGAAGTTTTTTCTCAGGTTCAGGTGGAACTTCCTGTGGTTCAGTTTCTGCCCGTTGCCTCTTGTCCTGTTGCTGGGCACCACGGAGAAGAGACTGGCCTCATCCTCTTGACACTCCCCCTTCAGATACTTGTACACGTTGATGAGATCCCCTCTCAGTCTTCTCTTCTCCAAGCTAAACAGGCCCAGCTCTCGCAGCCTTTCTTCACAGGAGAAACGCTCCAGTCCCCTCATCATCTTTGTAGCCCTCCCCTGGACTCTCTCCAGGAGTGCCATCTCTCTCTTGTACTGGGGAGCCCAGAACTGGACACAGTACTCCAAGTGAGGCCTCCCCAGGGCTGAGGAGAGGGGCAGGATCACCTCCCTCGACCTGCTGGCAACGCTCTGCCTAATGCACCCCAGGAGACCATTGGCCTTCTTGGCCACAAGGGCACACTGCTGGCTCATGGTTAACTTGTTGTCCACCAGCACTCCCAGGTCCTTCTCGGCAGAGCTGCTTTCCAGCAGGTCAACCCCCAGCCTGTACTGGTGCATGGGGTTATTCCTCCCGAGGCGCAGGACCTTGCACTTGCCTTTGTTCAACTTCAGGAGGTTCCTCAAACCTCATGAAACCTCATGTTGTCACCTTGGACGACTGCGAGACTGCCTTGGCCTCCCGCGGGCGCGCGTTCCCGCCGGGGACCGGCACGAGCGGCGGCCCGGTCCGTGTCTCTTGCTTCCCTGAGTGCGCAGGAGCCTCCGAAGGTTGTTGCCCAGGCCAGCAGCTGGGGAGAGGGAGCGAGGGGACGCGCGCGCTGCCCAGGCGCCCCGGCGGAGCGGCTGCCGGCGGACGGAGAGCCGCCCGGCCCGGCTGCCTCGGCGGCGGGGGAGAAGCGAGGAGGAGGAAGGAGCCGGGGGAGGAAGGCCGGGGAGAGCGGGCTGGGGCTGCGGGAAGGGCGAGCCAAGCCAGCTGGCGACCGCTCCAGCCTGGCGGGGGCGTGGGCGGAGGCGGGGGGGGGGGACGTGGTGGCTTTCAGGGCTGCCGGAATTTGTCCTGGTTCCTGGTGAAACGAGGAGGGCAAAACCGCTTGCGCGGCGGCCGCCGGCGGGGGGCAGCGCGGAGCCCTGCGCGGCGGCAGGTGGCGGCGCGGGGCGGAGCGGGGCCGGGGCGGCGCGGAGCGGTGCGGAGCGGGGCCGGGCGGCGGCGGCCGCCAGCATGGCCCGGCCGGAGGGCGCCCGGGCGGCGGAGCGGCAGGTCGCCGGCGCGGCCCCGGCTCTGGCCTGGCCGCCGGGCGCCGGGAGCCGCGGCGGCCCCGGGCTGCCGCTGCCGCCGCCGCCGGCGGCCGAGCCCGGCCGGAGCGGGCGGCGGGGCGCGGGCGGCGGGGCTGGCGCGGCGGGCAGGCTCTCCGTCGGCCCCGGCAGCGGCCGCAGGAAGGAGCTCAAGGGAGTCTTCCTGCCGAGCAACGGTCCCGGCGGCGCCGCCCAGCAGCTCTGCGACGGCGGCGGCGGCTCGCTCGCGGGGCTGCGCCGCCGGCGGGAGCCGGAGCCCGAGGGCAGCCCCGAGGTCCTGTCCCTCGCCCTCGACCCCCTGGAGCACGAGTGGCTGCTGACGGTGGCCCAGGGCGACTCGGAGAGCATCCTCCGCCTCCTGGACCTGGACCCCAGCCTGCTCACCCGGAAAGACTTCGTGACGGGCTTCACCGCTCTCCACTGGCTCGCCAAGCACGGCCACCACGAAAGCCTCATCACGGTCATCTCCCACGCGCAGAAGAAGGGCTACCCGGTCAACGTGAACGTCGCCGCGGCCAGCGGCGGGCTCACCCCGCTGCACCTGGCCGCCTTGCAGGGCCACGAGATGCTCATCAAGGTGCTCGTCGGGGCTTACGGGGCGGACGCCAGCCGCAGGGACCACAGCGGGCGCAAGGCCTGGCAGTACCTGCGGGCGGACGCCTCCTGGGAGCTGAAGGAGCTGGCGGGGGCCCTGGAGGAGGACTTGGCGCAGCTGGGCGCCCACAACACCAACAACAACTGTAAGTCATCCAGGGAGGCCCGGGCAGGCGCAGGGGACTGCGTGGACTCGGGGGCTGAGGGGAAAAAACAGCGGTCCCGGAGCCTGTCGACCCTCCGGGACTTTGTCAGGCAGGCGTTTGCTTTCTTCCAAGAGCGCTGAAGCGTCCCCGGCCCGCGTTGCCTGGAGACCCCGCGCCGAACAGCGGCCACGCCGGGCTGGGAGCCTGGCGGGCGCTAGCGCTTGCAGCCACCAGCCGAGCGGGGATCAACCCCCGGCACGGGGCGCGGAGGCTGCGCCCGCGCTTTCGGCCTCGTGCGGCTGCGAGCGCGCGTGCGGGCTGCCCTCGGCCGCCGGGAGCGCTTTCCGGCGACCGCTTTTCCCCTGCAAAACCCCCTGCCTCCTGCGGCTACGCTGCCAGGCCCGGGGGCCTCCTGCCCTGCTCGCTGGGGACCGGCGCCGCTGGGGCACCAGTTCCACCGCGGAGGCAGGAGCCCGCTCCCTGCTCACGCGCTCGCCCCGCTGATGGGATCTGGTTTTCCGACCCCGCGGCCCGGCAAGGAGGGGAGGTGGCGTCTGTGCGGGGCGCCAGGGAGCCGAAGGGTCGGCTGCCGCGCCTGGCCCGCTGGAGGGCTCTCCGTGGGAGCTCCGGCAGGTCGCGCCGACGCTCCGTGACTCCGTGTTGCCGTCCGTGAAACGGGGCTGCTGGCACTGCCCTGGCTCCCGGCAAGGCTGCGAGGTTAGACTGGTTGCTGCTCCTCCGGCGCCCGGACCGAGACGCCGGCAGAGCGTAATTAAACGTTTCACAACGATACTCTGCGACGTTGCCCGTCTGGCACCGGGCTGCCAAAGCAGAAGCGAGCGAGGCTTCAGAAGTGTCCCCGCACCCCCCTTTTTTCTGCACGCATCTTTGCTGGCAGGGAGAGCAGGCACCGAAAACCAGACCGCGCTGCAGACTGCACACACTTTCTCATCCCCTGCAAGGTCCCAGGATCCCACATGCGCTTCCTTCGGGTCGCTGTTTGTTTATGAAAGACGACGCTGTTTCTCAGGAACGTAAAAGCTGGAGCGCCCGGGCTTCCCAGGGACACCCCGCCGGGGAAAGGGGACCCGGAGCCGCCCAGCCCTGCCGGGCGCGTGGGGCGGAGGGGAGACCCGGCCGGGGCCACGTGCAGGACCCCGCGCAGGGACTGAATCCAGAACCTGCTCCAGAAAGGTGATTCATTGCCTGAAAACATGGGAAAGGTGCAAAGCCCCTGAGATTCTCTCTGCTGCTACTGAGCTCACGCTCCAAAGAGAAACTCTCGGGAAACAGCCCAGCGACGCGTCCCCGAGCGTGCCGCTAACCGCACGGGAAGGGCAGAGCCGCCGCCGCTCGCCTGCCGCCAGCGCACCCCGCGCCCCAGGGACGGGCTCTGCCCGCGGCAGCTCGCCTCTCCCCTTCCCCAAGGCCAGGGCTGCCTCAAAACGTCCTCTGGAAAACAGCTGCCACTTCCTCTTTTTCAAAAGCACGAGGCTGTTTTTACCCCTGAAGAGGCAGTCTGATTTGAGAAGTGATACTAAAACGGCAGCCAGGGAGTTTCGGTTCCTCGCGGCGGCCGGGCCCCAGGCGAGCAGGGGAGCAAGCCCCGGCGCTCCTCGCACCCTGCGGGGGTTTACGCCTCGCCCACAGAGGCGGAAAGACGCCAACCAACTCCCGTGGGGGACGCGGAGGCCGTGGCGTCGCAGGCCCCGCGCAGAGCCCCTGCGCACGCGGGCTGCGCTCAGAAGCGCTCCTTGCGCCTGGAGCGACACGGGCAGCAGCGGGCGGTGTGTGGAAAAGGCTCCAGACAACTCTCACAGATGTGTCTGGACATCTTTTTAATCCCTAAAGTCAGCAGCTGAGTCACACAAAACACTGGATTCAATGCCTGAGCTACGCAGGTTTTGTGAGGCTTCAGCTCTGACAGATAAAAGAATATGGCAACACAGCTCCTTCCATCGCTACCCCGGTCACGTCACGTCCGTGCTACGGGGCTGCAGGCTGGCTTCTCACGAGATCTAGCAAAACCACCAGCACTAGCTGTTTTGGTAACTGAGGTGTTGACAGGATCGGTGGGTGCGTTTCTGATGAAATACTTTTCGACCTTAGTCCTCTGTCACCATCCTTTCAAGGGCATGGATCACTCTTATGTCCGCCTCTGAGTAAGTCGCAGAGTAAACAGTGGAATTACTGTGAATGCCCTTGAAGGAGCTGTTTCCTTGGCCCTTATGACTGCCGCTTAGTCACACGCCACCAGGAAACCTGGACTTGAATTCTATTAAAATGTAACCAACAAATGCGACAGTTAAATCCAACTAAATGATTTGTAATGTTTGTCTCTCCTTGACAGCTAACCAAAACTCTCTAAAGGCAGCTTCTTCCCCTGTCTTTTAGTCATATGTTTGAAGCTCCGTTCTGCTCTGAGGCATATTACTTACGGCCTTCCAAAGGCGCAAGACCAGAGCTCTGTTTGCTCTCGGTGATACTAGGTGTTAACACCAATCCTCTGCCTCACCTAACCTGCAAGGGTTCCTCACCACAGGGGAGAAAAAACAAACAAACAAAACTTCAAATCACAATGCACTTTCTCCTGCAGTTTGTTCCATTTGCCCCAAATACCACACCACTTGCAGGGACCCACCCCTCTGTGTTATGTGGTTTATCTTGATACCTGTAGAGGGGCAGTCGCTTTGTATAAACAGATACATCAGAAAAAAAAAAAAAAATCCTCAAGTATACAATCAGCTTTAACTGTGCTTCTCGCTTGGAAGAAGAAAGCACAGCCAGTTTCTGGCCCCTCAGACAAAGCTTTTCAGAGACATCTGGAAGAAGTGAACACTTACTCCCTACCGAAATTAATGAAACAGAATATCCAAGTGATTTGGAATTGTTCTCCTTAAAGCCTCTGTAGATATGCTGGTTATTATATGTTAGCACAATTCTGCGAGATTTCTATCTCCTCAAATCAAACAGGGAAGAGAAGGGCAAGGAGAGCTGCTACAGGAACAACAGAAACCATTTCAAATCCAACAGTGTTTGTGTTGGTCAGGGTTCTGCAGAAGCTTGATTTTAACGAAATCGTCCTCGTGTTGCCCCTAAAAGTCCAATCTGAAATGCAGATTCAGTCAAAGCCACTCCTTGGTAGAAGCTACTGCCATTTGATAAAAACAGCACAGTAATGACAGTGGTAGTGATACAGTAACAAGTCATTTAAGCTATCGCCCAGGAAAGCTTCCCTATAAATACCATCGAGAAGACCGTTTCTTTCCCCTCTCAGCTGTAAAAATTTCTTTCTCCTTCCTCAGCCCAGTCCTAACGATCACAACTAAAGAGAAACCTTGCGAGCAGCTCTGCCTGCCAGCAGCAGCTATGGGAGACGAGCGGGCCTTCTGGGGCTCGTCTCCCACCTTCCTCAGCGATCTATCTCCTAAACGCTTGCTTCAAAAGGAAGAGCACATCCTTCAGGAATTGTAAAAACAGCAGTAAAACTCTGTAGCTAAACAAACTCGGGAGCAAGTAAACAAATTCAAAGTCATCAAAGCCAGTCGGTGGGTCAAACATTTGGAGGAGGGAGGGCTTTGGCTGCAGGCCTTTTAAACAGAAGCAAGCAATTTTAAAAACAGCGGGGTAAAAGTGCTTGCAGCACGTGGGCCTCTGTTGAGACATCTTCGAAGCATTTTGAAATATCTTTGGCAATGCTTTTGGCCGCTTTCCTGTTGCACTGACTTACTGCTTCCCTCTGATAATAAAGCAAAAACTGTACTTATCAGACAGGAAAAGAAACTAAAAGATGCCTCCGAAGTGCCCTGAGGCTTGTAAAAATCCCAGCCTTGCTTTCCTGTGCTCACAGAAACACCCAGCTCTCCTCCCCCTTAGGAGGGACGAGACCATCACATCAGACCTGGGCAAGGCACGTTTTTAATATGCGCTTACGCATACTTGGCATACGCTGCTGCCCAGCATCATTTTCTGTAAGGTGCAGAGTGGAAGAGGTAAACCTATTTACCTTCAACATGAAAAGCTTCTGCGTAGGTGTGGCTGCCGGAAACTTCCTGAGGAAGCTGCCCCAGGACCCGAGCCACCACTGCAGGCTGAACCGGGGGAACGGCCCCCGAGCACTTCACAGCTCTCGCTGTCACGATGGGCTTTGTCTCAGCCACATCCGAGAGCAGCCTCACACCTTATTTCCTGCTAACCAGAGCATCTATCCCAGGCCTGCACTGGGAAGGGCAAAGGAGCAGCCGCACCAGGCTCAGTGCTGAGCCAGAGCCTCCTTCTCCAGTTCCCCCTTGTAAAAACAGGTCACATTTTACAGGCCCTAGCAGAGAACGCAGGCACTGGGGAGCTGGAGTGCTGACTGCTCGGTTCAGTTTGATCCCTTTAATCTCCCCTTTTCTAAAAGGGCTAACTCTTCCTTTGAGCAACATCCTGTGCTATTACCCTTCTGCTGAAAATGTTTTAAATTGAACTGCATCTGTGGCTGGCATCAAGACCCACTTGAGCCAGCAAAGAACTCCAAACAAAGCTTAGAAGCAGGTTATTACATATTCTAGGGCAATATGCGGACCACGTTTTACATAGTCTACCTGAGTCTTACGCTTTCTAGGCATAAACCCATCCACTGTCCTTGTCCTGCTTTTCCCTCCCTTCTTCCTTTCCAGCCTCAAAACTTTTCCTAAATCTACCAGAAATACCCCTACATTCTTCCCTGGGGTTAACTAATGAAAAGCTGACAATCATTGCTCTGAAAAGTTAACTGCAGCCATGGTGGTCTATGCACGGTCATAAAGGGAAGACTGTTCCTTCCTTTTCAAACCTGGAGATGCCTTGTGCCTCTAAAAGATCATGTTTTTACTATTTTAGTTTGTCTAATAAAAGATTTTCTTTTAACAAATTCTGCTCTAAAATCAGTTTTCTTTAAAAAAAATCTGGCAAGCTTTGCTCTCAATGAATTACAGCAAGTGAAAAAGAGGACACAGCCTATTCTCTATTTGAAAAGAGCCGAGTTTCTCACACTAGGTGAGATATGTTAGCATTAACACTAGTTGTTATTCTCTGCATTACTATCCCACCATATATGTATGAAATAATTTCAACCAAATCATTCAGGTGCATATTTATTAACAAGCCTCTACACTGTCGATACAGATGAGCCCTGAACAAAAGAACACTAATAGAACACGGTCTCCTTGTTTCAGATACAAAATTTCTTAAAATTTTTCTCTTGACACCAATAGCTGAGGCTAGCTTATAAGAAACGGGGACTACAGTCCAACACGACAGAAGGAATTACTATGGGAGTCGCTGAACAGTGTGAGGGATATACCGATCCGATGCAGAAATACAAGTGTTGTTAGAGTTCCCAGTAGACAGTCTCTCCTACAAGCCCAGTTTGGTCCTTCTCCAGTGTCTCCTTTTGGAGTTGTACCTAGGACAAAAGCAGTGTAAGTTAGCGAGACTGCAATCTGGCATGTTGCAGCAACAGAATCAAAACCTCAAAGAGGTAAAAACGTCTGCAGATGGGTGCGTTACCACTCAGCGGGTGTATACCCTAACTCCTCCTTCGGAGCAAAGACTTGTGATCTTGCATCGTCCAATGATGATAAAAGGAAGCTGCCACTTTGATGTAATTCCTAATCGTATTTAAGTAGCGCAAAAAGCTTAATTTTTGCTGAGAATACAAAAGAAGAGCCGATGTATGAAAGAGGCCCGAATCCAGGAAAATATATCCGCTTATGAGCCACAAGTGAAATACTTGTACATGTTAAGGACAAATGGTTTCACCAACACACCGGTAAAACCAGAGATGACATTAACAGAATTGCTCTCAGCAGGAAAATGACAGTACTCCCACAGAATGGAGCACTGCAATTGCAGCCTGCTTTAGCACAGTTTGCGATGAAACTGATGACCAAGGTAGTGAAGCGCTGCAAGAGAGAGATGAATGATTCTGCCCCATAATAAATATTTCAAAGTACTGCAATTCAGCTAAATCTGAACCACTTTACAGGTCAGTATTTGGAAGACGTGGACACAGCTAGGGGGCACACGGCAGAGTCATTCTTCCTAAGAAAGGAACAAGTGAGTAGCAGCAAGAGGAACAGAACCTGGCAGTTCTACACTGCCTCGCTACGGCTGTCACCGCTACTGCTGCTCTCCTCACTGCTTGAGAAAGAAGGAAAATAATCTGAGAAAAACAATCCCATTCACCCCAAAACCCTAGATTGTGGAGGACACAAAACATACACCTAGCTACACAACTTGAGTGACTGAACTATACTTATTATTAGGTGGAAGTTTTCAACCAGAAGACTTAGACACGCACCAACTCGTGCACAGTTCTGCAACACAGAACGAACTGCTAGAGGCGGACGCGGCAGGGAAGGCCCACGCCGCTCCAGGGCAGCGTAACGGGCCGAGACCCCCCGGCGGGTTACCGCCTGCGCTGGGAACGCTCACCGAGTGTTCTGCACCCGCACATCTCTAGTTCTGCTTGCAAAAACGGCTTTATTCGCTGCCTTTCCCGAGCTCAGCCGGCGGGCACAGCCAGCCTGCGGCGGCTCGGGGCCGGCGCCCTCACCTGATCTTGTTGCCGGTCTTCATGCGGATCCACTGCGGGATGGGCCGGTTCTGCTTCTGCTTCTTGGCGAGGAAGCGCTTGATCTTGAAGGTCTTGTGGGACGACTGAAACACAGAGCGGCCGTTACTGCCGCGCAGCGCCCGGCCCCGGCCCCGGCCCCAGCCCCAGCCCCGGCCGTGCCCCGGCCCCGGTCCCGGCCGCCCGGGGTGCGTGCGTGTGCGGGGACGGGGGACGCCCCCCCCTCCGCCCGCCCGGGGTGCCGGCGGCGGCGGCCGATGGCGGCCGATGGCCTCACCATGGCGCGGCGGTGCTGGCGGCGCGGCGATGGCGGCGGCGAGAGAGGCGGAAGGGGCGGGCGGGGGCGGCCGGGCGGGCGGCGGGGCGGGGCGGGGCGCGGCAGCGGCCCCTGGCGGCGCGGCGGCCCCGGCGGCGCTCAGCGAGTGAAAGCGGCTTCGCGAGTTTCTGCGAGTTTATTGGGTTCGGTACAAAAGAGCTACGGCTAAAAATCGCTAGCTTAAAGGAGCCGCTAGTGGTGAAGTCTCTTTCCGGGCTGTAAAACAATATTCCAGATTACGAGGGAAGGTGAAGCAGGTACTGAGAGGGCAGAGGGTAGGAAACACGTCAGACTCTGAACAAGGGAGAACGCTGGAAAAGAACCAGATGCTCGGTACAGCGACATTTGATTCAAAATAAACATTTCAGTGTAGGTAGACTTTACATGACAATTTGTCAAGAAGTATCCAATATTAGCCAGCTTATTCATACACTCCAACTTAATTACCTCATCCAGAGAGCCACGTCTTAAGAGGATGGGCCTCTCCCTACCCTCGTTTGCTGCAATATTTACTACAATTCTCTTCACACAACCACAGAGGATGCCCTAGTTCACTGGTACCCAACAACCACAGCCTGCTTACCTGTCTCAGCGCTAGAGCGATATAATTCAACCATCATTGACTCAGGCAGGAGTACCACACAACAGAGCAATACCTACGTTAACTTTGTGCAACTTCAAGCTTGCTCTGCTCAAGTGCAGCCAACACTGGCTCATGATTTCTTTAAAGTAAAGCTCTGGCTTTAGATCCAGGTGTCATCTCCTCCTGACCACATGACTCATTTATTACCGTACTTAAGGCCACAAAGTCTTTCTGCTTTGCAAAAATTCTCTTCTCTGTTGTAGTTGGTTGCTGGGAAAATAAATTCAAAAAAATGAAAATACACTGAGAACACATTTCAAATTCTGAATCTACAACTGAGGTTCTTTAGCCAGAAATATCCAACAGCACAACGCCCCCTTTACTTCCTTTGTTCCTTCTTCACTTCGAAGGCACTTCTGGATTGCGTAGTACATGCTCTTTGGCTGCACAAACAGTCAGAACACATAAGGCCTGTGTGCTAATCACTCCTCTTCCTTCGTATTACTGGTCTCACTCTCTGGTTTCTTATCTGCTCCCTGATCTGTGGGCTTTGCAGCATTGTCTTCATACTGACAGAGTCGGCTTCGGCTTCGGGCTCCTGGCTGGTACAGCTGCATTGCTGGACGATCCTGAAATAAATCAAAACTACTTAGACTCTTTGATAGCCCCAATGCTATCGCAGTTATTGTGGCATCAGTGATCTTAAAAACTGCTCACATTTTTCAAAATTATGTTGATCTTGAAATTAACATTAATTAATGTTAAATTATTCCACCATAGCAACAATGAAACCTCAACCGGCTTGAATCAAGGTCGTGCCTGTTGCAAGGCAATGTCCCTGTTCAAGCCACACAGAATACTGCGCATATTTGAAACCATTCATAGAAAGGCTTCTTTTTATTTGGAGACACTAGCTCAGTTCACCCTCTCTCAGAATACAGGTCTACTTCAAAGCTTCTTCCAAATGCCTGAGTTTCATTTGTATCCAGTAACATCCTGTAAGTGACATGGAAAACTTGCATACTAATGCTGCAATAACGGATTATTTGCAGAGTGCATAAATCTGAACTCAGGACACTACACTGTGACCCTACACAGCAGATCCTCTAACACGTCCTGCATGTAGCAGTCTTGCCCCTGTTTTGGAGAAATCTGTTCAATCACTCTCCCACTTAAGAGATGTACTTTCAGGCACGTAGAGCATCAGCAGAGAGGCACCAATAGACTACTCAGACTCTACTGACACCTTGAACGTACAGGCTACTGGTGTAAGTCAGTAAATAAAAAGGGATTAGTGTTTACAATTCAGTCTACGATATCTTGACTTAAATCCTACACAGCGACAAGAAACATCACAGATAAACAGTTTAGCAAGTTTAGCGGACAAATGGATAAACCTTGTAGCAATGGTAAAGTTTGTTACCAACGAGGGGAGAGGTTTTAAGAGAAAAGCCGCAGGGCCCTTTCCTTAAAGTGTGTTTATCCTAAAAATTACAAATTGGTCCTTATGAATTAACATATGAATCTAAAGAGACCCAGCACCTTGTTTCTGATACGATCCCTCTTAATTGTATCCTCTTTTTTATCGTCTTTGGTTACTTTCTCAGGTTTGTCTGTGTTGCTGGTAAAGTCTGTAAGATCACTTTTCTTTCCCTTTTCTCTGAGCAAGTCTCTCTCCTTTTTCACCTCTTCCTCTTTTCTTCTGAAAACCTTCTCTTTCTCAAAGCGCTCTTTCTGCCTCCGACGCTCCTCTTCCTGGCGTCTCAGTTTCTCCCTCTGTGCTCTCTCATACTCTCTGTCTCTTTCAAAATCTCTATCTCGGTCCCTGTAGTCCTTTACGCACTCATCTTCTGACCTGTATGAAAACAAAACTGAAAATTAAGCTCAAAAGATTCATCAGACAGAGCTGGGAGATCAACGTAATTCTAGTGCAAATTTGCAATACGAAGATGACCAACTGCTGGGTTTCAGGGAGCTTTCGGGAAGCTGTCCTAACCAGAGCCATGCACGATAACCGGGGGACGACACTGGCTTCTAGCATTTCTTAGCCTTCTACTCACAGAGTTGGCCGAGTCTCCTGCGGCTTTGGAAAGCACCTAAATTTCTCTGCCTCTTCTCTTATTTGTCATGAGGCAGAACAGAGCCTTGAGCAGATCACAGAGCTGTTGAGAATTAGATTTTCCGCTTTGACTTTTTACGAGACTTAAAGGGACTACTAACTGGAGCATCTTTTTTCCTCATGCCATGGTTATAATTCTCCAATTTGGAAGGGCAGTGTCCACAGCCCACTCTAGGTCACCTACAACTGGGCTTCCATTGCAAAGCTCCTACAGCGAGTTGTGAAAAACATTAAGATTTATCCGTTTGTGAAGAAGTATCAGAAAATTCACAGAGCTTCTTGTTATCACAGGATGTGCACTGCCACAGACAACACTCCCCATGCATTGTATCAGAAAAAAAATTTGAAAGGAATTTCAAAACATGGTCAAGGCAGAGCAGCCTGAGCCTCAGCACGTTCAGGAAATAAGTTGCATATACAAATATATATATATATATATATATATTTATAGCAAGTACTAGAATACTTTTTTGCCTTCTCTTCTTTTGTCTCCCCATCAGATCGTTTGGCAGATGCACTACTCGCATTTTTTTCCTCCCTTAGAGTCTCTTTTTCCAGTTTCTTGGATTTTTCTTTTTTCTCCAAGTCTTTTTCATCTTTTTCAGGCTTCTTAAGTAGCTACAAAGAAAAGAGAAGTCTCAACTAAAAAGCTCACTCTAATACATATTGTCTGGCACAACACCGAAACTGTATCAAATCAAGGGAGCCAGGGTCCAGTAAGAAACAAGCATTACATGACTACAAATAGTAATACCTCTGAAAGCTGGAGTGTATGAGTAAGCATAATCCACACTGCAGACTAGGATATTTCTCCTAAAACAGGCCATGTTAGAAAGCTTAAAAAAATAGTCTCCATTCCATAGTCAGTTCATAATTCTGTTCTCCACAGCAAGTACAAAAGTCATGTGACAAGCTTTACATAAGACTACAAAGCACTACAGTATGCAAACCTTTATAATGCCTAACACTGACTATTACAAAAAAGTGCAATTTACTAACACCAAACTTGTGTGATTCTTCAAGGAATACTCATATACTTATATACAAATAACAGGGAAAAGGGAGTATAACAGCTTATAATAAAGAACTGTTCTAGACCTTAATCTTTGGCTCTTCTTTTGATCTGTCCCTTTCTTTTTCTGGACATCTGTCTACCTTCTTCAGTTTTTCCGCTTCTTTTCTCTTCCTTCTCTCCTCCTCTTTCCATTTTCTTCTTTCTTCTTCTCTTTGTCTTTTTCTTTCCAATTCTCTCCTCCTCCTCTCCTCTCTTTTTTCTTCTCTCAGCCTCTGTGTGTGCAAAAGCAAAGAGAAATAGTATATTCCCACACTAAAGAGTATCCCTTTAAGCCTGACAGGACACTCTGCTACAAAGCGATGTAATATTCCATCACAAAATATCTCATCTCAAAATCACCACTATTGCAAAAGAAAAAATGTCCTGTTGCCCCTATCTATTGTTGTGAACTTGAACACACTACAGCAGCACTTTAGCAATTTCTTTTTAGGCTGTACAAGTTAAGGTTTATGAGAGTGGAAAAAAAAACACTCACTTCGGCCTATCTCATTCTAATTTTAATTAAATCTGCCTCTTCTGTGATTTTCCCATTGCTGAAAGTTAAAACGAGATTGTGGTTTAGGAGAAGATCAAGGATAGGCATCATCTACAAAGACCTCTGCCATAACTGCATTAAGATGAAGGCATTAATGCAAAATCTGGTTTGCCAGTGCCACAGATGTCTAGCGTGGTACTACATGTGACCAGAACGCACATAAAGCATCACAACTCAGGCTCCTGTTCTACTAGTTTAATAAATGTGAATACATATTTTAACAAGGAAGTCAGGCCAACAGCTCAAAAATCAGACATTCTAAGGCACATGGATAGCCTGAGGATACATTTCTTCTATCCTTCTAAGCGACACCAAGCTCACCCACAGAAGGCCTACTTTGCCATTCAAAACATCTTCTACTTCTCTTAAATCTGGCAGTGAAGAGCCAGTGAAGATTCTCCTTTCTACATTCATAGCTACCTTTGTTTTGAAGGGAAAAGGGAGAGGGAAACGATATGAAGGCTGAGCCGGCTTGAAGAAACATATATAACATAAACAAAAAAAATGCATAACAGTAGAGTCCACACTCTTTCTTCAAAAAGAAAGGCAGAAAGATATTAATATACAGGCTACGGTATACATACCCACGCCCTGTACGAGCAAATTACTGTACCTATAAGCAACAAGAACATTCTAGAGAAAAGTCTTACCTGTTTATTTTTCAGGAAGTTCAATAAGGGAGTAGTCTTTTTAGCTAAAGGATACATGAAAGCAAATGTTACCATTTTGTCTCACTCAGTACTGTAATACCTAGAACTAAACCTTTACATGAAATGAAAGGGCTTTATGAGATTGCCTGGCCTATCTCCTCACACATCCAACAACAGGGCAATAAAGCAAGCATTCCAATCCCATCTCAAAATGTTGGTAACAATTAGAATTTCATAATTTGTTTAGGATGCTGTTATGTTATCCAGTATGTCTATGCAGAAAGGGTATTCAGTCTACGTTATACTTTTCTTAGCTTCCCTCTCTTGGAAACAGATACCTTTAATGTGCTTAAAAAAATATTCTCATCCATTTTAGCCAACCAAAATATAGCTTAACTTCCGCCTGCACACAATTTTGCTGCCCACAGCATTTTGCATTAAATATTACTGCTCTCATGGAAATGGAGCCACTGCACAGCCTAGTCTGGCTAACAACCATCTGAATTTGAAAAAGGAGAGAAGAATACCATATGAAATTTAAACCAAGAGAGGAATCTAGAGCATGGGAGGCAAAATAAAGTACATTGAGTAATATCAGTCTAAAGATTTAATAATATCAAATAACATACAAAAGAATGCATAAACCTCAAAGTTCAACGTCCTGAAATCACACTACATAAGTCTGAAAATTATACTACATAAATTTCTCTTTGTGCTTTGGGAAAAACCTAACTACAGCACGCAGATTTCCATACCTATTAGCTCTTTGTTTCTTGCCTCTATTTCCTCCAGCAAAGTTTCAGGAGTTGAGGTTAATTTTTCATCATCTGCACTGTAACTTTCCAGAAACTTCTTGTACTCCGGATCTAAAAAAAAAGGCCAGAAAGACGTGCTATGGCACAAAAGAGAGATTCACATTGTGCACTGCTGGCAGTTTGGCATAAATTTGCCTAAGCTTTCAACTTATGAAAAGGCAACATATAAACAACACAATCCTCAAATAAGCTGCTGCATCGTGTTTGTCTTGGACCATAACATTTAACAGATTTGGTTATATTGCATCTGACAAAGCACTGCTAATAAGCTTCATACGTAATTAAGCAGACAATCAACTGGAACACTAGTACCACCACAGCAAAAATATTACATTCAGACTACTGTTAGGACACGGCCTATCAAGTGTCTGCACACGCACTCTTAACGCGAACAAACTAGCTAGCTGTTATACCATCTTCAATAGTCCCAGTTTTGGCATCCTTTTTCTTACTCTTCTTTTTTGCAGCTTTTTGGAAAGGTGCAAACTCTACTATGGCAGCATATTCCTGACCTGTCAAAAGGAGAGGGTAAAATATATTATAAAGGAAGGAGATATAAAACAGTAGGTATTGCATGTCTAAAGCATGAAGATGAGCCTCATATGAAATATGCAATACTAGAAAAGGCTACTCCACAAACAGGTGACACCATAAACAACATTTTTATATTTTGAAAGCTGTTTCATCAGGAAGCATTTTAGACAGCAGAATTCATGGAATAAACCCTCTCACTCTTTTAACTATCAGAGCCACAGCTCAAGAACAAGAAGGAAGTAATAGAGCTAAGACTGTCCATAACTGTTAGTTACACAGTACCACATAGTATCCTCATCCTACAGACTATGTATTAACTGGGCAAAGAGAAGAGAATAGTTTAAGCTAAAGAGGCTGAGGCAAAACGCAATAGAATGCAACATCCATACATCACAGGCAGCCACAAGAGGACCGTAGTCATGGCTGTATAAGTCTAATGCAGCTGTTCAGTATGGAAACGTAACGTGTTGTTACGTCGCAAATCAGCAGCTTTAGAGAATCTCGGTGTTATTTGAACCTGGCCATGCAACTCTCCTAAATAAGGAAGTCCTTTGCGGACAGAGCTTTCCATCACAAAAAATACGTGGATGGAAGAAAATCCAAACAAGGGTACTTGTTCAAGGTGAAACTTTTGGCTTATTGAAGCCAACAAGAAGACAGCTGTTGAGTTATGACTTTCACTAAATATGTAATTTTTAAGGACTATGCGTGAGAGACTAGCAAGTTTCAGTGCTACCAAGGTAACAGTTTTGAAATGTGAACAGAAAAACATGAAACGTACTGAAGACCTAATGTGCGTTTAGAGAAAAGATAAGCAATAACTAAACACTTGGCTGTTGAACAAATGAGTTAAGCAAAATATTTGTTCCCTACAGATTAATATCTACAGAGTAGCTACTTTCACAACTTGGGACTGCAAGAAAGAAGCTTCTGCCAAAATACGTGCTGTATCAAGATGACTCACTCACCTATAAAGTGGAATAAGTAAGAATTTGACTAAGAAAAGACCAAAAAATGAGCGTCATTGTTAGGAACGTATAACATGGGGAGAGCTGCAGGAGGCAGGAGTCATTAACCTCAGCCTCACTTCATTTTGACAGGGAAAACACCTGCCACTTTCACCTTTTTTCAGACTTTATACTCAGGGGGCATAGGACATGATAAAAATATTAACTTCAGGGGCACAACTATGATTGTCACGTTGCAAGCAGTGTTATCTTAAGTATACTTACCTGTTTCACACATAATGTTCAAGATTAACTAGGCTTGCTTCCACAAAGCGGAAACTGGTTCTGTCTAACACTGATACGCAGCATCCTACTCACTTAGGACGCTAAAGACGTAAGTGAAACACCAGGCAGCTCATACTCATCCCTCTAAAACCTGGCAAACATACTGCATACACACACACACACAGACAAAACTGACTAAACGTAGGGCTAAGCCCTGTTCACTTGCCTTTGTGATCAACAAAAACATAGCCGTCAAAGCGATCCCTGAAGAGGACTATGTCTTCCTGGTTTTTAAAGTTGATATAGGCTCTCGAAAACATGTGCGGGTACAAGCTGCGGAGAGAGAAGCACACCGAGAAGGCAGAGCTGGCAGCCGCGGCGGCGGCGGCTCCCGGCGCTGCGGGCCCTACCTGGAGTCGTTGGCGAAGAACTCGAAGTAGTCGTGCTCGGGCAGCGGCTGCAGGTGCTCCTCCAGCTGCTCCTTGGTGAGGCTGGGCGGCAGCCGCCGGATCACCACCTGCGACACGGACCCGGCCCCGGCCCCGGCCGGCGGTCAGGGCGGCCGCGCCGGCCCGGCCCAGCCCAGCCCCTGCCCGCCCAACGGCCGCGCCAACGGCCGCCCCGCGCGAGGCCCGTGACCGCCGGCCCCACCTTGCTCAGCGTCTCCTTCTTGTCCTTGGGCCGCTCGAGGCGGTCGGCCTCGCCGCTCCCCCTGCCGTCCGGGCCGGCGGCGGGCCCCGGCGGCGGCGCACCCGGCCCCGGGCCGGCGGCGGGCCCGCGCCGCTCCTTGGGCCTGGTGTTTTCCTTGTCCTCCTTCATCGCGGCGGCGGCGGCGGCGGCGGCGGCGGGACAGCGCGCCGCGCCCCCGCGCGCCCATTGGCCGCCGCCCTCTCGCGCGACTGCGCGCCCGAGGCCGCGCCCGGCGCCCCCCCCTCCCCGCGGACTACAGCTCCCGACAGCCCCCTGGCCGGGAACCCCCCCCCCGCCCCCGCCGCCCTTCAGTGCGCCGCGCGCCCAGGTGGGTCCCGCCGCCCCCCACCCCGGCGGTGCCCTGCCCCGGGCTGGTCTGTCGCTGGTGGTCTGTCGCTGGCGCTGACCCACCCCCCCCTTCGCCCCCGTTTGCCTCGGTAGCAATGGCGGGCGGCGCGGGGCACGCAGGGAAGGCGCGCGGGGCACGCTGGGAGCGTCCGGGGAGGCGAGTCGGGCCGGGCCGGGGCTGGCGGCGGCGGCGGCGCCGAGATGTGGTACGAGATCCTGCCCGGCATGGCCATCATGGGCCTCTGCCTCAGCATCCCCGGCCTCTCCACCGTCTTCATGCACCGCAGGTGCAACGGCGGCAAGGTCCGCGCCCGCCCAGCGCAGCGCCGCGTCCCCTCCCCTCCAGTGGCGGCCTTGCCGCGACCTTGCCCCGGGACCCCCCTTGCCCCGGGACACCCACCCTTACCGCGGGACAGGCCCCCCCTGCCCCGGCCCCCCCGTTTCCCCAGGACATCCCCCTCCCACCTCGGGACATCTCCCCCCCAGACCCCCCCTGCCTCGGGACATCCCCCTACAGATCTCCCCCTTCCCCGGGAGCTCCCCCTTACCCCGGGACCCCCCCCCCGCCCCGGGCTCCCCTCTACCCCAGGACATCCCCCTCCCACCTCGGGACATCTCCCCCCCAGACCCCCCCCCGCCTCGGGACATCCCCCTACAGAGCTCCCCCTTACCCCGGGACACCCCCCCCCGCCCCGGGCTCCCCTCTACCCCAGGACATTCCCCTCCCGTGGTCCCGGCGCCCCCACCCTTGTCCCAGAACCCCCCTGCCCCAGGATCGCCCCCTCATCCCAGGCAGACCCCTACCCTTGGCCCGGCCCCCCAGCCGGGGACACCCCCCCCCTTGCCCCGGAGCCCCTCCCCGGTGCCGTAGCACAGCGCTGTGTGTGCGCGCAGGAAAAGAGGATCGCCCGCTACCCCTACCAGTGGATGCTGATGGAAAGGGACAGGCGGCTCTCCGGCGTCAACAAGTACTACGTGTCCAAGGCAGGTGCTCGGGGCGGTGGGTTGCCCACACACCTACCGGGGGCACGGGAGAGCCGCCTCGGCGGCGGGCGCGGGGCGCTGCCGGAGCTCCGGCTGCGCTTCGTACGAGCTGGGTTATTTGGCCCAGAGGAGCCTGCCCGCGGGGACGTGTGCGTGTGCCTCAGGCATTCGTATGTCGGGCCGTGCATTCCTGCAGAAGGATTCCGGGGGGCCTTATATGTGACGTGGGGGTAGCGATACATGGCTGGGGCGTGAGGCATGGCCTGGGGAGGGATATGTCGAAATGAGGGAGTGATACGTGACGGTGGTGGGGTGATACGTGGCTAGGGTAGGGAGAATTGTGCATAGCGTGTTATTTGTTTTTCAGGGTCTGGAGAACATAGACTAAGAAGAATGCTGTTTGAAGAATCCCTATATCTATACAAAATGATTTAACTCTCTAATAAAGATAAATACATGTATTTAACTGTTGTATTTATATTGCCCATAAACTTTGAAGAGCATTACTTGCCTCATTTTATGCATGCTGCAGGGTCTATATGCTGCTCAGGTCTTAGCGTCTTCCTCTGCTTCCTTGTACATCTATTGAAAAAGCAGAAATACTGCAGAAAAAGAACATAAGCAGAATTACTCCAGATTTACATCATCACGAATAACAGCAAGTTCAGATCCAAAAACATGCATCTAAATTTCTCCACTGGTCAACAGAGCTATGACCAAATGTTTCCAACTGGGGCTATCGCTAGTCTCGAAGCAGAAGACACATTTTGGGTCACTGAGCGGAGACAGACAGGTCTGATGCTTCTCTGGGGACACTGTGTCCAGGCTGTAAGAGAAGACGCTGGCTGGGAGTCTCCAGCTGCTTGTGCTTTTAAAATGTGGTCAGTCCTGGTTTTGGCCTGTGACAAGCTTGTTAAGGTCCCATCGTTCTGAAGGACTAAAGATAGCTTGGCAATCAATGAAATACCAGCTCAAAGCACTTAATCATCAGCTAGTCAGCTACAGCACTGAAGGGAGACACGAGAACCAGAACTAAGAGAACCCCAGGAGCGCAGGAAATAGGTGAGAGAGGAAGAAGTGATCTGGGCATCAGGGCAGGAAAGGGAGGACGAAGATGGGATTCCCAGGCTCACACTTGCCTCGAGCACCTCTGCTAAGCTACAGCCAGGTGCAAAGCAAACCAGGGCTGCTTTAAGAAGGGCTTGTTATAATCCTTCCAGACACCAAAGAGGCTTTGAACAGTTCCTGTGAGACTTGTCACCCCTGGGTGAACGGGATTCAGCAAAGCCATAAATAGCAGTGTGTCTCCAGAGAGGATTTCTGTGCCTAGAGGAGGCTGTTTGCATCTCATGCTCCATCCTGGGCTGCGCTCGCCCTGCAGAGCACGAGGAACTTCTTCCTCTGCCTTTGAGACGTGACAAAGGAGCAGGTCTCGATGCCAAACACGCACAGACAGCTCTTCAGGGATCTGCATCCCAGGACTTGCCTTTCTGCTCGTTCCAGCATAAGACCTTTCCACCAGCTGCTAAACCGTTTTCCAACCTGTTGACAAGCTCCCTCCACGTAGGCTTCCACATTTCTTTGGTTCTGAGGGTCCTTTTCTACCATCCGTTTTTTACTCCTGCGTTGACAGCTCTTCTTCCCAACTTTGTTAACATGGTGATGTCAAGCACAGAAAGCTCCAGTAAGGAAAGCAAAGCAAAGTTTACTAATGAGCAAAGAAAAGTTTCACCACCCTGTGTCACTATGAAACCTCTTCCTAGTAATTTTCTCGCCTCTTAGAAACCTAAACCAGCTTCCCATGGGTCTCACTACCTTCTTCCACATAACTTCAAGCAGTAGGCATCTCTATCAGACCGCAAGGAGTAGGATCTATGCTTCGCCCGTTTACTCCTGTAGCTGAACCCTTGTAACGTCCTCTTGTCCCTCCGGAAGAGCGTCTGCTAGGGATTTAGCACCCAGCATGCTGCTAAACCGTTTCCAGCCTCTCTCCGTTAGCACCAGTGGTCCCTTCCCTTGAGCTGCCCTCCGCAGGGCTCCGTGTCCCAGGCACCCCGGTTCAGAGCCCACGGCACTGCTGCAACAGGAAGGACCGAGCCTGCGTTTTGCAGACAACGGGGTCAAAGGCAAGTTCAGTTCCCAAATTGCTGGGACTGGCAGAGATGTTACAATCAGAAAATCAGGCAGGGTCCTACATCTGCTTTCCTGCTAGTGTCTGCTTCCCCTTCTGTGAGCCTATCCCTGCCGGGAAGGCATCTGCCCAGCGGCCCCGGCCATCAGGGCCCGCAGCCCCCGGCCGCACCAGCCAGGAGGCCCCGAGCGCCGGGCGGGCCAGGCACCGCACGTCAGGCCGCAGCCGCGCTCCCCCCTTGCCGGGCAGCCGGGTTGCCATGGTGGCGCCCGCGCAAACACTCCCTGCGGCGCTGGGACTGGGCAGGGAAGCGCCGGCCCGCGACGGCGCTGGCGGAGCGGCGGGACCCCTGCACCGACAGGTAGGGAAGGACAAACGCCGGGGCCCCGACGCGGCGCCCCGGGATCGCGCCGGCCGCCCTCGTCCCCCAACTCCCCGCCGCTAGCATCGGCGTGTTGCCCCGACGCCCCTTAGCACGCTGCGCTAACCCTCTTCTGCGGGTGCAAGGCTGCTCGAGTCGGATTTGAGCGGAGCTGTGCTCAGGGCACCAAGGGATCAGCAGACGGAGAGCGGCCCCACGTCGGTCAGGCTGTTTCAGCGTCCCCTTCCAGATGAGCCCAACGTTTGTCAGAAGGACCAGAGCTGCCAAACGTCCGTCTGTCTGCCCACCCGCAGCTCTGAAGGGCGCCCGCTCTCAGCCACGTTGTGCCTTTCTCTTTCTAAGGGTGAAGACGATGGACAAGGGAGAGGAGGATGGTGCCATCAAGGAAAAAGCACGCGTTTTCATTGAAAGCGTGATAAGCGATGCAAAGGAGTATCATCTAGATTTGCAAAAAAAGGAGAAAGGTAGTGAGCTTGCTCTATTTGCTATGTCTTGGCAACTGTCAGAGCCTTCCCAAAATGACTTTTCAGCATTTTTTCTGTTTTCAGAAGCTGAATATGTCAGCAAAAATATTGAGTGGACCACATGCAAGAAGTTCACCGTGGAGAGAGGACAGCAGCAGATCGAAGAATACATTGCTGTGAGTGATGGTTCCATCTGCTCATTTCGTTGCAGCTATAAACATGAACCTTCTGAAAATTTCAGTTAGATCACGCCCTCTCGCTGTGGATTAGTGTGAAAAATTAAATGAGACCAACTCAAATTGTTTTTAGCATCTCCCTTAAGGGCTCTCTGCTAGAGAGGGAATCTTACAGTGTGATGTGTTCAGCAGACGTGGGAGATTCATGAAAGCTGGCTTCACTGGACAGAATTTCTCCAGGAAGAAGAGCTGAAGAATAGCAAGAGGTACCACTACAGAGTTTGCTGGAGCACCCCAACACGCAGAAAACCCATCCCACGAGCAACAGCAAGCGTCTATTTCGTTATAGAGATCTCCAAAATCAAACCAGCTGTAAGTACTGAGAAACGGCACACAGCAATCAATCCTTCAAGGTGCAGCAGTAAAACTCTTGTTTCACTTACCTTGAATGACAGAAAGCACTAACTTAAAACAATTGTAGCCCCTAACAGTTGACATTCTGAGAGTTAGAAAAGTACATGGCTACACTCCAAAGGGATCCATTTTATCATCAAGTTCATATTTCAAATCTTTGCCTCTATTACCAAGCATACATAGTGTTAAGCTCCAGAAAAAGCCTTGGGAATACTCATGCACAAGACATGATATTCTACAGCTATTCCCTCCTTTTTACTTTCTGCATAAGTTTCTACTGCACTTGCTACTGAAATCATTTAATTATTCATACAGTCTATGCATCCAGAGTTCCAATATGCATCTGTGCAACAATATTTGCAGCTCAAGGGGAAAATAAAAATTATTATAAAAGTAATTTTTTTCCCCCTCTAGAACTTACACTTGGTCATACTGAACCTTAGTTTTTCCACTTACTGGCTACAGATCCCTGAGTAGAAGCCCACAGACGTTGGTCATAAATCACATCCTAACGCAAGCTGTTATAGAGTCGTAGCATTCCCTTCGCATCAGAATATTCACAGATGCTTTAAACCAAAACTGTTCTAACCTGTAGCAGAAGTGTTGCACAAATACACAGATAATTTCTTAAGAAGTAGACAGTAGCTCTCACCTAATTAAAAGGTCTGCTTTTTGAGGTCCTGCAGTTCAACGTGTGAACTCTGCCCTGTCCCTCCTCTCTTGCAGACCTTGCCCGTGGAGGTATTCTTCGTTCTGGAATCGAGCAGGCTGATTCACAGGTACGCATCAATACTTTTCCATCACTGACACCACTTAGGAGTTCTGGCAAGCTTCCCCATACCAAAACAAACAGGGAGCTTGAGGTAAATAAAATATTTATGACAATATCACAGAAGTAATTATCAGATTTGCTAAGCAAAATCTGCTATTACAAGCTTCACTCCAACCCCAGCAGTGACAGCCACTCCGTGAGCACCTGCCTTATACATAATGAATTTGCAATGGATTTACGCAGGTCTAGAAGGCATTGTTTTTTCAGCAGATACGCATATTTTGTGAATAAAGGTCAGCTTTCAGCTGGCCAAACTTTAATTCAATATTGTTCTTAACATTCACCCTATTCATTCATTCTCTCCTCCAGGCCAGAAAAGTGTCGATTTAGAGAAAAGTGGCTTAAGGACATAATTGAAAATAAAATCATCCTCATGGAAAGCCTTACTTTCTAATGAACAGCTCCAACTCGCTGCCATCAATGTGACGTCTGTCAGTGTTTTATGGAGAATCAAATGCACACAATGCAAAAGGATGGCTCTTGCTTCCTTAGGAGTTTTTCTACCTGCATGGATACATAACAAGCATTAAATCTGTGGAAAACTAACAAAATCAACTAAGGTCTGAGCTGGCAGCTGGTTTTACATGGCAGTCCCTTGCAGGTATAGTCGGGCGAGACAGGACAGCACACCAGGTTCTGTAGAGTATAAACACGAAGAGGCAGCTGGGCCGGACTTGCTGTTTGTCAAAGTCAGGTTTGCAGAACTCCAGGATAAACATCATAGGGGTTTTTGGTTTTTTTTTTTTTTTTTTTTTAATACAAACATACAAGACATCTCTGCTGCTAAAATTACAACACCAAGACACCAAGATTTGAGGTGAAAAAAACCTCTACAAAAACTTTTATTTTTAAAGCATTTTAGAAGAGTAAGTCAAATGGGGCTACTTTTTGTAAATATGCAGTTGACTCAAAGATAACAGCCACATAAGCATTACCCGGAGTAGGCCTCTCCTTACAAAGCTTAAAAGAAGCTGTGTAATACTACTGAAACAGACCAAATTAAAATACTACAAGAGTTAAAACAAGGCTTTAATCTAGAGCACTTCCATAAGCAAAAAAACCCCCCCAAATTAAAATAAATTGACACATCCTTGTTACCACCTGTGTACATCCAGGGGTTCCAATCACTGCCGCCCACCGCTCTGATACCTATGTATAACATAGTAGAAAGAGAAGCAAGCAACTTGGGCTTTGGTAGATTCTAGATCAGACCCTGCTATTATTACTGTCATTTTATACCCCAGTTGCAGTCTGCTTGCTTTAAAGTAACTGAAGCCAGTCTGTATTAAATTACAAACTCATTTATATTTACAAGTGTAGTTTGAACCACAAAACAAATTCACCTGTTTTGAGAAAAAATGTGACTTATGAAAAAGATACATAAGCGGACAGTCTTAGATCCTATACAGGAATTCCTTAGTTTTTACTACTATTACTAGTAGCTTGTTTGTGATGGCCAGTCTGGTCTCATTAGTCAAAACAAATGGAAAGGAGCACTTATCAGTATCAGCTGCCAGAACCCTCCCACGAATCCTTCTGCATGTCCAACTCAAAGCAAATACAGAACATTCCCACCTTAAACCTTCCCTGCCTGTTCCTGACCCTCGTAGCCTTCCACTTCACAGCAATTCCCTGCAGATGGTGAACAAACCATTCAAGAAAATCTGATAAAGATAACCGTGTTTCCTTGGTACAAGTAATCCACTCCTGAGGCTTGCCCTCACCGGGTGAAAAGCACTGCAGCACTTGCAGCTATTTTCAAATCATGACTGGAACAGCAAGCTGCTGCTTGCTAGAATCCACGCTGTATAGTTCAAAAAATAATTATTTGTCTTCTTTGCCCTTAGTCTTCCTGTAGACCATCTCTCGAAAGCTTGCAAGGATCTTATTCTCTCGTTTCCTTCTCTCCTCCTGGTTGAAGGATGCCAGAGCTCTCTTTTCATCTGCGCTGTAAATCTGGTTCTCTTTTCGTAGACGCACAGCTTCCATTCGGCGATGTCTGTGGAGGAGAACATTGTGTTCATCAGCACAGGCAGAGGGATGCAAGGCTCCCTCTGCGTCAATCCATCCGCTGACCCGAATGTGTTCCGCTTATAAATAAGGAAGACAGCTAGACCAGAGAATCCAAACTGCACACAAACCTCCTGAGGAAGGAGCATGGCACTTAGAAGCTGATTTCTGAGGTGTCTGCCCTCAGGCAGCAAGGAGGGAGTCCCTCCTGCCCCCAGGGAACCAACTGTTGGCTCTCCAAAACGTACGTGAAACTCCAGCTGTACTGATATCGAAAAAGCATGGCCAACCTCTGGCATTTTCATTTGTCTTACTGAAGAGCGAGCATGTTACCAAAGACACAGGCTTTGAGCCATCTGACTCAAGCATCATTTCTCTGCACGTACAACATAATTAGAAGTGGGTTAGCTGGAAATATTTTTTTACTCTTGAGGAGAAAATACCTTAACAAACTCACGGTATATATGTAGCAACAGGGAGCTTAGCACAGATTATTGCAGACACACAGAGCACCTTTTTTTCCTGTGCTTTCAGCTAGTGTTTGGAATCAGTTTTTCCACTGGCCAACAGAGGAAGCAGCTCTTGCAAACTTCACTGAACCATTACCATCATCAAAGCCATACCTGCTACCGCTCATTACATAGCCAGAGCTCTCGAACGATGCAATCTCTTCACTGGTCAAGCCGATTTCACCTCTCCGTGGTATACGTTTTCCCGCTTTTACATACTCTGCCATTGCTGCGCCTTCACCAGGCAGCAGGGCATGTCCATAGCTTAAAAAAAGCAGGGATTTTAATCAGTCTCAAACAGAGAGAGAAAGCCTGAGCTACAGCATCTAGCTTCCCTGTTCGTTACTTGCTGCAGCCACACTTTTAAGCACTTCCCAACTCTTTCCCACAAACTGGCTTGTTTCTTCTCTCTGGCAACCCGTAGCAACAACAGCTTAAACTACTGGTTTGATCAAACTTCTTAACAGTATGAAGGCTGCATAAAGTTACCATATGGAGAGCATTAGAATAAAGTGCATCATGAACACCTCACTGGAGAAAAGAGCAATTAATTTATCTAAAAATCAAGGCTAAAATGTGTAAAACATACTCTTCTACCTCAGTTCAGGTCAGGGTAAAGACCAGCATCACTCCCACCTCTGTCCTTAGGCTTCTGGTACAGCATCTCTCTCTCTCTGTTACACGTTACGTTATTATAACAGTCCCTTTGGACAGAAGTCTTCATGTTTGATTTACCTGACTTGATCTAAGTAATACCAGAGTTGGCTACTCACTTAAGAGGTCTGTCATCTTGAGACGCATGTGTTTTGGGAGCTTCTGGTCCAATGAGGCTATCAGCTTCCGTATTTTCTGCAATAAGCAAATAGCGAAGATTAATATTGTGCCCATTATTCTTTGTTATCAGATTAGTTACACAAGTCAGCAACACCTAGCAAATAAACTAATGAAAACAACATTGAGGTCTTTTAATCCAAGTTTTAAAGTCACATGAACCTACTTGATCTCTCAATCCAGAGATCTTCTCCTTGAAATGTTTCACCATCAGAATCTTCACTACTTGAATCACTGGATTCCTTCCTGCTCTTTTTATTTTTCTTTTTCTTATACTTCTTTCTGTGATAAAGTCAAAGACAGACATGCTGCTCACCAAAATTTAAGAGGAATGCAAGCACTAGGAATCAAGCTCAACTGATTAGTTTCTCAAGGCAACTCCCACCTAGGGAAGGGCTGATTATATAGCTATAGGTTGCTGTCCTTTGATAGGAAATATAGCAAAACAAAAACAATAAATCCACTATTATGCTTTTCATATAGTGTTAGAAGCTTTCAGGTTTCCCATGAATCCTCTTTGATCCAGGGTTCTGTACATTTAAAGCCAATGCATCACATTAAGATTGTTCAATAGGATTTATAGTCTTAATTACAAGAGGGTGCAGTCCTCCTCATTGCCTGCGAAGAGGGTGGTGCTGCCCTCTAGTGAAAAGCAGGTACAATTATACATAACATTTTAGAAACTTACTTTCTGTGCTTCTTTTTCTTCCTTTTGCTTTTCTTTTTATCTTCATCTGAAAAATTAGAAGTATAAATCACTAAAAAGAGATCAGGTCAGACTGATCTGAACTAGAAAAATAATTGATTTATTGCACTGTGAATAAATAACACTGCCTCCACCAGAATGCTTTAAGTAGAGGTTCTCAAACATGATTTGCTTCGGTGCCAAATATCATGGGGAAAAAAAAAAAATATATCAGCAGACAGCTACCCGCATTATTGCTCGATATACTCAACGAGCCATCTGGCATGAGACACCTAACAGATGTTAAATTCAGAGATCCTATTTCCTGATGTAAGAACCGCAAGCGCTCATCAAGAAAAAGGCATTGCAAATCCAACAAGACAGTGAAAGAAAAGCGCGTAGGGCTGATGCGGCAGCTCTGTAGTTTCAGAGCAGCAGAAGCTGGAAGCCTTGCTTTGCGTTCTGAGGAGCACAAGGACAGCTCTCAGACCACGCAGATTAACAGAAACTGCCTTTTCTTACCACTAGAGTCCAAGTCTGACTCTGACTCACTGTCGCTGTCCTCAGAATGTTTCCTCCGTTTTCTTTTGGATGCCTTTTGCTTTTTCTTCTTTCTTTTCTTCTTCTTTTTCTTTTTCTCTTCTAGAATGTTTTCAAAAGACAATGTTAGGGAACAGAGGGAGACGACCTAGCTCCGTATGTATTTCAGGATCTTACTGTGGCAACGTTCTCATTTGAACTGGAGCCCGTCACGCTCACTTCATCCTCGCAAAGTCAGTTAACCTCTTACAAGCCACAACAGCAGGCTGTAGTCTTAGGTGACCTCCAAGTTCTGAAACAAGTTGTACAAGCAGAGCAAAATACCTTCTGAGCTGGAATCTGAAGAACTGCTCTTAGATTTTGCCTCTTCATCTTCTACAGGAGTATGTTCATCAGAACTGAGTAAAAATAAGAAGTTTATTATTCAAAAATCTATTTTGCAATATTTAGCAATTCAAGATCAAATATACACAACTGACCAGACACATGCTGGCACATTTTCAGCCAATATTGGCAGTGAACAAATCTATTAAACAGCTAATCTGCAGCATGAGAACTGCTTTGAGAACGGCAGCACAAGGGGGAGTTCACCTGACCGACAACATACCGAAGTCTTACAGAGTGGACACGTTGGAGTTATTTGGGAAAAGTCACGACCCGGCTAGGCCAAGTCAGAAAGGAGCTTCTGACGCGACACGAATCGCGGAGAAGGGAGAAGCGCAGGGACGAGGCTGTAAGGTAACTTAGCGGGCAATCAGTAGCGCAGAGGCGGGAGGGGAAGAGCAAAGACAGCTCCTTACTCGGGGTCAGGCACCTTTGGGGAAAGCCCCCAGACTTCGGGCGCCCCGAGCTCTCCGATCCTCTCCCTCTCGTTCAGCCTCCTGCAAAGGAAAACAGCCGCGCTGAGGCCGGGCGGGCTCCGGCCGGAGGCGGCCGCGGCAGCCGGCTGGCGCCCGCGGGCCCCCCGGGGGCGGCCGGGCCGCGGCGGCCCCGCCCGGCCCCAGCGCTCGCCTCTGCCGCGCGAGCTCCTCCTTCTCCTTCTCGTAGTAGTCGGGCCAGGCCGCGCCGCCGTGCCCGTGGTGGTGCCCGTGCCCGTGGTGCGCGGCGGCGCGCGCCCCGCCGGGGGTGCGGGACCGCGACCGGGACCAGCTGCGGCTCCGCCGCGGGCCCGACCGCTTCAGGCCGCCGCCGCGCTCGCGGGAGCGGCGGCCGCGCCGCTCGGGGCTGGCGGCCCGCGGCGCCCGGCTCGCCCGCGGCAGCGACGGGCTGGCCGAGGAGCCGCGGCTGCCGCTGCGGCGGCGCCGGGAGGCCGGCGAGTGGGACGGGCTGCGGGAGCGCGACACCGGCGCCATGGCGGCGCCCGCGGCTCCGGCCGCTTCCGGCTTCCGCCGCCCCGCCCGCCCCTTCCCCGCGGGGGCGGGGCCGGGCCGGGGCGGGGCCGGAGGGGCGGGGCCAGGGCCGCCTGGCCGGGCCGAGGCCGTGCGGCCGCAGCGGAAGCGGCAGCGCCGGCGGCGCAGCGCCCCGCGCCAGCCCGCCCGGGTGGCAACAAGGCGCCGCGGCGCCGCGTTCCCGGCGGCGGCCCCTGCGCGCTGCCGGCGGCGCGGCCGGCTGGTGCCCCCCCGGGCCGCCCCGGCGGCATGGAGGAGCGGGCGGAGGCCGTGCCAGGTAACGGCGCCGCGCGGGGGGCCGCGGCCGTGCGCCCGAGGGGGCGGCGGGGGGGTCTGGCCGGCGCTGCTGCGCTCGGCGGGCACCGGGCGGCGGCCCGGCGGGGCCGGGAGCTGTCCAGGGCGGCGGGCAGCAGCACTGCCCGGCGGACAGCTCACGGCGCGGCCCCGGCCCCGGCCCCGGCCCCGGCGGCGGGCACGCAGCCCCTGGCAGCCCCGACGTGCCCTCCCTGCCCTGGGAAGCGGCTCTGCTGCCGCCCGCCCTTGGCCGTGGTAGCGGCAACGCAGGAGCACCTGAAATGGCAGTGATGTGGGGGGAAAGTTATACAAATTGTACGTTGTATGTGTTAAGGGTGTTTAGGTGTTAAGCCACCTAAGGAGCGTCCTTTCCCCTCGGGGTGCCATGTTTGGACACCTTTCAGTGGTGCTTTCTTTAGAAAAAAAATCCCGCTAGTGAGGTAACAAGTTTCTGCTGTGCCTAGGGAATGGCGGCATAACGTTGCTCGGCTCTCGCCAGGGGCGTTTCAGGCTGCTCATCCAGCCTGTGCTCTTCCACGTAGTTCATGAAAGATGCACGAGGATGTCAGTCTTTTTTTCAGAAACGAAACCATATTTCAGTTCCCAAAGCTGCCATAGGCAGCATTAAAATATCTGCAAGTACCAGGAAGTCTATTTAAATTGTGTATTAGCTTGAGTGCATGCAGCCACATGCAGAACGGGGACAGAGAAGATGTCACCAGAGGTTTGCATATCCACATGCATCCTGTGTCAGTCTGAGGACAGCTTGGTATCTCTGTAAGGTGGGGTTTGTTTGCATTTACAATAGCAGGGAGCAGTGCTTGCCCGGAGTTCGTTGCTAATCTCTAACTAAATTAGATAAGGTTATCTCTTAAAAGGGTGTTGTTTTGATCGGTGGTAGGGTCATTTGAATGAGACAGATGGAAGTCTGCAGTGGCTGTGCTTCTGCCAGCTGAATCTGTACTGCATGAATTCAGGCTCGGTGACTGTCTCCCTGCGCCTCCCGTGTGAGGTCCGAGGAGGAACCTGAGACCCAGGGTGTTCCCCAGACATAGCTCCTTGTGCCCATGCTAGCCTCGCAGGCAGCCCGAGCGCGTGTGCCCCCGTGGTATGTGAAGTCTCGCGTCCCTAGGAAGAAGTCCAGGCCGCCATGTGCTCCTGGCATTGGTTACATGAGGTCATGTCACCAACTGATGAGCCAGATGGAAGCTGATGGGCCAAACGTGTGGTGGAGGGACCCGTCCACGCGCTGAGTCAGTGCAGCCCGGGAGTGCTTTGGGGGCATGGAGTGCACCAGCCACCCTAGGCTCCTCCGTGCCCCCGCTGCTGGGCTCGCGCTAGCCCGAGCGCGCTTGCACCCAGCAGTGTGCCCAGACCACAGATTTGGCCCCAAGGCAGCTCAGCTGTGCGCTGCCACCGAGGTGCTGACCCAGCCCGGCTGGGACACGGGCGGGCCGGGGGCTGCGAAGGCCCCCACCGCTGCCGCCTCAGCACGGCTGGCCCTCTGCCGCGGGAGGCGCCGAGGCAGCCCGGGCAGTACGGCCGCTCACCTCTGCACCCCAGCATCTGTGCTGGCAAACCCTGGCTAAAATGCCCGCCTTTCAGGAGCTTTCTGAGCCTTCACTAGTTAATTCTGTGAAGTGCTCTGAAGCACTTTTATACACAAGTTATACAATTCATATATATACAGCATGTAACAGCATCCATGTCAACTACAAATGTCAGAAAAAGCTTCACTGGCATTTAAATTCAGTTATATCAGGCTTTATGTAATGGAACTGACAAGAAAAACACTGTCTGAAAATATGTCAAGGCATGAATGGTGGAAATTAATATTTTAGAGTCCTTCAGAAGCAGTGCTGTTTTAAGCTTTCCACTATCGAATAATATTTCTGTGCCTAGTAGTTTTAGGCAAGATAACTGTTGAATTTTGATTGTTACTGAGGGCCCCTTTCCTAAGTGGAAAAAAAAAGTGGTGTATTTTATTGTAAAATAAAATACATTTTGTCAAGACTGAGAACATTTCTTCCTCTCTCAGATCTGTAAAGTCTTTAAAAGAATTTTCTGTTCCCATAAAATGTCTTTTTAAAAAAAAAAAAAAAGGAAAGAGCTCTTCAAATTGCTGAACTGTAAACTTGTTGCTGAGTCACTTTTTTTGTCTTCTCCCCACAAAAACTTACACACTGCTTCTTTAAATTTTTACTTTATATTTTCAGAGCTCGCATCCCAGAGTTTCCTTGAATCACTTCTATGCATCAAAATAAAAGTTCCTGTTGTATCTTTTATTTACTTTTTAATTTCCAAGAACACCATGTTTAGTTCTATGTTCAAGCCTGCTTTATTATCACTGTCTCAGAGCCAATGGTTCATTTAATCAGTCACTGTATGAGTTTTCATATGAACCAAATCCCCACTTTCTGGGGCCTATGTAAAAATAAAAGACGGAAAAAACAAAATCAAGAGCTACAGTCCAGACAAAAAATGTTCACGCTGAAATTCTGCAGTCAGGTGCAGGAGGAATAATGAGTGGCATTTTCAGTAAAATTTTTCAAGTTAGCCAGAGCGTTAACTCTGTCCTGATCATAGCAAGATGACAGTGATGTTTTGATTTTATATCTGAAATATAAAGCTGCCACAGTGAGAAGCTCCAGCAAAAAGGTAAAAGTCAAGGAGGAGGTGGTGCAGCTCTCACAGCTAGGCCAGCATCCCTTAATTTGGCCAGCGATTTTGTGCCTAACGTAAAGCAGTCTGAACCTGATTTTTGAGAGCTGATAATGCTTCAGGAGTAGGACTCTTTCCAAATCATCTTTATCTGTAGAATTTCCTGTTAGTGTTCAGGAATGAGACTGGCTGTGAGGAGAAGGAGATTCCTTAAAGCAGAAGTGTGAAAGGCAAAGAAATGGTCTAATTTTGACCATTGGACATTTTTGGAGGAGGAAAAAAGAACAGGATAAAAGAATTAAAACAATTATAGTGTTATTTTGATTTAAGATAACCTCCTATGTAAAAATTACTAGGAAAAACCTAAATCAAAGGAGAAAATTCAGTCAAAGGGTTATAGAAGGAAAAAAGGCTATCTTCCCCGATCATCCTTTTCTATCATTTACTCTCCCTCACTCAGCCCTCAGAAAGAGCCTATAAATAAACAGAAATCAGCTCTGTCACATTTCGGATCTGAGAGCTCTCTTCAAAGAGGCTCTTCTGCTACCAGCTGTACAAATGCAGGGAGCATTGCGGGTGATCTTCTTGCTGGAGAGGCTCTAAAAGCTAGGCAGGACCATTTTATTGCTGATACATGCAGTGAGGGAGCCGCAGTCATTTGTGCTAGTGTCTGTGGTGGCTGGCTGATGTTTTTGGTTGAACTTGCTAGAAGGACATTTGGTCTTAGCAAAGACTTTCAGTCTTAAGGGAAGCAAGAACCTCTGTGATCCACATTCACAAAATTCACAGGAAAAAAAGCACAGATCAGTAACCAAAGGTAGAAAACATTGTTTATGATGTTTGAGCATTAATGAACAGCGACAGTTTCAGAGAGACTGCGTTGTGTATATGTCACTTTGATGACCAGAAGTCAAATGTGCTGAGAGCTGCATTTTGCCAAAGTACGTAACGTTCATACAGTTCCTAGCAGAATGGAGCCTAACATGTGCCACTGTAATGCAAAGAATACAAAATAAATGATCCTGCAGAGCAAGTGAGCGTGGGTGTTAAAGTTTAGATTATACGAGATTTCCTCGCTCTTGGGTGGAAGCACAGGCCGTGTTGGGGGTTGGTAGTGCAGTGCCACCCTGGTCTCTGCCCCCAGGCAGGAAGCGAGCAACTCTGCAAGGTAAACTGCTGCGCTCACACCTCAGTAGCCTTAGCCAAAATGGTCAGACATAAGGCAGACGTTGGGGGACTTACCACGGGGTTTGTCTGCGACAGCAAGAGTGGGATATTCAGGAGTCAGGCAGGAAGCCCTCCTGTCCGAACAGAGCCAAGGCCGGAGCGAGGCCTGCGTGCTCCTCCTGCCTCGCTCGGCTCTTGGCTGCCCAAAGCCTCAGCAGAGCCCGGCTGGCAGCGCTGGCTCCCCGAGGCAGGGCTGCCCCTGGGGGCTGCAGGGCCGGGCCCGCGGGCGCTGAGCTCCCTCGCCCCTCGCGTCCCATGTCAGCCCGCTCGGAGCGGCCCCAAGCGCTGGGCTTCGGCGCCTGTGACCACTGGCCTTTGTTTTACCTGGAAACATCAGCACGGAGCGGCGGGAGCCTGCACGGGAAGTAAGACGGGTCACTGAGGGCTGCGAAGCCCCGAGGCGTGCTGCGTGAAGGCGCCAACAGCCGACGGGCCCGCAATCGCCGTGACTCCGGCGCGGCGGCCGTTACCTCGGCGCGGCGGCCGTTACCTCGGCGCGGCGGCCGTTACCCCGGCGCGGCGGCCGTTACCCCGGCGCCGCGGCGCCGCACCACGGCCAGCAGGCCGCTCGGCGCGAAGCCGGGCTCGGCAGGAAGCCGCGCCGCGTTAACGTGGCCGAGAGCCGGACGCGACGGGGCCAGCGGAGCCCGGGCCAGCCTGGAGGGGCCCGGCGGCCACGGGAACCGGCCGGGCCGCGAGGCGGGGCAAGGCCGCGGGCGGGGCCGGGCGGGGCGGGGCCCGGGGCCGGGCGGGGCAGGCTCCTCCCCTCCTCGCCCCGCCCCTCCTCGCCCCGCCCGCTGGCGGCGGCCGGCCCCGAGCGCGCCCGAAGGTTGCCGAGGCCGTTCGGGCCGGGCAGCCGAGGGGTGCCGAGGCCGTTCGGGCCGGGCAGCCGAGGGGTGCCGAGGCCGTTCGGGCGAGCGCCGCGGCCGGCGGGGGAGGGCAGGGCGGCGCAGCGCCCCCTGGCGGTCGCGCGGCGGGGGCGGCGCCCGAGCCCGAGGAGCGGCGGCGGCGCCCGAGCCCGAGGAGCGGCGGCGGCGGCGGCGGCCGGTGCCCGTTGTGCGGGGAAGGGCGGCGGGTCCCGGCGGCCGGAGCACAGGTAACGCGGGCCCTGGCCCTCCTCCGCGCCGCGGGCTGCCCTGCCCGCGCTGCCGCCGCCCGCGGGGGCGGCTCCGCTCGCCTCGCCTCGCCTGGAGCAGGAAGCGGCGGCGGCGGCGGGCACGGCCTGGCCGCGCGGCGGCTCGGGGCCGCCCGTCAGCGCCGGGGCCGGGGCCGGCGGGGCGCGGCGCGGCGCTGAGGCGGGGCCGCCCGGGCGCTGCCGTCGGCGGAGCCCGACCGCGGCCGTTTAACGGCTGCGCGGCGCCGGCGGCCCGGGGCCCCGCTGCGCCCCTCGGCCGGGCCGGGCCGCGCCTGCCTCGGCACGGTCGTTTTCGTGCTCGGCTTCGGGGGGCGGCGGCGGGAGCTACTAGTTAGCCTTGAAGGAGAGTGACATTTGCTTACGGTGCTTTTGGGGCGTTACACGGCAGTAAACAGTATCCCGGCAGCCGGATTTTTCATACTTTTGTTATTAAAGTTCCGCTCTTTGACTCTCCTCGTGCCAGGCAAGGCAGCCCCAAAGTAACATTTGCTGTGCAGAAAACAAACAAACAAACAAACAACTTTTATAAGTAAAACGAAGACCTTCTGAGCGCCCATTCCCGAGTGATAAATTTTGATGGGTTTTGCGTTTTGTTGGGGGACACTGCACTGGAAGCCACCACAGATCAATTAATTTGCCTTTCCAGGGCTTCTTTATTAACGCGCTGCCTCAGTATCTGGCTTGCAAGCACAAAGTATCCATGTGAAAATAGGAGGAGGGATAACAAGTTTCTCTCCTTCCTTTCTGTGGGAAAGGAAGTGAAGCATCACTAGCTTTCATCAGCCTCAGGGACTGGTAAAATACGGGTGCTCACGTTTTGTTGTCTGGCCGATAGGTAGTCGGGATGTTATCCAGCTGCTCACAAACATACCTGGAATAGTCTGAAAATAGAAAAAAAAAAATCTTTATCAATATTTTAAGATAGGAATTTTGAGGAACCTAAATCTTACATCATCTTTGTTTTCACATTTACCTTTTTTTACTATTGAATTACACTGACATATTTTTCCTCTGTTCCTCACCTGGCTATCTCATCTGTTAAGAATAGAGGATATGTGTGGAATTGCACATACTGCATGCAGAAGGTGGAAGGGCAAATAATAAGAAGAAATAAATATGTGGATTGCTATAGCATATAAGCTTATAAATAATAGCTCAGGCTGAGATTTGTTTTTTTTTGAAAAAAGGAGCAAAACTGAAAAGGTGGGAATTCTGTCATGCAATTTAAAGTATAAATGTGTATTTTTACTAACTTGATACCTTTTGTTTTCTCTCTGTAGGAATGGAGGACAAGAAACTGATTTCTGCAACAGACACACAATATTCTAGCGTGCTCCTTCAGTCTTTGAATGAACAACGTGGCCGTGGACTTTTTTGTGATGTTACTGTCATTGTAGAGGACCGGAAATTTCGAGCCCACAGAAACATCCTTTCTGCCTCAAGCACATATTTTCACCAGCTTTTCTCAGTGGCTGGGCAAGTGGTTGAACTGAGCTTTGTAAGAGCAGAAATTTTTGCAGAAATACTTAACTATATTTACAGTTCCAGAATAATCCGTGTTCGATCAGATTTGCTCGATGAATTGATTAAATCAGGGCAACTATTGGGTGTTAAATTCATAGCTGATCTGGGTGTACCGCCGTCTGAAGGAAAAAGCATGCCAAGTGAAGCCAAAGACGGTGCTTCAGAAACTGTAACTTCTAGCCCGGGTCAAAAGGATGCTCAAACACAGGTACCTGCAGCACGGCAAGGGAGTCGAGAGGTAACGGGTGGGATGCCAGTTATAACAGAATCATTCTCCCTACATGGCATACAATATGAGACTACAAAAATTACAGTGAGTGATTCAGATGATGAAGATGATGATGTCATCTTTTGCTCCGAGATTGTTCCCCCGAAAGAATGTACTAAAGATACCAGTGCTGCAACCCAGAACCAGCCTTGCCCAAGTCCAGCTGGAGTTTCTGACCAAAAATCATGTGGCAGCGGTGGCTCTCCCCTTCCTACCAGCAGCACAGCAACTCAAAAAGTCACTTCATCTGCCAATCAACTAAGTCCAAACCAAACACAATCAAGTGCCGAATCACCTGTCTCTTCGACTCCACAGCATTTGACTCCCAATATCATTTTGCTAAACCAGGCTCCACTTAATGCATCACCCAGCATCAGCTCCTCGCATCAAACAAATGTGCCCCCTACAATTAATTTGCTTGAGGAGAATCAGCAGCCGTCTAAGAAAGAGTCCTTACCTGAAATGGAAGCAACTGCTGTTGATGATGATGAGGAAGATGTTGAAGATGATGATGATATCATTAGCTCCTCTAGTCCTGGCTCAGTCAGCAGTAACTCTTTGGTTCAGCAGCCTTCTACACCCAAGGCAGCAACCTCTGAAGGTTCAGGCGTACAGAAAAAACAAGTCGTTACATTTGCACGAGAGCCGTCTTCTAAACCCGGAGAATTCAAAATAAAAATCTCAGATGTTCTTACTGGAAACAACAAGGAATTTACTGCAGGTATAGCATCAAAACATGTGGCAGAAGGGCAGAAAATCATAACCTTGGATACAGCCACTGAAATAGAAGGCTTATCCACAGGTTGTAAGGTTTATGCAAATATTGGTGAGGATACATATGACATAGTCATTCCTGTGAAGGATGATCCTGAGGAAGGAGAGGCCAAACTCGATGAAACGCCTAGAACATCCGGTGATGATTCTCCAAGCAGGAAACGCATGAAAGTAAAGCATGATGACCATTACGAGCTCATAGTGGACGGGAGGGTCTACTACATTTGCATTGTATGTAAGAGATCCTATGTATGTCTGACAAGTTTACGGAGACATTTTAACGTTCATTCGTGGGAGAAGAAGTATCCGTGTCGATACTGTGACAAAGTTTTCCCTCTGGCAGAATACCGTACAAAGCATGAAATTCACCACACTGGTGAGCGAAGGTACCAGTGCTTGACGTGTGGCAAATCTTTCATCAACTACCAAGTTATGGCCTCACACATAAGATCAGTTCACAGTCAAGACCCTTCTGGAGATGCCAAGCTTTACCGTTTGCATCCTTGCAGGTCTCTGCAGATCAGACAATATGCATATATTACTGATCGTTCAAGCAGTATACCTGTAATAAACGAGGATGGAATTGTTTATCATGTTGACACAGGAAAGGATGGTGCTGAAGGAACGACATCTAATCCTCCAGCCAAACAAATGACCTGGGATGATATTTTCATTCCGCAGGGAAATGAAGCAATTTTTAAACAAAATCCATCGGAGGGAAGTACTGAATTTGAATTTGTAATACCAGAGTCTTACTGAAGTGCATTAAATGCTGGGGGGAAAAAAGCTTCAGTACAGAAAAATTGCAGCTGTTTTCAATGAACTGTTAAAATCATTGTAAAACAAATTGTTAAAGTGAAAATAAGTTAACTTGTTCTGCCAAGCCATCAAATGGTAATACTTAGATGGATTAGCTGCAAGTAATTTGTAGAAGTGATTCATCTGAAAGTTTACTTGAATGCAGAGTAAGACATTTCCAAGGAGCTGGCAGTGTTTTCTAGTACATTAATTTTGATCAAAACATGGGGCTTTGTAGCTTGAAAAGGTACAGTTTCTTCTAAAGAACTAGAAAAAAAGGCTTCTAAAGTAATTGAGGTATTTCCTGTACCCACATTTATTACGTAAACCCTTTCTTTCATGTTAGCACTTTAATGCTTAATTGTGTTTAGACGTTAACCAAGACAACAATAAGATTTTTCACCATAGTCTCTTGAATATGGAACCAGTTTTAAGAAATCCCACAACTCATGTTATTTCTGTGAACAATGCTTTACTGTAAGGGTCCAAAATAACTGATCCAATAGTTTGGAGTAGTGTATATTCATACTAGCGTCTTCGTTCTGCTTTTATTATCAATATGAATCAATCAGTTATCTTCATACAAATATTCTCGCCAACAAGAAATACTCAGTTTGGGCTGACTTGAACAAACCTTATTTATATTTGGCAGTATGGTGAGCAGAGAGTATTCAGTGGCTGGGCCATTATATTTTATTCTTTTTGCAAAGGGGGGGGGGGAAACTTGAGCATTATAGTGAAGAAGTTGAGAACGTTTAGGAAGGAGATAATTTTGCATTTTAAAATCTTGGGGAATCATGTTAAGTTTTCTTACTGCTGGAAAATATACCTGCAATTTGGAATAAGTCACTATTCCTTCTTTGCTCTTTATGGAGAAATGCTTCAATCTGGTATTTAAAAATAATCCTTATGATACTTTTTCTAGCTGAAGAGTTTGATATTTACTTCCTTAAACTGAGAAATAATGGAAGTGCTGTATCAGCTCAGCACTGAGACTGCTGTGGCTCTTTTATGCCTATTTAGCTAGATCTTTAAGTGAAACAGGAATTTGGATTTTTCTTCCCCCATTTAAAGGGGGCGCAATCATGAAGACTAAACCTACCATCAAAAAATAACCCCCCCCCCCGTAATATATGGTATGATTTATCTATAGCTTCCATAGCAGAGACATCTATTTTCAGTTTATTATATTGCCCCTTTTTACTTCTTGCAATTGGTACATGTTTAGACACTTAGAAAATAGTTAGTAAAAGTCCAACTTGAACAAGAAACAGTAAATATGAGGAAAAATCCCCAGCTATTCACTGGAGTCATAGTTTAGCATTTCAGATTTAGTGACTTGTTGAATTTTTGTAAATGGTAATATGAAAATTGCACAGAAGTTTTAGAGATGACTGAGAACGATTGTTGTGCATAGTACTAGTTAGTTATCGGTAACCTTTCATTACTTAAATTGCAGTTAAAGGTTTTTCTCCTCTTTTCATGTTTTCAGTAAACATCTTAATCCTATGACCTTCAATCTTAAGGTTGTAGGCAGCCAGTATTCTTGACAGAAATTAAATGGTATTTAAATGGTAAATGATTCAAACGTAGCTTGAGCTATAAACAAGGGTACCAGAGATCGAATTTGTCATGATGGGAGGAGGAAGGGGAGAATTTGTTTACCTTCTACATGTAATACTCAGCACTTCGTTTTTGTAGGCAAAGAATATGATATACGTGGTTATTTTCAGATCATGTTGCAAACTGCTTTGAATATAAAGGGGTATGCTTTCAAATGTTACAGGTTGGCTGTTGGCGGAGATGGCGTTTCAGCACTTAACGTTAAGTCTCACAAGGAATAAATAGTGATTGCCTGCATTAGCGCAGGTTGCTATGACTTAACTAGTTGCGTGCTACCTAGAAACTTCTTGGACTTTTTGTCATGAAAAACACAAGGTTATTTTGTTACTGACATTGTGACACATCTGGAATTAAGCATACATTGCAAAATATATGTTTATTAAAAAAAGAAAAATAACAGCTATCAATATTTGCTGCTGATATATTTAAAACCTTAAATTAAACTGTGCCTACTAAAGGTCTCTTTTTGGAGGAAAACTGGAAAAATTAGGGCTTTGTAACTGTATCTTTGCTAGAAGACTCGTGCTTGCATGTGTCTCAGGGTCTTCAGTTTTCCTTGGAAGTGATTTTTGAGATCCAGAGTCCAGAGATCACGTAAAGCATTTTTTTTAATGTCACCGCCAATATTTATTGAGTTGGAAACGTGTTATATCCCTTCTTTTTAAACTTTTTATGGGGCCATGAGCTTTTGTATTTAGATTTCTGGCTATTGCACTTATAGTTGTTTTTTGTTTTTGTAAACATTTAACTTCTAGTTTAACTTAATGATAATTCTTATGTAAATATTAAGAAATTGGCTTTGGGGCAATGGGGAAAAAAAAAAAAAAAGATTGAATCCAAAAAAGCAATGATCTAAAAATTAAAAATTTCAACAAAGATTGGTAGCAAAGCTAACAGTCATTTATATACATATGAAAACATTACCTGATCTGCTACAAAACATATGAATGATGGCTGCATCCTCACGGTATGGTTTCTTTTGGGATTCATACCATAGCATTCCAGTATATGAATGAAACAAAATCTTGAGATAACAAAATTGATAGATTATTTATTTTGTACTGTTAAGGCATGCAGCATATAAAAAGATGCAAAAGCTGACAACTGTATACATTGAACATTGGGTTTACAGCTGTTACCTATGAACGGTTCTGTGTGAAACACTGATCGCTTTTACCAGGTCTGTAATGTATATACTTGTACAGTCTTTCCTTAACACACTTTTTAAAGTTGTGTTCTACTTTTCATTAATAAATACTTGATATTAGTTCTTAGAGCTTTCTATGGCAAAAATAAAAGGTTTAATTCTAAAGATGTGTAGCAAGTTTCTTTTCAATGGCAGTAAACTTTTACAGTCCGAGACATGTCGGATGACCAGGAGTTTGTAGATTCCTTCTCCCGGTCTATTCAAAATAGCAGCAGACTCTGAAGTTAGGTATTTTTTTGCAGCTGAGCGGTTTTTTTTTCCCCAAGAAGTGAATTAACTGGAAATCTCCACTGCATAAAGTGAACTGAGTTTTGTGACATCAGCTTACTCTCAAATTAGTTGGAGCTGCTGTGGAGTAGTCTGTCCAACCACTAATGGGCTTGCAAATGGCCTTGAAATCAAGAATAACATATATAGCGACCAGTGTACAGTATTCCTCTAACTCATTGTTAGGGTTCATATTCTCAATTGGTTGGTAACTGGTTATGCTTAAATTGTGTTGAACCTTGACTAACATGGAGAAACTTAGTTACTTCTGATTATAGGTAGGGAAGACAATTTAATGAGTAACATATACAAATGATATTTTGGATATGTTTACGCTCCCTGGCATAGGGCTTCCACCTACTTCTGCTAACATCAAATAGCAGTTGAAGTGATCACGACATAAATGCGCCCAAAGTAATCCAGTGAACGTGAAAGTAAGCAAATGAGACACTGCACTGGCTGGATTATTTAGCCCTGCGTTAAGCAGAAATTGAGCAGTAAAAACTTTGCAGTAGCAATACCGAATGAAGAAAACCGTGAGATTTTAAATCCTGTGGTTGTGGTTGAAGCAGGGTATTGTTGTGACGGAGTAGCACTCGATGAACAGCCTGACTGAAGTCAGGGTGCCCCCCGCTGTGGGAAAACTGCAGAACGATGAAGTGGGGAAGGCATCTGGGGCTTTGTAAAATCCAACTTATAAAATATCGTCTCTGTAACATTTCCTAGTAGAAGGACTGGTTTCCAATATAGCAAATAGAGCTTTTGTTTGTTTGTTTGTTTGTTTTTAATGCATGCCATTGTTACATTGAAATTCCTCAACTGCCATTAAAAATGATTGTAAAACACAGGAAAGTTGCTAAAATGTAAAATGCAATGTGTAAATGTTTACAAAAATTCACACGATTTTATTCAACTTTGGTAAAGTAATAAAAGGGTACATATGAGTCACAATCTTTACATTCTCATAAGAAATGATGGATACAGTGCAGAATATTGTATTTACACTAAACGCTTACTTTTACTCAAGCAGAAGGAAACAGGTCGTTGATCAGAAAATCCCACTGGTATTATTTTAAATGTAAAAATGGAACTGTCCTTTGATAGTGAATTTAAAGCAGCAATGTAATTTTTGCTTACAGATTCCTTAGAATGCCTTAGACCAGGTTCATTAGGGGGAAAAAAAATTTTTGGATCATTTCCTAAGGTTAGTATTCCTGTCAAGTCAAAAACAATGGCAAAACCATTTCCTTATTATTTCCCTGCCACTAAGTTAAGCTCCCCTCAGGAATCCTACTCGGTTTCCTAGCAATATACTTTAAGTCCCGTCTTGTAGTGTCCCCTAGTCCTTCTAGCCCTATTTAGTAGACAGGCACAAATGGCATAGTATATGTTTGTCAGGAGTGGGACACAACTGTTACTTCAAAGATGTAGCAATAAAAGACTTGTTGTTACTAAGGAATTAATGTGCCCTTCAAATTCTAGTTTTTGTGGGGAGTTTTATCGAGAAGTATTGCCTATTTTATTTATCAAGAAAAGTATCGCCAGCTGTAAACTGCACACAATCTTCTTAACACCATGTCATTCAGGCAAACGCAGTGTACAAGGGACAAAGCCCCAGCATGTTAATTTCTTTCCAGTACTCGAACTTATAGGTGCTGCACTTCAACAATCAACAAAACAAATCAACGGTAAAAATGTTACCAGGGTATGTTCTGCATACACTACTGCTTTAAATCCTGTGAGCTGTATTACTTTCTCCAGTCATTTATTTGTCTTCATTGTTGGAGAAACGTTATTCATTTGCTTCTGGATAAATAGTGTCATCCTTTAGTTTATTAATGCACTGACTTGTCTTTGACAGTGGAATGATAAGGTTAACACATAACAAAGGCTCTACAAATGCATAGGACTAAAAACAGCATTATAAAGTGTGGCTGTACCTTGCAAAGTGAAATCAGGGACTTCAGTGCTTATTTTCCATTCTGACAGAATCTCAAATTTGTGAGGATTACAAGTACAGAGATATCGCAGTTCAAAATCCAGCTGTTTTTTCCTACCATGTATACCATGTTTCGATTCTGGAAGCCAGACTTAGCTCTTAGGTACCTTTTTGTCTGTATCAGGGTTGAATGTAAATATAGACGATTTAGGATTAGGGTCAACAATCCGATGCAAAGGAAATCAAATCTTTTGGAAATAAGGAGTAGAACGCCAATACCTTACTTTTATCCCTGAAGTAAGCAGAGTTGAGACTGCTCAGGCTGAGCAGCTCAGATCTGAAAGCTGTCATCTGAAATCACCTCCTGGAGTAGCACCACACTTTACAGAACAGTGTCACATAACAAAGCTGACCTCCTTTTGTTATGCAGGATGCATGCAAAATCTGTTGGAATCTAGACCCATCAGCACAGTCATCAGCTGAAGATTAAATGAAAGTCACAACAATAATTGCAAAGTCTTATCAGCTTCATCCTACATTACATGGTGTTGAATTTTATCCATGTGAGACTTACATCCTGTGGAGAGCTAGTAGTGGGAATTCCCTATGTGCAGCCCATAATATAGATACTAAAACAGTGCTTATTCAGGATGCTGATTCAATCCATTAAAAAAGTTAAAAGTACAATCTTAAAAAAAATTCCCAACCAAATAGAAGGAAAAAAAAGTGTTTTCACTGCATTGCGTTTCAGTGACCTGTGCACAGTTCCTGATGCTCTTTATAGCAATACAAGGAAAATTCAGGCAGTGCAACCACCCAAACTGTTTGCCTTCAGCATTATTCCTATGGAAATTCTGAGACAGACAACTGCATTTCACCTCCTATTTTAAGAAGCATCCTGAAATAAACCAGATTGCCTATTAATGTTTACCCCTCAAAAAAGCAATATTCATACTGTCCTGCTATGATACACATGAAAATATCCCATGACGTTACCTCTTTCCATCAGTTACAGTGCTACAGCTTGAGAAACTGTCCTGGCTCCTCACTAGAACTTCCTTGCGCACGTGCATAGCCTGTAACCAACAAGTGCCGTGAGCTAGGTCCTGCAGCCCCGCGATATCCCAACAACTTGAAGCCAAAGGTCACATGAAACAAGCATCAAGTTGAGCTGTCTGCAAGCACCCTCACCTTAAGCAGGGCAACTATTGATCTTGGCTACCCTTACCTCAGCTTGGCTCAAGATGGAGTAAGGCAGACCAGAATATATCATGTGCGTTGGATCACTTTATTAAAAAACGAGGACTACGAGAACCTCGCTGTAAAACACAGAGGCTGGAATTTAGGTCACTTGCTACTCGCCGACACTGAAACATCAGCAGTATGTCTCCTTCCCCATACCCAGCTGTTAAACCTCTAAAATAAGTCTTGCAAGAAAGAACACTCCAATCTGGTACTCTTATTTGCAATTATCTTCTGTATCTATCCTCCCGCTCCCTCCCACAGTAAAATATAAATACAGAATGTTCACAATTATTTCAACGGCAAATTTTTCCTTCTTCCTTTCCCCATTCTTTACGGTGTGTAAGGTGGCGGCTTTTCAAAAGGTGGAAAATATGGCGGTGAATAACGAGGAGGTGCATTAGAGGACCACATATAGCTGGGAGACGGTGACACTGACTGGGGCTCATCTGAAAGGCCGGAAGGAGTGGAAGCTGGAAACACACTGGAATGCTGCAGGGAGAAAGCAAGATGACTGTTGTCAACATCGCATTTGGAGAAAAGCCTTAAAAGCATTACGCTCAATTCTGGAAAACATGTGCACATACAAATAAATAGACAAATCACTTGCTGCATTCAAGGTAAGCACAGGCTGTAAGTAACAGTTTTGCGTAGGATTCCTTAGACTTCTGCTGTTTACCTGCTGCATTTCAGAGAGGCTGGACAACTGAATACAGGTTAGTTTCACGTCTTGGGTTTCACACATCAGCCAGTGGCAACAATGATTAGGCTGTAAATAATTTCTTTTTGTACTACCTTTTCTCTTTATCATTCATTTAAAAAAAAAAAGCAGAAATTAATGACAATAAAATAATTTCTTCCTTCAGTTAGCAAAAAGCTTCAAAAGGTGGAGAAACGAAATCTGTGCATGCCTAAAAATTAATGTCTGCTCTCCACAATATCTTTGTTATCAAAAATACATTAGGTCTAAAGTCTTAAGTCATATGATGCCAGCACTATCACAAACCTGTGAATACGTTGTATCGTCCAGAAACAGGCCAGACAAGTGAATTCCGCATAGGTAAGGAGACACAGTCTCATTCACTTGCACTCACTCCTCTGGCCACCATAGCCATATTTTTATTCCCGACAATCATATTCCTAAGCCGTGCCGTGCGTTACCCGCTTTGCCATCTGGCCCAGCCTAACAGGCCGCTTGTAGAACAGCGTCTGGAAGGTGTTCGGTCACACTGTCAACATACTGCATTACTGAAACAGAGCACATTACTGCTTTGGCGTTTAGGCAGTAAGCACCTTTTGGCCACCCCGAGATCGGCTCATTTCTTACGCTGCGGGCACGGGCTGCAAATCCAGAACGTGCCCAGCATAAAGCCCTGACAGAACACAACCGCGAGGAGGATTTGCACTGCGCCGCCGAGGGCGTGGGAGCAGTATGCTGAAGGATCAGTGCTGCGGCAGGGCATTCACACGCAGCGAGGCTGAGCTGCAAACAACACAGGGGACAGGAGGTGACTATACGATTTTGTCTTGGGGGGATGGGAGGGACAACTGATTCTGCATTAGCAACAGACTGTTTTCCAACAATATCTTTTTTTAAAATAGTGTGTCACTTCCCTAAAGCTGATCTGTTACAGTTTATTAAGCAGATACCTAATCAATGGAAGCCTAGCTTGGTCATCTAGGAGTCTAACAGAAAGCCTTAGAAACTGTTCCTCGTTCTCATTTAGATAACAATAGCTTTCCCTCACTCCCCAATTCATGTCAAGCCCAATCGCTGGGAGCCCCCAGACAGCAAAGACATTTGGAACGATATCGCTGCAGCGGGTGCAGCTTTTGATACCCGTTAGTGAACGTAACCTTGGGTTTTAAACATTACAAAGCATCTGTGTGCTGCTGCCTAGCAACAGCCATGAGCCTGGGAGGAGAGCTGGCTTTGTTGCAGCTGTAGAGCAGGCCTGACTTGTTCTGGCTTCAGATGGCAGCCTGGTTTTATTAATGAAGCTGGCCACGGGAAAGACCGCACTCGAATTCTTCTCTTACGAAAGGGAATAAAAAGCAGAACAGGCCACTGCTGTGACGAAATAAGCCACTCATCTGTATTCATTTTTCAGTGCCAAACTTGGCTCACTACCTGCAGAAGTCAAAATGCCCAAGGACTGAAACTTTCTCAGCTGACTGTCCCCCGGCCACCAAACCATGCACACAGAGCGAGAAATAATAAGCAGGCTGCTACTTTCACCAGAACCGCCTGCCACATCCCTGTCTAGGCCCATCACAAAGGCTTGCTGCCTTTGTCACCACAAACGGCTCTGTTCAGCGGGGTGGCGCGTCATTAGCCACGAGTGCAAACACTAGCTGTGTCCGAGTCTTTTGCCAACACCAGTCAGCTCGTGTGCCCCCAAAACCAGAGAGTTGGTTCTGCCATTTTGAAGCTGTGTGAAAGGAGAGATTTTGCACAAGCACAAATATTCCTAGAAATTCTTGGATTTTTTTCCCCCCTTTCCTGGGACAGATAGGTGGACTGCCTGGGCAGCAGTGCTAAGTGGCTAAGTTCTTGCAAGAGGGAATGCAACCTTTGAAAGGAATTTGAGAAGCAAGGTTGGTCCCACTCAATTTGACACGGGGAGCAGCATGGGAGAAGGTGTCAAGATGGTTCAGACACTACTCAGATCACAGAGTAAGGCCTAAGAGAAGAGAAGGAGTTTCCACACCAGAGGTGTCAGCGTCAGGGCCCAGAGCACAACCCTCTCTAGGAGTTTAGCTGGCTCTGTCCAAGGTCAGCTCCTTTGCTGATAAGAGCTGTTGTGCAGAGAGCTAGATGTGAGGGCTGGTGTTCCTTGCCCTTGGGAACCGCTTTTACGTTCCAGCTTTACTGACCCCCACCTGTGCTAATTGGCAGGGAGCAGCAAGGCCCAGCTGCTCCACAAGGGAAGGTGAGCTGGGAGCGGAGCACGATAAGGCAGGCGTGAGCACCAACCTCGACAACAAGGAGCCGGGACACAGAGCGGCAAGTCTGCGTCCAGATCAGGGCCACAGTCTGTAGTCAGGGTCAGACACGGCCCACTGATCGGCCAGCAAGCTCATAGTGATGAGGTACATCTGAGGGCAGGCCAGGAAGCCAACCTGGCGGGTCTGGGTCTGGGTCTGGGTCCAGGTCAGACTCATGGAGGCAGGTGCAGACGTAGCTGCTGCACAGCTGCAGCGTAGCACACACCAAGACCAGCACTAAGGCCTCAGCTTAAAAGCAGTTCCCAAGAGCAAGGAAAGGCAGGCTCTTGCTTCTACTTTTCTTCACAACAGCAAAGGAGCTGCCCTTGGACTCAGGCAGCTACACCCTGTAACCTAGCCAACTCAACTCGGAGATGGGGGGCGCTCTCTGTGCCCTGACACTCAGTTAACGCTTTCATGCAGGCCCTCTTGTTTCTTGGATAATCAGCAGGGCTCAGGCTTCGACTGGCTTTTGAAGCAGCCAATTCTCACTTTCAAACTTTGATTACCTTACGCTAGGCCCAGCTTTTGTGCCAGCAACTAAACCAAAACGTGTGTGTTACCACTGCAATGAGACACAGAGACTCAACTACCTTCCATCTGGCCAGCTGAGATATAAGCACCAGGAGACCCCTAGTTGTCCTTTTAGTTGAAAAGCAGGGCAAATCCACCCATGCTGAGCTCTCTGCTGGTTTGGCTGCAGTACAGACAAACCCAGAGTTAAACAGGACTTACTATCAGCTGAGTGTCTGACAAGAGAGCTCAGCAGTAGAGCTTGCTTTGCTATACGCTATGGTTGGCACCCTTATAACTGTGGAAAGTTATACAACACAGTTGACAGTCCCAGGCTGCACTAATATCAAAGATGGGTCACAAATCTGTACAAACAAGTTCTAGATATTCTGATGTTGGAAATGTTCAAACATTTCCAGGAGGCCCTGACAACAGAGTTGTCCTGTGGCACTACCAGTAACGACAGAAAGGTTTAGATCCAAGTTACCACTAGGCATGGCTCTGAGGAAGGAGGTTATTAGCGTCTGTCTCTGTGGCTATTAGAGACCACATCTCTTAGCTGATGTCCAAGAGCTTAAGCATTTGTTAATTAAAAACATCTCCAGTCACGATGGTTGCAAAGAAAACGTATGATGTGTTAAATCAGTGTTACCACCATGACAGAAGAACTGAGGTGGGAACTCCCCATCTGCTTCAAAAAGGGAAAACTCAGAAGCCGACAGCAAAATTCAAACAACAACACTGTTTCTAACTGTACTGCTTCATAATTCAGATGCGAAAGGGCTGCATTACAAGGTTGAGGTGAAGTTTGCAGGGAGCAACTGGATCTTTTCTTAGGCCAGCTGAAGTGTGTGGGGGGGGAAAAAAAACAGAACTTTTCAGTCACATAGATGTCTTCAGAAACTCAAAGAGCTTGTTCCCAAAAGCTTATCTGTCTCTCAGGCACAGCAGTTGGTCTTATAAAAACGAGTACCTGAACATCTTGCTTTGCCTCTACCCTCAGAGTGTCATGGTTGTCACAGGCACTGCCTATTTTTAATGTGGCCTCTCCCAGTGAACGGCAAGGGAGGCAAGGGAGTAGCATGTTCTGTTGCCTTCTCTTAGAGAGGGGCTCTCAGAAACACACTGTCTTGGTAAGAAGGAACGCAGCCAAGGATCAGTGGCTAGCAGGAAAGATTTGGTATTCTCTGCATGAACAGAAAAATTAAGCTATGTAAACGACACGGGAAGTTAGCCCTCCAGAATTTGCAGACTGGGCTACGTTTAACCCTGTAGCTAAGTAAGAAAACATCCTGTATTGTTCCGTACCTGGAAGTCATAAGCGGAGTAGGGAGGCAAATGAGGAGTGCTGTGGTAGTAGGTGTTGTAAGATGTCACCTGTGGCCTTGAATAATAAGATACTGAAGGATGCGCATTTTCAACTGTACAGTTCAGCGTAGGGAGGGAGGGAGTCTGTTAAAACAAAAAGAGAATCTCAGGCTGCTAACCAGAACCTCTTCAGAGTCACAGAAAACTGAGAGCTGAACGAAAGCAGAAATGATTTAATGGAGCAGAGCGTATCTTTAGGGCCCAGTTCTGCTGAACTAACAACTGGCAATCCAGTTTCGTCTTAGGCAGCAGGCAAGTCTCGCGGTCATTTCATTCTTTAGCCATCCACTGTCTCCTTCTAGATTCACCAGAACAAGCCTGGCAATAGCCCAGTGCATGCTAGTACTGAGGCAAAATGACTGTTTAGAATGAATTTTCACAAATAGCAGAAAGAAACCATTAATTTTGATTACTTTTATTTACTGAATTTTGAGATCAGCATATTTCAACTCCTCTTGTACACAGACACTTCTGTGCATCTTTTTTGCAGTTTTATAGCCTGTCTGGTGTGGACCAAATCTCAAAAGACCACAATATACAGCTGGGGACGTGCCTCGTATTTTGTTTGGGAAGATTCTGGTGGGTTTGAAAAAAAGTGTAGGAAAGTTCATAATTCTAAAATAAGGCACATTTGCCAAAGAGCCCAAGATTTAGTTGCAACAAAAATATATTGTCAGGATAACATATGCTCTTTTCTGGGCATCTTATTTCTTATTATTCCAAATCAGTCAGAAGGGACTGACTGAAAACCCAAAATTCATCTACTGAACGTTCAGTTTCCCCCTTGATTTGTCCTCTGCCGAACACAAAACGTATAGAAGGTAACAAGGAGTCTGCCTGAGCGAGGGTATTTCAAAACTCACACTGTCAGAACAGCATTTCTTTCATCATTTGAAGCTTGAAATCTCTTACCTGGCTCCAGCCCGCAGTTCAGTTTCTCAAATTTTGCACCATAAGGAAACTAGACAGAAAGTTTCAGCCAAATAGGGCTGTGTAAGCATACTGTAAAACGCAGAACTCTACCACTGCTATAAAATCATCAACTCATGAGCACCCATCACTGCCAGACATTTTCTTTCAGAAGGTCAATGCCATGAAAAGAAAGATCAGTTTTTAAGAAACAGCTCATTTTTATTCCTGGTATTGCCAACACTTCTGAGAAGATTCATTTTGAAAATGCAATTTCCCATTTCTCTTCATCTTTTCTAATTGCGTTCAGGTGGTGACACCAGATCAGAAAACTGAATCATTTTCACTTTCTCCTTACAGTTATTTCATGCCCTTCTTCCTGGCCTGACTGCAGTGACGCGTAAGTGATTGTCTTTGAAATAGCTGTTCTAGCTGTTGTCATGATTATTTTTAAGAAACAATTTGCCCCATTTGTTTCCTTTAATGTATAGGGAAACTGGTACCATCTTACCATGTCTTTAAAGCCTCCAAGTATCGCTGCTGTAATGATCCCTAGGAACAGCCCAACTATGTTCAAAATTGTTGCGGACCAAAGCAAGTGGTAAAGGTGGATGATGTCCTGGCAGCTGCTGACATCAATATATTCATAGTAGCCTCCAGAGATCTCTACTCTGCTGGATTAAGAAATAGTAACAGTAAAAAAAATGCACCAGGCAGTAAAATCTAAGCAATTCTACTGGACAGTAAAACGCATTCTGCAATTTACTGATAGCCTGGACCTAACTTCTGAGGGAAACGGGTTAAAGCCTGCTAAGATTCCATCCTTGAGGCATCTGAGATCTCCCTGCGTGACAGTGGTAGAAGAGACTTGGCTTGATTCACAAAACAAACAAGTCCTGCAAGCCCTCCAAATGCCAAAATGCCCTTGAGTCTGAATTTGCTTCTTATTTCTATCATCTGAAATCTCCTCAGAGCCAGACCTTCACCTCAGAGGCTTCCCAAGCGTTTTATAACCAGTCCTGGAGTCACCCAGGGAAATCAGTCCACATCCTGAGGAACGGCAGTTGTCCCTGAAGGGCACAACACCAGCAGCTTCTTGCAGTGACAAGAGCAGCTGGGTGGGACAAGAGCACAGGACAGCACAGCTGGCCTCCTGGAAGGGCAGGGCCTGGCCACGAAACATGGCTTTCTTGGCCCTCCCTGCTCCAGGTACCCACCCTTTGCAACTCTATAATGGCATGAGCTGGCAGGACCCTTGGGACCCTGGCTGAGGTCCTTCTGCTAACATTTTAAAGCTTTTCCGTATGTATAAAAGAGACAGAGAAAACTCAGTTGAATCGTATTTAGGAATGAATCATTATTTTGGAATAGGGAGAGTAGCTCTTGCCAACATGTGGGCCAGAGTCTGACACGCTGGATTCTTCAGTAATGACTTCTCTCTGATTGCCACTTGGGGGAACAGACTGGCTTTTGGCGTAGCATACCAGATGAAGTGGACTACAGCAAAAAACCCTCAAGAAAACACACATCTCAGGAGCAAACAATTCTAAGGGCTTATGAATGACTTATCTCCCAGTTCACATTTGGGGTGAGGCTCAAACCACACAAGGCCTTTGAAAAAACTAAGAAGAACTGGCTCATATTTAAGGTCAAGAAGCAGGAGCCTGGAAACCAAAAGATCCAGGCTCAGCTCCCCAGCAGACTCCCTGTAAGGCCTGCACGAACCTGCACCCTTTCACCTGCAACCCTAAGTTAAGCTAAGCTTAGGCACCCTTTCACAAGGGCCATTCTCCTTCCCTCATTACTAAATTTGAGTTTCTTCTTCCTTTTTTTTGTTTTTTTTTTTTTTTTTGTATCATTTGTGTGGCACCAGGCAAGATTAAGATCGTAACAACTGATGCAAGAGAAGGCAAAATGAGTCAGAGGCAGGACCCTGAACCAATCTGATTTAAAAAAGAACGACGATACGGAACAATTACAAGCATTTCTACTCCTGTGACTTCTCTATGCATTATTCCTTCCAGTTAGTAAATAGAAAAGTGTTCGGTAAACTGTCCAAGGACTGTATGAGTTTCACCCCTCTGCAGTGGTTAGTGCAGAAACAAAGTCCTACAGGCCAGAGATCAGGGATTACCCTTCCCAACACACCAAACCACCCTGCCCCAGCAGCATTCTTTGATCTAGCCTCCGCCACAGTCAGTGATGTAAGTGGGGGCCAGCCCAACTAAGTACCATCAGAGATATTAAGGCTTAAACAGCCCTAGGCAAGAGACAGCACTAAGAAAAATCAATTCACTGCTGCCAAAAATCAATTGGCTGCTGACACACATTAGACACTTCAAACGACATGCTGCAGTGCATGCTCTAAGTTAAGCTAAGCTTAGGCACATTAGCCAGATTTAATGATAGTATGATCACCATGCTGTAGTGTTCTACTGGTAACTACCCTCCTGACTCATCTCTGTAAAGTGCCGATACGCTTTTCAGCCTTTTGTGACCACGAAAAGACGTTCACCGGGCAGAGACGAAACTGATTATGAGCATGCAGGTGGCCCTAGCCTCGGAACTTTCCTCCCTGCTACTAGGGGTGCAGGACGAAATAGCAATGAAGAAGAGTATCCCAGTTTTTATACCTTCAGTCTTCTGCAACAAAATAAAACCCAATGAAATAGTGGTGCCAACAGAGAAGGAAGTGCCAGAACTCCTGTCCTCTTCAGTTTTCCAGCTGGGCTGGCTCGTAGCATGCTCACATGTAGTTGGGGTGACTTCAGCGTATTTCATAGACCTCTTTACTCTTACTTGCTCACTCTTTCACTGGGAGTCTTGCGGCAAGCAACCACAATGTAATTCCTCTTCCTACAACAGCTGGCATTAACAAATACTTTGTTCAGGCCTTATCCTGGCCATTCAAACACCAGTAAACCAGCATGACCAGTGCTTGCTCTTCCCATGGCCAGGAATGGTATTTTTAGCTTACTCACTTTCCACAGTTGTACAGGTCACAGCAGAAGCAGGTGTTGGTTTTTATTTTGGGTGTGCAGGGTGCACGGCGTTGTGGGTGACAGATTGCCTGTGTGAATTCAGAAGAAATGCACAGAGTATACACATGAGGATACAACCACCACACACAGTTTCTGCTGCTATTTAGCCTGTTCTATATGCAGATTTTGCACTGGTAACAAGACCAGCCCCAGGTCTTGCAGGTATCTAGCAGTACAGCTCCTATGAAGTATACAGTTACACAGGAATAAAGATGCATTAGACTGGAACAGACCACCCTTCCTCCCACCATGGGAAGTCACAGGTAAGCACACACCTGCATAGGAAGGGGGTTGTGCAACTTTTACAAACAGGCAAGACCTTGCTGAACTAAAACTCTTCCTCAGATAGTAACTTAGGGACAAACTGTTGTCAGTAGGATGATACCAACTGAAAGAAAAATTCCCATGTTGGCAAACAGTTGGAAGTAAAGAGATCACTTGTCTGCTTGTGGGTAGTAACTCTCAAGTGCGCATGGGAGGGCCCAAAAGAAAACGGACCCTACCAGTGCCACTGGGTAGTACCTATTTCGCGCCTCAAGCAGATATTTCAATTTGGAATATAGTGGTTATTCAAAAACACTCAGAAACTTGGGCAGAAAATCTCAGAGGGACTCCCAGAACAGAGCAAAGGTGGTCAAAGATACCCATACACGCGTTACCACTACATGGCAGGAACATCTGCTCCTGCCTGTCTTCTCTTTAGAGAAGCTGTTAGACAGCAGAGGTGTGGAGGAAGATGTATGCTCTTAATATATTCAGAAATTACTGTTGTCTGGACTCTCAATCCACCATCCTGCTCCTGTAATGTATGGACCACTGAAGATCTACAGAAACTGGCGCATTTTTCTCTCCCATTGCCTCCTCTCTGCCAGCTCCTTTATTAACATGGCTGTGCCACATACGGAGCAAGACACACACTGACTCTCCCAGCACTCCGCTCCCTCCCAGGCCCCGTCTCCCACCAGCCCCTCGAGTCGCAGAACTTTGGGACACCACAGCAACAGCCTGGCAGCTGGTTTCTCCACCTGCAACACAAAGCCAGGCCCTTCAAGGAGACAGTGCAGTAAAGCCTGCTCTCACCTCTGGTGGAGTTGTACTCTTGGAATAATACTGACATCGTCCTGCATACAGCGGCCTCAGATCCTGCCAAAGAAAAAGGACTAGACTTAGCATTGCATTAAAATCAAAACCGGAAATGGCAAGCATGCTGCCGGCTAGCTGGTCTGGGCAGACGGGCCCTGCTCTCGCATCAGGACCTGAATGCAGTAGCTTTTCAGTAACCTGGCAGCCTCCCCCGGCCCCAGATCATTTTTAACTCTGATCTTTTGAAGCATGTGTGTGTTGAAGTTAACATGGGAGCAAGAGGCTCTTGAGCTGGCCTCCTCTGGGTGAGGGCACAGCCACTCTGAACTGAATTATTCTTTCCTCATTTCCCCAGACACATCCCAGGGCTGCCCAACATGTTCCTGGGGATTCTTCGTACTGACTCATAACAAGCTGACACTAAATTGTTGGCAAATTTGTCTTTCTGGGCTCCTGAGGGAATTGTGGGAAAGCTCTGGGGGAAGATCAGTGGCTCAGGCTGCAAACAACGTGCATTGAAGTCTCACTTAGGGGCAGCCTGTACCCCAGGCCAAAACCTCAGAGAAAGCAATACTAAATTGTATTAGGGTCAGCGAGGACGGTGGTAGCTGCCCTCCTCCTGTGCACGCTTGTTAATGCTCCACGGAGACAAACCTTTGCTCAAGGCCCTTCCTGTGAGCAGTCAGACTTGCTCTCTGGGCGTCTGATCCAAAGTTTATGGTGGCAAGCCACGGCAGCAGCAGGCGAAAGGGAACACTATGTGCTTGTGTGGCAGGAGCACATCTCTAGCGAGACGATGACATTCTTGGACGGTTAGCAGGTGAAGTGAGGCCAAAAGCATGTTCATTAATCCAGAGGCAGAAACCAGAGCCCTCGTCATTCCAACTGCACAGCTCTCGCTGCCGCAGACACACAAACATCCCTGTGGCTGGCAGGGAGGAAGTGCCAATTCACACCGCTACCCAGCCCACGAGGTCAGCATCCATAATCACGGAGCAACTCTGCGGGGCTCATACTCATGGGGCCAGGATCAGCCAGGAGTCAAAAAGAGCTTCACATTTTTATCAGGGCTAATGCTTCACACGCCCTTGAAACAGGGGTCAGAGATGGCCAAGACCTGCTCGTCACAATCAGACAGACAGCGACCTATCACGCAGCTGAGCGGAGCTGCCCTCTGCTCTGTCAGCAAATCCTGCCGTCAAGTCATCTTTCTACCATTTGGACACTTAGCGGCAGGAAACAGAAGTCTGCTTTACAAGGAAGAATAAAGAGCCAGCTGACACGTGGAATTTCCATGTCATGGGTAATTCTCACCTTCCAAAATTCCTTTCCGTTCTGTCTGCAAATGAACCCCAAATCTATTTTTTAATACCATTTCACCAAAAATTCAAAAAACAATGGGAACCAAACAGCAGAGATGTGGAAGATTAAAAAAAAAAAAAAGTCTGTTTACAGTTATACATTTCAATTTAAAACTTGAAACGGAATTGTGATTTTTTTCACTTTTATAGCAATATTTTGAGATGTTTGCATGTCCCACCGTACTTGTGATTGGTCAACACAGCAGTAGCTCATGTATTTTTAAGTCATTGAATGGAAATTTAGAACCGGCTGGAAGTGTTTCCTGCTTAGTCTAACACTTCAGTGAGCTTCATATCAGAATGCTTCATTCTACTACAGCATACAGTAGTTCAATTAGTACTAAGAACTGCTTCTACTAAAAATAGGATGAATGTTACTGCTTGCACACTGTCACTTTGCAATACTCATAATTCACATTATACCTTGTAATTTTGAGACTTGCATAAAACAGTACACAAAAACACTAAAGCAAGGTGTTAAGATCTTAGTGCTTACTGCTCATTCCAAAATATTTTTGTAAACCTGATACGTTTCCCTGAACTTTTTGATTGAAGACAGCATTCAGCACATGACATATATTTACAAAGTTTGATGCGGTCTGATGTGGAACGTAGACACAACATTTGTCTTCCTTGAGTAAAAGCATTGCAGGACCCTTGTTCTCCTGGGAGCACTTACTATGTGTCTGGCAGCAAAGACACCATCTACTATGGCACAGCAGAACGCAGCAATGACGCCAAAGCTGATGAAGACGATCGATGCAACCAGCTGAGAAAGGAAAACAAAGCAGAGCATCATCTGCCTCTCCACAACCAAGTGTTTCATGCCCTTTCCACAAGGATTTATAAACCACAGTCGATAAGCCCTCAAGCAATCAATGGCCCAAATGTTTGCCCAGGCTGCACAGAGTCGTCTCATTGAAATCAATAGGATGCGTGTCTCCAAGGAAAGTCTGTCCTTAAGTGGAGGTAGAGGCATTGCAGCAGGAGTAGCAGCATCTCGCCAGACAGGTTCTCTGGGGAACTGATACTGTAACGTAAGTTCATCCATGAGTCCCAGGTGCTAAGCTTAGGCTGAGGATATACTGGCTGCTGCTGTCTTTAACTCTTCCCTGGAGAGAAAGGCGGAGTTTTCTTCTCCCTCCACCCCAGAGAGCTGCCATGAGAGCTGCTCACTATTTCAGCCCACAAACCATATTAGCTTCTGCTGAAGCCAGCATGGGCCACAAGATCTCAGTGACTGTTAGGGCTGAGCTCTAGCACAGCGATGGACTGAGGGTAGTAACTTCTTCAGGTGGCAGGAAAAGAGGTGGGTGCACAGCCTGCGTACCATAGGAGGGCTTTGCCCCAGCAGCCAAATACGGATTTACAGAGTTGCCTCTCACGTTTTATTCCTATGACAAGAGAACTAAAATGTGCTGCCTCTTGTTCCTGAATGCATTCACCACCCTACCTAGTCTATAGGTCAACTATAATGCTGTAAGAACACAGGACCTTTTTGCATGGGAACCTCTGCGGTGGGGCTGGGCATTCAGGAAAGCAGGCATATGCACAAAAACATGAGGCAGCCTACAGCCTCCCTGCAGCCCAGCGAGGCTCCTCTGTGCCACTTAACCAGAGCCAGGCCCTGAAGGGATGCTGCAGCGACAGCCCATGGGGCCTCCCAGCTTGGAGGCGTCGCAAGAATAGAGCTCCTCTTCTTCATCTCAAGGAGGGAAGTCAGACATGCCTCATCCTCCTTTGCTAACCCCATCCCGCCAGTTTTTAAAATGAGGACTAAAGCAGTCAGGAAATAAACCAACAACGCTCAACCTGCAACCCAGACCAGCAAAATGAGAAGTCTCCACTCCCGCTACCCTGCTTTAAAACCCCCTGCTGCATAAGCGCCTTCAGTTGGGAGCAATCACATACAAATGCTGATGTGACCTCTCCTTGTTCCCGTGTTGCAGCTCAGCCTCTGCCAAAACGCTACAGAGCGCCTCTCCACATGCGCAGAGCTCATGATGCTGATCACCACCTTGCCAAAACACCGCCAAGGATATTAACAGGCCTGCGGAGGGAAGGCAAGCACAGCATTCAAATCCGACTCGCTTCCAGTGTCTGCAAGGCCTCCTTGGCACCAGCCACTGCGGTGTCACATCTCGTGTTGTGCTAGGAATGAGTCCCCTCTACCCAATGTCGGAGTTATGTCACGGGTCCTAAATATCAGGGGTTTGTCTAAACTGAACGGAAGGGAGACACTGAACAGAGAGACCAAAAGAAGGGGGTCACCGAGGGGTGAGAGGATTAGTTCGTCTGTACTTAACTTTGGCCATCCAGACAACACAGCCCCGCAGACAGGGTCCCAAACAAAGACATAGCTTGGGGAACAGCAGCATTTCCCTTTACAGAGTTGAAAGCTTTAGTAGGTTTTTCCCCCGTGGTTTTTCACTCTAGCGATGCACCTCCAATTGCTGATCTCTGGCAGCCGTTCAGAACAGGTTCTCCACAAACACAAAGGTGATTTTGGTTTAAACAAACAAACAAACAAAACTTTGAGCAACAGTAAAAAACAACAACATAAACACAAAAATAACACCTAGCCCGGCCAGCACGCTGACAGGTACCTTGGGTCTTCTGGCATGGTGCGTATTTGTTATAGAGATCCAGGTGCTGAAGGTACGGGACCACTTCAAAATCTCAGTCCCTTTCACTACACAAGGATCTAGTCCTCAGGAAGATAAGCCAAAATCTTTGATAACACAAGCCAGAAAGGACCCTAACTGCATTTTTAAAGTATCTTAGCATTTGTAAGTTAACCACACCATTTTCACCCAAACTCCCTCCGTGAGAAGGGTGCTTACCAAGAGCTGACGTCATTGTCTTCCCCCCCCCCCTTGCTGCAGACCCCCTGGCCAGCCGTGTGCTCGCAGGCAGGGGCTCGGCAGGTCCCTGCCCATTCAGGCTCCTGCCTGCCAACATGATCCTGAAAAAAACAGGTTATTTCTCTATCTGAAACACCCTTTTTCTCTCCCACTGGCAGAAGTGGTTCTCAGGGAGAGCAGAAAACCCCCAAAGGCCCTAGAGAAGGCAGGAGTGAAGCAGGGCTTTCTTTCTCGCTCTCTGCAGATGATGTGAAACAGGCACAGGAGGTTGTCTCCCGGGGGCATGAATCAACCACAGCAACTGCGGAAGCAGCACTGCGGGGAGCTTGGACACATTTGCATCCATCCTGTCCACACAAAAGCAGGCCCAGGGCCAGAATTTGTCCGTCTGCTAGACCGATATTACCAAATAACAGCTCGCACCATAACCAGCGCCCGCGTAAGGCGTCTGTTGGAACTGGAAGAAAGGCAGCGAGACAATGCAAACGGCTGCAGTGGAGAGATCCGCGAGAGACAGCGAGCGGGCAGCTAGCCACAGACCCAGCCACTCGGGCCCCACCGCGGGGGACTCTGACGGCAGCAAAGCACAGAGACGTGCTGCTCGGTTCGCTCTGATCGCGCAGCCGAGAGGCACCTCTGCGGCAGGGCGCTCACAAAGGCGAGGGCAGGCAGCCGTCACCCCTCGGCCCCCAGGACGCAGCCCTGCTCCGGGGAGCCGCTGCCCACAAGCAGAGTAATGAGCACGCCCCACCAGATGCCTTGCTGTTAGCCAGACTTGTAAGTGGAGCAGCTTGTGCAAGGCCAGCACCAAAACCTGTATGACAGGAGACTGGCAGAGCTGGGACCCGCAGCTGACTCCTGGAGTGTGCTACCACACATTTGAATGATGCAAGATCAGAGAGGGAAATTTAAGAGAAAACAGGAGGCTAATAAGGCAGAGAGGGGGTGAGATGGAATAAGGGCATAAGAGGGGAAGAGGAGCCAAAGAAACTGAACAAGGGGGCTCAAGTGAGCGCAGGGGACCGAGGAAACGCTTGCTTGTGTTTCTCCTCCCACAAATACATCAGAGAGGCCTAAAAGATGCTTCATACGGTTCCCCCAGGGCAGCCAGGAGGTGGGCTCTGGTGGCGGAAGGGAGGCGTCCGTGGCACTGGGAAGGATCAGGGAAAAACCTCAAACTCATCAGAGGGGGAAGGAGACGTTTCTGCATCCCGCAGTTAGGGCCTGAGGAACCAGGGACAGCCCCTGCCATCCTCCAGCAATGTCCACGTACAGATCAGGCCAACTCAAGCAGCAAGAGCGAAGGTGCAGGAGGGCTCGCTTGGGGCAATGGGACAGTTCCTGCACAATCGCTCAATTCCATTAGTTTCAAAAAGGGAGAAAATAAAGTAGTTTTCTACATGAAGCAAAATATCCAAGACTTACACTGCCCCACTGCAAATAAAGACCGCAGCAGCAGTTAGAGCAGATTGTAAAATTAATCCCATTAGCATACAAACAAGTTACTGTCACTAGCAACAAGCTGCTATTGCGGAGCGTCAGGTCCTGCGCTGGGAACCTGCTGTTTCCGTTAGCTGCCAACACCAGCCTTTCCTCCCCACTCAGACCCAGTGCACGCCCAGGTCTGGAACACAAACACAAATCAATTTTAACAGTTACACCGATTCACTACTATAGCCAGTGAAACCACAAAACGCGAGAAAGCTTCTCCTCAGCTTCTTACAGTCTCTGTGGAAGGGATGGTTTTTATGGCCTAGGTTATTCTGTACAAACTGCAGCTTTTCTCTCTACTTCCCTTTGTGTCATACATGCATGAAAGAGGATATTCTCCCTCCATAGCATGATTCCTGGAGGGGGGAAGCGAGCCAAAAACCCAGCAGAGACAACAGGGTTTTTTTGCTTACCCCCTTGCAGACAGGAGCCGCTGAAACGATCCTTTAAAAAGCTACAGAGTTAATGATGATACTTTCGTAACAGCTCCACCTGCACTAGGATCTAAGGATGTGGTGTTGGAAACCGGCTTGCCAACTTTACATAAACGAAATTTTCTCACTCTCAGCTGGAGAAAAAGCAGCCTGAAAATCAAATACTGAAAATTTATGAGACAGTGAAGAAAACCAGAAGGCAAATTAAAACATACAAATGCACGTTAAAAATCGCATGTTTTCCAACTAATCTCATTATTTGTCAACATGAATTTTGCCTTGGAGTCGACAATACTGTTGTTACAAGCACAAGTCCCTTTTAAGAGCCATGTAACATTAGCTATCTGTCTTAACGCACGTAATTCCCACCAAAACCAGTTACTCAGCGCAGAATTCAGACGAGGAAAGACAAACTGGTTTTGGATAACGTAGGAGCCATAAAACAGGAGCGTTCTGCGCAGAAGTTCCCTTTGGGCCGCGCTCCAGCAAGACATGGGCCATGAAGCTGTCGGTAATCACTTTTCCATGGCAGGGATGACTGTTACGAAGCAATGTAAAGTGCTGACTTGTCATGCGAAAACTGCTGACCACGTAGCTGCCGCACGAAGCAGACCTGCCTGCGAGGCTGGCGGGCAGCCCGGCTGTGCCTGCGCGGGCGGCCAGCCGCCTGCCGAGGAAGCAGCTCTGCTGCGCGCCCTCCCTTGCTTGGACAAGCGGGAAGCGCAGACACATGGCACGGAAGGCAATGCGCTGCGGTGGGAAAAACCAGAGAGGTCTGTTTCTGCCAGCAGACTGGAGAGAATTAAGGGGTGCCGGTTCAGGTTAGTTCGCCCTTTAGCCAAACTGGCTCAGTCGATTCCTCACAATCCCCAGCCAGCTTACGGGGAAAACGCACGCGAGAGCACAGCTGCGCAAGCTGCGTTTAGCTCTTCCTGCCACCGCTACGGGGTGACTGAGTAATAAGCAACACCCAGACTGACTTTTACTAAACTAGCACCCCGGGAAGCTCACAGAAACAAAAAAAGAATCCTGCACTGCTCGCCGTATTACAGAAACATGTAACGGGGAAAAAATGCCATTGTAAAACTGAGTGCTCCCGGGTAAGAAGGAGACATGACTAAAGTCGGGGGACAACGAGTGACGGCTATTCGATGCCGTCTCCGTCGATGCCGCCAGCCTGCAAACCTAGAAGGCCCTGATGCAATCTGCGCAAAGCTGGTCATGCATACTTTGCAGGAAGGGGCACAAAATGATTCAGAGATGAAAAGAATAAACTCTGGTTACCCAGGGCTTTTTGGAAAACAAACAAACAAGTCAAGTCCAAGTCACGCTGCCATTTATGGGCGGTCCTGTGAAGAACGCAGGACTCTGATATGCTGCTAATACCGGATGAGCTAGAGGCCTGGAAATTCTGTTAAGACAGAAGAAATGGGACACGCTGCTCTTGCACAGCCAGAGAGGAAAAAAAGGAGAGGAAAAAAAAAAACAAAAACAGGAAACGCACCTACCCACGGCCCTGTCTGACCATGGGAAGGGAAGTCTTCCTCTCCACCGGGTCTGCCTCACCTGCTCCCCCCTGCCATTGCTCTGCTCTGCAGGCAGCACATTATTTGAAAAGCAAAGAGCAGAGTAGCACAGCACTGCCCAGCCTCTGGCTTAGCAGAGGCAGGAATTTCTCTAGACTACCTCTGCAGCTCGGCCAAGTTGCCTGAGCCTCGGTTGGCAGCACACCCTGCTATTTGATCCCTGAGCCTCTCCACGAAGGCAGCTCCATCACTGCAAAAGCATGCAGCAGTGCTGGGCGAGCTCGACAGGCTGCAGGGACAGGCAGCTGCAGTACAGAGCCCGCCCCCCCAGCAACCTTCACACCAGGAAGGCTCGAAAGATCTCGGCGCCAAAGGATGAGGCAGCCACTGGGGAGGAAGACGGCAGCCGCTGTTGGAGGGTTAGTCACGCTGAGACAGGAGCCAGGCATGTCCATCCGGCTCTCCAGGAGCGGGACTGCACATCCGCACACACTACCTCCGGCCAGCCGCATGCACCGAGCAGAGAAGACAGGCTAGAAAAAGCCTGAGCTTGACAGCCTGCGGTGACTGCCCCAGGCTGCTGTTAGCTTCGCCAGCTACCAGCTTCCTTTGATCTCTCTCCATCTACCCCTGTTTTTTTTTAACTAGTTTTCCCCAAAAGACTTCCCCCATGCTGAGCCCTGTAATCGACACCTCCAAGCACTACAACTGCTAAGTTCAGGCAGGGACAGGAAGAGGAGGGTTTGTGAAATAGCATCTGCAAGATGTGTCTGGGGTCATCAGAGACCCAGCCGAGTCCACACATCTCCTGTGCTTGCCAGGAGAGTGTAACCTGGGCCAGCCCTGTCCCTCACACCTCAGCACAAGCTCAGTTATATCAAGTCAGCAGTGCTGGTCTCATCTGTTTTCTGTGTTAGCATGCATCCCCTGCCCACTTGCTCCTCTCCTGAGCCCTGCTGGTCACAAGCCAGCGCCAGCTCCACAGGAGAGCCGCGCGTGAGCCCACACAGAGCTGCCCAGACAGCGGCTGCCTGGCCCCATCAGGTGAAACCCTCTTCACAGGCTGAGGAGAGAACCAGAGGCAGGGGCAGAGATGTCCACAGGTAGTGGCGACAAAGCCATAGGTGTTGCATGGGCTGTGTGGAGCTGTTCATGCGGTGGCCCCAGGGCCCTCTCCTGGTGAGGAGCAGGGTCCAGCCAAGGCCACGGCAGGTCACGCACAGACCGCCCACGGTACGCGTTGGCAACTCCTTCCAAATACGAGCTGTTACCTGTAACTGGCACAGAAGCAGAAGCATGCTGGGAGGAGGCTGAGCGCAGAGACGCTGGTGAATACACAGGCAGCCCTCAAAGCCACAACACTGAAGCAACAAGACGTTTCTTTGCCCCAGGGCTGCTGTGAGAGTTACGATATGCGTTATCTTGTCTAGCCAGCATCTTCTATGCTTTTCACATTCACAATTGCTGCGTTACAGCATGCAAAGTCTCTAGGTCTTGCTTCCCATTTCAAGAGGTGCTTGGAAACGAGGACCAGGAACATACATGCTTATCAGCAGTGCTGGGGAAGTTGGCTGCTTTTAGTTATATCATACCTCACCTTTTTCATCATGTCAATACTTCAGTGACTTATTCTCTAGACTAGACACCTAAAGCAGAGACTTCTTTAAGTACACATATCCCCACAAGGGGCTTTCTGCTGGGCCCTGCATGGCTTTCACCTCCACTCCGTGGGACTGGCTTTTACATCACCTGCTTGATCTTCTTTTCTATCCTTCAAACAGAAAGTAGCCGAAAGCAATTTTTGCAAAGCCCCAGACTGCCAGGGATTTATTTAAAAGGATTTAAAATAAATATATTTATCTTACTTGACATATTATGCATCACACACTGTAATAGCTCTGCGGAAAAGAACTGGGCATGAGTCTATGAAGTGCTGAGTCCCCTGAGAATCCCAAACACTCAATGTTGAACCCCTGAAAAATCCCATCGAGTTCAATGAGACTGTGTATAGTCACTTTGTGCCTCCATGAGTGTTAAAAATTTTAAAACTTAAAAATGTCAAGGTTAACAACTTTGTTCTCCTTAGGCTGCCAGGGACCATCTCTAGTTCTCAAGAAATATACAACATCAGCCTGGAAGGATTAGGAAAAGGAACAACGCTCTTTCTTTCTAAACAAAATTTCTTTGAGTTACGGTCAAATTTTTTGAAAAAAGTCTACAAAGTTAATGAACTTACCATTTGCCTTTTGTTTTCTATCAAGTTTGATCCAATTATTCCAAGAAATGACCCAAAACCAAGCTGGAAAATAACATATTGTTAGCATTTAAATTAGGAAGATATCCAACACATTTCACATGCAGACAGAACACAATTAAATCCAGAAGCAGCAAAAGCACATACTGTGAATGTGTGAGCACTCTTCCTTCAGCAAGGGAATTAGTGGAGTCTCTCACTAGCTAGAACTAGTCAAGTGTTTCACTTATATGACACTAAAAGCATGTGTAAAAACCAAAAGGATGAACTTGAATTCACCTCCCTCCCCATTAATGCTGAGAAATGGGTGGTGGATGAAAATACGTGTTGCTCTTTTAGAATAACCCCATAAACGTTCAGAAGCCTCCAGATGTGAACTTAGCAGGACCATACCACTACTGTTTGCAGGACCAGCCACTGGCGACCACACCAAAGGCGCGAGCAACCACTGACGTGTTTGACTCAACAGAAAATTTCTTAATGGGGAAAGATTTAGCAATCGCTTGCTTCTTGCACTCCCCCCTCATTTGCAGGGAGGGAAAGTCCTATGCACCAAGGTCTTCTACCAGAAGAGCTCACGCCAGTCCAGTGAACAGAATGAGCTAGTCCAGCAAAAGCATCTTTCCTTGCTGCTGTAACTCACAACTTTGTTTTTATTTGGCTCAGTGAAGTCAGTTAGGAGTGCAATTTCCCATCCCCTGTCTCCGCAGTCTTAAACTATTTAGCTATACTGGAGATGTTTCCAGGACAGAGTAGATCTCGGTCAGGCGAGAAACAAGAATTTTAAATCAGGAACCGTAGACCACAAGGGAAGTTCTAGAAGCACTTCTGTAACTGCTGCAACTAGAAAGGTCTTTGGTCAGCGTATAGCATATGCAGCTCCGCTTCTATAGGTCAGCAAACTGAGAAATGCTGGAAAAGTCCTACAATTGCCGTTGTTCACATTAAGCAGCCTATGCATTTATTCGATAAACTAGGGGAGGTGGTGAAGATCCAGGTGAGGATGCTAAACAACCGGCCACTTCTAAAGAAGCAGAATTAGGCAGGAAACAAGCTGCAGTGATTCAAGAATGGGCCAGCTAACCTGGAATTGATGTTGTAAGACCCAGGAACGGAAAACAAAAGTTTAACAAATCCAATATTAACAAGCAGAAACATGCACAGAGATTAGCAGACACAGACACGGTGAGAAGTTGGACTTAAATCTTCTCCCACTCTGCTTAGCTCTGTGCTATTTGGTGCTAGTGCCAAAGGTGGTAATGGGTGTAGACTCAAACAGCACAGGATCAAAGCAGAGCAGGCAATCGGGCTACTGGTTCCCAGCTGCCTGCCTTATGCTCCCTCTCAGACAATTGCTGTCCCCACATCAGGGACTGTTCAAATACCATGGCATGTAGCGTAGCAATGAAGCCAGGCACTGCTCAACATCGTGGCAGCAGGCAGACGGGGCAGAGAGCTGGGGGCACTGCTGAACTGTCCCAAATTAATCTGTCAATGCTTCTGGGCTAGACCCTTAGTAATACAGCTAGTCTTCTACTATTATTCTTTTGCTCAGCTTGGGCAAGCAACAACCCCTACCTTCCCCATGTTACGGGAGTTTTACAGATCAAAACCTGGGAGACCCAGGCATTAACGGCAACATGGGATCCAGATACTATTTTAAGTCCGGTAGTGTTTAGCAGCAGGAAAGTTGTTTGGCAACACACACACACCTAAGGCAAATGCTGAAGAAAACCATTTTGGTGCCCTCTGAGCTTGATCCAACGCGTTTAGAGAAACTTCCATGTGGTAGTTCACAGAAGAACAAACCAAAAGGTGAAAGACTGAGATAATTCAAGGTAAAAGAAGAAAGCAGAGTGAGGCTATACATCCAACGGGCAAAGACCGAATAAATCAGTGGAGTCATCCTGCATTAAAGGGAAAAACATGGTTCTTCCACTGATGGGACCAAGGGACCTTTGTTATCTGCACTGCTTGTATCACTGTTATCTGCTGGCAGAGATGATCCCCCGAGATGTCCCTCTCGAAGGAGGAGAGGATACAAATGAATGTGCTTTTCCACAGTAAAGCCTCAGGCTGATACACTTAGTAAGAAATCATTACAGAAGAGCTTTGCCAGCCAAAGCCTAAGAAAGGTCAGTCATTCGTACCGAAGCTGGAAGCTGAACCTGGGGGCAGCACGTGCGTCTCAGGAACGGCCTTTCACAAGATAACGCAGAAGAGACTTCCCAGTGAGCCTTCTTCTGCCTGTGGCCTCCAGAGAGACCTAGTCCTATATCTGAATCTGGCTGTATTGTACAGAGCTGCACAAAATTTGGTAGCCTCTACAGCTGCTGGAAGCTCTACTTCCATTATACACAGCAAGAAAGAGTTCTTGGAGCTCAAAGCCGTGACGAGAAGTCTTGAAGAATGTTTTTCTTAAAGGCTCACAACAAAAGGAAAGAACTTGTAAGCTATGACTTAAAAAGAAGCAGAATTTTTAAACTAGCCTCTCAGTCTGTGAGCCTCACTCCCATAGAGGTGTTTGACCTCTGCGCCCAACTGTTACTTTTGCCTGCGAAGCATCACCATTGCAGCCTGCGCTTCTCTGGCCGTAAGTAAGGCCATATGTATGTTGTTTCTTGTGGAGGCACAGCTTAGGTGCCTACAGAAGTAGTTGTGAAGGTGTCGGCCAGCAGTGAAGGAAGGGGGTGAAGGCCTCCCTTCTCTGTCTGTAAAACAAACAAATAAAGACCCATTGGTCTTGGAGACCTTCCACACATCAATTCTAAATTACATTGCTAAATCCTTTCTGTCCATCCTCAGCAACATCCTGGGAAGATGATCCCCAACATCAGATAACTATTTCTATGCATGTTTCCTTCTTGCGTGCTGTTGCTCAGAGGTGTTTCCCCAAGGCATGCAAGTTGGAGGAAGAAAGAACAGTGCATTAGGCATGGCAGCTATGAAACATCCTGGGGCCCAGTGCGGATCTGCTGTTTCCTCCCAGAGGAGCCCATTCCAGCTGGGTGTGTGACAGTGACAGCACCTATATAGGGAGGCATCTCAGGTAGGCTAGCCTGCACATAATCCAGACCGCTACAAAAGATCGATTACCACCCCTTTACAGCTTTGGGTACTGATCTGTAGAGAGCCTACCCCTTTGTTTACTCAAAACACTTTTGAGACCCTCGGCTGAGAGGCACTAAGCTAACTGAAGGGCTGAGCAGGTCTCTTACTGGGTAATACTGGTGTGGCTTCAGGGCAATTACTGAACTTCCTAGAGAATCACATGAAAATAATATTCCCCCCGGAGAATGCGAACTAGGTAGAGTTTTATAACATCCTACAGCAGCTAGCAGGCAGAATGGGAGAACAAGAGTACAACTCCCTCCTAACAAGAACAACTGAAACTCTAAGAGACTATCCTGTTCCGTGAGTCTGGTCCACGCAAGGAGAACTCACCCAGTATATGAAGAGACTTTTGGCTCTATCTTTTCCTTACTAATGCAGGCTATTAAGAGTAACACACCACTAACGGTGCAAAGAAATCACTGGTGGCCAACATTCATGCAAACTTTTAGGTGACAATACCTGCATGGAGTTGCTTCTTCAGGGCTGTGGAAGTCACCTGCTCAGGCACAACTCACTGAGTACTCGTGCCTCACAGCAGGCCCTTTTTCCACAGCAAAGGGAGAGATTCCAGCTTGTTACGAAACGCTAGCTATTTTAAGTACCAGCTGAAGCATCCAGCAGCAGACTTGAAATGTTTTCCCGTGCGGGGAGGCAGGTGAGGTCATCACAGATTTCCACCCAGCAGACTAACTAACCGAGAGAGGGAATTTGGTGATAAGCCTACCATCGCAAATAGTCAAGTTGCCTCTGAACAAAGCAAGTAAATCAACACCACTCCTGAGTCCACAAAATCATGAACTCCTTGAGCAGATTCTGCGGCTTACAAAACTGTAAGCAATGCTGACATTCTCAGAGTATAAATAGCGAGGGAGACATCAAGAGGATGTGAACAACAGGCTCTGCCCATCTGCATCAGTCTGTAGGATCTGCTCTGAAGCACGAGGTTCAACCCAGCTTAACGAGGCAGAGAGCAAGTACTGAGAGTTTGAAGCCAGCACGTCACCCTTCTCAACATCTTCCTTCTATATTTCTCTTAAAAAAACAAAAAGCAAACAAACAAACAAAAAAGCCTAAATGCAGGAGCTACTGTGACAAGCCAGAAAAGCAATCCTCTGGCCACAGATGAAACAGTTTGTAATGGTGTTTCCAAACTAATGGCTGCAAAGGGCCTGTCTTCAGTCACAGAAGAGCTTGTCCACAGACAATTATAAACCTCCTTGAGATGAGCAATCCATGGTAAATAAAACGGACAACTGTAAGAGAGGAAAACCTTCCATCTAGTGACTTAGACTGGCTTTAAACCTCCAACGGCCAGGCTCCAAACCTAAATGCACAATACTCCACGGCTGTTACACCAGGAGCCTCTATCCTGCAGGCTGCAGTTACACCCAACCTGCTAAGACAGCTAACCTGGCCTGCAGCTTAGTCCTTGTTGTGGTCCCTTCTGAGGACTCCTCAGACCAGGACTTGCCTTCCAGCTTGCGTTAGACCTCTGCTAATGGAGAAGCACAGCAGTGCGCACGTGCAGAAGGGTTGGTTCTGGGCTGGGGGAAAGGCATGATGTACTTTCCTCAAGTGCTTCTGCAGAAGGTTGCATGTCCAATGGCAGGAAGGCTGGGCATCAGTTGTCGCCTCTAAATTAAGTCATTTGAAGCTATAAGATCTTCCTTTCCCATTTTCACTTGTTAATAAAAACTGATTGATCTGCCAGCAGCTTTGATATGCAGTATCCTCCAGCAAGTTGCCAAAGCTTTTATTAATGTGGTCCTCCTCATGCAGAGGCCCCAAATCATTAAAGATTTCTGTAAGTAAACTTTATGACCACAAATTCATATGGGCTGTATTTCAAGACCTTCCCAGCTGTTCCCAGCTGTTCTTGGCACCTATGGTCCTCCTTCTCCTTACGTCTATGTAGACTTAGTTTGATTTGTGAAAAAAAAGAAGTTCTATGGTTGTTTGGGATGACAGACATAAAACCTGTTTATCTGTCTCACTGCTAGCATGACCCCAACTCAGAGGAAACTGCCACTTAACTGAATGGGATTTTTGCATGGGAATGAACAGCAGGTGCAAAATAATAATAAATCAAATCAAATGGCAATGAGGTAGCCGAGCAGATGTTAATATTCAGGACACGATCACCCTTTATAACATTTGCAGCATTACAAGGGACTTTGAAGGCAATTAAGTTTTCTAGACCTACCTAGGAGTTCTATACTTACAATAACCCCTGGGTAATAACCTCCAACAGTCACATTTTGGGTTCTTGTTGTAGCAGCTAGGCCCACCGTTAGAATTAATACTGACACAATGAGGAGAGTCACAGTTACGTAGAGGGAATTTCTCTTTCTTCTATTGAACGACCCTAAAAACACACATACACAACAGAATTTGCTAATTCCATCTGGGGTCAGTCACGGTGTCACAAAATTCTTCTCCCACCGCCAACCACATCACGTTGAATGTCCTTCCTTGTAACGTGAGAACATTTTTGTGTTTGGCTGCCACTTCTCACCTTCACTTATATGCTTTATCAACCACTGTTAGGGCATCTTAATTCAAATTTATTCATCATTGCTCTGCTATGGAAGAAGAGAGCCTCGAGTACTGTAAATCTGCAAAGCTCGTTTGGTTACAAAGGGGCCTCCCCGTCCCCTCCTGTCTGGGAGGATTAAGCCAATAAGAAATATTACCTAGGCACTTACTACTTTTCTGATCTGTTAGCTTACATCAAGCTAAACAGCCACACTACACCCCACTCGTTTTGAGGGGGAAATCTTGGCTGCAACTATATCATAAAGGCATCCACAATTTTCTGTGTAAGTAAGACTCCACCACTAACATCCATCACTAACGTCCATTTCTCCTCCTATGGTATCAACCTCTACTTACAGCAAGGACCAAGTATTTTTAGATGCTGTTTGAATAATGAATTTGTGGGTTAGTGAAGCTGACATACAGCTGCCTGATTCTAGCTTTCTTCTTTTATATATTTATAGATCTCCCAAATGAGCATAAATATAAAGCAGCACTTCATCAGCCCAGAAGGAAAGCTGGCTGTGATGTTACACTTAGCAATATCCTTAGGGGTGTTCGTTCAGTGCATGTTTTGCAATCTTTAGATCACTTTGTGGAACAATCCTTTTGATTTTATTTCATGCATTATGTAAACACAGCCCAACACAAGCAAGTGCAGCTGGTAGGACAACAGACTGGAAGGGCCCCCAGCCCGCTCCTGGGGCTGCGCGTGCTTCCTGTCAGCTGCTGGGGCTGCTCCGAATTCCAGCCCCACAGTCCGTGGTTCTCCAAAGCACCCAAACAGCAAAGGCGCTTCCCAGCCCAGAGGTTCCCAAGTGGTGCGCACACTACTAGGCTACTTCAAAGCAGTGCACAGCTGTGGCCCAACAGCAAAGAGCTGCTTCCACTGCTTTTTAGCACATTTCCTAAAGCAAACTATGTTTGGGAACCCCCATTTGAGGCTGACACTCTGTATGTGGCGAGATAAAACATCAGCACGAAGGAACTGCTAATTCTGCAAGGCAAACATGAAAGACTCAGTCAAGTCAAAGATAATCGCCTTCTCCAGATTTCCCCAAAAGAGGAATGTGTCAGGCCTTACTAGGCAACTTTCTGTCTTGAAGATGTACATCCCAGGTGCTCACAGGCCTTTCTTTAGGGTCTGCATACGTTTGCAGCAAAGCCATAGAGAGATCTTTTGTTTTCCACTGTAATAGCTACGCTGACACAATCATATGGATGCACACGGTGCAAATTATTTCCCTTCCTCTACAGGGACAGCTCTCCCAGGATAAAGCACAGCAGACGCTTCCTGCTTCTGCACCCGCTCCGATTCGCCAGCCGTGCTGCTCGCAGGAGCGCTCCCTTGCCATGCCGGTGAGGAACCGGGCTGGCACGGCTGCGATCAGCATGAGGCTGGGTCATTTGACCTGCACAAAGTGGAAGAGCTCGGAAACACAGACAGGTCCTAAGCCAACTTAAAACCCCAACAACCCAACACAAGGAGATAAAAGGCAAGAGAAAGTTTGTAGATAAAAATAACATCCCTTTTGACTGACCAGTCTCTTTGGAAGGAAAGCTCTCCACCTACAAACCTTTCGCTCATGTTCTTGAGCACAGCTGTAACTGCAGTTTTAGGACACTGCAAGATCTACGGGCAGAGAGTCTGCAACCGGTCAGTCAGTTCTTACTGGGAATCAGTAACTAGAGAGTTGCTAATTCCAAATAAATATTATTTCGAACAACTGCTAAAGTACCCTTAAAATCCAGGCTGTATCTTGCATCGGCACTCCTTAGTTCTTCACATCATTTTTTTGTTTTACAGGATGGAGGTGAACGTACCCAATTATTTACTGATAGTTAAGGTTGCATTTGGATTAATCCTTTTATTCTGCTAAATCTGCCAAATAAGTTAATAATAAAAAATATAGGCTTTTAAAGTACTTAAAATCCATCAAAACAACAGACCGTTCTACATGTATTACCTCCCAAACGCTACAGTATAGTTTGTGCAACGCTCCAGTTCAAATATAATCACTTAAATGCAAGTGTCACATAAATGTCCAAAAAAATAGTTCCAAAAAAAGTTCCAAAGCATCAGAACTTAACGTTTAGCTGAGCAAAATTCAAGAAATTGAGGGGAAAGGTTGGGACTTCTTACATAGATTAGTTTTAAAAAGAAAGACAGAAAGAGCAAGTCATACTTGCACACATGGCAGATTACCTAAATTCTGATTACTGGAGTAGTTTGGCTGGTAAATGAGCAGAGGATAAGTAAAAACAGCCATATGTTCCTTACACAGCTTGAATTCTTTATGGTTCGGCTGTGTGGGTGTGCAGATGTTTGTGTGCAATGTAAAGTAACCCTGCAGAACAAGTCTGAATGAGCGTACAGTATATAGGAGTGCCGAGTTCACACATACAAACTGTTATTTTTGCCTTTTCCATTAGAGGTGCTTCAAAAAAATGGAATGAAAAACTGCAAAAAAAAAAACATTTTTATCAAAATTGGAGTATTTCAGTAAAATGTAAATTTTGTAACAACATTTCTACAGGAAAATGCTTCAGAATAAGAAGCTTGAAGTGCTACTTATACATTTTGTACTTCTTTCAGAGCAATCAGGTTTTCCACATCTTATTTTCTACATTATTTCCTAGCTCCCAACTGACACAAATCAACATACAATTAAGAAGTGAAATAAAAGGTTTCCAAATAGAAAACTTATGAAAGCTTAATTTTGTGGTTAATCTTACAAAGAGTATTAAAAAATATTTTCACTCCAGGTCTGAACAAATCAAAAAATTAACGCAAAATGTGATTACCTCCACCTCATCTCCGCATCGAGACACTACCTCCCTGATTGCCTTCTCTGAAAGCATGCTTTTTACGTGTATACTGAGAAAGTGGCTTCTGCACTTCTGTAAGGGAGCCTGCAGCTGTTTCAGCGTACGTCAGTATGTCCACTGATAACTGCTTTAAAAAACATTCTGGAGAGCTCCCCCGGCAAAGCCATTCATTTCGGCAGTAATTTTTGCCAAAAGCATTCCCCATTAACTCTGTAATTTTCCTCTTTGGTTTTGAATCTGGTACAGCTTTATACACAGAAGAAAAGCAAAGCGATGCTCTCGAGACTGTGTCGTAGCTTTTGCTATCTCTGCTTTCAAGAGATAGTAACAGCCTTTCTTCTGTGATTTATCCAAACGAGGTACCTCGAAAACTTGCAGGGCTTACCTCAAACCGAGTACACAAGGTGCTCTGAAGTGCTGCATGTAATTTTGCGGGGAACATTTAAACATAGCACTGCTTTCTTTAATCAGGCCGTTTCTTTTACTAAAACGGCACATGAACTGTGTATGGGCTTCCCAAAGCCCATTATTATTTTAAGCCCGAGAACCTCCTCTCGTTACAGCTGCCGTAGACAACCCCAATCTAAAAACAAGGTCGTAGCATTTCTTCCCCCCCCCCCCCAGATTACTTCAGCAGTTTGAGATAACGAATACCTCTGTACTGCCCCAGATTTAATTAAATCTCATTCTGGTTATCAGGAGGAGACAGACAAGCGGGCACAGCAACAACACCGGCTTCTCCCTCGTGTCCTTCCCGGGGGGGGGGAGCAAAAGCCCCAAGCGGAGAAGGGCGAAGCAAGCCCGCCTCGGCTCTCACCCTCCGAGCGCCGGGGGCGTCGGCCACGGCCGCGTCCTCCCCGCCGGCCCGGCCCCGCTCCGCTCCTCCGCCGGGGCGGCCCGCTCGGCCCACGCCCGGCGCCTGGCGCACAGTCCCAGCGGCGGAGCGGCGGCTCCCCGAGCGGCACAAGCGCTGCCGGCGGGGCCGGGGCGGGGCGCGGAGCCTCCCCGCGCCGTCTCCAGCCACCCGAGCGGGACCCGCGGCGGGGCCGGGGCCGGGGCTGGGACAGGGACGGGGACGCGCCACCTCGGCCGCCTGAGCCGAGGCGCGGCAGGGGCCCGGCCCGGCCCGCACAGCCGCCGCCTCCGCCGTCTCCTCGGCCGGCAGCGGCCGCTTCCGCGGGGGCCGGGGCAGCGGCGAGGCGCCCACCCAAAATGGCGGCCCCAGCCCCAGCCCCGTGAGGCGAGGCGAGGCGAGGCGGGCTGCGGCCCCTTCGCGCCCCCTTCCCCGGCCGCCACTTACCCACGGAGTCGGGCAGGGCGATGCCGCCCGCGCGCTGCTGAGTCAGGGACTGCCGCATGGCGCCGGCCGGGGCCGGGGCCGGGGCTGGGGCTGGGGCCGGCCCGTCCACCCGCTCCCGCCGCAGCCCGCCGGGCCACGGCCAGGCCAGCGGCGGCGGCGGCGGCGGCGGCGCCTGCGCGCGGCGGGAGGGCGGGAGGCAGGGCGCTGAGGCGATGGCGGCGGCGGGAGGGGCGAGCGGGCGGGGGGCTGCCGCAGCCGGTGCCCTGCTCCCCTCAACCCCTTCCCGGAGCCAAGAAATCTGAGTGCCAAGAGCTCGGCGAGGCGCCGGCCGCCTCCGGTGGGATTTGCAGGAGGGCGGTATGGGGGGCGAAGCCGCTTTTCCCCGTCCCCCTCTCCCTGGCCCGCGGCGAGCCCCCAGCACACCAAGGGGAAGCGGGTCGCCGATATGCACCTTTCCTGCCCAAACTATTGTTCCCCCCCACCTCCCCGCGGGTGTCTCAAAACCAGGGTGAGCAAGCACAGCCGGTGCAACTAAGCTGGAAATCAGGGGGATAATTTTGGCCCAGAGCCGCGCGCACGGGCGCGCGCGTCCCTGTGTGCGAGGGGGAAAAGTCCTGGCCCACCTGCAGGAGGCTCAAAGGCCGGCTCCCCGGGCGCTGGGTGCCCCCGCCGCCTCCTCGCTCCCCGTGCCGGCCGCGCGGTCCTTCCGCGAGGAGAGCAGCCAACGAAGCCCGCCTTCGGGTCAGCTCCCCTTGCGGCCCCCCGGCCGCCGGCGTTCCCAGCTCCCCCCGGCCCCGGCCAGGCCCAGAGCTTGAGCTGCTCTCGCTCAAGCCATGAAAATCGCTGTTTCGAGCCCAGGTCGGTGACGACGGGAACTTCGCAGCGTCCAGGCTCGAGCCCCCCTGGTGCTGGCGGAGCCGGCGCGGTGCCCGTCCCGCTCCCCGAGCTGCGGCCCCGCCGGCCCGGCAGCGCTGCGACCCTCGGCCCCGCGGGCCGGGCGGCTCCAGGCATGCCGCCGGGAGCGCGGGCCCCGCTGCCGCCTCAGCCGTGCCCTCGGGTCTCTGCTCTCGCGCTGATGCCTCTTGCTGCCGCCGCGCTCCCAGGCGAGCTCCTGGCGCCCCCGTCGCAGGGGCGCCCGGCGGCCGAGGCAGGCCCTCAACCTCTCGTGTGGCGTCCGTAAAATGGGGAGAAGAGCATCTTCCCAGCAGGCTTCAAAATTGCTTGTAAGTCACTGTAGCGCCCTGGGACGAGAGGTGCTAAGTGCAACGCGTGTAATTATTTCGAGCCTAAGCATATTCCATCAAGTCAAAAGAAACCGCTCCTCTCTCGGCCTCAGGAAAAAAACACACTTTTATGGGGTAAGAGCCTAATTACTGGCTCCTCCGGGGAGAAAAGAGAGAGCGTAACGCTGAAACAAGTGGCAAAAGGCAAGTTACAAATGCCCAGAGCAATTACCGCGGAAGAGCACTCAGCCTCCGGAGAAAACCAGTCATTGACCTCGCATGAACCAGAGGAGGTCCTCGCTCACGGCGGCACCCCGCCGGGCAGCGGGGCCCGTCCCCCCGCGTCGCCGGCGCCCCCGCTCCGGCCCCGCTCTGCCCCGAGCGGGGCGGCTGCCAGCCCCTCGCCTGCCCGCGGCGCCCGCCCTCGGGGCTGGGAAGCGCCGAACGCGGCGCTCGGCCCTGCTGGGTTCGCCGCCGCGGCTGGCTCGCGCGGTCGGGCCTGGGAAACCAGCGCTGCCCCGTCCTGGCTGCCGTCCCCGCTCAGCGCGATAAATATAGACCTGCCCCTCGCGCTACCCCTTCCTGCCAAGGAGACGTTGGCAAGCGCTGAAGCCGCGCGGGCCGGCGGTGACTGACAAGCGCATGTTGAGCCGTGCGTGCGGCCGGCGAAAGCCCTCGCCATTTGCTAACGTTTCTGAAGAGAGGCGCACGCGGCAGCGGCGGCGGCGGCGGCCAGCCCGGCGGGCCCCCGCCTCGGGCGCGTCGGGTTTCCGTGGGGCGGCAGCGCCGCAGCGCCCGCCGCGAGCGTGCTGCGAAGGGCAGCAGATGTCGGGGGGTCGCGCCGAGCTCGCCGATCCGATGAAAGCAGGTTATTTTTTGACCCGCTCCTGCACGCTGGAGTCTTCTGGGCCGGGGAGGCGAAGCAGGGCGCCGCACCCGCTCCCGGCCGCGGCGGCCGAGCGCCCGCTTTGGGGTGCCCCGCGTGGCCGGCGGCGGCAGCGGGATGAGCAGCGCCGCGGGGCCGAGGGCGCCGCGGGCCGGCGGGGCGCCCCGCAGGCCGGAGGGACGGCGCCTCGGCCTCGGCCCCGGCTGCCGCGGTACTAACGGTCGCGTTTCTCTGCGTTTCGCACCAAGGCATGGAGGCGAACGCCAGCGCCGGCGGAGCAGAGGGCCCGCGCGGGAGCCCCCTCCAGACGCCAGTAAGTCTTTCGGGGGCCGCTGGCCGCCCCCTCGCGATGCCAGGAAGGGTTTGCTGCCGGGTAGCTCCCTTGGTGCCCGATCAACCTAGTAACTTTGCTTTGGGAAACGCTGCTTGGTGCCTTGTGCAAAGCGCCAGCGCTTTCCAGGGATCGGGAGCGCAGGGGGCAAAGGGGGCCGGACGGAGCAGCAAGCGAGCTCGCGCCGGGCTCTGCCCCTTCCCGCGGCTGCGCTGCCTCGCGCGCTCCCCCGGGCCGGCTGCGCTGGCTCTCCCGCCCCGGGGAGGTTGCTCTGAGACCGCCCCGGCCTTGGCCTCCAGACATGAAACACCCGGAGGGGCTCGCCGTCCGGGTCTAGCTAATTTAACTCTTCCGAGGGGCTTTCTGGAAGGTCCTTGCGGCCGGCCCCGGCACCGCGCTGTCCTCTCTCCTTGCCGCTTACCCACCTCCAAAGTCTTTCCAAGCGCCCCGGTCTCGACGGGTCCCCCGAGCGCGGGCTGCGCCTGTGCCGGGCAGCCCCCGGCTGCGGGGCCGGGCTGGGGCCGGCTGCCGCGTCGCTGTAAGGGACGCCGGCGGTTCTCAGGCCCAGCTCTAGGAGACGCGCCGCTCCCCAGAGCCCTGCCCTCCATCCACGGCGGGGAGATCCGTGGGGCGCTGCTGGTTTATGCCACCTCTGGGTCCGGCCTAGGCTCTCCAAATTTGGGAGAGGAAGATTGCTTTAGGCTTTGGAAGCCGTCGTCTTCCCCCATTTCTCGCCGCTTGGCGGCGTTTGTGCCTCTGAGCGGAGCGTGATCCCCCTCGATTCAGAAGTATTTTAAAATCAGCCTCTCTGCAAAGCCGTTGGCCGCTTCGTGGAGTCCCCCGGGGCAGTCCTGAAGCTGCGGGGGATAAATATATCACTTGTGACCGCTAGCACCGACAGGTGCCCGCAGACAGCCGGTGGCCGGGGGCCCTCGGCGCAAACAAAGCTCCGCGCTGCCCGGGCGGCCGCCGCAGGGCGCCTCTGCCAGCCCGGGCGCCGGGGGAAGGACCCTGCCAGGGCCTTAGGGCAAGGTGGGGACGAGGACCCAAATGCAGTTCTCAGCGCCAGGCCTTATCCCTGGAGACCCAGCGACCCCCTGCTGCAGCACCAGCTGGCTTTTGTATGCTTTTCATCCGTTATCATAACTCAGCCCTTACTCTCCTGAAATCTGACCTTGAGACTAAGCCCAGCTTTGCTCTGGTCCCAGGCCAGGTCTGGAAAGAGACGAGTTTGGGTGCCCGCGTCCGTGCTCCAGGGAGGGCCAGGGCGCGGGCTGTGCCCCGTCCCCCGTCCCGGCCTGTTGTGAGAGGCACAGAGCTTTCCCAGACTCCAGGGTTTTTCAGGGACGCCTGCCATACCTCATCTCAGATGACTCTTGGCCAGGACTCAGGTACTGAGGATTTTGTGTTCGTGGCCTCCGTTCAAACGAGTTTTCACCGTTGGGGCCAAGGCCAAAAGCGGACTCCCTCGATGCCTTTCCCTGGAACTCGATGTAATTACAAAATAACAACACAGGCATTTCTCCAAAGACTAAACATTTGCTCACATGCCAAGAAAAATAACTTGGATGGCCTCTTAAATAATGCCACCTGGTGTCATCTGCGGTAACACAGACGACGGTGCACTCGAGCTAAGAGGCATTGTCGAGGTGTGGGAACAAACACGACTCCCCGGCTTGCAGGTTTTCTTTTAGCCATGTTCCCACAGATTAAAAGGGAAGAGTTTCAGTAAACGCCGGGAGAAAGAGGCAGTGCCCGGTGAGACTGCAGCGATGCATGTGCCATGGAAAAATGACTGCTGGGATCTGACCGATCGTAAGTCAGTACAGCCAAAAACTGCCTCTAACTCAAGAGTGATGATGGGAAAATGGAAATTTGAAACATCTCCAGCTATTAAGTGCTTTTGCATTTATTTTTGGCCAATGAGATGTTCAGGCTGCGGGTGGGGGTTGCGCTCTGTAACTGTTCCAGGAAAACAAGCGTGAAGAGAAGGCAGAGGATCCCGCCAGCGGGGAGGAAAAGACCAAGGCGGAGATGGGGAGCAAAACGTGGCGGGAGCTGGCGGGCGAGCTGAAGCTGTTCCTGTGGAACCGGGAGGAGAGGACCTGCCTGGGGAGGACAGCCGCCAGCTGGGGTAGGTTCCTCGCGCGGGTCCCCGTCTCGGCGACCGCCAGCCCAGGGGAAGGACGTGCTTGCGCGCGCGCCGAGGGCGTCTGTAAAGCTCCAGGCGGCTCGGGTTCGGGGCTGAAATTCGTGTGTGCCGCCCGGTAGCAGCTGCCGTTTCCCAGCCGGAGGGAGCCGGGTCTGGCTGCTCTTTGGCTAGACGGGGCCAGGCGGCGGAGGCGCGGGCCGAGGCGGAGAGCGGGGCAGTGCCGACAGCCTTTGAGAAGGGGCCGAGGCGTTGGGTGGCCGTGCGGCGGGGTTCGCCGCGCCGGCGCCCCGGGGGGGCCCCGCGGCCCCGCGCGCAGCTGCGTTCTCAGGGCTCCTGCCGCCGCCGCCGCCTTCCTCCTGGGAAACGCTTGCCTTAGGGCTCCGCCGGCTTGCGGTCACGGGCCGCGCTCCCTTGGGACCACCTCGGCCGTCAGGCGGATCCGGAGGAAAAATAAATACCGTTGCCCGGACGTGGGGCCTGTGACGTAGCCAGCTGCCCTCTCTCTTTTGCAGGCTTGATCCTCCTGTTCTACTTGGTCTTCTACACGTGCCTGGCGGGGATGTTTGCCTTTTGCATGTACGTCATGCTGCTCACCCTGAGCCCCTACACGCCCACCTACAGGGACCGAGTCTCCCCGCCAGGTGGGTGCCGCGGCCGGAGCTTCCTCGGCCGCCGCAGCGGGGGACGGGGCTCGGCGGCGGCCGCCCAGCGCCTCCCGCCGCTGCCTGGCCTCGCCGCTCCGCCCCGGCCGGGCGCGCGTCATTTAGATGAAGACAGTCGTAACGATGAAAGGAAAGCTGAGGTGAGACTGTGCAGGCTAGAGGACGAGCCTGGTCTTATTTCTGACCGTTCTTTGCAAACGGAGAAAGAGTTAAGGCAAGTTTTTAAAGGGTAAAATTTGTTTTGGGGGGGGGGGAAAAGAAAAACAGCCAAAAAGACATAAGGTAGGATTACTCTAGGATTACTCTAGGATATCTGCGAGGCAGATCTCAGCTGCTGTAAATCCAGGCCCTGGGCCCGCACAGGTCGCTGCTGCCTGGAGGTCTGTCCCTGTCTGCTCTGCTGGCCGCTCTCAAAGCCTGGCTCAGCAAAGCGCGGCCTGCACAGCATCGCCAGGGCCTTGGGCAAAAGCCCTCTGTAGCTATACGCGCACACAGTCAACCAGCGATCACTAACCGTGGGTATTGTCGCTGTACATTGGTACAATTACAGGGCTACAGGTCTTCAGCGGAAAGGTCCTCTCGAGAAGATCAGGCATTTTAAATAGGCCAGCATGAAGCCTTCATTCTAATTATTATTCTCATTATTCGTTCTAAGTATCCTCAGTGTAAACGGACAAGTTTAGGCTTTTCACAGGTTGTGGGCATTCATTTCAACTGCTGCCCCTTCATACCTTATATCTTCCAAGTAAAATGCAAAAGCAGAGTAGCTTCATCTATGACTCTTTAGGGGAGTGGTGGTGAGATAATATTCAAAAACTCCTTTCGTAGCCACAAAAGCAGCGTTTTCCTGGTGTTTTGCCTCTCTCCCCGTGGTCTGTGGAGGCCAGGGAGGCCCCCTCAGCTCCCGGCTCCCGCCACGCTGCTCTGCCCCGTGACCAGCCCCATCAACACCCCCCCGAGCCCCCGGCCGGCCAGCCCACCCACACCCAGTCTGTCTTGTTTTCCAGGAGTGATGATTAGACCGTACCTGCACGGGTTCACCATTGCCTTCAACGTGTCTGAGCGCAGCACGTGGCAGCCATACGTGGACAGCATGCACCGCTTCCTGGAAGGTGAGCCGGGCGCCGAGGGGGGTGATGCCCACCCTCAGCTGCAGGCACTGCGAGGAGCCCCCCGCCGCGCCTGGGCTGCCCCCGGCGGGGCACAGGCCGCCTCTCGGCGCCTCACCTTCCCCGTCCAGGACGGGAGGCTCGTGGGCAATCCCCACTGCGTGCTGCGGCTGCGCGACGCCTCTGGGACGGGCGTTTCCGACCTCCTGGACGCGGGGACGTCCTCTGAGAGCGCGGATCCGCGCAGGGCTCGGGAAACACTGACAGCCTCTTGGTTCCCACCAGCTTATGACGACAAAGTTCAAGAAGAAAAGAATATCGAGTGCGTGGCGGGGCGATACTTCATCCAGGGGGGCCACGAGAGCAAGGAAAAGAAGGCCTGCCGCTTCAAGCGCTCCCTGTTGCAGAACTGCTCTGGGATCGGGGATCCGACGTTCGGCTACTCGAAGGGCCAGCCCTGCGTCCTGCTCAAGATGAACCGGGTACGGAAACACCCAGGCCGCTCAGTCGAGTAAGGGCTGTGCGCCGACCCTCTTCCGACTCTCAGACCCAGGGAAAGGGAACTGTAGATTCAAAACCTGCTGGCTGGTATCTGCTAGAAAATACAAACAATATGTGTTTGCGAAACTTGCTCAGTTTGATTTGAAAAAGGCCTAAGTGCTTGGTAGGTCCTGTGCCCACCGCTGCTCCGGAGGAGCTGAGCTCAGAGGCTACATCCTCGACTCCAGTCTCTTTGTAACAGGCACATTTATAGGACAGAAATTATTTGAAATGGTCTAATATCCCAGCGGCTCAGGGAATGCTGCTGGCAAAATAAACGTTAAGGGGGATTTTGGGGAAGCGGCTGGTCTTTGACGTGGTTCTCCCGGAGGTCTGCACTCTGCCCTCCTCCGAGGCACCAGTGCTGCCCTCAGGCAGCGGCGGGTTGCGCGGGGCTGGCGGCAGCAGCAGCCCCGCCGCACAAAACTGTCACCCTGAGCAGCGTGACTGTGACCGTCGTGCACAAGAGCGCGAGCCCCCAGCAAAGGAGGCAGCACAAGCCCAGCTTTGCCTTTCGAGCGAGCATGAATGTCCTGTGTTTTGCAGATCATCGGCTACCGACCGGGTGCTGGGATCCCAGTCAGCGTGGACTGCAAAGTGCAGGTACTGCTTTCCTTCCTGTCTGGGAGCATGCAAAGTCACATCCCTCCTTCGGATGACCCCCCCCCACCCCGGCATCTGGCCTCGTTTTAGCCCAGGGCACTTCTGAGCCTCAGCGTGACAAATGCCCCGAGGCCCCAGCGCGACCTGCTCTGCTGAGACGGCAAAGGAGGCCACGCATCTCCCCCTTTCCGCTGAGGCCTTGGCCCTTGGGCGCCGTGGGGAGCCCACCGCCGGCGCTCGGCTCCGCGCGGTTAGAGGCAGGCGGGCAGGAGCTGCTGGCTCTGCTGGCCGCGCGGCTGAAGGCCCTGGAGCTGGGGGCCTGGCGCAGGAGCTGCTCACACCTGCCTGCAGCCACCCGGCAAGACCCTCTTTGCCCCAGGGAGCCTCCTCTTGCCAGGGGCTGCGGTGGCATCGCGCCCTTAGCAATAGAGAAGCAGTTTAGCACGGGGACAGATTGATGGGCAGCAAGTTCTGTAAGGCTGGCCCGCACCATCGCAGCACGGTTATGTTTTGACTCATTCCAGCAGCAGCTGGTTCTCATAGCAAACTCTGTGCGTAAGGAGGCAGCAGCAGCTCAGCTGCGCTGCAGCCTTGCAAGGGATGCCGGTATTAAAGCTCCTTCGTGTTACCCCAAAGGGAGATGTATTGTGTGTCCCATACGCTGTGTGTGTGAAAAAAAAAATATATATATATATATATATGTATATATTTGTATATATTTTCTCACAGAAAGGCAATGAGAGCGATCTTAGATCAGTGGACTTCTATCCTGGAAACGGGACGTTTGATCTCATGTACTATCCCTACTATGGCAAGATCACTCACGTAAGTAAGAACTCATGTTGTAGCCGCTCTGTGTCACGGCTGCTTGGGAGAGGAGTGGTGGGCAGGAGTTACTGCGCGGGGTACGGCTGCGTTTGCTGGCCGGTCTGGGCAGATTCAGGCGGCAGGGAGGCCGCGCGAGCAAGGAGCGCGCGAGCCAGCGGGGCGTTACGCTTCCTCGGCTCTATTTCTGTCTGTGACGAACCGCGGGAGCTCCCTGGGGACTCTGCTTGCCTCTCGCCAGCACAGGAACGATTACATTCATCTTCTGGAGACTAAGACTGGTGTGGCTGTTTCCCTGGAGAAGGTCTCAGCACCAGCACGTTCCCAGGGCGTTGGGAAAGCTGGTGGCTAGGTGACAGAAGAAGAAAAGCACAGGGCTGCTTTCAAAGATAAAACCAACGCGCTTCAGGGTGGGTGGCTCGACACAGAGTTGTCAAACGTTGGTGACTGACATGCTGGCCCTCACTGGTTCGGTCAAAGTCAGTTTGTACAGCGGTAGGAGCTAACGCGCCTTCATAGCAAAAGCCGAAAGAGAAGATGCGGCAGCTGTTAGACTCCTATTGCGATAGCAGCTGCTGCTGCAGGCAGGATGAGTAAGGATGAATAGCAGCACCCCACAGCTAGGTCTGCCTGGCCTTCGGACACACTGACCTGATGGAGCACCGTGGATATTTTTTTTACCACAAGCTGTAACTCAGCTTTTTAAATGGGCAAAAAGTAGTTGTGACTCCCATTATCCAGCAGTATTGCAGTTCAGGCAAACGACCCAAGAGGCATGTTCCAGTGCCAAACCCAAATGTCCGAGCCCCAGTCACTCCGAGGCACGGACACAAAACAGCTTGGCCTCAGGGTCCAGAGCGATGTCGACAGCAGTAAGGCACCGCGCTCGGATGCCTGAGAATTGTGAACCAGATGCTCACTGCTTTTATTGAACATGATAGAGCGTTGCCTGCCTTTCTGATCCCTAAAAATTATACTGAACAACTCTCCATTCTTTTCAGGTCAACTATACATCCCCCCTGGTGGCTATGCACTTCACAGATGTGAAGAAGAATAATTTGGTCCCTATTCAGTGCAGTCTGAAAGGGGAAGGTATCATCAACGATGTTAATAACGACCGCTTCCTGGGCCGAATCATCTTCACGCTCAGCATTGGAAAGTAGCCACTACAAATACTTATGTCAGTCAGAGGCTTTTCCCTTTTCAAAGCCTAAAAGCCAGTATTTTTTCTGTGAGGAAAACTAGACACAGGGAAAATTTTAACTTATTTTTGTTCATATTTAGGAAACAAAGGAGATGTAATTGAGCAAGGAACCACATATTTAAAGATCTGATGTAAATTTTTACTAGCAAAAATTAAAAGTTATATCCTAAGCAGAGAACCTGCTATACCATTTCAGTTTTAATTTAAAAAGCCCTAGTATCTGAACCCTATTTTCATAAGGTCATTTTGAAAGGGACCCCTATGGAATGCATTTCTCCTGGCTTTATATTTTAATCTTTTACCAGAGTCTCACGTGCATTTCTTGGCCAAAGCTAACAAGATGGTAGTCTATTAACGCTATCAAAACAAAAAAAAAGCAAAAATTCTGGATTATTCCCAAATGAAAATGGCAAATCTCAGAATACCTCCTAGGGTCTTTAGCACCGGGGCACCTTTGACTGCAGCATTGTACGCTGCTTGTTCAGCGCGCGTTAAGGTGTTGGAGAAAAGACCACGCAGAGAAACATTTGCTTTAGACTCTTTCCAGCTGTTCCCTTCTGAACTGGGAAGATTAACGTGTTTCTCCCTCCTCCTCACTTCAGCAAGTGAGGTGGCGCCCTTCCCAGGCTGGAGGCTCCTCCTGCCCTGCTCAGACACAGAAGCGCCAGGGGAACTGGTCAGGCCTCGCCACACATTCTAGGCCCAGTCTTCCCAATCGCAGAGAGGCCACAGTTATAACGCTCTACAAAAGCACAGGAAAATGCTTAATCGTGTTATCCTTAAGGGGTCAGTGCAGATCTCGGTGTAGGTCATTAGTTTATCAGCCCAGGAGGTGTGTGAAGGACATTCACTGGAGCCATCTCTCCCTTCTGTCGGGCCAGCCTGGCCCTCCCGGGCCACTCCTCAGCCTTGGGCCAAACAGAGATTCCCACTGGCCTGGGTGGACGGGCCAGTGAGCAGCGAGAAACATCCAGGCAGCATTTCAGGCAACAAAGCAGTTCTTGTCTGGAGCAGGTCAATCGTGGCTGAAGCACAGGGTGGAAAGCTGGAAGACTTGTGCTCTAACAGGTTTCCCAATTCACCCCGGGGAAGCCATCGCTTTGCTCCCTTCCTTCAGCTCCCCAGTGGGGTTGTGTTATCTCAGAGAGAGGTTACAAGGCTTAATTTGTTGCCAGTATCTAGAAAATCCTTTGCTATCTTTGTTTGAAAGTTCCCTAGAAGAGCAAAGCACGGTGGTGGTCTCAGTACCTACTACAGTAAAATCCTCCATTTCTAGACATTTGAACTATGGACACTTTAAAGTAGTTTCGATTCTTTAGAAAATGAAATCTGTTTTTGATAATACACCTTCGTATTTGAGCCACAGATGAAATAGACACTACATGTTATTAGTTCTGAGAACACAGCAGGATAGTTTAGGATACTGTATTCACTGGAAAGCACATTTACTAAAATTGCTTACTGACTAAACAAGAGCATTGCGGTGTTTGTCCCACGTCCCAGCTCAGATACTTAATCTGCCATCATTTCCTTATCTATATTAAAGTCTAAGAAGTCATTTTTGTATTAAAAATAAAGCTGACTACAGTAAAACTAATTGTATGCTTTCATTCTTAGAACACTAGTGTAACAAATATAATTTGTAATTTTTGTCACCTCTGCTGGCCATTCAGGGGCTAGATTTTAAAGATGTGTGTAACTCAACTCTTGAATTTTGAGCATTAGATTAACTTTCTAGAGCTGAAGAGATCAGAAGCTCAATATAATAAGCTTCACTATATGGCAGGTATAGGAAACTGCCTGGCAAAAGCTGCTTTTTAAGAAATATTAAAAATCTGAAACTGAGGAAATTTAGGAGCTATTTTTCTTGACAGAGAGAGGGCAACAGTATCATTCTGCTGGCACAACTTATCTTAAAGGGCACCTTTCAATCAATAGAAAATGAAGACGACACTGCAGTGGTAGCAGCTCTTCCTTTGACATCAGAAAGGAGTTAAAACCACAGATGTTTCCCAGTCTGCCAATTCCTTCAGCTCTTTTAAAACAAGGATCTACACTTTTATTTCTATAGGATTCTGAAAGGAAACAAAAACCTCCATGCTTCAGGCCATGAAATTAACAGCTATCCAGCTGACAACAGGATAAAACTTTATTTGTATCTATTCCACAGCTGCCTATTAGGATTCACGAAGCAGCTGGTACTGTGTGTTAGCAGATACTGGATCTATGCTTTGACCCAATGAGCAAAGACAGATTAACTAACTGGGAAGCAAGTGCATGAGCGATTTAGAAGTGAAAGTTTCAGTTTCCACACCAACACCCAGATGAGGCATGCTGACAGCCTCATTAGAAAAGCTTTGAAAAATTGCATGCATGTCTACTTAAACTAAACAAAACTTCATAAACATCATAGTTAACTTTATTGTTTCATATACATTCTGCTTTCAGCAGATTTGTACAGTCATTTGCAAATTCAGAGAAACGTATACACCATTCTTCATGCTACAACCCTAAAGTGCTGGTTCAATTTTTGACTTCTATTGAAGCCCAAAGTAGTACTTAAATATATATATATTAAATAAATATATATATATATATGCGCATCTAGGAAATTGCCACATTTTACTAAAATAACCTAGCAAAAGTGATGCGAGACACTTTGATCTGGAACCTGAGCATGAAACCATGGATGGAATCCATCTGCTGGCAGCACAGGAGCAACACGCTTTGACAGACAGCGTGATTCAGAAACTGCCAGTCTCAAAATAATCTGCCATTCAGCTCTCTTGCAGAAGAGATCAAACGTTGTGAGAGCAAAGATACAAACACAAAAGACCAAGACAACCGAAACTGAAACACACAATCCAACCCAGCAGCATTAAATTATACTCCCTAAATAAGAGGGCTTGGTTCAAGAGCCCATTTGCAGTACAAAAATCAATCATGTCAGATCCCAGTAAACCTTAGGTTTGGTCACAGTGAGAAAATAATTGAATGCACAGGTATTTCTTTAACATCAAAGCTAACCCTTTAGAAATCTCCCTTCCCCAAATTTAACGCTAAGGTGAATTATTTAAACATCACTGTCGACTATCTCCTTTAGGCACGTGAATTACTGAAGGTGCTCTCCCTGCAGTGTAGATGCAGGCTCAGTGCACAGGGAGATTAAGTGTAGCTCAGCTAAGCACCTGCCGTAGAGGAAACACTTCTCCCACTGCCTGCTACCACTAGCTGTCTGTGGAATTGGCAGCTCTCTCACTATCACATAGATGAAAAGCAGGGCTCGCTTGTTGCGAAAGGCTTTTGCCAAGCTGGATCAAAGAGCTGGAAAGCACAAGAGGCTTCTTTCGTCTTACCAATATGAACCTGTGTAGGAATGAGGCAGAATTCAGCCACAAACAACTAGTTTCTATCTTGCTTTGGTTTAGATACAGAACATAGGATTGCAAAAGGCATGATATTAATAAAGAAAGCAACTTTGAAGAAGTCAGATGCTCTTATTCCTTTGGAAGTCACTTCTCTGTGGTTTTTGTTTTGTTTTGTTTTTTAAGTTTCAGCTTTACGGTCAGCATTTTTCATACTAGAAACTTTGTGCTCTTACACTCTCACTATTGTTTGAGAGAGTCATGATTAGGATATTAAAGGCAGATTAATCCCAGCAAAACAGACTATTTTTACCCCTTGGCCTGCATTCCTAGATCACAGCTTTTCAATGATCCTGTGTAAATCCATGAAAGCTTTCCAGTGGAACTGCAGGAATCTCTTTAAACCATCTGTGCTCTCAGTCAGTCTTTGAGACTCCTCCAAACACTCTTGAGCCTCACAGCATCCATGGACCAGTACTGAAACACTGGTGCAGTTTCTCTTACAGGCACAGAATCAAAGCTGAGACCCACTGAAGCCAGTGAAATTTTCACCCTTCCCTCACTTCACAATCGGATTCAGAACAAAAAGAAAAAACAGTCAAACAAAGTAACACGACATTTCTTTGAGCAGACTGTTGGCTTTTCTGAGTAGTAAAAGTACTCTTAAGACTTATCTTATGGAATAAAGCCATTAAAGACATCATGCTAGTGCAAAGCAATTTCACATACGTTAGCAGTCAAATTCTCCATACTGATGTTAAAACACATTCATTACTCGAAGAATCAAGTGTTCTTCCCATATCATGTTAATGCATTAGTGAGGTCAGGTACTACCTTTACATTCAGAAGGAATAGGAAATTCAGACCGACTCACAGGAACAAGCTGCTAAATGATGAAAGACAACAGCCATAAGCCAACTTCCAACGAGAAGTATGTAAGAGTTTGGTATTCATTTTTTTTAAAGCATGTGCAATCCTCTTCTACATAGCATTCGTACCTTTAATTATGGTTTTAGCTTCAGCATTATCTGAGTTAAGCTGTGCACAGCTAGAAATATTTTCGTATAAAAAGATTAACAATGGAAGTAAAATCTCTTAGATGCATTCTTTAGTCAAAATAATCACATTTCTCAAGCGGACCCACATCAGCTCTACTCAATTCTGTCGTCCCCAAAACACTTACTTCATCCAAAATCATACAGTAGCTTCAAATAATTCTGCAATTCATCTTCAGACTCATGGCATATTATTCTGTTATGATGTGTTTTTTGTTATTTTTCTTTTTTTAATAAACTATGAACTCTTTTTTTTTTTTTATTTTTCTTCTTTTTAAAGGGGGAGAGCAAGGAGTTTGGGAAAAGAAGACCAGGGAGGGTGGCAGTAGAGGTGGAATTAAAGAGATTATACAGACTGATAGCCAGTACGACTTTTTCTTCTTCCAATGATATAAGATATAAAGACAAGAATGATAAGGAAGCCAAGTGCCATGCCCACTGCGATGGGAATAAGAAAGTTGAGGTCAGAATCAGCAAAGCATTCTTCAGCTGCAGAAAGAAGAAAAACAAAAAAAAAGCAAAGGAGAATAAATTAGTAAAGGAAAACTAGCATTAGAAACCAAGTAAAGCAGGGCACAAACAGATGTTTACAGTTTAAAACATATCACTGTATTGCATACAAAGTACACCTGAAGTGCAATCAGTATAGAGCAGAAAACTGATACAGAGATTGACTTCTTCAGACATACACACTACACACAAAATTTATACTAGTAAAACACTTCATTTGTAGAGGAACCTTCACGTCCCTTTAATGTGCAGTCCACCCACATATATTAGACATGTCAAGCCAAAACAGCAGTCGGAGAGCACATCAGCTGAGCACATCAGCTGAGCACATCAGCTGAGCACATCTCACAGAAACGGTAAACTGGCTAAAAAGCAACACAAAAGACAGACTGGTATACTACCGCCTTACCCAAACCCTCAAGTCACCAACATTTCCTTAGGTTTTAGAACTGAAACGACAGACAGCAAATCACGTAACTGAAAGTACACACTTCCTGACACCTACAGAAGACAGTCAAGATATATATGCTGAAAGCACTGAAGTGAAAACACTGAAAGACTCTTTTTGGGTGGGTAACTTTATTTATTTTAATTCAAATACAAGAAAAGGGTTATCAGTTTCAGTTGAGAATTATGCACATCTTATTGAAATCAACAGAGCATATAAAAAAGAAGACACAGCTGTAATGCTACAGGGGTTTTCAACATACAGTTTGGAAAATACACCATTAACGCCTTTCTTATACAAATACTCATGCAAGAATTAGTGTAGACCTTTCCAGGACAAACAACGCTGGGAGCCAGTTTCAAAGTCAATGATACACCTTAAGCAGACATGGAGCAAAGCTTAACATTCTTCCCCCATTCGTAAAGAGAGTGGAGCTCCATCCAGCTGGCGCCAAGATAAAATGTTTTGTAAGACGTGCTTCAGCTCTAGTAAGGGTGTTTGACTTTTGTGCTTTTAAAAAAGCACAGCTTCTTAGAAATTGTTTTTTTTTTGCTTGAGTTCTTACTAGAACAGAATAACTGTCATGCACACATTCAATGCTATGTTAACATTATCAGCTATTGCTTTAAGTACATACTTAAACCATTTGAGCCTCTAACTGAATTGGCCTTAGCTATGGGGAATTTACTGTTTGATTTAGCTCAGACGCAGCCTGGTAAATGCTTACCACTACCTTTTCATTAAAGGCTATATTAGGCCATTGGTCAGTTAAGAGGAAGGAAAACAAGACTATACAGAAGTTTAACACCTGAAAATACTAAACACCTGAAAATACTAGACTCCGGCAGTCTGAAGGCACCTACTGTCAAGCTGAGCAACACTTGGGAGAAAGAAGAAAGGAAACATGTACCTTATACAGTGAGCTATTTCAAAATAGTCTTACTAAAATCTGAAAAATATTCAAGCAGTTTTGCTTGAATTGCATTTTACTTTTAGTCAGCGTTGGTCACTAAAGATCAACATATACTAATTCATTACTGTATGATGGATAATGGGTCATTTATATTTAACAAGGATGCAAAGCAAGCAGAAACAGAAATTCCCTTTTCATCTTCTTTAAAGGAAGAAGATTGCTGTACTATGTATGGCACTGTTACAAGAAATTTCCAGACTAAAAAGGGTAAAGTTTAGTACCAGGAAGGTTCCATCCTTTACCTCTCTCAAGTTGGCCCCTCTGTTGTTGGCACACCTCTATCCATATATCACTACTGAGCACTGGTTAGAAGTTTCAGAGGTGTGTCTTCAAATGGAGAACCTGATAAATGCACGTCATGACAAACGGAATTCATGTTCAGGCCAGCAGGAGTAAGGGCCAAATTCTTTAGACTTATTTGATTGAAAGACTATCAGTTCCAAATAACCTGGAAATTTGGCCCCAAGATTTTTAGCCCCAATATAAAAGCCATCTTCCCTTCGAACTCCGATCGTGAGATGCAACTAGTATCAGAAATACCACGTTTTTACTAGTATCTGCTCTACAAGAGAGAACATTCTGGTAAATTTAAAAAAAAAAAGTGAAATGCATCCATTAACTGAAAAAAATTTCTCTCAAGGTCTACTAGCATGGCATCTTTAAGCTAAAAAGACCAGAAGTCTGGGTATCTTAGAGCACAGCTTTAAAATTTAGCAAACTGTATATAAGGCACAGTCAATAATCAAAACAAACTGCAGTGTATGATTGATTATGTACGTTAATATTCAACACCCACAAACACACACAATATTGGTTAAGTGCTATTCCCACAGACGGAAACAAAACTATTTATTCACATAATGCCACTATGCATCCTCAATATTCTAAAATTCAAAGTGTAGTACTCTGGAAGAATTGCCATCTTAATTTATCAATTGATTATTAACCAGAACATGTTCAATGCAAGTTGTTAGGTTCAAATATAAACCACGACGTTAAAGCCTGCATCACTTCTTAACCAGGTGCTAGTTTTAAGAAAGAGTTTGCCTGACTCAGCATGCAAGTTGCTGATCTGTGTTTTGAGTTCATTTTCCTTAATAAAGTAAAACTTTCCCATTTTAAAACTGCTCATATCCAGCATTACGGTGTTTCTTGTGGCCAAAAAAGTAAGCCATTAGTACTAGGACAACTAATCCTCCCAAAGCTGCTCCTACTGCTATAGGTACAATGAAGTTGTCCACCTCTGGGCTGCAGTCTTCCGCTAAATGGAAAAAGGGTAAGTTTGAAAAAGAAATCCATTTAAATAGAAATATTTAATACTACAATCTCCCTCTAATTACTTAAAAACAGTTATGTCTTTCACCAACAGGACAGTCATCTATAAAACCTTGTCCTCCTCCCCCTCCCCAAAACACAATAGCAACGTTCCACCTTCCCAAGCATCGTAACTAACAGACTCATTATTCCATGATAGCTCTTGTTGAGGAGTAGGGATTAGCATATTAATGTAAATTTATCCTTATTGTACTAGATTGCACTTGTTCCTCCTGTCATGAGACCTACAGACCGCACAGGACACACAACAGACCAACAAGAGGTATGGCAAAGGGAAGGCTAGCGTCTCTTAGAACAGAAACAAGCACTGTGATAGTTCTGTTAGCAGATGAGATGGCAGCGCAGGGAGGACCTACACAACTTCTACCTTGGAGGATGAAACTACTAACCAGCTCTCAATAGGCTCCCTAAAGCTTTCCCATTCTTCCTAAAGGAGGACTGATGTCACTTTCCAGGAGGACTGCAGGAAGATAAACTAACTATTCACAGCTGTAATCCAGTTTGTAACCTGGCTAGGAAAACAATCAGTCATAAAAACATCTTGCAGGGATGAAGCTACAACTGACTAAAACTTTATAAGCAGCTTTCTAATGGTGAATGAGTGTATAGTATCTCAATTAGTTCCCAAGCTGTCTTCTGCTAGTGGATTGTAGCCAAGTGCATTTCAGCCTGCTGCAAAACAAAGCCTTAAGACCCAGGCAACAGAGGACTCTTCAAGGACCACCTTCACAAGTTAGGTAACAGAATCTCAGATATAGGCTGATTAACGTTGACCTTACTCATTTAGTTTATTTTCTAAAAATAAACAAATAAAGACAATACAAGATGTCTGTTTTCAAAACAGTTTAAAAAAATGTGAACAAGTTTCCTTAAGAAATAGAACAATCTTTATTGTTTAGAGCACATGTTGAGCAGGTTGACAATTCCCTATGGAACAATACATACAGGAAAACTAGTGGTTTTATAACAATAGGCAGTCATGTCAAACTCAGATGTTTTTTGAACCAGTTATCTGCACATCAATCTAGGAGTACTTTCGTCTCTGAACAAATGTACTTATAAGTGAAGATTAAGTTGCAAGTTTTTTTTTTTTTTTTTTTTTTTTTTTTTTTTTTTTTACACAAAGGTACATTTAGTTGTGTTGAGTTTCAGGAGAGTTTGCACCAATCTTGTATTCTGTCACTTGGAAACTGTGCACAGTTCAAGAATTCATATGGTCAAAGGAATACAGCTGCAGTAATTACTCCCTTTCTATAACAGAAATGCACAGGTAACTGGTGCCTTTAAACATCAGTCATTAAAATGCTAAAAGAAAACCCTGTACGAACTTCTGCACTTAAGGATAGTTTAATATGAAAGTCTTTAGAACCATTTTTTTCCCAATTAAAATTGAAAGTGTTGAAGCCTTTTCCAAGATTAAATTTATAGCAGCTTCCCCAGTTTCATTAAAATTAATTTCAGTAACTGATGCAAAATTCAAGCTGCAGACCACACGCTACAGTAAGCATTATCCACCCATTCTTGCTTCCTTAACCAGTGTCAAGATTAAACTGCTTTTACAAAAAAAAAAAAAAACCCTTATTACTGAAAGAACAAAAGTATATCTTATGATTTGCATACAAACATGCCACAGACATCTGTACAACCCTAGAAAACACTAATAAAACATTAAACCAGCATTGATGCAGGCTAAACTCATTCTAAATTGGGGGGAAGGATGAAGTTATCTTCATTTAATGAGTAGCTTATGCAGCTCATGTTATGACATATGCAAGAGTCACACTTATCTTTTAGAAGAGACCTTTTTCCTCCCATGCAGTAAGAACTATATGTTACAGCATACGGAGGCCAGAAGAGAGTTGTGCAGCAAGGGTTAGTGTCTACAGAGCTGCAGTTTAAGAACAGTCCAGTTGCACTGCATTTTTTAAGCTAACTATCCTTTCCACACAGCAAGGGAAAAATAGGTGTAGGGGATCTGTCTCAGACTTGCTTGGCTTTTGCATTCTTAATAGCAGCATTAATAAATGCCACACAGCAAATAAATCAAACACAAATACATTGAACATTCAGAATGCCAATGGTGGACAGTTATAATGTGAATTTTGATTAGCAGAGAACCATTCAAGATGGAGATTTAAAGACAGCTCAAGTTGCAGCAACTTATACTGGCTCATTAAATGAAAGCATCTTTAAATAATCATCATTCAAAGCAACAAGACAGACCACTTCTGTGCAAAGTGTGATATAAAGTTAAGTGCACTTTAAAGTTCTGGAACATTTAAAAAGATTATTCCCTTTGAACTGATGCCAGCAAAAAGCCTGCTTTAGTTCAGTAGAACTCTGCTACAATTTTGTATCTTAGGGGATTGCCAGGCTAAAATAAGTGAGAAAGAATTCAGCACCTAACAGTATTTTTGTTTTTGAAAACATTTGGGAACTGTGCTGAAGTCTTCCAATTTATCCACTGTTTGGCAAATACAGATCATCTATTTCGTTTGTACGGCCAGGGCTTGGAATGGTTCCTGAAACCACCAAGGCAGGAGTAAACTACTCAAGCTTCATCAAATTTAAGTAGGTTACTGCTGCCACTTCATAAGACCAGTTAATCATCAGCCTGAAGTTTAGTTCTACAAAAAACAAAGTTGTTATTGGGCATCGTACAATCCTTGTTAAATACTACATGAGTCACAGTGACTAATGCTGTCAACTTAACCCACAATTATGACAACAACTAAGGAATGCAAAGGAGAGAAGCAAGTACAAATTCTATGCAATTTTAGGAGCTGCCCAAAGCATATCAGTTTAGAATGTGTTCTTGTTTCAAAATACAATTTGTAAAAAGTAGAAGTAAACACCCCAAACACTTGAGTTTTTGCAAAATAAAACCCTTAGGCTAGTAATTTATTCAATAGTGCTATCAGACATCTTCAAAACAGCTATGAAACCCATGTCGTCTTCTCGGGGCAGGAAAACTAAAAACACAGTTCTGCTTCATCTGACAAAAACATTCTTTGTTTCCCAACTCCAATTAGCTGTGGCTAGTATTTACTCATAAGTTTTTTTTTTGTTTGGACTTCAAAACTTGCACTTGCTTCATTTAGAGTGAAATCAGAACAGTGATCATATTCAGATTCACAAAGTTTGATATCCAGCATAACTTTTTCTTCTGCCAATTATGTAAGCAATCACTATAATGACAATCAAGCCAGCAAGTGCAGCACCAACTACAATTGGGATTAGAATGGTGTCATCATCCAGCGAACACTCCTGGGCTGTAGATGAGAAAAAGGTTGCAACAAGGAATAAATACAGACAGAATGTTTGCCAAGTGTGGTATTAAAAAAAACCCTATTTTCCTTAATATGAAGATGCTCAAAACCAAGTATTACCACATCTGTACAGTAAGAGAAAAAGAACTGTAAAGGTTCCATGGGTACTTCTGGTGTGTATTAAGCATTATAGTCACCTGGAACATTTGATGAACTACAGTAAGCTAAAGGTGTTATGCTGGTATATGAGCTTTCATATGCACAAAATCTGTACAGGACAACAGAGAAGGCATTCTTCTACTTTTAGGACAGAATGAGGTTGATCTATTTCATGTTTAAGGGAAGTTTGGCGCTTTTTACTGATTAATAAAAAAGTGACACAGATCTGGTATCAAGAAGCTAACTGCAACGGAGGTAAGTTACAGACAGATGAAATCACTATACCTGGAAGGAGGAGAAAGAAGCTAGCTGCAACTTGAACTACACAGTAAAATATTTCTTTAGGAACTATTATAATAAATATTGTTTATCGTGCATACATTAGGAGAGTCCACTTATCTCTTTCTCTCTCAAAAGAGGTTCAAAAATCTGCACCCAGACTATTTGTCTACAAATTCATCTAATCCAAGACTATGCTGACAGTATTATTACAAAGCATAAAGACTGCGTTATACTAATGGCTAACCATGAAGTCATTTAAGCCATTCCAGTTTTCCCCAAACAAGGTCAGGATAGTACAATACACACACACTTTAGGATTAGTCTTTGATCCTGGACGTTCAAGTTTGTTTCTGGAAGTAGCTCTGTCAGTTCATTTTACCCAACACTCCTATTCCTTAGGCTTACAGGTTAAACAAACAAACAAAAAACCCAAACAAAACAACCCACCCTAATGGTGTTATCAAAGTGCATTTCTGCTGAAGTCTTGTCCCATTTTCTTACATACTCAAACTACAAAAAGGTATGCGTCAGGAAGATGTCAGAACTTCTGACCCATTTTGCCAAACAACACTTAAGTTCTTGTTCAGTATCTCTAACTCCTTCACGTTTCATGAAGGAGAACCTACGTATCTGGCAGACATTTCTTTAAAATGAGAAGAAATCTGACAGTTTTCCCTCGAACTTGAACGTCAGTCTCAGAAGTTCATTAAATTCCATGTAAAAATGGAAACAAGGACAATGCTTAAAAAAAAAAAAGTGCTTACGCCCAGTCTGTTAGGAGTTTTTTTAGCAAGTAAGAATTCTTTAGTAGACTATACTACAGCTTGATAGGTTTACTCTTACCTGTAGAGAATTTATTTTCCTTCACGAGGAATGGCTGAATCCTTAGATTAAAAGTATGTATTTGAAGATCTTCATTAATTTCAAGAGTTTGCTCTTTTCGGCACATATAGGAACTACCAAGGGAAGCATCCCACTTGCTGAAATTGTTGTTATCTGCACTTAAAATGACTAAACAAAGGGAAAACAATTAACACGGAAATTTGGATACCCACTTATAAGGTCAGAGACACACTAATACACTCATAAGGCTAAAGAGCTGAATCTAGAGAGTCACTTTTCAACACTGGCTACTCTGAAATACAAGGTAGCCTGACAAGGTAGTCACCTGCCTAACCGTAAGAAATCAGGCACTAAAGTTTTTATAATGCTTATCACTAACCTAACCTCTACAGGGACACGACATTAGCCTTCCTTGTACCTCCACTCACCCAAACACTGCAGAGGCGTGAGCATTTTAGTTTTAGCACCCTTTTAATCGCGGCAGTTACGATAAACACAGCTTAGAGGGAAAAAAAGCATACTTTCTGATTTAGAAAAAAGAATGCTTCAGCTATTAGAAGGAACACTTTTCCCTGTCAGGATTAAGTGGAAGCGATGGGAAGATAAAGCAGCATCTTCAGGCAAAGGAAATAACAGCTGGTTTACAAAACAAAAGTTCAGAGTTGGCACAACTATATTCCACACCCCAGAAACTTACGCTACTGAAAATTATAACAAAAAAGCCCTCTTAACTTATGTATCTTAATCATCACGCAAGCATAAGAAACTCTGTTGGCAGGAAGCTTCAGAAAGAATGATCCTACACCGCTGTTTAAAGTAACTCTTGTAGCCATTTCTGCTACTTCCGTTTATACTGGCCTAAAGTCCTAGAGTAGTAAGTCAAAGTAGGCTTAAACAGCATAAAAAAGAGTCAGAAGTATCTGCTACTATAGACACAGAATAAAAGGCCATACTTGGATAAGGCAGATATCATTTCTTACCAGAACCATTCATATGGTTGAGCACTGTAACATTCACCTCTTTCAGATAAAATCTTCGTACATTTGCACTTGCGTTCTTCTGTTTAATAAGCAAGAACCACTGTCAGTACGCAATTCTGCATTTTGCAATTTAACTTTGAGAACACAGGCTTTCCAGAGGCAAGCACATTTACCAGTCTTATGTTTCTCAAAATTTTTTCCCAAGGGCAGTCAGTTAGCCACTTTTACTTCCAGTATATGAACAACCAGTCACTAGCAAGCTACAGAAGGGTTTTAGCATGAATGCTCGTCATACAATGCCATTAAATTGGAAACTTTATTTAAAGTGAAAGAAGTTACTTACTACAACAAAGGTGAAATCAATGAATCTGCTATTTCCATCATTCAATCTCAGAGTAGCTGCTGTGTTACCACAGGTGCCATCAGCACTAGTTGTCTTCGGATTGATGTTGATCAGAAGAGGCTGAAATACAGAGATAACCGAACTGCTTTGTTGTGGTGTCATTAGCAAACCAGTATGTTAGTCCGTAGCAGGCTTGGGCTAGAAGAGCTTGTCACGAACAAGGTAACAGTAGGAAGACTGAGTCTGGTTATTGGCTAACTAAGGCTACTTGAGTTATCTTTAAAAGCTGATAATAGTGAGGCAAACAAATTGCTCAGCAAAGTCTCACCACCACTTATTTAAAAAAAAAGTAATAATAAATAAATCAATCACAGATCAGGGCTATTATTTTTACACACCTACCTACTAAAAGAGCTTAGCTCTGGCTCCCTCTGCAGGGAAAGACAGTATCTGCAGGGCCCAACAGCCTTAAGAGCTAAGAAAATTCCAGGCTTTTAATCATGTTAGAGGTATTTCCAGTAATTAGTTATGCTGAATCCAGAAAAGGTTTGGAAGCAAAACACTATGCCACATAACTACTTTGATGTCAGAGAAGTGACATGCACAATACTAAGAAGCACTTCTGGACAGTCAGCAACGCAGGAGGCAAACATCTTGCACTCACAAACTACAGCAACCTTTCTATTCTTCTAAAACTTGAGAGTTTTACCTTGTCTTGGGACACATTCAGCTGCAGCCCCACAGTAGCCAGAAGGCAGGTTTTATTTCCACTTTTAAGAGAATAGTTCCCTGTGTCTGGATTCTCCACAGGTTTGGGAGCAGTGGTTGGAGCAGGTGATAAAGTGGTAGTTGATGCAGTAGTTATGTTGGCGACAGTAGGCAGAACAGTAGGTGAAGAAGTAGGTGCATCAGCATCACACCTAGACTCTGAACAGAAGAAATTTTAACAACCATTTCACTGCTGAGATTTTATTAAAAAAAAGTCTTATGATTGAGAAGTTCCGTTTAATATAGAAATTCTGCACCGTCATGACCTTTAACTTACGTAGCACATATACTAGTTATTTCTGATGCACAGAAGTGAAGCATATGGATAAAGATAGCTTGAAGGGGTTATAAGTGTGATGAACATTTGCTGTAGACTAAGTAAACAGTCCTATTAAAGCTATATGTAGCAGGATGGTGCGTTAGCCTCTCTTGATTCGCAGGAGATTGAGCTGAGAGCTTACGCAGCAGATTCTGGACTATTTAAAGGTAGAAGCAGAGAGTCTACCTCTGAAGACAGAGAGCAATCAGTTAAAAACCTTGAAGCTCAACTGCTCTATTTGGCGATAGTAATCCTGATGGGCTGTCTTTTAATACTCCGATTAGTAGAATGCACGCTATATTAGACTACTGCCTTGACTTGGGAAACGGTCTAAACAACTACACACTACTAAACCTGTTCCATTACCCCATTTTTCAGGAACAAGGCAAGACATACCAGAGGATATTTATACCAGTATTATTCACCATAATTGGCAAATCTTAAATAGTGGTAGATTTTCTATTATGGGACTTTGTATTGCACCTTAGTGCAAGAAGCAAAACAACTCATTCACAGTTTGAAATACTCACCGTTTTTTCCAATTGTGCCATTCTGAACAAAAGCCTGCAGAGTGAGGTTCCAGAAGAACTGTGTTACGTTTTCTCCTTCAATAGAGTCAGTATTATGACACACAAAGACATTATTCAGTTGAACTGGATGCATAGTATCCTTTACAACAATGGTAATTGGACCTACAAATAAGCACAAACATTTAATTGGCATTTAAAATGCTTCATGACCTGCAAGAATATTAATAAGGTAGTGTTACATTTTCAATAATTCCACAAAGCACAGAATTAGAAAAAATTAATTCATGGGAATTAAGTTTAACAACCCTTATCCCTCTTTAGTGTTTTATCTATGTATCTCGTCCTGAAGTGCTAAGTAATGCCAAGAAATTAAAGCCTCAAGAACTAGATAAGTCATTAGAAAACTAGATAAGTCATTAGAAAAGAGAAACATTTTAGTTAACTTTTTTTCTTAAAGAAAAAAGGTTATTAGTAGTAGGATGTCCATTAGTACACAAAAAGCCTAGAACTTTACTGTTTTGCTAAAAGCCATGGAAGGTAAGGTAGCGCACACTAAAATGAGTCTTCAAGATGCCTGTTATCTACTACCAGCGCCTCACCAACCTCCTCCTTCCATTGCACTTAAAGGCATTATTAAGAGTCAGAGAAGCTAACTAGTCTGTATTCTCATCCAGCAGGCAAGTACAACGAGCAACAGTTGTGCAGTATACGGCACAGAAGTAATCAGATGCTCTATTAATGCTTTAGATGTTAAAAAATCCAAGTACAGTAGGGTACATTAGATACGACACTTCTAGCAGAGACTGTTTTGTAAGTGGGACCCTGCACTGAATATTACCTTTTCTTTTAGCATCAGGAAACACCACAGTATCATTGGTGTTGTAGGTAAATGTGATGAAGTCTGCCTGGTAAGTTTCATTAGTTTTTGTAAAGTTAACGCTCCAAGAGTGACCTTCTCCAAACTGTACTGCCAGAAGTGCAGCTTGTGTGTCGTTACCGCAGATGCTTCCATCGTGTGTCACATTGGATGACAAACTCAAGGTTGCATTTTTCTAGAAGAAAAGGTCAGTTTTAGATATTTTCAAACAGCAGTTCTTCCCCATGACAGTATTATAAGCCTGCTAGAGTTAGATGGAAACTTGCACAAGATTAGCTCCGTATTTTAGATTACCCTACCAAATTATGAAAAAGGCTACCTGACACCTGACTCGGAAAGCAGCCATATCAGATTCAAGTACAAAACTATAAATCAAACTTGGTTGTAAACCTTAACCGTGCTGAGCTGTAATTAACCCTTACTGTTTGGGATAAGAACACTACTACACCGATAAACAAAACATACTAAATTTGACAAGTACGCCATCTAAATAAGTGAACCGATAATTTCTTAAGCTTTACTTTAAAAAGAACGTTTATGAATACTCTTAACAACTGACTTAGTCAAAATCAATAAACTAGGTACCAGAGCGTACTTAAAGTTTTACCCAAGACTGAACCAGTTCTGAACAGAGGCTAGTTCCAAATACTTACATAATCACTGCTGTTTGTTTCATATTTTATCAAGAACTCCATCATCCATTGTGCATATAAGCATGTATCATTAGAGGCATCCTTCACATCTACTTCCACAGCATAGGACTGGAGAAAACCTGTAAGATACGATTATTTGCTGTTAAGACATTGATTTTACTTCATTTTGTTGAACTGTTTCTGAGGATAGTTCATTACAAAGTAGTGGACAGAGTACATTTCAGGACTGGATTCCATTTGCCAGACACTGAAAGAACTGCTAGATTTCTAACAAATATTAAAACTGGGACGCACACAATGAACTGTTATCAAGACTTGACAAAACTTCAGAAAAGGATGTTTTGCAGTCTCCTTACCTGATGGAAGACTAACAGTTTAAGAGAACGCTAGCTTTCCAGCGTCCTGAAACTGCATCAGCTGAACTGTATGAATACTGCAACATGTAAACAAAGTAGTGCTTGTAGAATAAGAGCCCCCATGTTATTTCATCTGTTTCATCAAGCAGCATGACTCAAGATGACCTCTAAAGGACAAGATCTGCGAGTCTTCATTGTGCTTCCACAGCTTCTGGCCTGAAGGACACTTATGCTAAATTCACTCTAAGTTTTTAAGAGAGCTTCTTACAGGTGTTGGATTTTTAACCTAGTCTGACTCTCAAAGGAGGCATTTTCCCATAGCGAGCTTTCATTTGCTTGTTATCCGACATTTCCAGCCTGCCACATTTCCCTAGAACAGATAAATCTCGAACTAATGTTAATCAGGATTTATCAGCCTGCCTTCCTTAAACATACGGTCACCATGATCATGCAGTTCTCTCCCACAGACCATCTAAGTTCCTCCATCCCCAACATACGCAAGTCAAGGTACTTCACATTTTGCTTCATGTTTTGCCTTGGCACTAAGGATCTTCTCCCTGCCACATACAGGTTTTCTCCTCTACCAGCAGTAAAGGCAGTTCAGCATGCAAGACAGCTGGCTGTAACCATCTCCTGCTACAGTCTGCCATTGTTTATGCTCTTTTGAATTAAAAGGACTGTCAAAATTGAGAGGCTTTAACTGCCATACCTTCTATAAGAAGTATCCAAGGCAGAGCTTGAGAAATTTGACAGTGCTAACTCTGAAGCATGTGAAATAGCGCCTGATACCGCACTAGTGATTTATCAGTGTTATCACCCTAATGAAACTACTATCTGTTGAAAGAATTTTTAAGGCCAAGGACAAGGCAGGAAGTTAAGGTTCTGGTTTGGTTTATCTTGAGCTTGAAGCAATAAACAACGAGCTTTAGTTTCAGTGGTGGCAGTGAATACATTACTCCACCTAACCAAGCACCTATACTAGGTAATGTCACATCAGTGTCACGTTGAGAAAGAGGCCATACTCTATCCCCTTGGAGCAGGTCCCCGTTACATAAATTGCTGCCTGCCCTCAGTTATCTATGTTTTGTTAGAAGAAAATTCACACAGGCCATTTCAAAATAACTCATTAAATGAGATACCGAAAGAGCGGAAAGGGCTGTAAAAAATTGTTGTGGCTAATAGTCATACTTGACAGGTTTTTCAGCCTCCTAACATGGACTCCTGCATCAGAAACAGAAGCAACCTTCCCATTTGTCCCATCCTTGCTCATTCATAGAGGAAAAAGAACCACAACATTGGGCTCTGTTCTGCCAACAAGCTTGTTTCCTTTAGCCCGCACTGACTGCCTATTTTGCTAAATTCTTGCTTATTTACTGATCAGTCAGTTGATAACAAATCGGTGCACAGAGACTGCTGGTCTTGAACTTAAGGCGATGGCAAGGTGCCTCCCTTAAGTATTACCAGGGGATACATCAGAACTTCAGATTACTGTTTACAGAAACACAGTCTGTAATAGCTCATCTGCATCCTCTGCTATCAGATAAAGCTATTTTGACAGCACCACGACTGTTTAGCATTATCGCTTCAGCATGAGGGAAGTTTACAGATGCTAGTTGAAAGTATTAGCATTACTTCCTTCCAGTAGGAAAGCACAAAATGCTGTTGCTTGAACTTGAAGCAAGATCTTAGAGTATATGCGAAACTAAAGCAACAAGGACAGCTTAAACACTGCAGAATTATACAAAGCTCTCACAACAGACAAACTGTGTCAGAAGGACAAAGCATCATTCTGACACTGAAACTGAAGCAGATGTTTCGCATCACACATGACTTCTCCATATATCTACTTTAAACTATCATTCCTTCAGACCATCAGTTTTGAATAAAGACAATTTGAAAGAACTGAAATCATCTACTCTCTCAGGACATATTCCAAATTTCTAGAGGTTCCTACTTATATATAACCTCTAGAGGCTCCTACCAAACAGAAGCAGCATTGAGATTTGAGGAGATGGTGAAAGAAGCCCTTCAAAAAGCACCTGATTCCTACCCGCTGTGCATGGCTGCCAAAGGTGATAGGTAACAGCATACTGGATGCATGTAAAACCTGCCCGGCACAAAGTACGCGGAGGAGGTAGCAAGTCAGAGAAGGAGAGCTTCTTTCTGCTCAGACTTTTGAGGTTTGCAACTCATGGGAAAGGATGGCTGCACGGAAACAACAGACATGAAAATTCAGTTCGGTCCTTACTCCTAAAAATATGTGAGGCTACTATGCATTTCAGCATACGTTCCCTCCTGCAATAGTCTGCCTGACCGGTCTAGCTGATCCATTAAAACCTGCAGATCTTTCTACAGAACTAGAGACTTTTTCTCCACTTCATGCCTTCGCAGGTGCTCACTCCTAACTAACTGGAGAACCTCATACTTAAACTAGAGAAGTGACTGAAGAAAAGGAGAATACAATCCAGTAAAGCAAAAGATTGTTCTGAATGTTATTTACACCCTCCATAGGGCATGCTGCTTCTCAAGGTTTTGAATTATTTACTCACCTCCATCATCTAATCACTGAATAAAATTCTGACTCTGGGCAGAGAGAAATTCTGCTCACTTCATCCCTTCAGGCTGACAGTGAACAAGTGGAAAAGACAGTGATAAGAATTACTAAACGCTCCAGGACTCATGAGATTTCTGAATAGTAGGAAAAAAAGAATACAGGAGCATATATCAAGAACAGCTATGTAGCTGAAGACCCCTGTTTACATTAATTTCTAGGCAGCAGAAGATTCTGTTAAAACTTCCACAGTGGCTGTAACGCCCCGTAAGGCAATACCTACAAAGGGAAATCCCTCAGCTAGCAGAATTAGAGACAAAAGTAGTACATCTACCCACAAAGTAAGGCAGTAAACACTAAAGATTGCTTGCACATTCACAAACCACCGGTTTGTTATGCCTTTTTAGGAGAATTTTTGTTTGTACAGAGTTCTATGGTGCACTAGAAGATACCAGCTTTGCAATTTACTACTGCAAAGCACACAAACTTACTGCCAAGAAGTAGCTTAGAGCTCCAGCAACATTAAATAAAAGCTCATTTTTTAGTTAAAGAGTTATTTATTACTGCACCTGTGTACCAGTTCTGTATTACCATCCATTCTCATTTCAGAAGAAACTGGGCCAGGCCTTAAGTTTCTGGAAACCACTGCAACCTAGCCAGCATAGCCATGGTACTTCAATATAAACACACCATGTCACACGGCATGTTAAAAGACTATTGACTGAGCCAAAAGATAAGTATATTTAGAAGTAATTATTTTACCACAATTTGAAAAGCAGTATAAAACTAGCAGGAGCAACTTTACTAACTTGTTTTGTAATACTGCAATTTCTTGGCTTCTCAATGCTGTTTTACATATTAGGAAAGTCCCTTCCACCCTCATTAAAAAAAAAGATATGAAAAAAGACATAAATTGAGCTCTGAAACTATTTTTGCTATTAATTAGTAGGTGAGAGCAAAAGGAAGAAAGCTTATTTACTATGAGTAACTGAAAACATCCTAAGAAGAAGTATCAAGTTAACTACTACTCAGACTGTTTTCCTTACAGAGAAAGTAGCTTGCAATAACTTCTCCAAAAGGGATACTTCAGCACAGGTGGTGGTAGATGGCAGCAGTAAAGACTGAAGAAATGCTACAGTTAGCAAGCGCATACAGTAGACTTGACCAACACAGATAATCCCAACAGACATACAGCACCTTACACGCCCTGACCTGCTTAACAGTGAGTAACTGTAATTTTTGCCAGTACAGCTTTATTCCAGCTGCCAAAAGATGCACCTTCCCTATAAGAGATCTGATCTACTTTTAAGTAACTAGTTAGAAGATGTCCTCAAAAGCCACAGACACAAACGTGACAAGCATCTAACACAGTTGGCAGGAAGTGCTAGCATAGCAGAGGACTACGTTCAGTTAACTGCTAAATTTGTAATATAGAATTTGCAGGACAGGGGCATTCTCTTCATGAAACCTGAAGATCAGACAGCCTCCTTGCATGCTTTGCTCACGTAACAGTGCTGCAGACAGTAAAACATGATTAATAAAATTAGGGATTGCATTTATCAGAAGCAGATTAGCCTGGCTTTTTGCAACCTCTAGTCAGTCTACCTCTTTATAGAAGGAGCGTCTTTGGATATAAAGGTACACAAGGTTTGTGTGTGTGGTTTTTTTTTTGTTAAAAAAAAAAAAACCCACTACTTTCTCACCCTTACTATACCAAAGGCATCTACAAATGCAAAAGGAGTGCTATGGTATAATACTGCTACTTAATGCAACAGCAAACAGTGGCAAAAGTTGGCATTTAAGTATAAGGCTTTATAATGGAACAAAGAGAGTATTAACAAAAATACAGAGTGAACTGAGGGGCAGACAAGTCCATTCTCAAAGCCATGACCTGAAAGGACAACGTTACTCTGCAAAGTGCTCGTCACGCTTTGAGAACGCTTTATAAGGGAGAACCCCCTGAATTCATCCCAAACCTCACTTAAATACATAAACATATATAACTCATCTCTTCAGAGATAAAAACGCGTTACTAGCACTTGCTTGACTCCTACTTGAGTTTTCTTTTTTAAGGGGAACAAGAGTTATTCCAACACGCTCTATATCGCGTGAGAGTATGACCGTTGGTCTCCCCAGCTCCAAACGCGCCTCGGTTGCCGCTGGGAGCCGACCGGGAGGGCTCAGGAAGGCGGCAGCGGCCTGCGGGCTGACAGCGGCAGCGCCGAGCGCAGGGAGCCGGTCGGCGGCCTCGCCTGCGCCCTCGCCCGCCAAGGCCGCCGGGGCCCGGGCGCTCGCCGCCGGCTGCTCACCCACAGCGAGCAGCGGGGCCTTCGCTGCGCCGCAGAGAAGCGCCAGCCCCGACTCTCCCTCTGCGGGTGACGGCGCAGCCGGCAGAGCAGCCCCGGGCGGCGGCGGCGGCCGGAGGGGGGGGGGGGAGGGGGCGAACGTCGCCGCCGCCGGGGAGGGGCCGCGGGCAGCCCCAGGCGCCCCCGCGCGCTCGGCCGTTGCCCGAGGCCGCGTCACGTGCCCGACGCGGGGGGTGGGGGGGGAGGAGGGGGCACGCGCCAGCCGCCGCGGGGACAACAACCGCCCCCCGCCCGCGCGCGCGCGCGGCCCAACGGCCCTGGCGCGCGGGCCCGTCGCCCCCTCAGCTCAGCTCAGCTCAGCCGCGCCCGCCCGCAGGCCCCGCGCCCGCAGGCCTCGGCGCGCCCCCTCACCGGCGGTGCCGAGCAGCAGCAGGAGGCAGGCGGAGCAGCGCGGCAGGCGGAGCGGCCCCCGCGGCGACCAGCGCGGCTCCATGCTCCCGGCGGCGGCAGGCGGAGGGGTTGCGTGAGGCGGCGAGGGGAGAGCGGCGGGGAGGGGGGGATGCCTAGAAGCGGGCGGGCGCGGCAAAAGCGTCGCCGTCGGTCATGTGAGGGGATGGGCGGGGCTGTTTGCGCTCCGCCAATCGCCGCGCCCGCCCGGCTCGATTCCATGGCTCTCGGGCGAGGCGCGCGCCGCGCCTCCTCGGGCGGGCGGCGGGGGGGGGGGGGGGTTTGGGTCCGGGTGTTGCCTCAGGGGCTGGGGGCCATTTTCCTGCCACACGCCGGGTGGCAGCGCGGTGCCCGGCCGATCCCCCTGTAAGACCCTATTTCCACTTCGTATAGCTCTACTCTTTAATTTGTGTCAGCTTGGACTCGGGTTTTCCTTGAAAAAGGCCTGCTCTTGGCTAAATCTCCTTTTTTTCTTTTTTCTCCTTTTCTCTCTCTTTTTTTTCCCTGCTCTTCTTCTATTTCTCCATCCCTTCTCTCCTTCTCATCATATTTGAACCTTTTCCATGAGTAAGGCTGAGGGAAAACAAGTTTTGCATCCAATAAACAAAAATCTGCTGACCTTTCTTTCCTTGGGTGAACTCTAGCATTTCCATGTTGTGCAACAGGGACTTGGCAAGGAGGGGCCCTCTGAGCCAGAGACGCGGTGTTTCCTGTTCCTCTGACCGTCCGCTGCAGACTTCACAGTGCTGAAGATTTCTGGTGTGAACATGCTCAGAAGGGGCTTTGAAGATTTCAGTGGCCGAGCTCCTCTCAGATTTCGTCATCTTTCACCATTGTTGAACAAGAGAGAATCCAGCAAGAGTTAGGGGCACAGAAATACGTTATAAGAGGAAAGCTTGAAAGACTTTTTAAACACAGAAATGCCATCTCTGGCTCAGAACGCCCCTGACCGGCCTATTGTTCAAAGCTGGCATTGTGTAACAAAGAAGTAGCGCTATATATTTACTCTCTTCTTATAGTCTTCCCTGCATGTCCACTATTGGCTACTGCAGAAACAGGTTATGAGGCATTTACTTTGACCTCATACAGCCGTTCTGAAGTTAACTGGGCTCTTTTTAGGTTAAGAAGAAAAAGCTGAGAGAAGATACACTAAGAAAAAATTATACTTTTAATATAGAGACTTCCACTGGAAAAAAAATAAAGGAATAAACTATTTTCCATGTTTACAATAAATAGGATGGGAGAGAAATGGGCTAAAATGACAACAAATATTTACGTTAGATAGTGGGGAAGGACTAGTAGAGCTTTGCACTAGATTCGCATGCCAGATTGTGTTTTTTTAAAAAACAGGTTAGACAAACTTCCTTCAGGAAATTATTCTGTTGTAGGGCAGAGGTGGACTTAGATAGTCTCCCAATGTCCCTGCCCGCTCTAATCTCTGTGATTCTGTTATCCATCATTTCACATTACCCAGGGCTAATCAGAGATTATACCACACCTTTGCAGAAGTAGGCCCATTCTCTGCCCCTTCCTAGCTCTTCTTGTGTGTGAGCAGAATTCACATGTACCGTGCCTACTAAATGACTGGCTAGAAATCTTTCCAGTAATTGCTTCTGTTAAGGAGGGTGGAGTTTGGCATTAGCAGCAAGAACTGGGAGGCTTTGCTGCATTTGCACTAATGCCTAAGTGCAAGACAGAAAGAAGAAGGCAGGAGAAAGAAGCTGCCAGATGCAAGTGCAGGAGAAAACACACGATAGGGTAGATGGGAAGGGGAAGAAGACAAGAGTGGACATGAAACCTGGTGAATCTGAGACTGGATGGAGATATAAAATCAGCTGGAAGTTGAATTGAAGGTTGGAGGGTATTGATCAGAAACAGACACAAAGGTTGTCTTGGCACAGAAACCATGGTTAAGAGATGGGAAAGAAGAGACTGACACTGGGAGACAGCGAGGAGAACGGCAGGAGGATTCTCAGCTGCCTGAGGAAACAGGAGCTCTAGATTCAGTAAGGGCAGGCCCTACTGGAATAAGATATGTGTGTTTCTCTAGGAAAACCGCAAATGGTATTTGACTAACCAGGATCTAAGAGATATACCCAGTGATGCAGGAAGAGAATGAAAGCTCTTGAAGAGGACAATGAAACACTTCAACCTGGTATCGTGAGACAGAGTCTTAAGATAAGGCATAAAGGTGGTGTAGACAAGAGGACGAGCATAAAGTCTTGAGGAAGTTGAAATAATGCAATGTATGAGTATATGGTAATTAAATAGTCTAAGTTATGTACTTGTAATGCTGTACTTTTCCAAAGAATATCACAAAACAAAATCTGGCAAGGCTAGAACACCACTGAAACCAGTGAATTTTACAAACGGGGCTTCCACCCACAAGTGCTTGTGTGTTTTTTTTTTTTTTAATTCAGCCTTTGGGCTTAATTTACTGAAAACTTATCTGAGGAAATAAAATTTATGTTTAATACTTGAGCCATTGTTTGTTGTAGGCCGTGGGGGAGCTTCGAGTGTAGATGGAATGGCATAGATAATGGCATAGATGAAAGCACTAATCCTGAAAGTAGCAAGTCTTTGGGCTTTCAGCTCTAGGGCAAAAAATGGGGCAGTTGAAAGGCTAGGGAGAGTCCCATCTCCCATGCTTTTACATATCCTCATGCTTTGTTGTTTTAGTGAAATGGAACATGGTCACAATAGATCTTGTTCTTAAAGAGTGATCGTTCAGGCAGGAACTCCATTGAAAGGTTTTAAATATTAGGATAGCGACACTGAATTAGGCTTTAACTAACGGGAGCAGGAGAAAATGGGTGATATGTTCTAGGCAGTTGGTGTGCAGCAATGTCGTGTTTTGTGTCAGCTGGAACGTTTACTTCAGGACATGAGCTTTATTTATAAACACTAGTGTCTTGAATATCCCTTACTTCTGATAATATTCTGATCTCTTGCCGGTACCTTAGAAATGGACTGTAACATGACTAGACAATCTGCAGAAGTGAAAGGAAGAGTGATTCCTTGTTTCCATTGTGCCAGCTTAGTGAAGTGTGAAATGAAATCAAATGGTAGATACAGTAACAAGCAAATCTGTTCCTAATAAATTACACAGAGTCAGATTAGCGACTGGTGTAGGACTAAAAGGCTAGTATAGTGCATATAATCTAGCATGATGTAAAATATATTATTTTGCACCAGAAATATCGTTGATATCACAACTGTTAAAGACTGTCCCTAGCTACAATGTGGGCAGTGATGAGGCAGCCATGAAAGGAATCTCTATACGTTTCTGCCCTTCCGAGAGGAGTCCTTGGGAAGACTCCAAAGGGTGAAACTGTACCTGGAGTGAGTGGGTGCAAGCACTTTTCATTCACATGAGGGGTGGAGTTTGTCCAGCAAAACCCACATGCTTCAGCTATCTGAATGTGGTGATTATCCGTTAAAGATATGTTTGTGATTCTTAAAAACAATGCACTCCTGCATTAGCACAGTAATACTCTCCTCTTGCCTAGCCTGATAACAGAAGCTTGGTTTTGGCAGTATTCTCCCTACAAGGCCAATTTTTGGGCAGTTTCCAAAGCCTGTCTTCTCTTCGTAGTTCTCCAAGGAACAACATAAATCTGTGTTCCTCTCCCTTTTTCAACAAATCCTCCAGCTTTCCTTAGAAAGGATTGTACTGGCTGTGATCAGGTGTTATCTGATTCCTCTTAAATTCCATGAAAAGCAAATATACTCAGTACTTGTAGGATTCAATCTCTAACAAATATCCATAGCATCTTATTTATCATGAGTAAGTTCCTTGTTGACTATTGTGGTCTTAAAGATGACAGCATTTATGTGGGAGTGGGACTTCTGTAACAAAGAGCAAACTCTTAACGATCAGCTGCTTTCCTTGGATGACAAAAGTGCGAATGATTGCTAGTATGATGCAGAAAAAATGCCTTAGCCTTTTGCCTACTGGGGGGATAGGATTTTTTATTTGGCATAATTGTGGGAGCCACTGATAGATGGTAAAGCTGGTCCTGTTTTTCTAAGACGCTCCTTGCAGTTACTGCTGGATTTGAAAATGAGGACTGTAATGTCACTGTATCACATTACATTTTTACTGCCTGGTATACTTAGCTTGATGTCAGGAGTTTCAACAACATGTACTGAGGACAGATATGCGATACCTATGTGATTTCTTTTGTAAGCTTCAGTTCAGCGAGGAATATAAATTCATGCCTAATTTCAGATGTATAGGTTGTTCTATGGCTTTCATTCGCACCATATTCTTGATGTCCAACATATGCTTAATCCGTTGCTGAATCTCTTAGTAGTTTTCAGCCGGTTTGATATTATGTCTGTATTCAGATTTTCCTTAATCCTGAGACTTGAGAAAATCAAGGGATGATTGTGTGGACAGAAGCAAAGTGCTCAGCAATGTTTAACAAAGCACTGAATAAACTGAGCGTTTCTGATCACCGGTGCTGGAGATTACAGGTTGTGAAATGAAGAAAAAAATATAACATCTGGAGCAGGCAGTAATTACTGATTTATTCTAATGTTTTGTATTCACTATTTTAGATGTCTGTTTAAGCAACATGTTATTCCATGGTACATTTTTTCACAGACCAGATAATAGCGGAACCTTTCCAGGAGGTGGAGGAAGGATTTGGCACCATATCCCAAGGGAGGGGCTGATGGAAAGAGGATGGGGTTAATAATGGCAGGTCCTAGATTCACTTGGCAGAGGCGGATGAACCACAGGGGCCCTCTGGAAACTGTGGCAATGACTGCACGAGTTAAAGCTATGGAAGTTTTCCTTTTCATGTAGCGCCAGTTTGTAGTTTGGTTACTTGTGCTGTGCTGTGGCACAGGAATTTGCTGTGGTCTGGACACCTTAATGACGAGCCTGCTTTGTCCAGCGCAGCATGACATGTGAGGTGTTTCAGCTGCATGTGAAAATGTTGGTCTGCTCAGTGTTAGAAAAGGGATGACTCTTGACAGCTCTGTTATGGTAGCTCTAAGGCAATCGCTTAGTATCTAAAATGTGTGAAAACTGCGGTTCATTATTGTTCCGAGCAGATGGCAGTGTTTCTGAGTTGTCGGCTTTCTGGAGGAGGTGGTGGTAGGAAACCAAACCATTAAAAGCCGCTGCTCCAGGAAACTGCTGAGTCAAGACTCGGGCAATCACGTGGAATGCCAGAAAAAGAAACCTTTGTTAGGAGGCGAAGGGATCAGAGATCAGGTTGCAGCAGAGACAGCTGCAAAACTTCTGCGAAAGAGCTCTGAGGTCTAGTGTACTGCCACAGCTGGGAAAACACGTTCCCAGCTTAGCAGGAAGGAGTGGAGGTACAGGAGGCAGTATTTTTGTCACAAGCATATTATAAAACCATGCTTGTATAAGTGCAGCTTGGTTTAATCAGATGCTGGTTTTCTTGGCAGGTGAGAGTGAGGTATAGCTGGGCTTTAACATGGCGCTGGTACAGCAGCTGCTCCTTTGCTATCCCACTGCTGGCATCCTCGGTGCTGCAGGACACCAGGAGATGGTGCTGCCCTTGATTTTGTGATACGCTGTAACGTTCGGAAGCATTTCCAGCCTTTGCTGGATGTTACGTGTGCTAGAGTAATCAGTAGTCAGGCAGCTAGATTAACAAGAGATAGCCGATGAGACTTCGATGCACGTTGTGAATTATGCCAAACTAGTTCTAGGAGTAGTTCTCTTCTATATGAAAAAAAAAATATTTTTCAGATGATTGACTGACACCTCAATATATGCTTTGCACTTGTAACAGCAAAGTGGAAAAATGCCAGTACTCTCAATTTTGTATTTTTATCTGCATACATAGTCTGCTGACTTGCTGGAGATACATCTCTCAGTTTCGGAGCAGGAATTATTTTCTGAAAATGAGTAGCTTTGTACACTAGACACCTTCTGCTTCCAGCTCTTATGAAAGATATGTTGGCTGTAACTTTTTCTGAGAAGTTTCAGTAGGAAGTTTCAAACTTCGGCAGGAAGTTGTTACAGAGGTTGTAAGGGAAACTCTTTCATTTTATTTTTCTTATCTGGGTATCTTACAGCAGGATTTTAGCATTACAGCATCCCTTGTGATCTAGAATAATATCATTTCCCTTTTACAGATAGCAAATTAAGGCAGATGATATAGGTAATTAGCCTACAGTCTCATGAAGTCTCTGACAGAGCTGGGAAACCAGTCCTGCAAACCCTAGTTTAGTGTCTGGTCACTACTTTGTCCTGATTAACACAACTCTTCTAGGGAATGATCTCCATCCGATTTGAGGTGAACCTGCACAGCGTCAGCTTGAGTATCTGCTCTGTGCTTTTGAAGCTAGGATTTGAAGCAGCAGCAGCTGCAGGGGTAAAGAGGAAGAAATTGAATCAAGGGAGACGCAGAACGTTCATGTGAGGGAGCAGAATCACAACGGTTTGGGTGCCAAGCCAGCTCTCTGCTGGAGCAGGCCTGACCTCTTCCCTGGCCACTGAGCGCGAGCGAGCTTTACGTGCGCTGTGACAAGGTTCTGGGTCGCCTCTGGAGAGGCTGCATTTTGGAATCTCTGTTCCCACCTCCAGCCTGAAAGCTGTACCTTCTTCCCAACATGGCACCTGATAGACCTTGGTCTGACACAGTGTCTTGCTCAGCCCTTAGGGAGAATTAGTGGAGCAATCTTGCTTTGAGCCTCAAATTAGTATGAACTGGAAGATTTTCTTTCTAGAGTGAAAAGGACTGTTTTTGAAACAAATGATCTGGTTTTGACTGTTACAGCAAAATGTTTATTCTCAGATATTATCAGCTTCTGTAGAGACTTCACAAGGGTAAACAACATACATTATAGTGGTAAGAATCTCATATGAGGTTTGGTGTGGAGGGGAAAAAAAAAACTACCTATTAATTAAGTGAACATCTTGCTAATAATCCAGCACTGATATTTCATGCTGTCTTAGAACTATTTACCATTCCAAAAAAATCCAGCCCATATAGCCTTAGAAATACTATCCGCTCCTTAATTGCAAAGTCACAGTGACTAAGCTTTGTAAAGAAACATTGCATCTTTCAAGCTCTGCAATGGTCTGTACGTTATCAAAGATCCTGAGGCTCTTGTGCATACCTTAAATACAGGGAGCATCTCAACGCTAGACCTACTGGAAGAGCAGCTACTGCAACTTCCTTATTACTGAAAATGGCACTGAATGGAGCAGAACCTCTAGATTTTCACTTTTTAAAAAAGACAAAATTTGGTAGTAAAAACAAATTAAGAATGATATACATGTTTTCCTTCAACTAAAACAGAAGTATTTCAAGCTGACAAACAACTGACTGATTTAAGGATTAAGCTAAAGAACAACCATCAATAAAAATTTCATATTTGCTGGATATGAACTATTTTTCCTAGGCTTAAGAAAAGGGCTCTATTTATGGTGTTGCAATTCTTCATGCAGTTTTGGAAAGTTAACTTTGGAAGTTGCATCTTTTCTTCTTTGGCGAACATCCTAATACTTATTTCCCTCAAGCAGTAGCAAGATAGTTCTGAGAGACATTTTAGAGATGATCTGGTACCAAGAAGCAAAGTTACTCAACCCAGAAGAAGAAACAGCTCTGACCATTTCAGGTAGATCAACATCTGTTGCTCCTCTTGCCAGTTAACTCCTTATTTTATACAAGATACCCTCTGCGCCCAGTCTAATATCTCTCTCAGCCCCTGAAGTAAATTTTAAAGTGTTCAGTTTGAAAACATCACGATATAGCCTCAAGCCCCTGCCCCCTGCCTCGGGGCAGGGGACCCCCCCCCCAAAAAAAAAAAAAAAAACCCAAAAACCCTACCATCTTTCTCTCAGAATGAGGATGAAGTACTGTAAGGCATACTGTACTTCATACAGTAACAGAAACAAGTATTTACTGCTCTGTGATATTTTCCCAGAGAAATAGTGTAGACAAAAAAAAAAAAAATCAATCTCCAAATCTCGGTTTCTGTGGGATTTTTTTTACAACAAAATTCTGTAGGATTTCAGAGAACGTAGAAAGTAATAAAGGGAATATTCTCTTTAATTAAAAATTGTTAGTGAAGAAAACATCTTCCCTGTTTAGATGTCTCTGAGCTGTAACATGGAAAAAAAACATCGGTATTAGTGTTAGATGTTCATTGGACCTGTTTCAAAACACTATGCACAAGGAATGTTTTATGATGATAGTAGTGTTGTGGAAAGTCAGCCTCCCTGCAGCACACAAAAGTCTTCAGTAGAGATGGTTGGGAGGAATCAGCACTTGCTTTGCCACAGTTATCATTCTTTTCAGACCACCTCTCAAAAGCTCAGAAAGGAAAACCTCTTCCTCTCACACTTCCACTGCGAGTCCTCAGCACTCCCCTCTGGGCAGGAGCTGCATGAAGGGAGAGAGGCTGGGCTGAAGATACTCCTGACAAATCCACTCAGATTTAGTCCAGTGGTTCCAAATGGCTGAAGGAAAACATGAAGATGGCCCAATCTAAAGCCGACATCAATAACAGAAGCAAGTTACTCGATCAGCCCTCTCCTCCATGCTTTAATGATTGCAACAGAATTGTTACAAAGTTACTAGATGTACTGGGGAAACAAGGAATAATGCAGTATCCTCACATACCAAGAAAGTACCCTCCTGTAACAGCAACAGGCCACCAGGTGTGCGGTGTTTTTGTAAGACGTACCACACTTCTGCATGTTCTAATACTCATTTAAAGTTTGCAAAGTTGGAATCAAGCCCTCTGGAAGCTCATTTCCTCCCCTCCAATCACCTTCTCTAAGACTTAGTAAAAAAAAAAAAAAAAAAAAAGATTCAGGAATGGAAGCCACTTAGAAAACTCAAGGGATTTTAATGACTGAAAAAGGAACTACTCATTATTATATTTAAGTAGCAAACAGGTGTTTTGCTATGAATGCACAAGCTAAAGATTTTAAGGAAGCCACAAACATTAGTAAGCCCAACATACAGAAGTTTGAGTAAGAAGGCATTTTACACACAAGTTTATCAACACAAAACTGTTTAATATTTATTAAATGACACAAAATACCTAGATAACAGACTCACTCTTTGAAAGGACATGTATTTACATTATTTACCAACTTAAGAAAGACTCTCTGTACCCATGTCAGACTTGTTATGAAACATTAAAAAGGTTTTGCTTTTTGCATCAAAGGATGCAATGGTGACACATGCCCTGTTTGCAAGTCTGCATAAACTATAACTTTTTGATGCAGTGAAAAAGCACAATTTTATATTCTGGCAGCCGAGTGAAGAGGCTTCTGAAAAGTAACAGGGTTAGTTTCCCTCCCCCCCCACTCCAGACATACTCTGAAGGACTCTCATACAAAAAGTATATTACATTTTTGAATGCTGCTGTACTCTTACAATTTTAGTGTAACTTTTCAAAGAAAATATTCTTCCTACTATACAAAAATCACTAAAAACAAAGTGGGAACATTTCTTTAGATGCTTTTTTTTTTTTTTTTTTTTTTAAAGAAAGCATTAGGGCAAATGATATGTTTAGGAAAAAACAAAAAGACTAACTGAAAAAAAATGAGCAGAGACCAAAATATGAGTCACAGCTAAAGCAACTTAACAATTTGCTATTTTTTTTTTTATTAACTATTTACTTTGGCACCTTTGTGTAAACTATAGAACAAAACAATGTTTACAACACATTTGCAGTTACAGCATTTAAACAAAATGGTCACTTTTTAAACCAGCCAAGACAAAAAAATAGTCCATTTATGGGTATAAAGTTTAAAAAACCTAAAATATATATTTCTAAGAATAAACTGCAATTTCTTATGAACAGGTGCTATAAACTGCATGCAAGTCAAGATTAAAAATGAGCGGCCAAACAGACAAGCTGTGTTATAGCCAGATGAGTTGTGGTCCAGGCCCACTTTTATTTTTTTGTTTTTTATATAGAGATATATATATGGCTCAATAGGCAGGCACATGTTCCCAGCAGGGTTGCAGTGTTGTACGGCTGGACAATAATCTTGGCTGCAGCTCTGTCATTAACCAGGAATGAGCAAGACCTTAACAGAAGAGATGAATGAGTTCTTGGGGAAAAGTCATGAAGATACAAGAACAAAAGATCTTCTCCTCTCCCTCCCCTCACCCCTTTTCTTGGCCTAGCCAACGTTCTCAAAGTCCGTTCTTTGGGTTGCTTTAACTAGACTGCCAACAAATCGCTTAGAGTCAGCCTCAGCTCTTGAAGTCCGAAGAGATTTGAGGACATCTCCTATATTTATAGTTTTTGCACTTAAATTACTGAATGATAAAAATTAAATAAGCCTTCACATCTTTCTGATTGGTTTGAGTGAATGCTTGTCTAATGAGGGAGGATTTTACTTTTGCTTTTTTTTTTTTTTTTAACTTTACTTTTTAAAAATTGTTTGTTTGTTTTTAAATACAGGGTGGTGTTTGAATTATTTGTTGTAATAGACTGATTGGATCCAGTTCAGTATTGATTTTCATCATCTCCTGCCTCCTAAAGAGTTGAGTTTTATGCTCCTTCTCCAAAACACCTTTTTAAAAGGAATCGTTTATTGGCTAAAGATACAAAACACATACAAGAAAAAGGAACATTGAATGCAAAGTACAGGCGGCTTTTTTCAGGCATTCTTTACTCCCCTATGGATCTCTATTTGAATTAATCCTTAAAGATTTGCCTCCGTTTGCAGGAGCAGGTGTCCAAGTTTTTTTTAGTAAAAATTCTATTGTTAGCATTTTCCCTACAGAGGCAAGGGTGGTCCTGGATGGCTACCAGTGATTATGCTGCAATCGCATCAAGGGATAGGTAGATTTTCTGCAGATTGTATCACGAGCTATATGACAATTAGTAGTGGATGGCAGCAATTAATTTAGTAGGAAGAAAACATCTGCTTCATCTGTCAACTGAGGACTGTCTATAGAAGAACTGGAGAAAAACACAGCTGGAGAAAATACAGAATTGAACAGTGGATCAAAAAAGCATTAAGGATGGGATGTGTCAGATACAATATATAAATATACACACACACACATTCTCCCCCTCTCACACACACCCCCCTGAATATGGGATCACAGTGATAAAAGTTATAGATAAGGAGTTAAGTTACACTGCCTTTAAACAAAAGTAACATCTTGTTTCAAGAAATATCTGGTGTTCCCCAGGACTGTCAGTGCCTGAAAGAGGATGAGGTTTTTCATTGTGCTCTGCAACACAGCTGATGGTAGGTCTAAAGCTTGGCTGGGTAAGGAAGAACTGTTACGTGGAGGAGTTACCTTTTCTGGTGACACTTTTTTCCCCTCCCCCCATATATTCCTGGCATACACTACTATAGCAATAAAAATCCGTCTATTGAAACAAAGCTCTACATTCAAGTGACTTATTCTCCCATGTTTTATAAAGATGCAAAGAATGCTCTCTGGTCATCTAAGGAAATAGCTTCTAGATGCCTCGTAGCAATACTTAACTATCTTTTCTTATATGAGAGGTAGGCTTCTGGGTTCTAGGAGGCCTGCCACATCTAGGGCTGAATTCTTAAAGCTTTAAGTTAAAGCAATCCAAAGCAGGGCAGTCGTATTAAGAGCTGCCCTGTCTAAACCTTGAGGTTAGTTCAAGTTTAGAATGTTGCAAAGCAAAACAAGTATTAAAACCCATTTGCAATTTTTGTTCTTACAGCTTTATCAAAAGAACAGTGTGGCTTTTCATAAATATCTTTACATAGATTCTCTTTTGTAGAGTATTGCTGCCAAGAGGTGAAGGCCTCCTACCCATGACTAGTAAAAAAAAAAAAGTCACTTTTTCCATTATGGCTGTTTTATGCTTAAAATTCCCAAAGGTGAACACTAAGTTTTATAGGCAAGCCATATAAATATAAATCTGAATCTGTTTTGTTGTAGCAGTTATTTAAGAATGGTGTTTGTATATATAACATATATGCCCACACTGCAAACTTTATACATCATTTTATATTGGTACCATTATGTCTTAATCGCGTCCAAGAATATATTCCACTAGATCATAAGCACAGCTTGGCTTATTCCCCATTTTCCCTCCCTCAAGGGAAAAATCCAAGTGTGGGTATCAACCAAACCAATGGTATGTTGCTAACTGAAATGCATTCTGTACAGTAAATTAAAAGTTTGCATGCAGTTTAAGCATTTTAAAGGCTATTTTCTTATATTAATTAACCTTCTGTTTCTGTTTAAAGGTGTGAAAGACATCTGCCATATATCAAGGGACTCCTCTTCAGACCCAGAGACAAATGGAATCACGAAGACCAGGTACTTTCTTGCAGCCTTCTGCACATCTCACTAAACAACATGCAAAGAGTTCAACAGCATTCTTCTTAAAATGTAAATAGTACTCTTTAAATGGGCATGTTAACCACTGAAAGAAGTCCACTCTACTATATTTTTCCATTACACTGCTTTCATTCAGTCATCGGTAGTATAAAAAGTCAATTAACGGGATCAACAGGCTAGTTTATCCACTGGCAATTGCGTATGACACCAAGTGTGCAGTAAAACAAAGGCCAACATATGTTTATGCAATATAGTTGTATTGATTTGGGTTCTCTTTATCTCTTTCCATGTAGTCCCTGTCAATTAAGGATTCTATTCTCTTCTTAAGGTCAGCAGGCTGTAAAATAAAGCAGATTGTCAGTGTTACTATTTTGCGTGCAACAATCCTCAATTCTTTCTTTCCATATAACCCAAACATCCGCATTGTTCAAGATGACCGAGGAAACAGGAATCAATTTAAATGCTGTGTATAACTGACTGAAGAGAAAGCTACAGAATTAGCTTGTCACCTGTAACTACCATAATCCATTTACAGCACTGAAAAATACGTGCTCCTTTTCAAATTGAATGCTACTTTGAAAACTGGAATTCGTGTTACCTGCCAACGTGTTTCTATCTCTGACTTTTTTCCAACACAATTTTATCTTGATGTGAGTACATTTTGCAATAGCTTGGGTGCACTATAATTTTGTTGGGTGAAAGACTTCATTAAAACTGCCTCATGTTAAAAGAGTGGAAAAAAAGCATTTAAGTTACCTGTTAAATCCCTACATGCCCAACTGCAGCTTATGTAGTACTTAGTACAGGCCCGCAGGAATTTAATGTGGTAACAAAATAGAATAAAAAAGCAATACCTTTTATTTCCACTGATAGAAAGCACTGTATACTTCATCTTGGAGACAAACAGGTGCATGCATCACTTTCTATTTGAAAATCGATTTCCAATTATACACCTAACCAAGCTATTTAATTTTATATTAGAAATATGGGCTGCATTTGATTTGAGACACTCACCAATATCTGATTTTCATTCCTCATGTTAACTAATATAATCTGTCCAAAAAACTACTGTATATGTATTGTTTACTCATTTATAAAAAGTGTCAACTAAGCAGGCAGAATCAAAAACACTTCTGTGTGGCTTATCTGAACTATTTCCACCTGCCCCAGAAGAAGGCATTGCCAGAGCACTTACGAAATGCAAGAACAGTTTAAGACAACACATAAACAAAGAGGGTTAGCTTCACAGCTACTACTGACAACAGATGCCCAGTTCTGAAAACATTTTGTAATAGGTTTTATGAACTTACTGAAAGCCTGAGATAACATTCAGATAAATTAATGCAACTGGCACTTTTAAAAATTCCTCAAAGTGAAATATTTGCCCTTCCTAATAGTAACAAGATTCATGTTATGGACAGAAACACTGTTTAACTGGAGAGAGACAAGGGAACATTAAAAAGATGCAATTTTAGAACGTTTTTAGAACAAGAAAAATCCGTACTCCACCTTTACTGGGAATTTAAGCTGGTTGTAAACCTCCGACACAAGCAAGTTATGACTCAATGTCTTGCGCATCTTCATGATTCGTACAATTGCAGCATCAATCTGATATTGCCGGTCCTGGAATACTCTCTCTGTAGTGCTTGCCTGTTCCTCTACCTGGAGGATTCGTTTAGAAAAGTTTTTAGGAGAAAAACCAGAACTGTCAAATCAATTTTTGTTTCTCGAAGACAGAAACGTTCTTAGTGTCGGATACTAAGATTTTTTAAATTGTCAAATATTTGATGTAAATTCTTCACAAGTATGAAGACCTGTTATCTATTTAAAAAGTTGTGCAAGGAATTAAAATCTTTGCACAGATTTTACACTGGATGGCTGTTCATAGATTAACAATTGCTGCAGATATCATCTCTGCAAAATATTAAGGGAAAACTCATTCGAACTTGTTCCTATGTTTACAAACCATTTAGTAAAGCTCCACATAACGATCAAGCATCAGAACAACATTTACTACTTAGAGATATCTAGGATCACTGGAATCTAAGTTAGTATGGCAGCTCACATTTAAATCCCCCTCTGTTATGTCTGTGCTATCATCCAAAGTATCCTTTACAAAGATACCAATATACATGTTACAGCTGAGAGGAGAGAGAGAGGGGGGAAAAAAAAATTTGTAAATGAGTAGGCAACAGAGACTTGACCCAAGGTTCTAGAAACTGAAAGATTAAAAAGAATATACCGTTTCTTTCATTTGAATTTGGTTGATCTTTATCCTGAAAAGCTTATGTCTAAAGTCATCATTGCATGTGAATTTATCACCGTCTTCCACATCTTTGCCTTTGGGGCTTTTAGTCAGTACTCTGGCTTTGCCACAAGCCAGAGATTGAAGTGTTCTTCTCAGCTCTCCATCCTCTAAAGCAGAAACAAGTTGTTTAGTATTTCAAGTCAAGAGTATTTGAAAGTAGTCAGCTGTTTTCAATACCAACCTATCCCAGTGGCTTGCTTTATCTCCTCTAAACTGAACTCCTCTCCTTCATTAAACATGAGCAGCACCAGTGTCTGGAACAAGGAGACCTGAAGCTCTTTTTTGCCCTGTCACAGAGAAAGTAAACAGACATCAAGGAAGCTAATTGTGGGGGGGGGGCGGGGGGGGGGAAGGTCACTTAGAGAAAGTGACTGCTATTTTATTCATTTGGGAATATGAAAGAATAAGAGGAACTGGTTATCTTGTGTTAACTGTGAAACGCAGAATAAACGCTCAGAAGGTTAGAATATCACATCCACTGACAAAACTCACTAAGATATGCATCAACATACTCAAAAAAAATCCCAAAGCCATTAAGTGTTTAGAACTACAGTTTGAAACAGCTTTAATCCAAAGATTAAAACAAGCATTAGTTTAAAAACACAGTATTAGGAACTAAAGGATCTTTGAAATAACCAGGTTTGATAATACTTGTTCTATCATTAACGTTTTTCTGAAAAATAGAACAGGTAAGTAAGAGATTTTTTTCTTGAAATATACTCGTGCCAATGAAGAAATATTGAAGGGGAGTAATTGGAAACCCTCTAAAAACAGTTATATTCTTGTGCAATCCAAAACTTTTATTTATTTTAGTAGTGAAGAGCCTATAGTAAACATGCTTAATATTGTCAAATGAAGCAAAGTGCTCTACGGAACAAAGTCCAATTTTCAGTATTTAAAAAAAAAAAAAAAAAAGTAGTGTCATTTGTAATACGGAACCAAACCACATGATATTTTCCCCAAGCAGTAACTAACGACTTTTTTCTCCCTTAATACAGAAATCAAATGCTTCTTCCTTACACCTTAACACATCTATTTCAGAAACTACCATATCCAGAGATGATAGCAAGAAGTCATATGTTAAGAGTAAACGCAAAAACAGTGCTAAGTTTTTCATGACAGCAAAAAAAGCTTTCCTATATATCCCTAAGGTACCACCCAGAAACTTAGAACTGACAAAGTAACAGGAATAAAAGGGAAACAAGACACTCACCTCTTTAAATTCTGCTTTTAGTACACAGTGTCCTAGTGTTGACTGCCACTGAAGTTTCCTACCACTGTGTTTTCCTAAATAAAAGGTCTTGAAAATCTCCTGCAGTTTTACCATCTAAAAACAAAACAAATTCCACTTTAAAAGCATACCTCCCTCTCTCATGATCAAATGAGCCTTAAATAAAGGCTTAGAAAAATAAAGGGAAATACAAAAAAGGGAGCAAGCTTTATTTAAAGAGATACTTCCTAAAGATTGTATGCATATTTAAAAGTTGCTGGTTGATATCAAGATGCATTACTGATATGCAAACACTGGATATACTATGTGTGTAGTCATTACCTCTGGGGGCAAGTGGACCTCCATAGGCACATAGGTAGGCCAGTAACCCATAGTCAGTATATTCACTGTTAGTTCAATGTTTCCGGGTACGTTCTGATTTTGCATATACTGCAGAAAGAAGCAAGCAAATTGCAATAAAGCAACGTTTGTTAAATTTACTTCAGGTACAGCTGAAAAGCTAGTAAAAACAGGTATTGAGTGTGACCTGCACAGAAAGTAAACGATCTTATGATGTCTTTGCTATCCAAAAAGCAAGTTACACGGAAGAAAACTAGGGTCAGAGGAAACGCCTTTCAGATGTTCTTAAAGGCACTTCAGAGGAAAATCCCCCGGCAAAAAAAGTGTTCTAGCAGGTCGATGTGAAGATGTACCTAATTATAAGGTGTGTGAATTAAAGAAAGGAAGTTTAAACTTCGCTTGTAATCAAAATATTAAGGAATCGTCAAAACTAATGGGCAGAAGTATTCTCCTGGCATCCCTGGTTGACTAAACCACTGAACTTAGGAGCCAGTTCCATTGAAATACAGTAGTGTTAAAAATGTTTCATGAATTTATAATTCTTCTTTTAATACCTTCACGCTATTATTAAAAGAAGCAGCTCCTTGTTCCAGGTTTTCTACTTTGTTGTTCAGGAAAACTATTAATAAATTCAGTAAAATTTTCCAAAGGTACAGACAGGAATTAATCAATTCCCACTGATTTTCAGTAGGAGCCGTTTTCCTCATTGGGCTTTTGTCTGCTCCCTTTGAAAGCAATCACCTACAAATCCTTCTTCTCTGTAGTGAAAGAGCATTACAGACAATAAAAGTAATTTGAAAGGAATTTAACTCAATTACAATAGAAACATTTACAATTAAAGTCATCCTGCACCCTCATATTAGGCCTTTTGAGAATAATTCATTCAAAACACAAAGTAAATGAAGGAGCCATGGCAGGCTTTCCAGCAATACCTGTTTAAATTGTATCATTATGTCTTTTGAAAGCTCCATATCTTTAAACATTCCTTCAAGTTTGCTGGTGAAAGCAGCTCCACATTCTACAAGAGAGGAAATTTCATTCCTAAAAGTTATATCTTGCTTATTTTCAACACCATAGAGTAGTTATTCTAAATACCAGAATGCACTTTGATGCAAAAAAAGCTATTTCGGCAAATATTCTTAGCTATTTCGGCAAATATTCTTAAAGACCTAAATTCCAATTAAGACACAGAATAAGTTTATTTAAAAAGGGGGGGGGGGAGGGAATATGGCTTAATGTGGCAGCTATTTTGCAGCCCAACTGTTTTTCCACACAAACAAAACTGTTCGAACATACTAAGACTCCACTGACAACTTGTCACTCAGACTGTAATTCTAATTTTAATTAGCTGCCTGGCAAACCTTGTCTCTTGATGGTTAATCAAGATCGAGTTATAAAAATCTTATTCTATATCACACAGACTCCATACTATGAAGCAATGAAGACCAGACTAGAAGACCGCTAGCTGGCAGTTTCATGTTTCAAATCTTATATGGAGTAAGCGACAAGAGGAAAAAGTGATTCTCAAGTTCTCTGAATACATCACTGATTTTTTCTGCAGAAACACCTCAAGTCTACTCCAAAGGCCAAGACACAGTGAGCTTAAAGCTCCTGATTTTTGCCTATTGCTGCTATAATTACTAAACTAAAAGCTTCTCAAGTATACCAGAGTCATTCAAGACTTCTCACAAAGAATTCTGCCCTCTTATGAGCAGGGCAAAATGAACAGCCCTTCTGGGAAGTTCATTTAAACTAATCTTTTAAAAAAGAAAGAGAGCAAGCTAGAAGAAGTATAGGTATTTACCATGTTTGAGTTTGGAAAGCATCGATTTTTCAGCATCTACTGATGCACTTTTCCCAACTAGTAGCCTCTTTGCTAGATCTTTTTTATAAAACGCCTCAAACACATCTTTTCCTGTAAGAGATGAGATTTGACAATGATCACAAAGATCTTTGGGAACTTTTAAACAAATATTGCCTACAAAGGGCACAATTCAAAGCTCAGCAAAGCTAACAAGGACCTTCACGTTAAGATCTCAATAGCTCATGAGTCAGGTTTTGTTATCGACATTCTAACACACATGCTAGTTAAAAAGCACAACACCAGCAAACTGTCCCTACAGAGTTTGAATGCTTAAAAATGCGGTCTGGTGGCAAAAAAGATTTCAAAGTATCTTTATGTTATTGATTAAACAACTGTACCCACACAAAAAAAATAACACTTACCATATATGAACCTAAATATGATCATGATTTTATCCAGCATTTTTTCAAGTTCTTCATCAGTAGCTTCTTTGTTGCCTGCACGAAGCTTTGAATCTACATATTTAGCTAAAAATAGTTAAGGAATAAAAAATTTAACATACACTTACTATCAAACGAAACTGCAATTTAATTTTTTATTTGTGTTTAAATCTAATATTTATAAGATCCATTGGAAATGTAAAGGATCCTGAAGTTACACCTTCAAATCAGTTTCACCACAGCTAGTTTGATATATTTTCATAGATGCTGTAAAATTATAAAAATGCTACAGCCTAATGTCCCCTTTCAGGTAAGCGATTACAGTAGCCTAGCTTTATTAATGTACATAGTGGTAAAGATATTTACCAATGTAAAACAAACCCTGGTACATATTATGATGTCAAAGTAAAAAGTCAATTTTGTTATAGATTGACGTAATTATAATAAAAGTGAAAAAAACATTATCTAGAATAAAAAAATCAGTGAAACTTAGTTATTGAACTTGAATAAACTGCCTAATTTCTCCAGAAGGTTACAGTTTGTTTTAATTTCAAATGGTTTGGTAAACACATTACAATTAGTGAATTCATTTAAAAAAAAGAAGGGCAGAAAGCATTACTCCACACCCCTAGCACCACAATAAAGAGCAAAACAGGTGTTATGCACTGTGCAGGGAAACAATTAAGCTATTCAGGAGCACAGAGCACCAGGCGTAAAATATACAAATCCGTAAACAATGTTCTTTGCAAACTACAGAGGCTCTGTCCCCACAACACGATAGAGATTATGGGTGCAGTGTGTATCCTTATCCCTCTTCGCTTTTATATGTAAAAAAATAAATAATTGTCTGGAGCCCCTTATAGCAGCACAATTATGTAAGCTCCTGAAAAATCAAATTATTAAAAGTATTCTCCCCTGTGTCATCTCATCTGAGCACCAGGCAACTGCTGGAATACCTTAATGCTAATATTTGTTACTTTTCTTTCGCACTGCCAGTGAACTGGTGAACAGAGGTCATTCATGATGTTTAATGGTATCCTATCAAACAATTCATCTGCATAATAAGGGCACAGTCAGTCCCACAGTTTGATGTTATATTGAGCGTAATGTCTTAATATACTTAATTCCACCGTAGCTCATCTATTTAAGCTGCATCAGCTGTTCCTGCCTGTCCCCCCACCCCAGTTCTCACATGGGAAGAAACTGAAGAAAAATACCGATGAGTTCAGCTGGCTTATTTGGTCTTTTGTTAATGAATGTTTCAAATGCTTCTTTCATGGCGTTTACAAACTTCTCATTCTTGAGAAAGCAAACATCAATAATATGGTCAACTTTATCTTTAAAATCAAGTAGTTCTTGGACCATAGTTTTGTCTTTTTCTGGATTGATTACTATGGTGCTACCAAATGCCTGCAAAATAAAACACATCCTTCAATCAGTCTGAAGTAATGAATTTAAGTGACAAGACTTCTAAAAGCCTAAATTATCTTTATCAAGTCTTATTTGTAAAGTCTCATTTATTCTACTAATACAATAGAAATAAAAGCACTATAAAGTACTTGCTATATAATCAGAGAGAACAGAGATTAATATTAGACCTAACATTTTGATTCAAAACCAGTCTGTCAATAAATGAACAGATTCAGAACCTTTGTCAGAAGAAATAAACTTGCGTAACACGTCCTTTTAAAACATCTGTATCCTCAGGTTTTACACAGGTAAAGCTCCCACTGAAGTAAACTTTATCTAATACTAACTCTATGACATTAGAAAGCACTCCTTCACAACAACCACCACACATTCTGACAAGAAATTTTAGCAGGGAAGTGATAGAAACGTTCTCCCATTACCAGTAAAATCTATGGAAGAAATCTAGTTGTCCCCAAAACTAGCTACAAACAAGAGAAGAATTTCAGATGTGTTTTGATGGCATTCAATACTTTCTTCAATACTACTAGAACAGTTACTGTCGCTTACCCAGTACAGTTTCAAAGGCTGCCTATTAAATATATAATTATAAGCAAGAAATAGCCTTTAATGCTTAGAAAAATGCAGTCTAGTATCTAGAGATGATTTAAATATCTGTATGTAAATCCCATCAATAAAATAGGGATACCTGTTCAAGAGCCTCAGAAACAGTACCTTTATGTATTCAATCCAGTGTTGCAAGAGAACCTGCACTCCGCCTCTCACCCGGCTGAACAACTGATACAGAAGAGACAGGTCTTGAATTCGGTTTTCATCAAGGAGATGGTTTAAACCTGCAAATGAGAGAATTTCAGTAGAAGTTACTAACATACAGTAATCCAAAGAGAACACAGCGTACTACTACAGGAAGGAATCTCTTCAAAGCTAGTATTTTTTTCATCAAGCAATTAGGTTTTTTGGAAAATTACCTAATTTATCTGAAAGACAACAGTGAAACACAGAATGGCTATCTGAACTGGCTCAAACCTTAGCAGCTGTCTGATATCTTGGACTACATGCACTTTACATAGCAGACTTATCGCAACACCGTGGCTTACTTTTACTTCAGTGTTCCCTAAAGATTTGAGAAGTTTATGCTCTGCTGATCAGTAAGGAACGTTCCCTGGCGAGACAGAGCTCTGACTCTCAATTCCAGCTAGAAAATAAACTCTGCAGATTTTAAAGGCAAGGAGGTTCAAGTAGCCAAGAAATATCTTCACGTTTAAGTTTTTGGGAGAGAAGGCTTGATGCTCCATAGCAAGGTTCTAAGAAAGTAGATGGGTAAATTTGCTAACTTGACACCCCTCTCAGTAAATAGAAAGAGTCTGTTACAGATTTACATGGAGATGCTCACACAGCTGTTTCACTCAGAATCTGGCTTGTAAGAACTTGATCACTTTCTTATTATTCCATTTTTGCTACACTCATATTTATCTCTAGACTATCCCTTAGAGCAACAAAGGGTCACTTGACTCCACAGAAACAATTGCAGAGCTGAGGTAACATTCTTCATTGCTTGAATTGTACTAAGTTTTAAACAAGCTGCATTTTATAAGCAGCAAGTAATTGAAGTTTCCTCTTTCTCGTACAGCCATAATTCAAAGGCCACTCCCTTACGTCTATTCTTCAAAATGCTACTTAGCACATTCAATTCAGAAACCCTTATTCTAGTTTTTTTGTTTGTTTTGCTATTTACCTGAAGATACCATTGTGGCTCCTTACCTCTGACAAGGAGAATTGCGCTTGCCCTCTTGCAAAATGGTCAGTGCTATTTCATGAACTGAGTGGCAAAGGGCTTTAAAGAATGATGTAGCTTGTGTCCTCCCCCAGCACCCGAATCTGTCACTTTCTTTTCAGGACAGGAATTGAAAGCCCCGAAGCAGTAATTAGAAACATTTCTATAAAGAAGAAAGATTACCTTTCTGAAGAATGGCTGTTAAATGTTCACCTAGAAGTTGCTTTTCTACAGTAGCAATTAGTGGCTTCCTATAGAAAAAACGTTTAGAATTACTTTTCCTTTTTCCATTATTGACAGTTTAAAATCCTTTTTTGAGATTACATTAACTACACTTGGCATTGGGAGGGCTCTAATTATCTGTGGCCAAGGACCTAAAATGAATACATACATATTTATACTTCTTCCTCCCCAGGAAGCAGCCTTTTTAATGTTTGCTGACTAAAGATTTAATTTACACATCAAACCTGCTGTACGTGACCTCTAAGCAGCTGGATAATGATTCCATCAGAGAAGAAATTGGGCAAAAAGTTTGTCAAGGAATATACCCTCTCTTGCCTTGTGAGAGGAGATTCATGTCTTGGGAGACAGAAAACAAGGAGAGGAGGAAAAAAAAAAGCCAAAAAAGCTTGCTGACCCAAGAGATATCAAAACAACACAGAGAGCTGGCCACTAATGATGGTGTGGAAGGAGAAAGCCACTAGCCAAGCCAAAAGTTCTTAATAGCTGAAGGAGGAAGGAAATCAAAATGTAAGAAGGTAGCAACAAAGCACTTTCCCCTCAGAGAGATCCTCTGTAGCTGCTCTTTAAGAAGTTGCTACCACTCGTTCAAATAGCTGTTACACTACTGACCTGCATCTCCTCTCAGCCACGACTGCTGTGGCTTTACATTAGGAGAAATTTCTCCTACCCTATCAGTCATGACTTCCACCTGATTCTATTCGAGAAAATCCTACCTTTAAGTAGCAAAGATTGAAGACTGACATTATTATTTCCCCACACTCTATTAAGAATATAGAAGTAGTCTTATGTAAATATTCAGAGGCTTTTACTTGAGAAATCTCTATCCCTGGTCCTCTCTTTTCCAGGTAGGCAAAAGATCCAGCTGATTATTTGCATTTTAGCAAGAGAGATGTTTGGACTGGAGGTGGCAACCTGTATTTCTCCAACAAATGCCCAACTCTCATGTCAAAAGAAGTAGAAGCTTATAAGAATAAGTTGTGTGAAGCAAGACGGTGCTTTACTATTATCAGGGAACTGTGGGAAAGAAGCATTTGATGGTCAATCAACCAATAACTGAAATAAATTGCAGCTAGTAGGTGGCCCCCAACAGAAACAGAGCCAAACAGTTAAAGATACAAAACAATGAGAGATTGCACTTACTGCGTGCTCTGATCTAAATAAGTGATTATCCTATCTGCTTCTTCTTCCAAGCGCTTGTTGACATGATGAAGATATTCTGGAACCTGAAAATGTCAAAGCAGTTTTGTATGTTTAAAAAAAAAAAAAAAAAAAAAAAAAAAGGAGGGAAAAAATATATTGGAAATACTGGTTTGACAGCAGCACCAACTCCAATTTTAAGCAGAAAGTAATAGCACCATGAAGGCAGCTGTAGGTGAATTCGCTTTCCCTGAGTACTATAAAACATAAAAGTCATATCATTGCCCAGTACACTCATATATGGCACTATTCAGTGAGCATAATATTCTGGATACAGCAGCAGCATAGTTCCTTTCCTTGAGGAATGTTTCATTACTAGGCATAACAAGTATTGTTAAACATTCAAAATACCTCTCGTTCCTGCATAAGCCTCTGTCCCTCTGCTGCATACAGACGGTTAGTCTCTTCCAAGAATCTATGTTCGAAAGAATCTTGATAGATCTATGGAAATAACATGATGGCAATCCAGGTAAAGCTTACTGAGCTCTAAATATGAATCCAAGCTGTTTATTTGTTTCCAGATGAAACAATTTACTTACCTGCAAGTCAGAAAGCATGCTTAAAAGGCTTCGCAGTAAACTCCTGTCAATAGCCTCACCATTTCTTTCCCTCTCAATCAGTAGAAGAATGCCATCGATAGTTTTGTTCTGAACCTTCTGGTCACTAATTATATGAGTCCTGAATAATTCTAGCCCCATATCCCTAGAAAGAAAATAACGCCTCTTCAATAAATTAAGTAAGAATCAACCCCAAATGATCTTATTGACAACACTTGATCTAGATCAAATGGAGAACCCAATACATACACACATCCCTCAAACTCCTCACTCCTCTGCTGTCAAATCACTCACAGGATGAACGAACACACGCACACTAAAAGAAACCTTGACAAAGTATCAACAGTAAACCACAGATTTTAAAGACTAACACGTACGTTTTTCCTAAATAACCGCCTAATTTTCGCAGCAGTTTTATTTTTCACCTAGTTGGCAGGATAACTGAAACTGAATGAACAGCAGCCTACACTAGGAATGGAGAATAATATCCTGAATCCCAATTCCATCTTTAAGCTCTTTGACAATACTCGTTTTTGTCCATCACTTTCAAATATCAAATTCTCTTGGACGGAGCTTTGAAGAACTCCGTGAACTGAAAGACAGGGATCTCTCCTTTGGGCATCCCAGTCAAAACCTTCCATGAACTCAAAATTGTTCGGTGCTGGACACTTTTAGAAAAGCCAGGCCCTCCATTCACCACTCCTTCAGTCTGTGGTAAACAAAGTAACTCACATAGTTTACTTCCCAGTGAAGGGGCAAATGCTATGTGGTAAAAGCACTGTAGGACATTTGCTAATAATTAAAATATTAGAAAGAGAGAGAAGGGTTGAAGTCCAAACAGGAATAACTTGCTCTGATTTTAAGTATTTTTTCCTCTTCAAAAATACTCAAAGAACTTTCAATAACTAGGTACGTTCAAGCCAATAACTGGCAAGCCGAACCCTGGTGCTTCAGTTGATGAACGGAGCCCTTTCTTTTACTGTGCAAACTAGAGGTTGATAACGACTCAGCTGAAATTTGCAATCACAGCTATACTAGAAGAATCCTGCAATTCATGGCAAGTAGATTGAAAATACAATCACCCTTTGCCACATGCAGCCCTGTATTCATCATCTAATTCACTGGTCACTAGAAAGTTTCATATATATGTGTGTGTGTATATATATGAGTACATATGTATATATACATGAGTACATATGTATATATACAAATATGTATATATACATACACACCCAAAAAACCCAACCAACCCTGCCCAACAGCAAGATAGTACAGGATAATTCAAGCATTCCTCCTTCAATGTTATTCTTCTTGCCCTTACCAAATAGACGGCAGCATTGAATTCTGAAGTACGTAAGTTCGATCCAAGAACAAAAAAATACTTCTAATCATGATCTGTTATGAAAAGGAAAAAAACCACAATCGTTTTACTCTTGAAACTGAAGAGCAACACAACTTGTGCTCGACAGCAACAACAACAAACTCACTGACAAGTTTTGGGCAGTGCTCTGTTAGACAGTTTTGATTTGTTTAAAATATTCCACTGATCTCAGTGATATGATCAATATAACATTTAGCATCTTTCTCTATAAGAGGAGAATAGCTCCTTCTATAATACCTATAAAAGGAAAAAAGTTTGCATAGAAGCAACAGCTAAGAGATTCCACCCCCCCCCCACCAAGATCAGACCAATGTGTCCAGAAATACTCTAGAGACAAGTATTTCAAGGCAAGATTTCTAATGAACTAGACGCAATTTTGCTTCACAAAGAAGCCTTTCAGAAGCACAGCGTGTCTATAAAGGAAAAGGGATAAGCAAAACATTGAGTGGACTATGCAATGGATTTTCTTTAAAGAGAAAAAGAAGAAAAAACCTTACCATTTGTCTGCAGTGATCTTGCCAACATTTGTCTATTTTCTTTAGAAAAAGGACACTATCCAATGAATCCATGAAGAGATCATTAAGAAAATCATGATTACTAGGTAGTGTAAGCAGTGAAATGAACCAACATTACTTTTTCTTTTTTTAAATAATAGCAGACATTTAACAGAGTACACAAACTTACCTACTACCAGATAGAAACACTTAAGTTTTTTTCCAAAATGTTTAGTTTTATTTTTAATGAGGGTCCTGGTGTTAACACAATAGCATTTTCTGATAACAGCAAAAGTATTCGAGCTATTATTTAAAAAGGATCTAAATTAATTCGAGTGTTTCATCCAGTCTCTCCTCCCCCGCTCCAAACCCAAGATACCCCCAAACCTCAAAAACCAACAACCCACAATACATGCAAGAGTCTACCACTACACAGACACTACAGTTTCAGGTCACGTTTAGAGATAAACGACATTCTTTCCACAAAATTTGACCTGCACTCAGTTTCTAGCATAGTTCTAATACGAACAGAGTCTCTTTAATATCCAACGTAACATGATTTCAGTATGATTCAACTCCAAACTTTATAAATAAAATGTTCACATAATAGGCTTTCAGACCACTAATAGTTTTTAAACAGAAAAGAGGAACTAATTTGTCCACGACCACTTTTTCCAAGACCATTTACCTCCGCAAGGTTACTTCGACATACTAAAAACCCCGAAGTGATACAGCAAACAGCTATTTTATAGCCCAGTCTCTTTTGAGCTTCTAGGAAAACATGACAAACTGTTTTTATAAATACTAATGAAACTTTCTCACAAACGTTAAATGGTTACAGACACAAAGGAACTAGCAGGACCTCAGAGAGAACACTGCAAAAATGAAAATAGACCCAATTATGCAAAATTTGGGAGTTTATGACACTAAGCAGTGGTAATCTAAACTAGTGAAAGAAATTTATCACCACATACTGGCAGGTGAAAAGCATTCTGGCTTGCCAGCAATTAAAAAAGGATATTCTCTGAATTGGTGAATTTGTGCTTTAATGTGGTCTTCACAGATCTGTCTCAATTGTTTATACAAGTTTGCAGAAATCTTGTAGGAGCAGAGATTTTCAACAGCCTAAAGTAAAGAGAAACAGACACTAAGAAATCTCTTTGTATTCTCACATGTGGTTTTACAAAGAAAGGGGAAGAGAGACACGGAATTCTTCTGGTTCTCACTGAAAAATTACTAACTCAAAATTTTAACATACTTCTCAGTTGCGCGCAAAACTCCAGAGAGATACATGGCACTATACAGTAATAAGAGACAAACAGAGCCATGCCCTGAGCAGCTTAGACTCTAAGCGCTTATTAATTTCAGTTGGAATATTGGTATCTAATTAAGAACTAAAAGATTTGCCTCTCAGAGAACGAGGATGTTAGTTTAATATGTTTCAGCAGCATGCTGGGTTTAATACTTCAAGGCAGACACTTGAGGTCTTAATTTTATTAACTGCTGTGCTTTGCAAACCACACTAACGTTGGTAGAAAAGCACTGCTGGTGTTACACCTTTTGCAATCCTTACCTTGATTAAACTTCCCCTCAACCCCAAAAGCGTGTGTGTGTGTGTGTGTGCACACGCGCGCACATACGTATATGTATTCCTTAACCCTTGCCTAAATCAATTCAGTTTTAGTTCTGAACAATTTTTAGCAGTAGAGTTGTATTCCAGATGTTTAGACTGACAACAGAAAAATGTCCTATTTCTAGATCATAATTACAGAGTAGGAGAACTGTCTTTGTTCTTCGCAAGTGATTTTAAGCAAGAAGCAAAAAGTTTAATGGGGACATGTCTTAGACAGGGATCAAGCAAGCAAGCAAACGTTCAAAGAATCCATAAGCTTAACTCAGACTTTTTCCACAAATGATATCAATTGCCCAGATTTGGAAAGCACCTTAGCAATCTTAACTCTGTGGATGGGTGAGAAAGAAACAGACAATATGTAATTATTCTGTAAAACTTATCTGTTGAAGCTGGAGAGAGACATAACTGATTTTCAACTACTGCTTTTATTTATTTATTTATAAATTTCAATTGCCAGTACAACCAACTCATGGAAACAGTAGACTGGAAAATCAAGTTCATTCCCCAGCAGCCGTAGGCAACCGTGCAGTAACAACGTAGTCCAGAAGCCTACATAGCTTATCTACTCCATTATTCTGAAGTCCCCCAGCCGTCCATATAGAAACAATCAGCAAACAATAAACAGCCATCACTAGAGTGGAGCAGAGTAACAATCAAAAGATCTAATCAAGGTGTTCCCCAGTTTGTCCCAGAATATCAACAAGAACGATTCCGGGGGTGGAAATAACAACACAGTCAAGCAAGTGCACGACAGCTAATATCGGCTCTGGGACATAGAGGAGTTAAGAAACAGAAAACTCCAAGAGAAAACCAAGCGTGCATAAGCTTATTGGCAGAAACAAACAGATATAATAAGAGAGTAAGCGTACCAGTTAAGACCAAAAGGGCATTGCCTGAATACTGATACACACAAATACAAGCTAAGTACTTAAGCTCTGAATGGTGATTATTAGGAAAGCCAGAACTTAATTACTGCTGAAGTATATAGCTCTTAATATTTGGAAATAGCAACAAATTCAACCCTCAGTTAAGAAATCCCAAACAAATATAATCATGTGATGAAAACATATTGTACAGTTCATCGTTCAGAGCATGTTACTGACAGTGCTCAGCTTGATTCTTCTGTTGTACATAGGGTCAGGTTCTAAATGAGACAGCGGCAAAACCACAGGAAATAAATGCTACTTTGATTTTAAAAGAAAAAGTCTATGGAAAACACTAATTTTAAAGAGTTTGATTAGACCTTCAAAGAAGTGCAACAAATAGATTTCTTCCTTTCACTTACTTATTTGGGAGAAGCCAACAGAGCTGGAAAGATGAATGTTTTGGATAAAACTTGCTAGTCACCTACATAACCCCCGTTAGTCTCACTTTAACTAGTAGGCTATGACACCACTACTTTGCTGTACTTTATACGTAAAAATTTCTGGTCAGTCCATCCAATCTCAACTACCTACATTTTCATAGTTCAAAACAAGTACTACTTAAATCATGCTGCTCTAATCCCTAGAAGAATTTAGTCTTTGCACTGTAGATGGAAAAACACACGTACTCATTAACATATGTTAATATGCACTTATTCTGTAATTTTTATATACAGCTGTGCTTTTGCATTTGTGTATCGGAAATTCCAAAACGTTAAACATCAAAAACTCAGATACTAAAACACACATGAACATCAAGCACAAGCCTCCTGGATCTTCACTGAAGTTAAAACATTTTTTGTGGACGTTCTAATTTGTGAGTTCAGCCTGAGCTACTGACATTACTTTTTTTTGGTAGAGGATAAATTGTCTAAGCACTAAAGTAAAACTCACTCTGTGGAACATAACAACACTACTAAAATGTTATGTGTGCAAGTGTAATTACTGATGTTACAAAATGATAATTGTAATATATCAAAAATTTCTGACAACTTCAGGAGCTGTAGTTCACAGAATTATCGTATTCTGAATTAGTGGAATAAAGGTTCCTGATCAGGGAAACTGCCCTGAGGATGGTTAAGACATCTGAAGGCAAAGTGTCACTTTTCCACCGTGTAATAACATTTTGTTTTGTTAATTGCAGCATCTGTATTTGTGTTTTTGTGTTGGGGAAAGTACAAAAAAAGAACATTGCACTGATAGGAGAACATCAGAACTTTCTGGAAGTACTTAAATATGATTTAAAAAAAAAAAAAGTATGTATTTTAAGTAGGGAGCTGGCACCAGAGCTTTACAAGACCTTTACTTTCTGGTACTAAGGGAAGGAAAATCATTCTAGGAAGCAAGCACTTGTGGAAAGCTTTCAATTCTGTAGTGCTTTGGCTACTCAGATATGTATTATTTCTCTTGTTGAGGAGGAGAAAAACGAGTAAAAAGCTAAGAGCCCACAAAGAAATCAAGTCTCAAAATGTTTCCTTATGGGAATTTTACTGACACATACAAGAGTTAAACAAAACTCAAGAAGCTTAACTATGTTAAAAAAAACCACCACCACCACCACCACCTTATTTTGAGGTACGTAGCAGGAACTTTTGCAGATTCTTTTGCTATTCCCCTCTATGCTTGGATAATGGTGTCTGCCAAGGAATATTTGGAATCAGATCTATTTACCAAGCAGCTGTTCAGAAACGGCATTAGTTCAGTTAGCGTTTAAAAACGCTAGTGACTGCTATTACTATTTTTAAATTAAAACTTTCTTAAGGTTTATAATAAACAGGATGTAATCGAGTATGAAATTCTTCTTCTTCCTTGAAATGTATCTAAGTTATCGCTATGTTAAAATGGAGATTTAAAAAAGAAAGCTTATCTTTTATTTTCTGAGCATAAACACTAATAAAATTAGGTTGTGGGGCAAAAGAGCAGAAATTTAAGTGAAAACTTTGAAGCAGAAGTAAGGCTTTCAATAAAACTGTGCATCTTTAACCAATATTGTTTATCCTTCCAGTACTGCATTAATAATTACTTGGTCTGTTGTTCAGTTTAGAGCAAGTCATTTTTACTTGAAACAACTACAGCGGATTGTAACTTGTTACTAGTTTCACCACCTACTGCAGAAATAACTTTTTTTTTTTTTTTTTTTTTTACAATATCACATATTAGTTTAAAAGAAACTCAGAAGAAGCTATTTTTAAATTAGCTGAACATTACACAAGAATACCCTAAGCTTAAAAGCGCCCTGGGCAGAGGAAATTGGCCCATGTCAAGAGCAATTTGTCTTTCCCTAAATCTGTCTTCAAATGTTGTGCAAACAGGATTTTTTCCCAACTTTTCATAGAAGTCAATCACATTCAAATACATTTTTATTCAAAGCAGGAAGGAACAGTGGAAGACAAGACACTAAAACAGATGAAGAGAAGCATATATATGCACAGACACCAATCCAACAAACAAGTTGGTTACAAAAGCTTTAAAACTGCAATTAAAAAAAAAGTAAGCACTTCCTAATAGCTAGCTAAGGCAGCACTGTTACTAAGCCACTAAAAAAAGGCAAGTGCTAGGAAGCTGGGGGTGGGTGGGTGTTTCTCTAACAAATTAAGCTGAGAAAGCAGAAGTGGAGCCTGTAAAAAAATTGGGAGATGCAGTTCAAAAGCCTGATCACTTCTGAAAACATTTAGAGCAAAACAATCAGCACTATTATTAGGAATAAATGAATTGTGACTCTCAGTTGTTAAAACATACAGAACTCTAATAATCAATGACAATCAAACCAAAACAATACAATTCGGGAAGAAAAATGGTGTTCTACTAACTTTTAAGTCAAATAAGGAGTTTTGTTTTTTAAATGAATGCAATTATTTATGATCCTTAATCATGAGCAGATTTTCTTCAGACACAGGATTACATTTTAATCCAAATTGTCCTTTTTTTGTTTTTAAACCTAAATAGGAGCATTTCAGGATTTCACGCTTCTCCTTTAGCGCCTACACACCACAAAAGCATTAAAGAGAATACAGCTCCTTGCCTTATTTAATTTTTGTCAGCTGTTGCAAGGGAAACCATACCTTAGATTATGTTTATGGCAAATAAAAAAAAACCTTAGTTCAACCTCAGGTCTTTCAAGTCGTTTACCAATAATTTTAAAATCTGAGTACCTGTTGCAAGAGAAGTTTGTCAGCTAGAACAGCAACTGTCAAGCAAAATGTCATGTTTACCTTATTGTCTCAAAACTATTTTTAAGCAAAATACAAAAACTTTTAAATAAAACACTTACCTGATAGAGCTCCTCTAAATTGTATTTAATTGAAGTACTGTTCTGGATAGCTTCTACAGCTTCTTTCAGTTTTTGCCAAGTTTCATCTGTGTAGTTTTCAGGCAATTTGGGTTTATCTTAAAAAAAAAAAAAAATTATATAGAGTTTGAGAAAGTATTTAGTAAGAGCAGAACATTTTACCTTTTACAGAAATGAAAAATACTATTTTGAAGAAAAAAGTATAGATTGATGCTCTTATTTTTTACTTATACACAAATTAATAAAAAGCATTAGTGTAAAAGCAGTATCTGGTTTACATTTGAAACAGTAACGTCTTGTAAATATTCATTGTTACTCTTCACATCACCCTGTTTCACGTACACTTTACAGCACCCATAGCCCAAACCATAGGCATGAGTTAAAAAAATCACAGTACTGTGACTTGCAGCAGTCTGCATCTTCGTCACACTTTTTCACTATCACGACAGCACAGCTGAAAGAACGAGAAAGTCACGTAAAAGCTGAACACGGTGGATTAAGAAAGCGATATCAATATAATCAGTATTCCAAAACACATAGTTGTGTATACGATATTTTAAGTTTACTGCTTATTAATTCTACTCTGTATAAACACTTGGAAGGAAACCCCTAAGAAACATACATGGAAATGCTTAATTATATTACTGGCTTTATGGTTGCCAAGAAAACCTTCCTACTTTGAACTAATTCAGTGATGTCTCTCTTGGGCTTAGCCAGTGGGTTTTTAAGAGAGTTAAGCCCTCTCTTGTGCTCACATAGCTCAAATTTTGCTCACATAGCTCTATTCTGATAGAGGGAAGGAGGAGAGAATTTAGGGGGAAAGTCACACGTACATCCATGCCACCAATAGGTTAAATTGGCCCAGAGTTCATACTGTATTAAAATCAACTTCTACCTATTTAAACATTAAGAAACCAAAAATCTACAGCCTCATGATTTCTCCAGAAATAACAAATGAAGCGAAGTAGGGTTTCCTTTTTCCCCAAAAACAAGCATTCTTCTACAATACTGGCAATACCCCCACATCGCTTGCATCACAAGAATCTGCAGAGACAGTTAAACACAAGTGAAACTTGCTTGTTTTCACTAGCAATTAGCAAGTGAGCTACTCAACAGCAAATAGTAGGATTTTGAATTTTAGGAAGTTGTACAGGTTGTAAAGGATGTTATTTCTATCACAGATAAAGGCATATTAAAAATATTCAGCTTGGGATCTGAGAATAAATAAAACACAGAGTTGCTAGATTTTCAAGTGATTCAAATACCAATTCATAAGCAATGATGATCATGACAACATGCAATTCACGAGATTTAGCAAGTATTTTAAACATGAAGAGCTGACTTCCCTTAAAGATAATAAAAGAGTACAAGCAGCAGCAGAGTGGCCTTTATTCCTCGCTATCATGCATCATCAATGCAACATTTAAAGTAATCAGTCTCATTAAGTGACGATGACACGTGAGCATGGGAATTGGAGGGGAGCACGTTCTTGAGAGTCAGGAGGACCTTAAAGCTTACCCAGCAACCATGAATTGCTGTAACACATTACAGTGGCTAAAATAAGCCCTTCTTTCAGCGATATCTTTACAGGACATCTGTATCAACTGTACGTTTATATATTAGTTTTCATCTTCGTAATATTAAAATCTTTAAAAGATATAACAACTCCCTGACAAAAAACAGACATACCGGGGAAAAGAAACATAACTCAGGAAAAAAAGCTACTGGACCAGTATGGAAGATAGTAAGAGGTAGGAAACCAGGAAAGCTCCCGATTTACCCATTTTATAGGCAAACCCACAGGACTTTAGGTCCCTGAAACTAAGTTCTTTGTCCACACCTATTTGTAACTTATTTACTAGAACATCAAGCAACATCAGCAAAAAGTTTAATTTCTCCATTTCAGTTGATCTCAATTAATGATACTTTAGCAGATCTAACACCTGTTTGTTGAGAGGGGTTACAAACAACAAAAAAAAGCCATAAAAAGGTTAAATAGTAGAAGTTGCACCACGGATATTGCGACAAAAACACCTGGCAAAATTCTGAACTACCTACTTTAAAGACAAGCAGGAGAAGTGGAAAGGAAATCCGCCATAATAGCCTCATAATCACCTTAGTTTCAATATTTAAACTAAGCACAGACAGATTAACCTATAGTCAGACAAAACAGACGGGGCAAGACATACAACTCTGTTCCCCCCCCCCCCCCCAAACAAAAAAAACCCCTGCCCCACAACCTTCTGGGAAGACCTACCATAAACCGGGCTAAACTATACACTGCGCCCTGAATCAGAATTATAGGAAAGCAATGTCAAACTACAAGTTCGAATAAAGGTGGTTTACACACTTACGTAGTAAAATATTTCATTTAACTTACAAGTTAAGGTCTTCTCCTCAACAGGTAAGAGTGAAAATAGTGAAAAACAATTCCAAGCAACACATTGTAGTAGTCAAGACAGGCACAGGACTGGGCAAGTATGCATCATAACACATCATTTCCCCCTTTACATACAAACAGAAATGTTTACCACAGAAAATCATTTCCTGTAAAACCTGGACCTATATGAAAGCCAACCGCTTTTAATGTTGAAAACAGAACACAAAGTCGAGCGCCAGCTCCTCACAGGTTGTGACAAATTATGGCCTGTTACCTTTAAAGTTCTTGATCACTAGTTTCTTCGCAGAACCAGGTTTACTGTTGGCAAAACTGGAAACAGTAGAGGAGGCAGCTTTGGTCAGGCCATTTGCATGATGCCCCACAGCCACTGAAGAAATTAAAAGGCTTTTATTTTTGAGCTGTTGTTGGTGCTGCTGTTGAGAAGAGGCAGCAGGAGAGGAGGAGGAAGATGACTCTTCGGCCATCTTCACATCGAGTCCAATAAAATCCAAGGAGTCCTCAAAGCGCAGCTTCTTCTGGAGGTGATGGTTGGAGGAGGCAACCCCTGAGGAGGAGCAGGAGGACGTGGTGATGACGGAGGAAGATGAGGAGTTGTTTTTGGAAGGAGAAGAGGAGCAGGAGGAAATGGAATCAAATTCTTCTCTCTCAGAGTTGTTGCTGCTGTTATTTAACTTTCTCTTCTTGCAGGAGGAGCTGCTGCTGCTGCTGCTATTACCATCAGTGGCAGGTCTGACCTCCTGAGCTGCTGCTGGGGGGTTGGGGGAAGAGAAACCTGTGGGAAACATGAACACACAGAAGTGAACAGGCTGAGGGGCATCAAATCCTGGTGGTGTGACGAAGGGAGAGAGAGTGAGTCTCTGTTTGCTGTCTCCCGGGGGAGTCTTTCCACTCCTTTCTCTCTCCTCCTTTTATCAGCGGAGCCTCTCCGCGCTCCCTCTCCTCTGCTCTCTTCTTCGGCGGAGGAATCGCTTTATCTCCCCTCTCCCCCTTTTCCGTGTTACTGTGTTTCTTCTCGCGGTTTGTCTCAGCGCTGGCGCCTGTCTCGGGGAGCGGCTCCGTTCCCGCCTCTCTCCGCCGCCCAGCTCCCGGCCGCTCTTCTCTCCAGGGCCGGCGTCTCCCCGCCGCCGCCGCCGCCGCTCCCCCGCCCGCTCCCCGCCGCCTCCGGCCGCCGCGTCTCCGCCGAGCAGCAGCGGGCAGGGCCGAGCGCGGCTGCCGCCGCCCGCCTCGCCTCCAGCCCCGGGCCCGCCCGCGCCGGCCCCGCGCCGCTCTGGCCGCTCGCGCTCCGGCGGGGACGGCCCGGCCCGGGCTTGTTATTGTCAATACAAGGCGGAGAGGGAGCCTAAAGATGGCGGCACATCCGGTCGCCGGGCATGCTGGGGCGCGGCCGCCCGGAAGCGCGGCCGGGGACCCCGCGGCGGCGGCAGCGGCGGCGGCAGGCCCCGCCCCGCCCCGCCCCGCCCCGCCGACCCGCGCCGAGCCGAGCCGCCCTCCCCGCGCGCCCTCCCCGCGCGCCCTGCTGCCGCCGGCGGCCGCGGCGAGGCCGCCTCCTCCTCCCCCCCCCCCGCTCCTTTCCGCTACCCTCTGACCTACCGGAAGTAATCATGGTTGCCGGCAGCCGGTGACGAGCGCGCTCGTTACCCCCTAGCGCGCCGGCGTGGGGTGCGTCGTGCGGAAGGGGGCGTGGCCTCGGCCCTCCGCGTGGCGGCAGCGGGAGGGGCGGGGGCGCGGCTTGGCCCTCGCCAGCCCCCGTAGCGCCGCCGACGCGGCCTGCGCCTCCCCCGCCGCCCCCTGAGGCGGCGCTGCCGGTGGCGGCGGGCGCCGAGCCGGTCCCTGCGGTCCCCGCCGCGGCCCCGGCGGCAGAGCGGGAGGCCGAGGTCCTTTCTGCGCTTGTCGCGGTGGCTTCCCGCTGAGGTACTTCGGGACGAGGCTGCCGCTAATCAGCGCTGAGGGCGAGGGGCGCCCGGGGGGTCGGCCGCGGGCCCCCTCCCGCGTTTGAGGCCTTTGTCTGTTAGCTTGTCTGGGAAATGGAGGCCTTTCTTTTTGTGCGCTCATTCGGTATAAAGAAAAGTTATAATTATTTAGTGTCATCACACCGCTTTTCTTGCGGGTTTAACATAAACGGGTTTGTGCTGGGCTGGAGCTTAGCACTTAAAAAACAAAAAAACTTGGAAGCAAAAATAGCAGCTGTGAGCTGTCCGCGGCTTTGTGTCGTGCTGGTGTTGTTCCGTTATCCAAAGAAATGCGAACTCTCCACGAACGCTGTTATGGTTCAGTCAGAGCTGGGAAAGAGCTGCAGAAAAAGTAACAAGACAAGCTGTGAGGTTGTACCGGGGGAGACTCTCAAAGGACTTCTGAGAGCTCACACCTGCCTTTCTGACAGCGAAGCTGCGCGCTGGAAGGCTGTCGGCAGCCGTGGTTCTGGTAGAAAAATATACGCTGGCTTGTCTTGACAGAAACTGTGGTTCATGAATTTATTTAATTTTACTTGAATGTAATTTTCCTGAGTTTTTTTTTGGAGCACATTTTCTGTCTGTCAGGTGGCTCCTGAGGCCTGAAACCTAATCACAGTGTTGTTCAGAAAAGTACTTTTTCCAGATTTAAAAAAAAATACGTGAGTTTGTTTCTGACTGGATACAGAACAAGTTATATAGTTGCAAAAGCCCTAATGAGTTACAGTCTAATTCATATATAATAGAAATAAACAGATTTGGTAAATAAACAAAGCTTTAAGGGTTATACTGTCAAGTTTTCCTCTGTTCTCAGTAACTGTCATGTTTACTGAAGTCAAATTAAGTCAGAGGTGTAGCGGTCATAGCTTACCTTTCTCCAGAGTCATGACTTCTGAAAATGAGTATAAAGGGGAGATGTGCGTAAGCATCCCCTTTGCTGGAGAAGCAGCAGGGTTATCCTTTCCTCCTCGTTGTTCCGTTAGGCAGCAGTCAGCTACTCGGGCGCTGTGTCCTGCCGTTGATCGTACACGACTCCTTAGCTCCTAACCGGTCGTGGTCTGGGGTGCCATGGAGAGAGGGGAATAGGAGGGAGGGTCCTGGGGACTGAGGGGGAAGCCAGCTGCAGTGGATTTCACCACTTTCCTGCTGAAACAGGTGGAGGAGAGGGAAAATTCTGAATCCTTTGTATTTAGAATATGATCCTGCCAAGTCATCTCCCTAGGAATAGGAAGGGCTGTGGAGCTATTTGCTAGATGTCCCAGTTGCTTTGCAGGTCTTAGCCAGCTACCGTGCTTTTAAAATTCTGTTACTTAAAGGTGACTGTGCAGCCGTGCAAAATTTCAGTTTAAGGGCTCAGTATCTTCTTCAAAAATTCTTCGTACACACAAGTTTAGGTTGGGCAAAGAGTTAGCTAGCCCTGAAGTCTGTGCAGCTGCACCAACAAAAAGCCTTCTCTTGGAAGAGAAGGTGGAGGTGCGGAGACCAGACTGGAGATTAGCTCTGCTCTGAAGGGAGCCAGTGAGCCAGATGAATTCAGCTTCCAGAAGAAAGGAGATGAGAGCTTCCTGTTGACAAAAGCCATTTTTTGAGAATTATGAGCTGATCTTGCTGTTTTATGCTTGTGTGAAACCAGTGGTTCACATGGTTTCAATGAGACGTGCCATTTATTGGGAGTTATTGAGGGTAAGAGTTTTTGCCTTAGGTTTCTAATGTTGTGTGTGACAGTATGATGAAATTTTCACTACTATTTTTTAAAATGTCACCACACCTGCAAGGATTGTTAACTTGGCAAAGTATTATTAAAACAAGGTATTCTGAGGAGCACAACAAACGTATGGAATAGTTTGTCCGTGTGACAATTTTCCCCTCTCACTTTCTCATCTGAGCATGAGCAATATTACTGTGCTTCAGTTAAAACTGGATCCTTGATTGTAGCTTCCTATTTTAAGTAATGCTATAAAGTAAGAGAGTATTTTGAAGTTAAATGCTTGAGTGTTTATATAATGCCACAGTTCTTTCCTCTCCTGTTTGTTTAAAATCGGTGTTTGTAACTCTGTATTTTACAATTGAATAAATTATACCATTTATAAAAGCTTGATTTTATTTTGTATGGCTACTATTGTTCTGAGGTTAGGTTTTAACTAATTATATAATATCAAGATTGACGTCCTTGATTGATTTCCTTTTGTGTAGCAGTTAGCAAAATGATGACCTGCTCTTTTTTGTCCTTTCTTCCCTCCCCTTTACGTCAGTGATAATGTTTCCATTACTCTCAAAGGAAATAGAATTGTGGCCCGTGTATATCCTGCTCCTGCAGTTAGCTGTATAAAGAACAAAATCATACGTGTTTGCTCTTCGAGGTAAAGAGCAATATGATAAAATCCCCTATCTATGGTTTTCATTGTTATTCACAGTTACTGCAGGCAAAACATAACTTGATCCTAATAAACACTGTAAAGCACAGTGGTCTGCACCAGAACCCATTTCTGTGGCGGTTGAGATCTTCACGGGAGGCCAGGTTTGCTCTGCTCCTCCTCCACCCCGAAGGATGGCATGTGTCACCGTCGCCTTATCCCCTGACAGATTTCCTGACTGGCTCCGGTATCCACTGTTCGACAAGAAACACACCTCTTTCACAATCCTGTAGATCAGACCTTGTTTCCTGTTCTCAAACTGGAGAAGAATAGCTTCTGCTTTGCTATTTTGAAGGTGGCTGCAGTTTTTTTTTGTTAAACATATTTTGTGTTTAAATAATATTAGTGTTTATTAACTCTTCCTTTCTCTTTTGAAGTTTGTTTTTTTTTTTTCACTCAGAGTGGTATAATACCCAAGAAAACAGTGATATGTCTGCAAATAATAAACAAGTTGTTCTTATGAAAGCAAAATAAAGACACTGTTGTGCAATAGGCTATAACATGACAAAAGGGCATGCCAAAGATCTTAAAATGAGATGATTTCTTGCTCCATCCATCATCTCTCTTCACGTTCTGACAAACCTAGGTTTTTACATAGGCTTTAAAAAGCTACAAGCAAAGTATCTTTGATCAATTTGAATACTTTAAAATGGTATGGCAGTTTTAAGAAATTTCTTCAGTTTTAAAGATAAGTCTGTCCTTTGTAGCAGTTTTGTAGTTTAGAACAAAATCTTATTGGAATCAGGAGCATGAGAACAGTAATATTGGATCAGGCAGGTACGCACCTACTGCAGTCAGAGAATGTGTTCGCAAGGGAATTTTAAAAAATCTTTTAGAAAATACATTTGCCCTTGGGGGAGAGTGACTTTGTGAAAATGTATTTTAATTCATACCATCTTGGCTAAGCATTACTGTTATTTTTATATGCATATAAAATGTCTAGCATAAACAGTTTTGCCCATTTAAGTGGCATGCTTGAGCTGAGAGTCCCTTTTGCAAAAAATGAGGTGATGCTTTTTAAAAACATGATTTTACTTCCAAAAGTGATGGTGTAAAAATAGTTTCTTAATAGGACTACGCCACGTTTGAAGTCCGGTTGTATCTTGCTGTCTTGAGAAATAAAAACAGCTTTACTGCTGTAACTCCTGAACGTCCCACAGCAGCGGCGCTATGGGGAGAGTGTCTGGGTTTGTTTCTCGCGGAGCTGCAGCCACGCTGTGGGCTGAACTGATGTGCCAGGGCGCTGCAGCCATCCTGCTGGTAATGGCTCTAAAAACCGAGAGGCTCAGAGGGGAGCAATAAAAACGATCACAACGCTAAGGGGAATGATGTTTGACAGAAAGTGGGTTCTGACTCTCGTGTGGTTAGATCAAGCCCAGCAAACTAGAACTGAAGAGGTTATGAGGTGAGTGAGGGTGTAGCTGCGAGATGGCTCGAGCCCGTTTGAGCGGGGGCTCCTCCACAGCCCTGCTCTCAAGTTCATCCTGTCACTTGCAGTAGTGGTAGCGCCTGTGAGGTGTAGCTCTGAACCTGTTCCCTGGGCGGATCTCGCTGGAAACCTTCTTATTTGAGGAGCGATAGGGTTAATTTTCGTTTTTGGGTAAATCGGGTCCTTCAGCTAGCGTATCACGAGGGACTGGGAGAACGTGCTGGGGTGAGGAGAGCAGTGGTGGCAGCCCCGGTCAGACGACGTAACCTGCTGTGGAACTCAGAAAGCGAAATGCAATAGTTTTACCAAATGGTGAAGGAAGCAGAGTGATTTAGGTGTGCGTGGGGAGTCAGGCAGAGGGATTCTTACTGTTTCCTTTTAAGAGTCTGTTGGCCTAATGTAGCTGACTGGAAGCTTTCTCTGTTATTTAATTCATTTAGGTAGAAAAAAAGCACTAACGGTTCAATGCGGGAACCAATCTCATTTTGGCAGAGACGTTGATTAGGTTAAATTGGCCTTTATGTGATTATCTGAGCTGCGCAGCTTGACGGTAAATGTGTTTTAACATCGCACTGATCAGCACTGAGAAATCACAGTAAAACCTGTCCCTCCTATACGCATTGGCTATTAGGTGCCTGCTGCGTTTTAAAGCAGCTGTGTCACGGTACCAACTATGCGGGCAGGCCTTTCGGGCTGGAAGAAGGTGGCAGAGAGATGGAGGCGGCGCGGGTCTCAGTAACTTTGCACTGCAAGTCGGTCCGAGTTTCGCCTGCTTGGGCGGGGACTTCGCCTGCTCGGCCCCGCCGGAGGTGCGGGAAGTCGAACTCCCCGACTTTCCTCTTAAAGTCAAGCCTAGTCTTCAAAGGCGTCTCCTGATTACTGCAATTTTACAGCCGGGCCCGCGCCCCGCCTCAGGGGGGCGAGGCGCCCGCCCCGCTGAGGCCTCCGCCCCGGCGGCGGCCCCTGGCGCGGGGGGGGGGAGGAGCGCGCAGGCGCGGAGGCGCCGCGCGGGCTCCTGGGAGCTGTAGTCCCCGCCGCGCTGCCGTCCGCTCCCGCTGAGGCTTCGCGCGTGGCGTTGCGATGGTGCGGTGCGACAGGCCGTAAAGCGGGCGGCGCTTCCGGCTGGCGCGGAGGGGAGGGGAGGGCCGGGAGGGACGGGAGCCTCGTGCGAGGAGCCGTGGCCGCCCGCGCCGCCGCCCGCGCCGCCGCCGCCCGGCCCCCAGGCCCCCGCCGCCCCCAGGATGTTCAAGAAGTGAGTGCGGCGCCGCCGGGCCCGGCCGGGGGGGCGGGGGAGGCCGGGCCGGGCCAGCGCTACCCCTGCCGGGCTCGTCGGGCCCGTAGTAGGGTTGGTCCCCACCCCCACCCCTCTAAGCGCTGAATGTTTCAGCTGCCTCGGTTTTGGGGTGGCATAAATTGTAGTTTATGGGTCTGTGGTAAAGGTGAGCGACTGCCTGTAAGCACATCTGAACGGCACTATGACAGTCAGTGTCATCAGCAAAACCTAATTTCCTGGCTGAGGAAGTGCCGCTGAGTGCCGAGGTATAGCTATGAGACAGTAGAAGCTATTTCACGGATGTACGCAAAATTTTGGGGCAAAACCAGGCTGCTAGTGAGACCTCCCCCATCCCACTGTCTCCAGTGGACAGATTTAAGCCCTGTGAACAATCTCTGAGCCTTGAAAGTTGGACGGTTTTGGTACTGTTGAGGTTTTATGGCCAATTTGCAAGCATTTCTTAAAATGCTGGTCAGGTGTGGCCTATTTTAGGCAGCAAACTCTAATTTTTTTAAATATTCTCACTGGCTTGACAGATTTGATGAAAAGGAGAATGTATCAAACTGTATCCAGCTGAAGACTTCAGTTATTAAAGGTATTAAGAATCAACTGATAGATCAGTTTCCTGTTATTGAACCATGGCTAAACCAGATTATGCCAAAGAAAGACCCTGTCAAAATAGTAAGATGGTAAGTTTCTTCTCTCTTTACCTGTGTTTCTAAGGTGTTTTGATTACTTTGTGTATGTATTTACTTTCTATAGTAGATGAACCTAATGTTTTTGAAAAGCGTGTATCATTTTATAGTAGTGCATGTTATGACCAAACCATAAAGTCTGCATATGTTCATCCTGCTTTTGAAGGCTGTTAGTAGGATGTTTGAACAAAATAAAAACACCACTTTGTAGGGAGTACATGTGCAACATATTCAAGGACTCTCCAAGGATCAGTCTTTTCCTTTTAATCTTTTACTTTTAAGGGAAGCATTCAGCTTTATGGCTATGAAAGCTCAGGCTTATTTTTGCATAGCTTCCAGTAGCACTATTTTTTCGAATTTTGGGCTTCTGTATGTGATTGGCTTTTTCTTTCTTTTTCTTTTCTTTTCTTTCTTTCTTTTTTTTTTTCCTTTGGAAATACAGGGTAGTATTTTTTTGCTATTTTTTTCCGCTTGCCTGCTCCCTATACGGGATGTGCAAAAAAAATGAAACAAAAACAAAAATTCAGCTTGAGAACTGCTGGGTGTTTGTCTGCAGGTATTTTCTAAGGGGAAGAAAACGTGCAGGGGGCAAATGTTGAAGAATAAGGCATACCACAGGATAACATTTTTTTATTCCAAAATTTCCCGTTAATTTACTGCCCTAACTCTCAGATGCTAAGACAGACCAGACTGTATGAGCTGAAATATTTCACTTAAAATATCATAGGGTTAAGTAGTTATTCTAATAACATGTTTTTTTTTTTGTCTCGCAGTCATGAACATATAGAAATCCTCACTGTGAATGGGGAGTTGCTGTTCTTCAGGCAGAGAGAAGGGATTTTTTACCCAACCCTAAGGTTACTCCACAAATGTAAGTTGCCTGAGGACAGCTGTGGTGGGGGGAAAGGGTTGAGTGGAGGATTCAGTAGGACTGCTATAAAAATTAATTAAAAAGAACTTACTACTTACATGCATATATAGAGTCCAGAATAGATCTTGAAAATACATTCCAGGTTAGAAGAGGTACTATGTTGTTTTGATGTTTCAGTTGCCTCTATAGATTGCTTTCTCTAGAATTATTGTAATGCTAGATATTAAGCAACCCAAAGTTTAATTTTTAAGAATTAAATTGCACAAAGTGCTACAAAATTTCTTGAGAGAGTTTTCTCTTTGACTGAATTGAAATGTCTTGTTGTTGGTCTTGTTGCCCCATGCTGTATATCTTTGTTCTTCGCAATGTTCCTTTCCACCCTTTTTGCTGCTTTCAAATACTTGTAGGTGCTTACTACAAAAATATTCTTTAATCATCAGGTAGTGTTATATTATGTACTTCCCTCCTTTAAGAGTTTATGCTGCAAGGTTTTTACTACTTAAAAGTTAACCTTGGGTATTTTTTTGCTGTTCTTGATTGTGTTGCTCTGGTTCTGATGAGCTCAGGTGTTCCTAAAGATGTTATTCAGTCAGATCCCAGTGTTTGAAAACCATGTTTGAAATAGTTCAAGTGGTGGTGGACACTTAAAGAATAGCTGTGAGAGCTGACAGTCTGCCTTCATAACTTTTGTCCACCTTTTGCCTTTTTTGTCCTATTAACATTAAACTTTATTTTTCGTGTAAGAGATTATACCTGCCATTTGGGGAAGTCAAGTCTCTTTGTATGTGGTGCTCTGTATAGAGGCTCCATTTGTATGCAGGAGGCTTAGTGTTGGATTAGTCTTTGGTTCTGCGAAAAAGATATGAACTGGGAAAAGAGTACTCCTGTCCTTTGGGGACAGTACTGCCCCGCAGGAGCTCTGGTAATTGTTTCTCAAACTTCCTACCTTCTCAGCACAATATACATCCAACTGCCCCTTCTAACCTAACTTGGTAATGAGTTGTTCATATTGTCATCCTACCATATTAATTGTAACGCTGTATCTTTCCCCTCCTAGATCCATTTATTCTACCACATCAGCAGGTTGATAAAGGAGCCATTAAATTTGTACTAAGTGGAGCTAATATAATGTGCCCTGGCCTGACATCTCCTGGAGCAAAACTTTACCCTGCTGCTGTTGATACTGTTGTTGTATCCTTTAACGATGAGTTACCACTTGCTGTGAGATGAGAAAATTTTTATTTGTGTTTTGTCAGCTGATCATAATCCGAATTACTTTGAATTTTAATAGTATTTCACAGAATAACTAATGATCCGAAAAGAGATGCAGGTAATAAGATGTTACTTGGCAAAGTAGACATTGCATAATTCGTAATTCTTTCTACTTACTGTGGTTTTCCAAGCCCAAAATAACTATTCCTGCTGTGCTCAGTAAAGTGGGATGGTGTTTCATTAATCTAATGGATAGGTAAAGTCTCTTTGTGCATTTATGCAGAACTGTGCAAAGAGGTGAGGTACAGTGTGATTTGTCCCCTCTCCCCTTGATCTTGTACCTCCTTCAGTTATAGAAGAATTTGGTTCTATTCTGAGTGAATTCTGAGAGAGGTTTGTGATAAGCCTTGCTGTAGTCAGGATTTTCCTCTATGCCTCATGATGAACTTGTGAAATGAGAATAAGTGTCCTAATTCCCTCCTGCCTGTCATCTTACTGAGAAAGGAACTGTGAGCAAATACCACTTTGATGATACCAAACTGCTGCTTTTGTTGTTACTCAGATGCTATAGGAAAAGATTAGCAGTTAGCGTCTTCTGTTGTTGAGCTTTAAAAAAGACACGTCTGATTTCAATACTTAACATTTTCAGATTTGTTTTGCTATTCTTCTGTACCTTGGAATATAAAATGGTTCTGCATGTAGTTGTAATACTGTTCTAGAAAGTAGAAGAGTAGTCTCTCAAGTAGAAACTTGAGAGACTATCATCTCCTTGTTTGGTACAAGGAAGAAATTAAATGTATTGTGCTGGAAGTTTTTTTTTATAATGTAACTGCTGTTTGAGGGTCATAAATAGGTCTTGTGCACTGTGATTCAGCTGTTAAATACAGCACACTATTTTGCTTATCCTCAAGAGCTCTAGAATTACTAAAGGGGCAAAAGTTCAACTAGAGATTTCGATGCTTTTTTGAAAAGCGACTTCCTCATGTTACTGCTTTTACTTTTCTGAAATAGTTAAAAAAAAAAAAATCAATTTTCCTAAGCAATAATTTGTAGGCGATAATGGCAGAGGGAAAACAGCACGCACTGTGTGTGGGAGTAATGAAGATGTCAGCTGAGGACATGTAAGTCTCTTAAAAATTGAAATATAACCTGTTCCATATCCCATATCATAATTCTTATGTTAGTTTGGAATAGAAGCACCATTGACAAGGCTGCTGAATCGCTGTGGCACCATATTTTTTTCAAATCAGAATTTATTTAGACCTTCATTCTGTTGATTAGAATTCAATCTGGAGAAGAGGAAGCAAGGAATATCTTCCCTACTTATTTATCTACCAAATGGAATTGAAACAGTTATTTTATGGGAATACGGATTTTTAAGCCCCATAACATCAGTGATGCCTCTGAATGTTAATATTTCTTCATCTCTGATCATATTTTCCTCAAAGATCTTGCTGAACAAAGAAATATCTATATGGACTACTTACTAGCTGGCCTGGGCAAGAGATGTAATTTGAATTTGAGGGGGGCTGAAAATGCTGAAGTGATTTTGTTTGCAGGGATAGCAGAGAGCCAAGTCCTGCTGGTTCTTGGTCGACCAGCTGGGCTTTCTTCTGGGACCTTCTGTCTTTCTTTGCCTTGCTCCCACATGCACTATTCCTGCCTGATGTACTTAATAGCTTAGCTAAGCTTCTTGTGAAATGTCCATCCAAGGGATACACATCAACTGAAAAATTACTTGAGAAGGCAAAGAGGATGTTAATTGGAACTGGAGTGGAATAGATGTTAATTGTCCTTAACATTCAAGTAATGCTAAGTTATCAGGAGCTAAATCATTTTGTGATTTTAAGTTGCATGACTTCTAGCAGCAAGTAAGTTGAACCCAACAGGTCTGGGCCGCTTTGGTTCCAGCCCCTTCCAGCACGTGTGTGGGTGAGAAAGTTGACTGGGATGAAACAAGTCACTCTTTCTGGTGGGGATAATTCTCAGCTGGATCATCTTCTGCACTGAGTCACTGCACAGTCATAGGTGGTAACAGTAGTGTGAAGGAGAGCAGGGGCATGTTAGTGAGGACTGGAGTTGAGTGGGACTGCAGCAACTCGGATTTGGACCTGCTTTAGCTGCTGAGGAGCTACATTCCTCAGGATGCTCATAGTGCCTTCAAAAGACTCATAGAATACCTGGGAAGAAGGGAGATGCAGGTACTCGTGTCCCTATGTGTACGACCTGCTGTGATCACTGCAGGGCTAGAATATCTCTAATCTTAATCCCACGTTCAAATTTGGCAGCCTAACAGTTGAATATCCGTTTCCTGTGAGAAGCAGCATGAACTGAAGAGGGGAAAAAAGCAGCATGGAGAAGAAAATTAAATGATACTGATCTGTGCAGTCTGTTAGAATACTGTTTTGCATAACATACTACAAAATGAAAAACTGAAAGCGTGATTTCTGTTGTTTGGAGGGATTATGATACATAATCCAACAATTTGTTAATTATTTCCAATAAGCCAGTGATTTCTTTTTCTTGTTGTCAGGGTAGTGGAGCACTCTAGTGGGAACAGAGTATATCATGTTCTCCAGGGGAATGAAGCCTGTTCTCAGTCTCAGAATGTCTTGCTTATTGTGACAAAACTAGATTCTCCCATGGGATAGTCTGCTGGAGAAAAGATAAATGCAAATCCAATGGAAATACACAAAACTATTTGAAAGATGATATGACTCAAAAGGTGTAGAGGGATATTCTCCAACTGTAATGTGTTACAAGTCCTTGGCATGAAAATTTGGCATTTGCACTTCTTTAGGAAGCGGGTAGATGTCCTGCAAATAGCAGCAAAGCAGATCACTGGTGTTTGGTTGTGTCAGTGGCACATCTGGAACCAGAACTTGTTGAATTCTATATTCCAGCATTGTTTTGTATTACACCACCATGTGGGCAGGGAGGAGGGTCACTCACAATTGCTGTACTAAATGGATAGAGAAATGAAACAGTTAACAAAAGTAGCAGAAGTGGTGTGTGAAGTGCTGTCTCCCACAAAGAAACCGTCAAAAAAAATACCGTGGTAGGTTGCTGACAAAATGTGGAAGGCAAATATTGTTGTCTTACCATTCAGCAACGTGGTTATGTGTAATATGGCAAATACTGTTTCTTCTCCATCTGCTGTGTAATAATATGCCTTTATGGGTGATTACTTTCCCCCATTTCAAGTGATAAATGCTATATTTTGTACTCTAACTATTGTATCTTGTACTGCTTTAATGTTTAACCTGACTAATGCTTTTATACCTTTTTTTTCCTTGTCTACAGTGAGAAGGTCAACAAAGGGATTGGCATCGAAAATATCCATTATTTAAATGATGGCCTTTGGCATATGAAGACATACAAATGAAACAAAAGGAACTGTGTTACTCCAAAGGAATGCACTTAGATTAAATGTGGACTGCTTTGTAATTCCTTCTGTTTTTAATGTGACTGAATGTACAAATTATTTTGTTCTGTGGCTATGCTAAATAAATCAAGTGAATGCGAAAGTATTGTTAGGCTACAATAGTTTTCTAGATTTTTTTTTTTGTATTACAATTCTTAATTGTTTTGTCTTAAACCCAAGTCTTCAGTCACTGAAGATTTAACTGTTGGAGAGATCGTGCATGGACTGTGAGTAGACTATTTCAAACTAAAAGGAGGAAAAAGCCAAGAAATGTTTACATTTTTATGCTCTTCTAACAGAGTAATATAAAGCATATATGAAATATAACTAATACAGTTTATACAACCTCAAAAACATTTTTTTCTTCTGATTAACATCTCTTTAGTCTACCTGTTTCCTGAGCGTGGAAAAAACTTTTTTTTGAACTGTTTTTTTAAACATAATTTAATTTATTAACAACATTAGCTTCAGTATTTTACTTCAGGGTTTTCTCTTTTTAAGATGCATTTATCTGTATAGGATTTATGAACTTAAACTAGTATGTGAACTATAAATTCTTTTATGCTAGTTCATATCTAAAGAATATATATATGTTCAAATTTCTACCTGCCAACACTGTTTGATATCACTCTCCTTACAGTGGAATTTACAGTAAAGGTGGGCATGCTCCAAATGGAATACGTGCCAATTGGTGCCTGATGCTCTACTCCCTATTTGCCTTCTTATTTTAGGAGCAGAAAAAAAAAAATCACTGAAATCACTGTTCAACAAAGGCGTGATAGCAAAATGCGGTTATTGGTGTAGCCAGGAGTTTCTTCTTCAGGTGGAACTTCAAAAGAGATCTCAGCTTGTGCACACTGCCACATGTACATCTGCAGTACTGGCTAAAGAGCGCTGTGTGTTTGTCTGGGTAACCCAACTCTGTTTAGTGACTGCGTACCCAAAGCTATGCATATGGAAAACAGCCTGTGCCGTGGAATCCTTTAATAAACTAAGGAAACTTTAAGGTCTACCACTCGTAACTCTGTCTCTGGAAGCATTCATTAATATTTCAAGTCTCTGTTCTAACACTTGTGTATTATTAATGACAGAGCTTCATTTTGTATGCAGTGCCGTGTCTCAGCGCTGTTTTGCATGTTCTATTTCCCTATGCTGCAACCTCTGCAGAAGGCAGAGACAGAGGTGTTCTCAATCTGATCCTGAAGTCAAATTACAACATGGGAGATGTAAGTAACCTTTGCAGGAAGAAAAATTTTTAAGTAGCACGTATTAGGTAATATATTACAAGATTTTACTTTTCATTGAAAATGACAGTGTATGTAACCGTTTACTAACGTAGGAATGCAAAAGTTAAGGTGATTATTACAGTAGTGTCACAGGAAAAAAGTGCAGTCAGACCTCAGACCTTCCCTCTGGAATGCTACTGAGCATTCATATGCAGCTTAAAGACTGAGAAAAATGTATTAATTCCTTGTTAGCATATGGGAAATCAGTTTGTGCCTCAGTGGTTCTCTTGTGCCTAAAATGAGCTAGTCAGAGTTGTGTGGCTTTCTTCCCCCCTCACGTCCATTTCCTTCTTCCGCTGTTGTGTTGCAGTGTATCTCAAATATGTGACAAATGAGGTATATTCTATTTTGGATTGTTAACTCCCGCTCTTTCCCTGACTTGTCCTATGACTGTTGTTGCAGCAGGGTCAGAACTGTAATGACTATTGGAAATGCTCCTGAAATCAAAATCTTACTTAATTCTCACTTTGTCTGGCTTTGTCAGAGTACGCTACATTGTGAAGCCCGTCTTTTGAAAAGCATTTTGTAAGCAGATAAAGTTAAATCAAGCTTTGATTGATTGACATACCAATTTAGCAAGTTGTTGCAGTTGTTAAAAATACTAACTACAGTTTTATCTAGGTCTTGGCTACTGTTGTGCACTTGTGTGTCTTGGTACGTCAGCTGAGCTCTGGCTGGCAGTAGGAGGAGAATATGCACAAATCATGAGGTGAAGTGTGCCATGTTAAACAGCTGGGCTATGGTAGCTTGCTTGGGTGTCTGAGCAGTTATCTTACCAGTCTCAAAAAATGAAGGATCTGACACCATCAAAAGAGACGGTGATATTCTCATCAGATCTGAAGCAGCCGTTTCACGACTATGTGTTTTTCTGCAGCTGAAGACAGAATGAGATATTACAAATGGTCTGATAAAGGTGTTGTAACCTAGTATTTTCTCAGGTGTTCTACAGATTCCCTAGTATCAACAATTCCTGTAAAGCTCCTAGACGTAGTAGACAGTTGCAGGACTCTCCTTAAGTCTTGAAACGTCTACGTCAGGGAGGCGAATTTCAAATGGAGTGAACATATTGAAGTGTTCATTGCCATTTACTGTGACTGGGGAAGGAATGGAGCGTGATCTGATAATTTATATGAAACTTTCAATGCACTTACTTGCTAGAAAACCCCAGTATTTTGGAGTTCTACACGCTTCTTTGTTGCACGCTTATCTATCTTGAATCACTTTCAAAGAAAGGTTGAGTGCAAGTACATGTTGCTGCTTGGTGTTAAAAAATATCTGTAGATACATCTGTATTTTACATTTGTACTGACAGCTCACCAACTTCTTCCTTGTAATACTGTCAGCACCACTAGCAGGAGTGAATATTAATAGACTAAACCTTTATTCTAATATGCTTATATGTCAAGCAGAATTTAAAAAGAGCAATTACTTTTGTGCTAACAGGCTACCTTACCATGTTAATATTTATTCAAATTTAGTTATCTCTTTCTTTTGTCCACTTAAGAATGAAAGTCCAAGGGTCACTTTAAAAAGTCTGTTAAAGGTCTAGAACACTATTGTTAGCTTGCGTCCTGCTCTTACTGGGTTAGAAAATTACACAGAGCGATAGGAGGCTGTGCAGTATAACCAGTATTGCTCAAGCTATTGTAGAGAATATAAAATCTTTTCCTTGTGATGGAAAAATTTCTCAAGGCACTTGTATTTTCATTGCTCAGTATATGTACTCCCCCCTGCACTTACTATTTTGTTACTGTAACATATCAGCACTAGCTAATTTCTTTAGGTAAGTAGAAGCATTTCATCTATGAGGCTCTACATTTTTTTTTTTAATTGCATGTTAAAACAAAGCATCAAGCAATGCTGGGCAACCCAAGAGCCCAGGTCAGTCCTGTAACCATCAGTAAATACCTAACAGGAAGAAAGCTTGCTCGGTCTCTTGTAACGTTCAGTGAAGAGAATGCATAGTTTTATTTCACAACTAAGTGAGAAGCTTTGGTTGTCTTGGATGTTCACAGATTACAGTGACACCTGACTGCTACTGCCAGGCACTTGATTTACTTCCTTAAAACTGTTAACTTTCTAGTCTAAACGCTTGCATGGTTGCAGTCCCCCCGAGAGAGTACATGATGTAGCACATAAAGTTTGTTCTTTTGCTGCTATGCAACTCCTCCAAAGAACACAAGGCTTTTTTCAGTAAACAGTATTTCTTCCTTTAAAAATAATACATGGTTTTGCTTGTATGAAAAAGGGTATTTGAAGCCTTACCTCGTGGCTACCTAAGTCTTTTCTTTTAAGAAGATGTTTTGGGTTGTGGCTTCAGGTTATTCTCCCTACTTTCTACGTTTTTGTCTGCTGCGTTCTTAATCTGAACATAAGGCACAGAAACGTGCTCAGCCTCATCTGTGCCACAGGTTAGAGAAAGTAGTTTCAACAGTACAAGGTAAGATGAGTATTTTTCACAAAAAATCAATTCCAATGATTAATTAGTAGATATAGCATCCCTCCACATTGTTCACAAACACTAACTAAGATTCTACAGTCCACTGAAATTTGAGACTATAAAAAGTGAGTTTGACAGCTTAATGCAAAGGAAATAGCTTAAAGTTAATCATTGATAATGAATCTGTAGTCAGTTTTATTGGTACAGCTTAGAAAGATAGAAAGACATTGGAGAAATGCCTGAAAGAATTCAAAAGAATGAAAATCTTGCAAAAATATATTTGTAACAGTAGACTAAGGTTCACTTGATTTTTCATTAATAAATATTTACATATACAAACACCCCATATAAATTTAATTTCCTTTATCACAAACATGAACAATTCCTTTAGCGTTTCATTTCAGCACTGTCAAAAGCCAGAAACGTTTCTGTATAAAAGATATAGAAAAGAGTTCTCCTTCCCACTTTTAAAATTAAAAGCATTACCAAACCTCAATGTGCAAAATGTTCACCAGTACCATCAGATACAAAAATTGAATCAGTCTGTACAGACACATGTCACAGGAAGGGCAGACTTCATGGTTACATGCCTTCTCTGAAGAGACGTCAGTCATTGTCTGAATCTGCAGGTGGTAAGAAGACAAGGGCATCACTGTAAGTGTGGCCATACGGTCTCAGCCTGTAAACGCCATACATCATTACGTGCATGTGGTTCGGGGCCAGTCCGCTGAAGGTGATGGCCGTGTCTGAGCAGCAACCTTCCACCACTTGCTGAGGGTGACTGGACATTGCCTCTTTAATGAGAGCACTGACTGATTTGGTATTAAAGACATCTTTTCCTTCTGAGTCTTCTGCGTTTTCAGCGAACACTCCAGTATACTTCAGGCAAACTGCCAGCTGTTTATCCTCAGAAAGTTTCCAAATCATACCTCCCTGCTCTGGACATTTGTCAGAGTCTTCAAAAACAGTGGAAAGTCGTCTTAGCGATTCGATGCTTAAGACGATTCCTCCATCACCATCTACGTACTCAAGGTCACCGGATTTCACAGTATGACCTATATAAAAAGGCTGTGAAGGGTCTTTTTTCAGCAAGAAATATTTGAGATTTTCAATAATGGCAAACGTTGTTGGATGTGCAAGAAAGAACCAGTTGAATTCATTTTTATAACGTTCATAAGTTATTTTGTAAGCTTTTCTCATCATCATCCACATATCATTTGTATTGAGGGCTACCGAATCAAATACTTTAACTTTTTCAGAGCTGTAAAACTCTGCCTTGTCACAGTGCTTGCTCCACGTCTCCTTCACGGCAGCCCAGTGCCCGAGATCTTTTGGTCTCACCAGGATGATACAGTAAACACGGATACTTTCACTAAGCTCCATACGTTCACCTTCTGAAAGATTTAAGACATCTTCTTTGTTGGGAGCTTGAATGTGATGATGCTCATGGTGACGTTCTTTAGTGCCATGGCCCATCTTGACGTGTCCCAGAAGCGTAACCAACACGCAGAAGACTCCTCCTAACACCACACCTTTCACGAAAGAACTGCTTTCAGAAGTCATTTTTCCTAGAAAGCAAAGACGCTTTGAGAACTTATGGAAAGAACTTGACTCCTGTAGATCCCCTATAGGTCAGGGAAGCTCTTCAGCGTCCAAACCCAGCGATCGCTCCCTTCCCTTGCGCGCCAGCACAGCGCTGCTGCAAGAGGAGCGGGCAAGAGAAAAACAGTCCAAGCGCGTTTTCACTAGTGCTGCAGTTGCAGGCCAGAAGCCGCGGTACGGACTGCCTCAGGCTCTTCTCCCCGGCGCTCGCGGAGGAGCCCCCGCGACGGCGGCACGGGGACCCCGCGCCCGCCACCTCGCTGCCCCGCGCCCCGGCGCCCCTTCCCCGCCGCCGCCCCTGGCCCGGCCCGCGACTCACCGGGGCCGCCGGCGCCGGCCTGCGCGATGACACCGGCACCCACCGCCCCGCCCCGGAAGCGGCCCCCGCAGCCCGCCGGAAGCGCCTCCCGCAGCCTTTCTAGGCAGCACCCCGCTCGCCCACTCGCTGGTACCGCGCCACCTCCTGTCAGCGCGGCCGCCATCTTGTGGTGGCGCTGCCGCCGTCGCGCCCGCCTCGGGGCCTCGCCGCGGCCCCGGTGCCGGCAGCACGCGCCCCTCGCCTGCCCCCGCCGCGCCTCACAGCGCCTGCGGCCGCAGCGGGCCCCTCCGCTGCCGCCCTGCGGAGTTGGCCCGTGCTGGTCGGCCCTGACCGCGCCTTGCCCTCCGGGCGGCCTGCCCGAGGTGGCCTGACTCCTGAGGTGGCCTGGCTCCCGCCTCGCTCTCCGAGCGGCCGGCCCTGCCTCGCACGCCCCTGAGGTGGCCTGGCTCCCGCCTCGCCCTCCGGGTGGCCTGCCCTGCCTCGGGCGTCCCTGAGGTGGCCTGACTCCTGAGGTGGCCTGGCTCCTGCCAGACCCTCTGGGTGGCCTGCCCTGCTTTGCGCGTCCCTGAGGTGGCCTGACTCCCTCCTCGCCCTCAGGGCGTGTTGGCCGCATGGTGAGGCGGCTGCCCCATGTTGATAGCCGGCACCCCCCCCCGGGCCCGGTGAGGTAACTCCCACACTGAGGGCAGGCACCCCTATGTGGCTGGTGAGGTGGCTGCCCCCCACTGATGACAGACGTCCCCCACAGGACAGCGAGGCAAGGGTTATGCTTGGAAAGCTTGTGATGGACCTAGCAAGGAGGCTGACTTGCAAGACTAATGAAGGCAGGAGGTTTTGGGAAGAATGAGACCGCCTGAGTGTCCTTGTGATTTGCAGAAGACATGTAAAATGCAGCCAAATGCACCTGATTCACTTTTAGAAATACCCGCAACTTACTTTCCCTGAAGGTGGCTGTCTCACAGAGAGATGTACTAGCTACTGAGCTAAGGGACTTGTAACAGATTTCATGGAAGAGAAGAGAAGCATAGGCAGAGAAACCCTGCCATCTTGTGGGGAAGGATGACTTGCAGAATCTTCCCTGCTGAATTTACAGATCAGTGTGAAGTAAATACAGACTCTTCCGAGCTTGAAATCTCGAGAAAAGCCAAGGGCTGTTGTGGTGGAAGTACTGCTGCCCCTCTGCTAGCGAACTGTACCAACAAAATAACGATTGCGGAGGCTGGTTAGCATTTTATTTACTATATTCCTCTTCTGAATCTTTCTCTTTGTGAATGTATTTATGTGGCTAGCTAGGAAAGCAGTTTAATTTTCTAGCACAAACTCACTGCTTTTAAATAAGGTACATGAACGGAGACAGGACAGCAAATGAAAGGAGGAACCAGCCTTAAGCCATATCCAGGATAAATTTACTGACTCCTATTGGATTTATTGCCCTACATTTTAAGCTGAGTACAATATTCTGTGCTGGAGGCATACTATAATGATAGTATATATCAGTTTTTCTGCCCCTAGAATAGAGCACAACACACACACACACAAGATTAGTTAATGTTTGAGGAGCAAAGCAAGAACATTTTTCTGCTAACCTACCCTACCCTAACCTTTCCTTTTCTTTAATAATAATTATACCTGAGCTCCAGATTGAAATAAGTATGTCAGAATTGCTTTCTACACTCTTGCTTTCTACACTCTTAAGAATTTAGAATTGACACCTGACTTGAAGGAGCAGGACTGAACAACAGTTTACTCTCTTTCACAGAGAGCAGTTTTTCAGCATCTTGTAAAAAGTTTTTTCCCTTTATTAGCTCTTTGTAGCATACCCTGAGGCCAACACAGTGGATAGGATAAACTCCTATCTGGGTTTTACCTGCATTGGAAGGCATGCATTTCTTTTTTATCCCTGGTTGGCTGAACCTGGTGGATTTGATTTAAGTCCATTTACAACTTGGATGCTCTGGACTCCCTGGCATCTGGCTGGGTTCCCCAGATGCTTCGCTCATTCAGGTAAGCTTCTTTCTAGGCTAGTGAATATATTGCAGACAGCGTGATTTAACAATGTTATCTTCGGCAAAAAGTTCTGTAAGAACATTGATTGCTTGACTCTTCTGGGCCTAGAAACCATTGTCTGTGGTTCAGGTAAAAACATTACAAAATAGTGATTTTTGGTTAAGTCAGTTTATCTCCAGAATGGTTCCATTCAGTTAGACTAATCCCCAATTACACACTATGATGGAGAGGAAAATCGGTTTGTATGTTCTGGTAGTTCTGTTGCTACACTAAAGGAACATCGCTCATCCTATCTTTTCCCACCGGACTGCCTTTGAGAATCTCAGGTGGTTATCTACCAGTGACGAGGTCAAATCAAAGTTTATGTTACGTATCCCCTATTTGCAGCACCTACTGCAGCTTTCATAGCTTCAGCACAGCTTCAATGAGTTGCAACCCACTGCTTCAGTTGATGCTTCAACAAATTGTTTTCCTGCTTGACTTTAGTGAGGTTCTTTCCAAGGCTCTGACAGAATGATTAATGTAGCTACGGATTTTGAGTGTCACGTTAATATGTTTTCAACATTGCTTTTATCCAGCAGCAGATCAGTGAAGAGAAAGTTTACGCAGCATGTAAAAGCATGTTATAAATCTGAAAAGACTTCTGGCTTCTGTGTTGCTCAAAATTGTTGCTTGGTGTTAAAAGGAGTAAAATGGTATAGGAACGCATGAGATCTCACACCAGCCATTGTTAGGTGTTTTGGAGCTATGTTAGAGCTCTTAGACACACGTAACCCTGGACACCATCCATCTCAAATTACTGTAATCAGGTCAAGAGACAGTTTTGTTCTTAAAAGCTACAGCAGATTAGTGTTTAAAGTCATTCCACCGTGGGGTGGGAGCTAGTCAGTTCTCATAAACAAGGGAGGACCAGGGCTAAGATGGGAGTTAAGCGAGGAAAGCCAAGGGAGCTACTGAGTCACAAGGGAGCAGTCTGTTCTGGGGCAGGACCGAGCCAGGAGAGGTGGCTCCTCTAATATTGCAAATGGCTGTGTTTTAGGTTTGTATTAAAACATGTAGTTATGCATGCACGCAGCGTATACGCCAAATTTCGGCTTTGAGTACTGACTTGCTGTTGGCTGAGATGTTCTTTAGCTGCAACTTCACCACTTACTACTGATCATTTGTAGTAACTCCGCTACGCTCTCAGTAACAGCTTTTGAAACCTACAGACCTGTGCCAGAATCTGAACTGCAGACGGCTGAAGAGCTCCTCAGTTTGTTACCCGTCTTGACAGACAGCTGATCTCCTGCTCAGTTCTGTTTGTCTTTCTTCACTGGCTGCAGGTACATTGCCTTCTGGTGTTTTTTTGTTGCCTCCAAGGAAAGACATCAAACATCATGTTCTCACTGTGTGATCCAAAATGTCCGTGAGAGATTGGCTGTTATCAAAACATATGTGATAGGAACTTTGTTGCAATTAGTGTGAAATGTTTCAGCTGACACATGAGTTGTCATCTTTTACAGTGACTACTTGTTAGCGGTCACAAGTGACTGTCCGCTCTTTTGGAAACAGATTCTCCTGTTTCTCTGTTAGGTAAGCGTACAGCTGAGAGAAGGATAGCATAGAGCAGTGCGGTAACATTCAGAATGGGTAGCAGAAACTGCAAGTGAGCTATTGTGGAAGCTTCTGGCTAGTTAAAACACCAGTTCAGCTGTTGGCTGTATTGACAGAACCCTTAGTAAGAAGATACTGTTGAAACTATTAGAAATGGTTAGAATTATTAGAAATAATTAGAATGGTTGAATTAAGACAGTTGTTTTTGTTCTCACATCACCAGTGTATCTGTAATATTGAAGCTGTTGGAATATATGCCAGTCCATCAGACTCTTATCAGAAGAGACGGTCAAGCACAGTTGACATCCGAGGGTTACAAACCCTTATCTTTGATAGACAGACTCCAACAGGGAACACGCAGCTAGAGAGTGGCTTTTACAAAGAGGCCATAGTATCACTGCTCTATTACATGCCATGTTCATGTTTCATTATTTTGTTCTGCCTGGAACATGCGTAATCGAGCAAATTGTATCTGCTGAGGTCTGTGATCCTATTGTTGGAAGAGGTTTGGGAATCCCTATTCTAAAACCTCAAAGTAGTGGGATGGAGATTCTAATTAGCAAGCAGGTGGAGTCAGATTTCTTAATTGACTTCACAGGGTGCTGCTCGGCTCAGCATTTCTTTGGGGGAGTATGGATTCTGGAGCCAAATTTTAGCATTCTCTTCTGAAACTTTTGCCCTGCATCCTCCTCTTCAGTTTGGTTTCACACTCAAAATCTATAATCCATGCAAGCTGCACTGAAGAGGAATGCTGCAGCAAAGCCTGATAGTTGTGAATCAGCTTGAAGCAAGCCCCTGACTGGCCAAGAGAACAGGAAGGCGTCTGAACTTTAAAAGGTGATAAGGATTGGCAGCATCCGTTCAGGCAGGTGGCAGGAAGTAAAGACATGGACTCTTTGTAGGTCATGTGCAGCCACCTATATGACCCGTGACAGTGTAACAGGGGTAGGCACTGGGCAGAGGATGAAGATTTTAAAGCAAACAAGAGGTGTTTGCTCAGTGCAACAGTGTTACGTTTTTAGATATTAATCTCAGTGAGCAGGTTGAGGTATTTACCCCTGAAAAAGCGTTCTCTCCAGTTGTGGGACTAAGTGCAGGACTTACTGGATGAAATTTTATGGCCTGTATATGGAGGGGATGATGCATGATAGGCTCTTTTAACCTTGAAATCTGTTAAGTTGATTAACTGTGTTAAACATTAGTTTTAAATCACTTTTCTCTCATCTTTCATCCACGAGCATAGCCAAGGAAGGGCTTGGCATTGAAATCACCATTATTTAAATGATGCCCTCAAGCACAGGAAGATATATGAGGAGCAAAAGATGTGTGACTCCAAAAGAACTTACCAACTTTGGACAGTTTTCTAATTCCTTCTGGTTTTAATGTGTGTAGCTGAATGCAAAAGCCATCTTATTCTCTGGCTATACTAAATCAATCAAGTGAATGCTAATGTCCTGCTAGCTCCAGCAATTCTGCTGGAATTGAACTAACAAGAGACAATGCCCAGAGCTGAGCTGCCGTCATCGTGGATGGCTCTGTTGCACAAATACAACAGAAAGAGAATAGGAACTAGCCATGTTCCTGTCATCTCTCTTAGAAACACGGGAAAAAAAAGAATCATTATTGATCAAATAGAAACAGACAGGAAAAAAAGTCAAAGGTAGAGAAATCTTATTTTTCAGGCTCCCAAAGGAAAGAATCGTGGAAGTGAAGATAGAATTCTGTCAAAAAGAATGGGTCCTTAATCCTATTTTAAAATAAAAATAGGAGTGATGAGGTTATTTTGCTGCATCTTTAAGGAACTTACTTTTGTCAGTCTGAGGCTCCAGTATTTGAAAGGTGTCTCTGCAGGAAATTGTGGTCCCGGCAGAGGTTTTCAGGCTAAGTTTGCATAGGTAGGTAGCATCGCTGTGAGCAGTGGTGACAAACTCAGCCCCGTGGCACTTAGACAAGCCAGGAAAGGAACCTGGCTCTTTGCACGCTGTCTTAACGTGACTTAAGTCACCATGCCTGTGGTGCACCAGCTCCAGACGAGGAATCCTGGGCCTAGAACAGGACTAGATTTATTTACGTTTTGGATTACAGCAGTTCTAATCCAGGGTCTGAGAAAATCTTATTTAGACCTTGCCTCAGTTTTGTTACTAGCATTCTGCAGATACAAATGCTTCTGGCACAGTAATTATTATGAAAGGAGTTGTGGTAAGTCAATAGTTACTGCTATTACATGGAAAGATCTGTGCAGTTCTGTTGACATTATCCTGTTAAGGGAAAGGGAGCAAGAGGAAGGGTGGAAATAGCAGAGCTTTTGAGAGGCCTGAATGTCAGTAGCTTCTGTGAGATGCTTTTGTGCACCAAATGCCGACATCCCTCCTCTTTCCGCAGAGGAAAGTGAGGTTCTGAAATGTTAGCTATTCCAAGCAGATATTTGTTTTCCTTTACTGATGTTGAACTAGGAGACTCCCAAGCTGCACGTGCAGAGGCAAAACAAAAATGTCTGCTAAATACATGTGTTTTCAGCAAACTGGAAATATTAATGATGTCACAGCAGCAGCTCAGAGCCCTGTGCTGCAGCTGTAAATGTGTGATTTAGTGGAGTGGAGATGTGTCATGAACATCATATGCCTGGCCCTGGGGGTGGAGGAAGAACTGCTTCATCTTTACCTGTTAGCTGAGGACCATGAAAGAGAGTTTGCTCTGTCTGGGAAGGGATGGTGTCACTCCGGGACTGCAATTTGGGGGAAAATGTGGTAGAAGCTTTATGCTTTTCCTTTCTGGTAAGCAGTGCTAATAGTGTGTGCGTGTGAGCAGGGAGCAGCACAAACTGCAGGCAAAGGACACATAGGTTCTGAGATTGCTGCATCTGAGGTCACTCAATGCGTCAGATTTTAGCCTCTTTCCCTTTCAAAGAGATGTCGACCTGTTGTCTCACAGGGGCTCAGTTTGGCTAGTCCTAGCACGCTGTCTGGTTTCCTTTAGTTCAGCTCATAAATAGTGGGCTGTGTTTAGATCTCCTGACTTGCACAGTCTTCTATTATTGCAGCTACTGTGCTACAGCCTTTAGCAAAGGCACTGCTGTCAATAACTGAACCGCAGTGCTCCTGAGCTCTGCCTTTTATCGGCCTTATAATTTCCTTCCTCCATATACAAACAAAAAGGCGCCACTCTGCTCTTTGGCACTGTGGTACTAACAACAGTGTGCGAGAGATATGACATAATCATATAAGAAGGAGACCCAGGAGAAAGGCACCTGGGGGATTTCTGAGCCTACAAAGCTCTGCATTGCTTCTGGCTCCCTGCAGTTTTGGCAGGGCTGCACTGGCTGCATTGCCCACTGAATATGGTTTGTTTGCACCAGCTGCACCTCGCCCCCAGCAGTCCTTTGATGGCAGGGGACAAACAGTTGTCCCTGTCACTTGGGTCAGCACATACAGATGAGATATCACACTCCCTAATTTCCAAGGGAAAGAGGCCCCAGGTGGTAAATACAGTGGGATCTGTTGAGGGACAGGGGAGGGAATGTTACATGCTGTATAGTCTTCCCTGTCCCTCCCACATTTCTGTAGAACTTTCCTATCTTTTATCCTCAATATGCGGGCTTTTAAAAAAAATACGTGCAATATTTAACAGGCAGATAATCCTGAGAGTACACTCGCTTTCAGTTGCTGGTATACTGATAGGTAAATAATAGTGCCCTATTTCACAGTCATACCGAAACATCTACTTTCAGATAAGAATACTGCAGTAGCTGGTTGTTACACCATCATTCATCTGGGGTCAATTTCATGATCTCATTATTTTGAGGAATTTTTCATGAGAACAAATTATGCATGTTTGGGTCAGTTATCTCAGGATAAGAGGCTGTGAAGCAGCTATGAAGGAACAGAAAAATCCGTTTAGGACTGTGAATCGTCAGTGATGTACAGTATCTATTCACACTCTAAAAGACTGAATTAAAAGTGATAATTACGTGCTGCTTTTGCTGCTTAAGTGGTTTAATGCCATTATGACTGTGCTACTTAATGGAAAAGCTTAGACTCAGACTAGCATGGGAATACTAAAAAATTTAATGGATTTCTGCTCAAGTCATTCTTTCTATTAGGAAACAAACCCACCAAATATATAACTAGATCTTTGGATTCAATTATTCATTCTCTCTCCTAATTTGAAGAGTACAATTATCTTTTAACAGTGGTTCTCTGAAATAGAATTTTAATGATACTAGTAGTCATCTTTGAGCTGAACGTGATTTTTCCTGAGGAGAACAAGGTTAAAAGATTCTTAGTGCTGAATCAGTTTTGGTTACTAATCCTAAGTACTTAAAAATATACTGTCAACAGCATGTCTTGAACACTTATCAAGCAAGCTCTCTGAAAAAAAATTCAGTGGATTCTCTTGTGCTATCTGTTTTCTCTGTATCAGGAGGCTTTGGAAAAGGCTTTATATGAAAAGGCTTTGGGACATGGTAATTGGTTTGAGATTGTAGAAATAATGTATAGGAGGAGAACTGCACTATATGGTTGGAAGGATTCTGATGGTCTGAGCCTGCCTTTTCATAGTTTTGAAGTAAATCTGATAGGCCTTATCACAGTGTGATCCTAGCTACCCAAGGAAATGTGCAGCATTTTAGGTAAGGTTCTTGTTTTGAGCATGAACTGAGAAAAGGAAGCAGATGGAAGACTGAACAGTTGGTGGACCACCATTTTATAGGGTGATGTTAAAACAAGTGGATTGAGATGTTATAACTCATATGCTCCTTGAACATGGATGCAGATATTCGTGGCTTACAAGGAGAGGTGCTATTGGTTGCAACTGCTATTGCAAATTCAAACACAGAAATAATTCCTTGTAGAACCTCTGCAAAACTTCTCTAGGAAGAATCCTGATAAAGGTGGGAAGACCCAGGTCAAAAAACTCCACTGCTTTCATAATCAGTCACATATTTCCACCTGTACCTGCCTGTGATTATTCTCCTGGATTTTTTATATCCACTCTGAAGACTGTTTAAACTCAGGGGAGATTTCTCCTCAGTACCGTTAACTACCAAAGCTGCTTTGTTCTCAGTGTCTCATGGCAACTATTTGTGCTTTATGATACCTATCCTGGAAAATTAAAGTTAGCAATTATACTAAATGATGCCCTGCTTTTTGGGACAGCAGTAATTTGCCAGGAGCAACTTCTTGACACGCATAAAGGTCAAGTCACCTCCTTAGGCAGCAAGATGTCAGTACTTACACACTGTTAATATTTCAGGGTTTCATATCACATGCCTCAAGTTGATACTGACCAAGAGGCTTGTTTGGCTAATCACTAGTTGTGAACTGCTGGGTGTTTGTGCCGTAATACCCACTATTCCAGCTTGCCAGTCTATTTAGCTTATTGCCCATTTTTCCCTTTCTATGTATTTGCATTTGTTTTTTCCTCTTCCCATGCTTCAATGTCCAAATGTATAAAAGATGTGCAGTGTAAGTTTCTGAGGTCTTTCTGGTGGAAGTATTGGCACTTTCTTTACAGTTGTGCTCAGTCATCTTGACTATAATTATGAAAAAAAATACTGTGAGATTGAATTCTTTCCTCTTTGAAATTGAGAAATTGGTAGAAGTTGACAGAAATGCTCATAATGCATATAAACGTCTTGCAAGGACAAGGCTGTCTGTCTGAGGCTCTTGGATGCTTTTGTAATTAATGAAAATATTACTGTTTTGTCTTCTACGATGATCCCAAATTGTCTGTCAGCACTAGTTATGCGGATTATGGGAGTTTTCCTTGGTGATTTTTCTGGTTGGATGTCCATCAGGAATACCACTATGATAAACGTTAATGTAGGTCCCAATCCCTTTCCCCTTTCCTGCATTTGAAGTGAAAGGGAAGTTGGAGTACAGGATCAAGCCCTTAATTTGTTACTTACATTTGATTTGAAGCTTAGTGTCCAAGGCTGAGTTAAGAGGTTAACAGAATAACTGAATGCCTGCAAACAACTCACGTTAGACAGAAAGCAATTTGATCCAAGGCACAGCATGTTGGAAGACTGCCACTTCCTTTTTCTTTCAGTACTGTTCTGCGTTCTCACTCCTGTAAGCGTTCTCTTCATCCACTCTCTATGGTAACTGGGCTTCCTTCCGGAAACCTTCCCAAATGCAAACTGCGTTTGGCAATAATTTTATATTTGTGTTTGATACAAAAGTTTTCAAAAGAACTTCACAGACATTAATCAGGGTAAAAATGCAGATCTAAAATCTGTCTTATTCTAATGTTTCCTTTGGAAACCATTTCATTTCTTACAAGCGCACTTTGGCAGATGATGTGGCCCTCACAGCAGTAAATCACAGTAACATAAGACACTTCACTGCAGCTGCAACATGGCTAGTTAGGATCCTATTCAAGAAAAAGGCTTAGGCAGTGTATTTTCTTTCCTATACTCTGCTGTGCCATTTCTCTCCCTTATAGATCAAGTGAAAAGACTCTCAGAATGCTCTTATAATTGTCTCCTTAGAGTTATAATCCGCAAATGCATTTTTCTCAAAGATAAAAATAACCAAATCTTAATGGAGCCCATTTAAATGGCACATCATTAACTCTCTAACCTCCTTCATGATTTTGTAAATCTCTTTAATAAGGGTGAGAAGAAGCTTAGAGAGGTCTCTCTGATTGAAGGTTTGACCTGAAATTACTTTGAATTTGTATTTATGGAGTCAGCAGGTTTACCTCAGTAGTCTTAATAGAGAATCTTTTGAAGTACTTTGCAGGTAGAGCTGTAAAGAGAACAAGTATTATATAGAACTTCCTAAAAATTCTGCAGAACCAGCTAACCATCAGAGCACTAAGATCTTGAAAAGCCGTATCCACAGAGCACTGGGAATAAACTACCTTGCTAGTTTAAAGCCTGAATTTACAGCTCTTGTTAGTGGACTTATATAGCAGGATTTCAAGAGGAGGCTGGACTCAGTGATCCTTGAGGTCCCTTCAGTCCTTTGCCCCAGGTTCCTACAAGACTATAATCACTGAAAAATAATAGAATTACTCAATTCATCAAGAGATGTTATGAGGCCAGTGAGTTTCATGGAACTGAATGTGCCCAGCGCTTCATTGCCATGCATGACCTGGCTCAAAGGAAGGCACCAAGGACACAAAGACCTGTAAGGCCTTGTGACTCCACTCATTTTGAGGCTTAGGGGTGTAAGCTTCTTAGTAAGTGGTGTTCCTCTCAAGGCTATCTAACTCTTTGCTGGCTGAGCAGATTTGCTGTTTGTGTCAATGGCAGCCCTATCGTTTTAGTTTATGAAAGCGTTCCTCTGCAGGATGGTTGGCCTCAATTCTCCCTGCTGTAACTTTTTGTAGGGTGTCTAAAGCTTAGGCAGAACTTACAGGATGGGGCAGTGAATCTGCGCCTGATTTACTGTGCAATATTTAACGGCTGACTTTCAAAGTGATTTGGAGCAGGATCATCATAATACTCATGATATGTCAGACACATAATCAGAAAGGTCAGATTTTCTTTGGCAGGATCCCTATTTTCAACCTTTTGTTGGCTTTTGCTTTCATGGTTGGACTCCTTGGCAGGAATACACTTGAAACCTCCCTGTAACCGCTGACTAAGGACAGGAACTTGGAGCTTACAGAAATCAGCATTGCAGTATAAGTAGCCTTTGCTTTTGAGAGTGTGAGTCTGTTTGCTAGGCTTGGATGTCAAATGTCAGCATGATGGAGCATACGTTGTATGCAGCTGAATTTGCAAGACCTGAAGGCAGAGCCACAGTGTCGACAATACAGTTATGAAGTCAACAGGGGAAGTCGATCTTAGTTTCCCCTGTTTGTCCATTTTTTCTCCTGGTTTTCATGTTCTGCAGAAGTGCAAATAGTCTAAGTAGAGAAGCAAGAGTATGCACATTAATTACCAATTCACTGCATAGTGATAGGTGATCTCAGCTGAACTCCCTCGTGTCACTTTGCATGCCTACCTCCAGCACAGTGCAAGTCTCCAAGAACATGTCCTGGCACCTTGGCAAGAGCAGAGCGGCAGAGGTTGGGGAGCAGCTGGGAGGGGAAGAGAAAGCACTGGCACCATGTCTGGAAGGTTACACTGTGCTGGAGGTAGGCGTGCAAAGTGACACGAGGGAGTGTTGGTCCTCCCATATTCTCTCCTACCAGCCCTAGGCACAGGGCATGCTGTCTAGAGTGTTCCCCCAGACACACAGGGCAGCTCCACTCTGGCTCTTTGCTGGGCAGGTGGGGGAGCATAGCTGTTTGGGAAGAGGAAGAAGTAAGAAGAGGGGAATGTGTTTTCCCTCTCCCAACAGCTAGAACAGAACGGCTGTTCAAAGAGGACCCAGATCTGGAGAAGGGAAGCAGGGAGGGCTCACAGAAGCACTGGGCAGAGAAGAGATGGTGAAAAGTAGGACATGGAAGTGACATTGCAAAAAGCTTTTTTAGCCTGAAAGAAAAGTGAAAGGTCTTTGTGACTTCTGAAGAAAAGCCTTTTCAGTGGCTGTGGGCCAGGTTTTTTTGTCAGTTGGAAGGGAGTGTTGCAAAGGAAGAGTCTTCTCTTTGTGTGCTCTGATAAAATGTTCCTTCATCCCTGCAATGATAGCATTAAAGAAGTTGCAAGTGAATTTATTAGGTTCTTGTGTACAACGTGCACATCCTACCCCAGAGCTTGGTGGCTAAATGTAGACAGATTTCTCTGCAAGGTGTTCAATGGTTTCAGTCCCTCCTGAGGCTGGTGACAGAGGATGTTTCAACTCTTATCAGGAGCCCTTAGCATTCTCTTAGAATTAAAAGTCCCATTTCTACAGACTCTGGGGAAACTGAGTGCTGCTCTGCTTAGTCTGATTAGGTGGCAGCAAGGCTGAAATAATGTTGAGGGATGCATTGGCGCAGAATTACTTGAACAAGAAGAATATCTAAGGTGATCCCAGAAGTAGCTGGTATTGAAAGCACAGCTCAGGTGAGGGCACTTAGCACATCTGATGGGACAGGGTAAAGAACACACTAGGACAATAGCAGTGCTGCATTCAGAGAACAACCACAGCTGCACCGTAGGCTTCTGGAATGCCTCAGAATTAAACTACTCAACATTTTATTACTGTTCCTTTTGAAGAAGGTTGGTAGATATAAACCCCGTAAACAGACGTGGCACGGTATCCCTGGACCCATCAAGTCCAGCATCCTGTCTCCATATGTGGCCAAATACGGTGGTTCAACAGGCAGTAGAACAAAGTAAAGCATTTAGCTGATTTTGCTGTAGTGGTGAGAAGCATTTTCTTTGTGACTTCCTGGCAATCTGCATACATCCTCCTGGAGAGAGAGAGGTAATTATTCCTGTCTGTGACTAGACTTTTTTGGAAAAGCAACTGCAGTTTTAAAGTTTACTCAAATGTGGGATGACAGGAGCCAGGACAAAACCTTTACCTCTATGCAGTACTGATGCAACTAGTGGGATGGTCTGATGGTAATGAGATGAAATGGCTTTGGGTCACTGTTGCCCTTTGTCTGAGCGGGGAATGCCAGTCTTCATCCTAGGTTTGACCCAGCTCCTATTAAATACGGTGCAGAAATACCCACAAATTTTTTTTATTACAATATCTAGACCTATGTCTAGAAAGATCAGATCCTTAATGTTTGTTGTTGAAGTATGCTGTGACACTTCAGCACTGTTTTTACAGACATTGGAGAGAGCAGAGGATGATTGGATCTTAGGAAAAATTAATTGTCTGGAGAAATAGATAGTCTATGGCTTGTGCTCCACAGCCGTAAGATATTTCTTGTGTGGACCAATCGAAGGCTCCTTGAACTATCCTGTAGTCCCCTGCTGCCTGCAAGGTCAAGGCTTTCTAAGAAGGAATACGTGGTTCTATGGATGTGACGTTGCTGCAGGGCATTACAGGTGGGTGGTGACAGACTGGGGCTAAGCATGCATTGTTGCTCCCACGCTGCACATAGAGGAATGCTTGTACTAAGACTCCTCTTATGTTTGGTGTGGAGTTTCAGAACAATAGTGGAGTATCTAAAGGGATAGTGCTGAGACAGGTCCAACTGCTTTACAGGTGAGAGGATTATTCTCCCATTCCCTGTTTTAGGCGTGTAGTTTTTTGGTCCTCTGAATCACCTTCTGGACCCGATTGGAAACACCCACCTCTCTCCACTGAAGGTGGGGGGAATATAAGCTCCTGTCTTTGGATGCTGCTTGGAAATTAGATACCCAAGCAGGCTGTGTGTGTACCCCTTTCACGCACATGGAGGCAGAGTAGGAAAAATAAAAATACTGCCTTCTATTCCTTGGAGCTCTGACATCTGTCTCCTATTTTCTGACTTTCATACCATGCCATTTCCTTGTCTATTTTACTGGGTGTGTAGGAGCCTTTATTGCTTCCAGTATTTAGATAGAATGAAAACTATTGCTTAAATGAATAGTTCCTGAAATTGTTTTCTTGCTGCGAATCGTTAATATGCCATATGGATTCAGCTCATGTATCTGAGCTAATATTGCACTTAGAATTGCTAAATCTATTTCTTTTGAACCCTTAACCCTTTATTGGACAGAAGAGGAGGATTTCTTTTTTCTTTCAGTGACTGAGGTTCCAAATACGAGTCTTTGCTGCAGTCATTCAGGAGGTCACACTTGAATGTCTTGTCCTCCCAGGATGATGTAGCTTCGTCTCTTACCCAGAATCTCAGGACGTTTTGCAAAGTTATTCTCAATTCAGGTGTGAGGAAATTGCTCAGGAACAGGGCTCTCTCCAGCACTCAGAGGTCAGTGGGAAATTCAGCAGGTATTGACTGGAGTAATCAGGGTTGAGGGGGTCAGAAAAGACTGAGATAAAAATGTGAAGTAGGGTAAGGGCAAGACATTGCAACTGTTAGAGATTTCAAGGTTGTAGGTGCTCTTTCAGCCCACTGAAAATGCAGAATTAAACATATTGGCTTTAACAACGTTCCTTAAGCCTTTCTGATGTTTACCTGCTACATGCAAGGAAAGAGGAGATTGCAGATGGTCAGCTATTCTGGCTCAGCTGACAACTGGTAATTCATTAAGATATGGTAATTTAATTGCTTGTGATTGTCTTTCTCTGCTCTTAGTATCTGAGCAGGGAAAGTGTTCTGAATCGTAAAGGAAATAATCTGTCCTGACTTATGCCACCAAAAATATCCCAAGGGAAGATTAATTCCAGGAAACGAAAGTGTCTATTAACATAAATGATGGTTAGCTATAGTTAGCATTAAACTTAAATGTATCTATTCTCTCCATGTGGCACCACTGTTTTAAGTGCAGAGGCTTGAGTGCTGCAGTAAGCTGAATGAGAAATAGTGGAAGCTTTATAGCTCAGCTAGGTATTGAAATGGTAGCGGTTTGGAAAGCCTGACAGATGAGACAGGGTTGAGGAAAATAGGTGAATTGAAGCTGTAGTTAGAAAACTAACCCATCCCTAACATAGTCATCTCTCCTATGGTTTAGTGATGATACTTCTGTTGATTTACTTGCCTAACCATGTCTCAGGAGATGAAATCTGCAATAATGATAGAGGGCTCCCTTTTGAACCTACATGATCTCACTCAAAAAGGGGATTAAAACTGGATTTTAGGGTAGTTGCTCTCATGTTGTCTAGCACTGAGAAGCATATATTGCTAGCAGGATAGATATCTTGCCTGGTATGTGTCTGTGTGCCCTCATGTGCTGCACAGATGCCTTTATTTTTAGGACAGGATTGCTCAAATTGCATCTTGCAGGCCTGTTGTGGCTCAGACAGTCCCTCCATTCTGTAAGCTGTCCCTGGCTGTCCCCTTTCCAGGGGACAGTGTGAGACTGCATGGGTTGTGCTGGTACCACCCCGCTTCCGTGTAACTCTGCCATCTCAGCCACAGGAGACGCACGGTGCTGTGTGTTTGCAGCAGCCGTTCTGCAGGCTGGCAGGAAGCCACAGAATTTGTGCCTGCCTGCACTGCTTCAGCTCTCTGCAGTAATCCCAGACACTTCCCTCAGCTGAAGAAGCTACTGTGCTGCACTTGCAGAGGAAAGCCTGTGTGCCCAGGAGGTGTCAGGACTGTGTGTATGTATAGTCATGGCATGGGAGGAAGAGGTGTCACTGTGGTGTCTGGCCCTTCTTAGGCTGAAACAGGGGAACTGGCCCAACTAACCAAAGGGAGAGGGTATTTGTTTCTGTGCGGCAAGGTGGAGAGCAGTCTTGTGAGGGAGCTTTGTGTACTGAGCTCTATTCCCTCCCTTTACGTTGCTCAGGCATGCTGTGCTCCCACTGGGTCTGTGAGTATCCAGCATCAGGTAGGAGGGATTGTTCCCCGCTTGCAGTAGTCTCAGTGGTGTTGACAGAAACAGGAAAAGCAACATAAATACTTCAGATAAGCAGATACAATAATACAACTCTAATGTAGATGATACCAAGAGAAGTGGTGACTTCCACGATTAGCCCACCTCCATTTTGGGGGCTGGGAGGAAGAGGTCAAAGAGTTTTGTAGATCTGTTCTGAAAAGGATGCTGGGGGGAGGCAAGGACAAGAAAATATCTGTTTTAGGAAGTCAAGGCCTGGTGGAAAAATCTGGAGCCTGTTGCAGCTGTTTAACAGGTAGCTGCTAGAGGACACTGAGAGGTAGGACTGGTTCTGACCTGATGAAATGCATCTTTCCTTGAAGATTAAATCTGTGGAGGCAAATGTGGCAATGACAGCTTCCTTCTGTGGTTCTTACAAAATCTTCAGCCCGCTGGTTGCCTCAGTTGTCAGTCCTGGACCACTAGGATGCCTGATTTTTTTTTTTTCTTTAAGCGTCCCTTGTCTTCATATACAATATATGTGAGACTAGCCATGCAGGGATTATCTTGGAAGATAACTACTTCTAACATCATGTTTAGAGAGGAATAGACTTTTATTCTCTCTATTTGTGGCAGATTCTAGCTCCAGTCCTTGCTTATGTATTTCTGTTGTGACACTGAATAAGAGCTCAGATCATTCTGAGGTTGAACTCCAAATGGTAGGAAAGAAGGTAGATGATGCTGCAGAGCAGGTAGCAGTGTCCCTACTGGAAAGCATCTCAAAGCAGACGATATGCATTCACCACAGCTGGCAGAGCTCAGGAAAGCACAGAAAAATGTGGCAGAAACCTGTCCAGATAGACAGCATATTCATCAGGCTATTCCATATATCTTCCTTGGTATCATTCATATAAAGGCTCACAGTTCTCCAGGTTAACTGTGATAGATGAGATTTGCTCCTGGTTCTCTCCAGTGGAGGATGAAACAGTTATGTGGAAGAGTCACTGCTTTTAGGTAGATTTGGAAACTGAAGCAAATGAAACTTCCTTAAATTGTGGTGAGATGGCTAAAGTGCTAGGAGATTGCTTAGTGGGGCTGAGATGCTTTCCATCTGATGGAAAGTGGTCAGTAGGCTGGTGTCTGGATTGCATTTGTTTCATTTTGCATGCCTCTTTCTGAAGGGAAAAAATTAACCTGACAGAGCTTCATCCCAATAAAGAGAGTACCACTCTTCCCCAAGCTCACAGTCAACACCATATCTCGTTCTGAGCCAGCCACAAAAGGCTGGATTAGTGCGTTGTTACAAGCCTTTACAACATATAGGCAAAACAGACTCCAAAGGAGCTGACTGTATTTTGGAAGAGAAGGGACTGGCTGGATAGCTTTACGCTTTGTTAAAGTATGGGTTAGTCTGCTACCTGTCATATTTTAACTCTAGTTGTCCTTCAAGCCCACATCTAAACTCTTGGCAGTAAGAGATCTTGTAAAGCATTTCATTTCAGCTGCTTGAAATCTCTTGTTGAATGACCAGTGATAAAATCCCTTGCATTAAATTAAATTGGGAAACTAGCAGCATGACACTGAGCAGACTGCAGTGCTGTGTGATATAGCACTCAGCATGATGTTAGTCATGGTCTGTGAGGAGGATTTCCACAAGTAAATAAATAACAAATACACAAAGCTTCCCTGTTCAAAGGTCTCTACCAGTGACATATGGCTACCTCTGTCAGCCCTGCAGCACTTTCTAAAAGACTCAATACCAATTTTAAAACCCTGCTTACTTATCTACACTCGTTCAGAGATCAGATGCAGATCTGCACACAGCACAGTTGAACAAAAGCAGTTGGGGTTGAGACTTCTTGTTAAAGGAAAAGCTGGTTGTGATAAGCCTTTGCTTTAGTGCTTGACTGCAGAATAAATAGAAGGGTTGGGAGGAAAAGGAAATATGATGTGTTTTCCATTTACCTGTTTGTTCCTGTATGATCACTAGGGGCAGAATTGTATGCTAGATCCACCCTTCGGTGCGATGAGGCACAAGCAGGTAAATCCTAACTCCTGGGAGTTTGGTTCTGCCCCTGCTGAAGGAGAAGACCACTATACTGCTGTAGTGCTGGAAGTGAAAAACTACCCTCCTTGCTCTGTAGGACTGGTGCTATTCAGCCTATTTCCTGGTCATGCATTTAGAAAGAGTTCATATTGGACTGCAGTCCCTGAGCCTGGGCTCTTCTACCTCTTGAAATGAAAATGTGGGCCCACTGCTGAATGGGGCGGGTGCCCTGGTAACGAAGGGTACAGAGAAGGCAGAGTTGCTGAATGCCTTCTTTGCTTCAGTCTTCACTGCTAAGGCCAGCCCTCAGGAATTCCAGACCCTGGGGACAAGACAGAAAGTCTGGAGAAAGGAAGACTCTCCCTTGGTTGAGGAGGATGGGGTTAGAGAGAACTGGCTGGATGGCCGAGCTCAGAGGGTTGTGGTGAATGGTGCAGAGTCTAGTCGGAGGCCTGTAGCTAGCGGTGTCCCCCAGGGGTGAGTCCTGGGTCCAGTCTTGTTCAAGGTATTCATCACTGACCTGGAGGAAGGGACAGAGTGCACTCTCAGCAAGTTTGCTGATGATACTAAACTGGGAGGAGTGGCTGCCACACCAGAAGGCTGTGCTGCCATTCAGAGGGACCTGGACAGGCTGGAGAGTTGGGTGGAGAGGAACCTCCTGAAGTTCAACCAAGGCAAGTGCAGGGTCCTGCACCTGGGGAGGACAACCCCCCAGGCTGGGGGTTGACCTGCTGGAAAGCAGCTCTGCCGAGAAGGACCTGGGAGTGCTGGTGGACAACAAGTTAAACATGAGCCAGCAGTGTGCCCTTGTGGCCAAGAAGGCCAATGGTCTCCTGGGGTGCATTAGGCAGAACGTTGCCAGCAGGTCGAGGGAGGTGATCCTGCCCCTCTGCTCAGCCCTGGGGAGGCCTCACCTGGAGTACTGTGTCCAGTTCTGGGCTCCCCAGTCCAAGAGAGACATGGCGCTACTGGAGAGAGTCCAGCGGAGGGCTACAAAGATGATGAGGGGCCTGGAGCACCTCTTATCTGAAGAAAGGCTGCGAGAGCTGGGCCTGTTCAGCCTGGAGAAGAGAAGACTGAGAGGCAATCTCATCAATGTGTACAAGTATCTGAAGGGATGGTGTCAAGAGGATGAGGCCAGCCTCTTCTCCGTGGTGCCCAGCGACAGGACAAGAGGCAATGGGCAGAAACGGAAACATGGGAAGACTCATCTGAACATGAGGAAAAACTTCTTCATTGTGAGGGTGACAGAGCACTGGAAGAGGTTGCCCAGAGAGGTAGTGGAGTCTCCTTTGCTGGAGATATTCAAAACCTGCCTGCACGCAAACATGCTCTAGAAGGCCCTGCTTGAGCAGGGGGGTTGCACTAGATGACCTCCAGAGGTCCCTTACAACCTCAACCATTCTGTGATTCTGTGAAAATGATAGCTTGTAAGTGGAAAGGACCAGGTTCTCTTGCTTCGAGACATTTCTATAAACTCTAGAGGCTAAATTGCAAGCTGCATGGATGGATGGGGTTATAAGTGACAGAGGATTGCTGGGCTATTGGGGCTGTGCGGGAGTTTGGCAAGCATCTCCTACTGCACTTAATCCAGGCCTCTGCTGGCTCCCACTGGTCTGGTTTGCTCTGAATGGGATAGGGATTGGATATTATCTCCATTCCTAAGGTGCAGTGGGACACAGTATGCTGCTTTAAGAACTAAAGTGAAATTTCTGTAAGTATGGATAATAACAGGTTAAACGTTTGACGTAGAGCTTACACAGGTCACTCAGTGAAGCTGAAATGACATAATGAGCCTTAACCCTTAAGAGTTTCCTGGGTATTTATGTCTGTCCCATAAATAAAAATCTGTCTTTTGAATTCTAGTGAGTGCCAGCCTGCGTGCTTTGTGCTCTCACAACACCCCAGTACTGGAACAAGAGCTCTGTGGCAGTGGGATGGAGTTGTAGACAGTGGAAAGGATAGGTGGGAAACCTCTCGTAGCCCTTGCTTCCTTTCTCCTTGCCAGATCAAACAAGTGATCCTGAGGCTTGGAAACATTGTGCAGAAAACAGCAGGTGTGTGTGGCTCAGACCTAACTATTCTAGGTGAAGTAAGGATTGTCATGTTTGACTCAACTTTTTTTCTTTCTTTTTTTCTCGTACAGATGGCTTATTTTACCTTGACTCTAGTTATGTTCACATCTGTTTCTGAGCAGAGATGTTTGTTTCTATAGCTGGGAGCTGAGGCTTTTTGTAGAGGATGAGTTATCAAGTGCTTAATTAGGAGGGTGGAGAGCAACTTGAAATGAAACCTGCACCTTCCCACTGAGAGCGACATTGTGCTTCTCAGCTGTAGAGGCTGTATTGATTAATTCCTGCTGTCTTGAAATGCTATTGTGCTAGTTACCTTAACTCTAGCAAATGGTGTTTTTATAATGAAATGGAAAAGGTTTGAAATAATGAGATACAAAAATGATCACTGTCGTAGAGCAATAAAAAATTCCATCTTCTTAAAAAATATACAAACCACCTGATAGGGTAGCACATCACATTGACTGCTCTGCTTTCTTCCGTCTGAGCTGATGAAAGGAAGGCAATCTCTGAAATTAAGATGAGAACACACTCAGGGTACTTAAACTGACTACAGGCTCCTCGATCAACATGATGAGTAAATTCAGACAACTGACAGTATATCAGACAAGCATACAGAATTTGTTCGGCTGGAAGAGGGGAGAGAATGGAGCCCTCATTTACCAAAAAAAAAAAAAAAAAAGCCCCAACACAAAAACAACCCAGAGCCCCATCAGGAAATTACTTGGTTATTCTGAAAGCTTGGTTACTTGGTTGTTTTCTGAGAAAAGGGAAACCAAATCTGTTCTAATATTAGAGCAGTGGAATAGGCATCTCTATCTTGTGACGTATTCATTGCAGGAAGAAACCACAGGAGAGAAGAGAAAGAGGAAGGAGGATCGTCTCTTTGACAATATTCTAATTTTCTGTATAAAATAAGTCTTTGTGATTGAAAATGTTTACATGTACTGAATGTAAGAGAGGATCAAAAACTATTGTATCACACCCTGTGAGTAAAGGGAATGAAGTTGTTTAGGTATAAAGATTTAATTGCCTTTGAAACAGCTTGTTCTGTAGCAGCAGAAATTGCCAGCTGCTAGCCAGGATTCTTACTTGATTTTATATAAAACAGAGAAAAAATCTGTACCATTGTAATGATTTCTACTATTTGCATATCATCCTCTGCTTCTTACCCTCCAAATACTTTTGCAGAGTACTAGTAACTTCAGCTTTCAAAACACAAAAGAGTAGATAGTGGTGTTTGCCCCATACAGATGGGACAGTCTCAAGCTCAATTAATTTGACGTTGCAATCCTCAGAGCCTTCTTAAAATTCCGGTTGAAGACAAGGGTAGCTGGAAGGGCTTGTTACAAGTGAGGATACAACTGGATTAGCATGGGTATGGCGCTGTGCTACCCTGTGTACACCCTTGAGCAGTGGAGTTAACTGAGCTAAGAGCAGGGGTAGAAGACTTTGTATCTGTCTGCACCTGCATGTTCCAGAAAGCCCCAAATGATTTGTCAGGAACAGCAACCAGATCCATGCAGTAATAATGATCTTTCCTCTCTCTACATGTACTTGCAAGATGAATGCATGCTGAAACTAATGTAATAACCATAAACATCAATAAGAATTACCCTACTTGAAATGAAAATGTCAGACCCACTTGTCAGTATTTAAGAGGAAAAAATCATCATGTGCTGCATTGCAGATGAGGCCTGTGGGGAACAGATTTTGAGGAGATTCTCTGTATTCTGTCTCAGTGCAGCACTGATGACTACCCTCGAACAGAGCTACTTAAAATAGTAGTTTGATGGTTTCATTAAACCATAAGTTTCTCCAGTATAAAGTGTAGTCCAAAGAGAAATTTTTTCAGGATACTCTTAAAAATTCAACAGTCTGTCCTTTCTTGAAGTATATCCTTGACTGTGGGAACCAATGGTGCTGTAACTAATCTAATAAGAATCCCATCCTTGTTCAAGAGGCAAAGTATTTCCCTAATTAAAAAAAAAAAAAAAGTGGTTTATTTGCTAGACTTTATTGTATAACCTGAATTAGAGAGCTGTGGATTTGGGTCCCAAAATAATATGGATGCAATTGCAAAAATCAATGCACAAAAGAGAGTCCAGAAGAGAATTACATTTAGCAGGAGACAGAAAATCAAAACGGATTCCAAGCAAATTAGAAATTAGGACTGCAGCAGCTTGAGCTAACTTTGCCTTGTGGAGAAAACTTATTAATGTAACTAAGGCAATTTTTTTTTTTTTCCAGAACTCCCCGTCGGTAGTATTTGCGCATGTAATGTCTCTGTTTATACAGCAATGAGGGTAGCAGATCAACAGTGATAAAAAGCCAAGCAGGTGATTAAAGCTTTACAACGTGTTGGAACTTTAAAGGTGCTGATGCGGAGACTGAGCAACTGAGCAATAGCAATATTGCAGAACTGAAGCAATATCGCTTTTAGTCTGGAGAAATATCCTGTATTTCCCAGATCTAATAAAGTATATTGGGTCTGTAATTTGTTTTAGAAAAAGATCCAAGTGCTTTGCATTTGTTTAACCTAATCTAATCTTAACCTTTGCTAAAATGAAAGGGCTTTGTTTTACATGTCACACAGAGAAAGATCCACTGAACATGTAACTATTGGAAGAGAATAGTCACCTGTGGTTAGAATATTGGAGTTGTGGATGCAACAGTCTAGTTAGTATTGTGTCTAAGACTAGGTGAATTGTTTTGTCCCTATTTCTCTATCCAAAACAAAGAAAACACTCCCTCTTCCATATGGCTGGTGGGAAGTTGATTTAAAAAGCACTGGAAGTCTTATAACTTTTCACTATTTAAACTACTTGTAGGAAGAGATGGCTCGGGGACACCTTGTTGCTGCCTGCAGCTACCTGACTGGAGGATACAGAGAAGATGGAGGCAAACTCTTCTTGGAGGTGCGCAGCAACAGGAGGAGAGTCAATAGGCACAGTTTGGAAAATGACAAATTCTGGTGAGGTATAAGGGAAAGCATTTTTTCCCATGAGGGTGGTCAAGCACTGGAACAGGGTACCCAGAGAGGTTGTGAGATCTTCGTCCTTGGAGGTTGTTCAAACCGCAGCTGGACGGGTCCCTGAACAACTTACTCTAATTGTCCCTGCTTTGAGCTGGGGATTGAACCAGGGCCCTCCTGAGGCCTCTTCCAACCTAAATTATTCTGTAATTTTATGATTTTTGAAAGTGGAACTGAGCCTTTAACTCTTGAACTAACATTTATTATCTCTAGTAGTACAAATATGTATAATCTCTTGACAGTGTGTAGCAGCTGAAATTGCTTGAAGGCATTTGACTTGGCACGCTGTATAAAAAAAAAAATCATTTGCACTTGGGTCAGTATGTAGCAGGCTGTTTATCGTGGAGTCTGGTCGTAAAGGAACAACCATGGGATTGTTTCTATATTTCCCTAGGTCAGTGTAGCTGGAAATAGTGGGAAGTAATATGGTGACCTGTGGTGCTGAAAAATTATAAATGGAAAGTTAAACCTGTCATAATAAAGAAAAAAAGAAGCTAATTCAGGATGTGACAGCATGATACTAGGTTGTTCTTGTGCCTATGGTAAGAGTAAGAGCAACTTTCATGTTACAGATCTACACAGGAATGTATTTTACCCTGACTTCACACTGGATACCAACACAGAGCCAGGTGTTTCTCCAGTGACTTTCTTCAGGTAACCTGTGCTGTAATAGGAAGCATTTTAGGAGCGGCTCTATTCCTCTGCCAGTTCTGCCACTCACTTTCCTGATTCCATACCGTTACTGGGTGCTACCATCAGTTACTGAGGACCATGTGCTTTTTTATCTTTGCTGACTGAGTTTTTTTCTATCTGAAGCGGATGAAGGAGCTATTACAAGGTCAACTGCTTATTTACAATTGTCCAGCAGTCTGCTGAATGTCTTCTGTAGATACCCATGGCCCATTGGTCCATTTGGACAGATGGTTTGGAATGTGTTTAGTGCACTAAAGCACCACTGTCCCTGTCTCCCTTAAGTTACTGCAGCTTTCTTTAAGCTGCATCTTAGTTTCATTCATCTAGCAAAAGACAATGTTTAACAAGCTCCATTCATGATTTTCCAACTATTTGCCTGGCTGCAGGCTGTCATTTGCATGAGGACATATTAATGGTGCTGTTATTTCTTGATCATGGCAATGTTAAAGCATGTAAGTGCTGTTTCTGTCTCATTCCCATATAATTACAAGCCTGTGTTTGGCAAATGAGGATATGTTTGCTTTCTTGATTAAGAAGGGTCTAAGAAATTTTTGCAAGCTTGGTAGGAAATAACTTATGAAAAGAGCTAGTTTAGAAGAGAAGCCCAGCGGTAGAGATTCTTAATATTTCCCTAATACTTTCCTCTGCTGGGCAGAAAGCAGTTTTTGAATGCTAATGAAATCAGCTTTGCATTACCCCAGTGAAGTAGCTGTGCGTTATTTCCATGAGGAGATGGAAGCACAGCATGATTAAGTGACTTGTCTGGATTCCTATGACTGCTGGGATTCCAGCATTTGCACAGGTGTTGACTCTCTGTGCTAGACCTAAGGGCCAAACTAGGATATAGTACAGTGGTCTGGTAAAGTGCTGTTATTTTCATGGAAGCTGCTATTCTGTGTCCTAAAAACTAAACTCCTGCTTAAAATACAATATCTCTATTATGAAGCTAATACTCAAAACGTGAACTGCATGTAATCAATGCTTTGTTCCTGCAGTTAGCCCAAAATAATAAATATTTGAGAGAAATGGATGGCAGCCGTTTATTCTGTGATGAGTTAATTCAAAAGTTTGTCATAAAGATTTGGATGATGCCAGTGAACTATTTCACCCACAACTAAGTGACACAGGAAAGAAGCAGGGTGGTTACATTAATGTGCTGGAAGAGACACATCACAACTTTTTCACATCAGAGGTAGTGGTTGTTGGGCCATGTGTGTATCCTCATTCCTTTCAGCTCTGATCCCTGCCTGGATCACAAAGGAAGAAGCTGTTCTGTAGAGCTGATCAAAGGTGTCCCATAGTCCAAATTCACCTGGTGGAGGCCATCATTTTAAAGAAGTATATTGATGAGCCTTATGACTTGCCTTCATAGCTTGCATGGTCAGTATCAAATATTTCAGGTTAGCTTTTTTGATAGCAGCATTTAAAAGCATTTTGTCCTATTGCATACCCTCAGTTGTTTTTTACTGAAGTTGTTTTAGTAGCTGATATAGTTCTACTTCTATCCTTGGCATGTGGGGCATCGCGGTTCCTAAAGGTCCTGGGATTCAAAAGAACCTGGTCTAACTCCTACCCACTTTGAACAAAAAGGCATAATGATTTCAAAGACATTTTTAATATTTGTCTGTTTGATCTTCAGATTTTTTAAGCTTCTCTGGAGGAACCCAGAAGGTTGGAAACGGTTGGTTATGGAGGGCCCAAGCCCTTTCTTGACATACTCCAATAATGCAGTCCAATATTTAAACTGAAATAAAGCCAGCAAATTTGGTCAGGCATCGTTGTAGATGTGCAGAAATGGGGTTGCATACAGGGGTCTGTTGGTTGTTGGCATGTTCGGTTCAGGAAAACTGCTGAGATCCTCCACTGGTTGAAAGGAGGCTGCTCTCTTGAAATCAGTGGTGCTGCAGCTGCTTTACCAGCGCTGAATTTCAGCCAGCTTTAGAGCTGATATTTCTTTATATGCTATCCTGTAGAGAATGCCTTAAATTAGAGCCTATGCAAGGAGGCCAATAAACGGTTTAATTTAGCGGTTGGTAAGTGCTGCTGATTCCCAGGAGCCTTCTAGGATCTAATTCTCTAAACACCTGTGTCAGGGAAATGACTATTAACCCTCAGTTCACTGGCAGCATTGCTGCATCTACTAACTTGGGGGCTCTGGCAGCAGAAAAGTACTAATGATGATCTCAGATATTTTTTGAGAGGATAAAGGTGATAGCTGAATGAGAAGCTGGATGGTAATGCAAAATGGTCTGTGGTGTGCTAAGCCCAGTGTGAGAAATGACTGCATGTTTAAAAGAACCAGTAAGTCAGCAGGCAGCAACAAGAGCATGCGTAATGCTTGATGCCCAGCCATGGCACGGGGAGAGATAGCACAGCACTGTCTGTGCACTTTCCACCGCTGTTCCGCAGCGCTGGAAAACTTGCAGCCAGAGCTTTTGTCCCCAGTGCTGACAACAGGGTCCTTGCAACCAAAATACAAATTTGAGATCATTCCTGCTGCTTTGGAAAGGATTTCTTTTTACCCAGACAAGGGGAAAGTGAGCAACTCTTGCCAGAGTTAGCAGAAGTAGCTCTCTGAGATTGTGGAGCAGAGCTTACTGGGTGAATGGGATTTTCCTCTGCAGTTCTTTGTCTCCAGGGATGGGAGTACAGATGATAACCAGAGCCTGTGGCCCAGGGGCCAGCATGCCAACGTTATCCATCCTGGAGCTTGGGCTTTGAGGCAGCCATACACTACTCCACAGCCCTTCCACCTCACTTAGTAGTCCAGTAGCTTTTGAATGAAACCATGCCTGGGACAGTCTGGTAATTACTGTTCTTCTAGAAAGGGCATTTACAGGCAAGCACTTGTATATGTGCGTGTGTGCGCGTGCATGTGCTGGAAATAGGGGGAAAGTAAACAGTCCAACATAAACAATCCAACATCAGCTTTTGATTTAGGCTTTGGGGATGTAGAAGGCTCCACAGAATGTGCTTTCTTTGACGGATAAGCAGTGAGATGCATTTATATGGCAACTATTACGGTGGAGGTTGTTTGTGATAGAGACTGGGGACAATAATAAATTTTTTTCTTGAAAGGCAGCAAGCACTAAAATGGATTTGCACAGAAAGTTCTGGGAAACTTGTGAATAATCTTCTATGGATGTGAGTTTTTTTGTGGTTTGAGCCTTTCCTCCTGTTCCCTGATTTGTTGACCTTAAAATTTTAGGTCAGTTGCTGAAGCCTTAACTAATGAGGACATGTGCACACACAAGCATTTGGCAGAAATTGGGTCACGTCAGTCTTCTCACTGTTGTAACAAAATTCCTTGGTAGCATTAGTGAAAATTGCTTTTTTTTGTGGTGGAAGGGAGGCAGAGAGCACTTCACTGTCTTAACAGCCTCACCCCTGACAGAATCAGTTCAAATGGAAAGTTACTGCAGCGTGAAGATCAGAGCAAAGACTGTCAGAGTGCAGCCAGTTCAAATCAGCCTTGATTAATCCATCATCTCTGATTGAAAATTTGTGGTGTAAAGTTGTCAAGGTCGTTGGATACAGGACAAGGCTGATGGTGATTATTCCTCGGAGGGGCCCCATTTGCACCAAGGCCTATGAATAATTCTTGAAAGATGAAGGGAGCCAGAGATGCCTAACAAAGGCTTATTTCCCTCCATTCTGAATTTACTTGGGCTTAGCTCCCCAAGAAGGCTGATAGGGGGCAAGCTACTTCTGCTGGGACCTGCAAGTCCAGGGTTAAGATCCCTAGAACTTTCCTGCCCTGGAGGAACCCATCTCTTCAGATGTATTTGGTTTTTGTTATTGAAATGCCACAGGTGCCTTAAATTCTGCTGCTTGGCTCGGGCAGAGAAAAATCACACCTGTGCTGTGAAGTGGTCTGTCCTCTAGCTGGGGCTGCAGGCTTACTGGGCCTCCCAAATGAGGCATCTCAAGTTGCTTACCATAGTTGTAGCTTCTGATCTGATAGGTATTGTTAGAGCCTGCACAGGCTGCCCTAGAGAAAATAAGTGGTGTTGTGGGAGGTCTCGTGTTGTTTCTCTCCTCTGTCTTGGATTATCTGACCTATCTTCCCACCTTCTAGGTGAGCGCTCTGACTGCTAGACTGTGTATTCTCTAGAGCAGGGAACGGTGGACTACTGAGAGAGGAAAGAGTAAGTGTGATATTTTTGCCTAGGAGTTTGGGTTTGTTTAAAAAGGAAGGAACTGGGATTCCAGGGCGCTGAATAACATAAAATAGCTGCTGAGTTGTATAAAATAGCAATATATCTATGGGCAGCAATGCAGATGTTTTCCTCTGGTAGTATACCCTGGGCACTACATGCTGTGGTCAATGAATGTCTAATTAACGTAGAGTACATTAGCCTTAGCTTGTGTGAATGCAGGCATTACCTTCTTTCCTTTGTCCCAAGTAGCCTGGTGGCCAGAAGGCCTTCCTTGGAGGAGTATGGTGAAGTCCTCATAGACAGGGAGAGATCTGAACCTGTGATTTTCTGTGTACCAGAGTACTTGATCATGGGGTCAGGTGGGGCTTATAGCAAAGCTTAAAGACATTAGGTTCCCAGGGAATCTGTGATTGCTATTTCCTGACAAGGTTAACAGCTTTGTGGGTGTTAGCAGAAAACGTGCTGTAGGTAGCAAAGATATCAAGGGAGGGGAAAAGGTTAGGAAAGAGCTACTGAAGTATATGACGCAGGGGCTTTGGTTCAAAGAGGTTCCCCCATCCCTATCTCTCTTCCCCCCCCCCCCCCCCCAAACAAAGTCCAGGAGGCTTTTCAAGGTATGTGGGTAGGTGCATCTCTGCAGCTGAGAGAAGAAAACACTTCAGAGGAATGGGCTTTCTGTGCTCTCAGCACTTCCCCTTGACAACCTTAAGAGGTTCCTATTGTGTTCTTGGGAATTCCCACTAATTACCACTGGAGTCAGGCTCATAACTACAGAAAGCTCTGAACATCACAAAGGAACTAATAAACCACAGAGGGAAAAACATGGGAGGGAGGGGTGTTTGTTTTTCTGTCAGGGTTCGTACTGAATTGTCTCAACTGGTCCTAATGTGCCTTACAACCATTGGGTTACGCTTCAGCCCAAGCCTTATAAAGGGCTGCTTGTTCAGTGAATGGGTCTTTGTGGTTCCCCTTCTGTGGTGCACAGCTCTGTATGGTGTATAGGGAGCCTGGAGTGTAAATTAGATGCCACAAACTCCTTCACAAAGCAAAAAGACACTGAAACGGGGGAGCTGCAAAACTCTGCTGAGTAACTTTCATTTCTTTCAAATTGATATGCTTCAGTATTGTGCTAAAAGAATAAAGGATTGTAATCGGGAGAGCCCTACTTTTCTTATCGGAGCTTAAACGCGAATATTCTGAAAAGTATGGTACTTTCTGTCAAAGGGGAAGGTTTATGGTCGATATTTTTCATAGAAACTCATCTTTGAGGAGTAATAGTCCCTTATATTCAACAAACCTCCTGAATATTTTTCAAGTGCTGCTTTGCTTTAATAGAACTGTTAATACCGCAATTACTTACAAAAGAAATGGCAACTAACTAGAAAAATGTTTTGCAGGCCCCCTAATGATGTTTTCTTAAGCTGTTCATATGTATAATGTTGCTGTGTCATCTATGAGCACAGAGATCCTTGCGTATTTATTTTGAAAGCAGGTATAATGTTAATAAGCTGAAGGCTTCCTTAAAGCGAAGCTTTAGACAGCTGGATCCTAGTAAACCTATAATTGCTGTTTGCTGGCAGGGTCAACAACCTTCAGCTCTCAGCTGAATGCTGAATGGTTGCAAAACTGTGCTGTACAAATACAGCTGCAGATATTTCACTCTCTCCCTCCGCTCCACCCACAAATCATAAACAGCTAAGAGAGGAAAACATCTACGGCTGAGCAAGAAGATTCCTAAGTGATAGGCATCAATAGTTCAACCAATTATAAATTATTTATTCCTTCGTTACTCATTGCACTATGGCTAAAATGAATGCTTTTGTATTTTGCTCTTTTCTAACGGTAGTAGCATGAGGAGAGGTTCCTTTTTTATCCTTGCAGATTTAGTGCATCAACAGGCAACGATTTGTCACAGCAGAATGAACTAGTATAGGCAAAGAATGGCAGGCTGAGAATTAGTCTGCTTACAAAAAGCATGGACAAACAATCTCCAGAGCTTTCAGGACATGGGGAAAATGTGCGTTTAGTTGGATAGCTAATTACTCATGTGGGCCATGAGGAGTTTTATTGTGTGGCCTTCCCCTCCCCTCCCTCCTGCCCCCCATTTCAGGTTATAAAATAGCGATGTAAGGTTTGTACCTAATTTTGAAGAGAACCTGTATGGTTTGCGTAATTCCGCTTGGAGGTGGCTACTGAGCTGAGAAGGGGTTTCTGAGCCCAGGAAGGTGTCATAACAACAACTGCAGTCAGAGAGAGCTAGCATGGCTCAAGGAAGTTTCCATCCTCTCTAGACAGTACATTCATTGCAGCTTAGTACTGACAAAAACCTAATTTAGTTTCTGTCAGGCTTTTCCAAGCTCTTCCCTCCCACCCCCAAGGCTCTTCTCAGCAGTCAGGTCACAGGTTGCAGCTGTGCTGGGTCAGAGCTGGTCTGGAGCAGCCAAATTCTGGCAGGGGGAGAGGTTGCAGAGCCTCTTGGTGCGCTTGGGCCCTGACAGGGCAGGCAGGAGGATATGTCTCTCTTTAATTGTACATCCGATACCTTGTAGATACTACTGAGGGTTAACAGTAAGGCTTGTTATTTTATAGTGCAAAGGGTACTGTCTTAAAGCTGGCAAAAGGAATTAAGACCTGAAATGTAATGACTTTTGTTTAGAAACTCGGCTGTGAGATTGACGTACGAAACAGAGCACAGGTTGTTAATGAGGATTCATCTGATGTGTGAAAGACATGATATGTATTGATCAGGTATGTTGCATTGCAAGTGGTTTTGTGGTCGTACTTTCAAACCCAGCTGGCTCCTCTTTGTTCTGTGTAATTACTATTCCCACCTTTTCCAGATGCTTGACTGGAAATGTTATAGAAAATGGAGCCTGATGTTAATCTCTGTAGAAGCACGCTTACAAATGCCTTTCTCTTTCGAAAGTCTGCTGTCTACCATTGCTCTCTGCTTATGACTTCCAGTTAGCTTTCAAACCATGTGACAGTGCTTCTGTACAAACTAATTTGATTCACGTGTTTTAGTGATTTCTGTGAGGCACTGTAGTGGATGTTTGACTAAAGTCTGGGTACTATATCTCCTATGTTCCCTTCAGCTACTACTTTTTGTAATTTGAGCAAACAAAGCAATCAGTCTTGCTTGGCACAGATTGTTTTATTGGCTCAGTTGCTTGTTATAAGCAACAAGCACACGGAGTATAGAATTTTCACCCTGGATTGAACTGGGAATGTTTCAGTGACAGTTACCAGGACTGCTGTCATTTCTGCCTAGGCATTGCTGTGTGTGATGGAAATAGAAAAGGCACATAGATGACAGAACCGCAGCACGACTATACTGTATCAGAACTAAAAGCAGGATGTTGGGTTTGGTTCCAAAGTCAGCGTGAAGATGCTAACATAGTGCTAACAATACTGTGGCTTAGCCTGCTCCCTCCATCTCTTTTATTTTTTGCTTAAGAGTATAGGCTCCTTAGGCCCATTTCTCTTCTTTGAGCGTTTAACGTAGTAGGCCCTGGTCTGTGACTCAATCTCTAGGTGCCGTGGCAACGCGTGCCGTGACAAAGGGAACCAAGGGGGCTGTTCAGAGTTGTTCAAAGGAGATGCAGATCTCCAGAACTAACAAGAGTTGGTCTGGCTGAAACCTAGCAGCAAGAAAAACTGTAATGAATAAAATTCAAGATGCAGCAGCTCTGCAAAACCTGGCCAAGGGAACTTGATCTCCCTGATTGGACAGTCATAATGAACCTTGGCAAATATGAACTCTCTAGTGCTCCCGCTCCCTGCCAGTGCAATAACGTGCTGTAGTTGGTTCTGTTGCTCCCTTTGTCATTTTGTCCGCCCAGCCAGCCTGTGAGCCACTTTTTCAGAGAAACCTGCAGCTCAGAAGTGCTGTATATCCTTCAGTTCTGTACACTTCAGTGGTAACGTAGGAGAAATGGAGAAAATGGGTTCCCCAAGAAGAGAGGTCTGTAATTAGCAGCTAAACATGCAAGATGAGGAAATGCCTTCTTGCAGGGAAATACCATGTGAGGAAAGCTTTCTGAGGTCTGCTGCAGCAGCCTGGGTGAGAGAGGTTGAGAGGGTGAAGGGAGAATTGGGTTGAGCTGAGCAGCCCTTCCCCTGCACAGCCAGAGTTTGCAGGGTTCTGCTAGTGGCTGAGTGGTGCCACGGGCCAGGGTGCTCTCTGCTTTCCCTGTAGTACTGCTATGCTGACCAAGCCAGCTTCCATAGTGGCTCTTGCATTTAGGAATTCATCTAAAAGCACTTGCTGTCACAAGTGTTCCAAGTTCGCTTTTGCAGCGATGCCCAAGCTGGAGCTCTGTGCACGTCTCTGAAATGATTCTTGCTGGGACACAAAGCAAACTGCTTTTAACAGTGTAATGCCATGACTTTGTGGGCAATGGTAGTGCTGCTGAGGTGGTGCACTAAAAATTTCTCCTCCTTTTTCTTCCCCCTGATCCTTCAAGAGGATTCCTGTTTGTGCCTTGTATGTGTGCTGCATGACAACCTGTCTGTTTGTAGCCTGGAATCTGCTGCAAGAGAACCTACATCACATGCAGAGTTGGTGATTGCAGTTGAGGGGTGTATTGATTTCGTATACTGTGCTGCTGTTGGGCTCTTTAGGGATGGGGATCATCACAGCTGTGCCAAGAACTCCTGATCCCTCCCCACACCCCCCAATCTCTGAACTGGCTAAAACAATCTAATGTGCAGAGTTTTCTGTAAAATCAGGAAATAGTGTGGAAAAATAGCATGCACGCAGAAGTGTGTCACCCAAATAGATGAAATGGGTAATGTTGCCCTGAGCAAATGGGTTTTATAGCAATTTCAGTATGTGGGTGTGGGAGAAAATACCCAGACAAGTATAATAAAAGAAATATTGGCTTTTTTCTTTCTTTTTTTTTTTTTTTCCTTCAAGGAATAGCTGTGTAAAATATTGTCCTTGGGACGGAAAAATTACCTTGGTGCTAAAATAATGCACTCTGCCTCTGGCTGTCAATGTTATATCAAAGCTTCAGTCAATTTTTCATTCCCCCCAGGCGTTATTTTACAGCTGTTGTCCCCCATGCCAAACTCCATTCTTAACATGTATTTATATCTGGAGTGATCTTTGAAATTCTTCCTAATATAAAAATAAGGAAACTGCCACAAAATGGCTTTTGGTTTCCTCTGAGATTTGCAAAATAGATGTTAAAACCGAATGATTTAATACAGCAATTTTATTAAAAATGTATTATTGCCATTTGTAGCTTTCACAGCTATTTTCCAGAACTACCCAGAACTCCCTAGGATGAAGTATGAGGCTTTGAATCTGCAGCTTTGTTTTTTAGCTTATTTTAAGCTTTGCAGCAATAAATCTGCTGGACCAAATTTACACCAAATAAGTGTGCCAGATTTATGCCACCAAAACTTCTGGTTCAGTGCTTTTTAATATTCAGCTTTTTCATTTCACTGGGCAATAGTCAAGGCAGAAAGAGAATAAGGACCCAGGGTAATTTTTTTTTTTTTTCCCCCCAAACAATTTTTCAAAGCAGCACAGAAGCTGGGACGGAGGAGGAATTTCAGCCTAGTTTTCCATGTTCCAGCTGGTGCCCTCTTCTCTTTGGGAGGCCAGACTGCTCAGCTCTGCCTTGCTGATCAGGGTCAGGACTTCCAGATTGAGCCAGGTCTTATTTAGTCCTCTGCTTACTTCAAAATGATCAGCATGTTTCAGGTTGTATTTAATTGGTTAGTCTGTCAAAATGCTGCAAGTGATGGTGTTTAATGAAGAGTGATGAAACTATGCAGTCAGCAAATAAGATAAAGATGACTCAATATAATGATTATGAAAGAAGTAGGATGCTATCCAGTGCTATCAACAAGAGGTGTGGCCTCTGGGGTGGATTTCCCAAGTGGCAGGAAAAGAAGGACTTTCAGCACAGTGTGCCTCCGTTTGAAGAACAGGATAGTCAGCAAATGGGGAACACATTACTAAAGATGGATATTAGTGTGGAAAGCTGAAGATTTCAGTGTCGTCTTCTGGGTATGTGTGCTGGTCCATATGCACATATGAATGATTTCACATGGATACAGCTCTCAAGTCAGAGAGGAAACAGGCCCTTATTGGTGGCAGAGGAAGGGTTTCCTTAGTGCAGAAGAACTGTAAGAGTAATATTAAGTCCTGCCTTTGCCGGAGGTGCGTGGAGGTATGACGAAAGCATTGCTGGCCTGCAAAGCTCCCCTTTGCACATGCATGACGAACAGCTGTATCTTTGCAGGCTGCCGGAGAGAAGTTTTATATGATGGTTGGCTTTGTTTGAGGTACCTCATTCTTCCTTCCTCTCTAACTATTGAAGAGCAAGATAAAATGCGAGCATAGGAAAGACTTTGATGGTTCAGTATACGTTAAGCTAACACTTATGTCACCAGTGGTGGAAAAAACTCAGCTGAAGCAGAGGATAATGTTTGTACTGCAAACCTTGCTTTTTGAGCCTGCTTAGTGAGAGAGAATTTTTCCCCCTTTTTTTCCTCTTTCTCTCTCAACAAGTAAGATCTTTACAGCTATGTTATGGCACCAGGAAATTACATCATAAATTGCTATTTTTGTTATTAAAACTGCAAGGCTTTTTTTTTTTTTTTTTTAAACTGACGCTTTCATAAACAAAACAAAATAGAGACATTAAAGCAGACGGCATATACTTCAAGGTACTGACTAGGTCACTTTTTCCCCCGCCTCCTGTTTTTATTATTCTTTGCTTCTGATAATAGCTTCTTTAGAGGAGGTTTTAAAAATGGATTATCTATGATGTTCTTCAGTGTCAGATATAAATAAAGGAAAAGCGCTGTATGTTATTCTGTTGAAAGCTTCTTGTAAAGCTGTGTAATCAGGGCAATTATAACTTTGCCTGTAGTTTGTCTTGTGGGTTTGCTGTGCATACCAATTAAATCAGTCAAGAATTGAACATAATTGCCTGGCCTCCTTGTACATCTGGAAACTTGCTCAGAGTGTGGTAGTTTCTAAAGCTGACTCCCCTGGATCCTACATTAGTTATACCATAGCATGCACATATATATATATATATATATATATATATATATTTAGTCCCTTCAAATATATTATTTCTTTCACGTTTTCCCCTATTTCTCACCTCTTCAGTGTATTTGCTCAGATCAGTCAGTGGGGAACGATGTACACAGAAAAGCAGCAGTTCTGGGCTTTTCAGGTTAGTGAAAGCAAGTGAGAAGGAAGAGGCAGCAGTAGCTGACAAGTGGAGGATGCAGAGGAGGATGGCTCGCCTGGAGGACTCGCAATGTTTAGGTCTTCTTGGAAGAGTGAGACTTCTGGGGTGAGGTGTGTATACTTGGATGGGGAGAAATAAGACTTGGTGTCTTCAGATAGTAGCTTGCTCTTTGCTTTTCTTCTTGCAGCGTGTTTATCATCTTAACTTTGTGTGTCCTTTCATACTTCTCTGGATGCTGACGTGCTGCTGTACACCAACTACATATCTTCCTTTGTGTACGCGAGTGTGGTTCTCCTTTGGAAACATTTCCTCTGTCTTTTTTGCCTCCTTCTTACCCCCTGCCCCCAATTTATTTTATCTGTTCTCTTGGGAGCACAGTCTGTCACGCTCCACAGAATGGTAACTCTGATGCCAGAACTGTAACAATAGACATTACGGATCTGTTGGTTTTCTTGTACTCTCAAGGCTTCCCTGTTTGGTAAGCAGTTGGCCACTGAGCTTCAGCTAGGAAGCTGGCCTCGTGGGGCTACCCCTCCAGGTGGGCTGTCCTTGCACCAGGCGTGCGTGCTCCCAGCCATCCCTCTGCGTGCCAGAGCACGTTGGCAGATAACACACCAGCATCTGCAGGGAGTAGATGATGGCTAGTGATAGATGGACAGTTTGAGAAATATAGTGAATTCAGTTTTAAAATTGATGCTCGATGCTCTTGATGACTATAAAATGTTATGACAGGAAAGTGTAAGTAATGAAAGAATGCAGCATTGCGTTGTTGAGGGGACAATGTCCTCTCTGAGGAGAAACTCAAAGGCCGAATTATTTAAAAAATAAGACCCTGGTTCTAAGGAACTCCCTGTGTTCCTGTTCTCTATTCTAGCATCAGGGTTGTAGGAGCAGTAAAGGAAGTGTCCCTGTATGTACAATATTTGCTTATATTATGACTTGAGTAATAATGATAAAAAGGATTTTAAAAAGTCTTACAAGAGTGATTCCTGCCTTGTCATATGGTAGTCAGTGAACACTGAAGTTGGTGTTTGTTGTTTATTGCTGTGATTCTGCTCTTCAAAAGCAGTGGAACTTCTAGTGGCGTGTGTGTGTGTTTTTTTTTTTTTTTTTTAAGATAAATGATTTAATTAATTTGACAAATTAGAAACCTAGCCATACTTCTGCCAGGGTAGAGTGGGAATGAATGTATTGTTTTGTTTTCTTATGAGAGCTGCAAGTGGATTTCTAATGTTGTCATTCTCTTGAGTGTTGTTCTGCCATTATAATAACTTGTTCAGCATACTGTCCAATGAAAATTTTATCTAATAACGGCTATAAATTGATAAAATGGAGAAGAGCTGTGGCAGGGTTTATCACAGAAATTAATTGATATGTATTGTGGGAATGTAGGCGTTTTGAATGCCATACTGCTGGCTCTTCCAATGCTAAACATTTTTACTGTGTTGGTAAAGATTATGAGATATTCCCTGAAAAATTGACTTCACTATTGCGCAAGTTTTGGATGATATGACTACAGCTCATAATACTCATCTGATCTGATTATGGCTTGAGAGCTAAGTAGAATCAGACAGTGATGAATAACCTTGGAAATAATACTTCTACAACCACAGTTTTTTGACCATCAGTAGGACTAGGTGATTTCAACTTATGCTGAGCCTTGAACCTAGTGAGATACTAACAAATGTTAGTGGATAGGGCTTGAGGAGGAGTCAGGGTTTCTGTCTGACTTCTAATCAATGAACTGTGGTCCAGTTCTTTTTTTTTTTTTTTTTTTTAAAGTGGTTGGTCCTCTGCTGTGCTGAAGAAAGTGTGGTTTTTTTTTAATTTGTTTGTTTTCTTTTTTTTTTTATGGCTGTGGCCTGAGAATTTTCTTGCCGTTAAAAAACATGCTCAAATGTAAGGGATGGCGACATCATCTTTCAAATGGACGCTAAAATGAATGTCTGAGTCATTACATAGTCTAGGAACTGCTGGTAAATTCAGGGATGCAAGCCTGCTTGCTCTTACCAAATTTCAAAATCGCATACTTAAAAGTAATCAGTGTAAAAATATTATTACTTGTTCTTACTTGGATTTGATATATGTATACAGTACAACTTTGTTTGCTTTAATATGAGAGGTGTTCTGAATAGGGTATTTATATCAAAATAGCAGCGTGAAGAGAAACTAGGAAAGGTGCCAGTGTATTTCCTCAGCAAACAGGGAGAGCTAGGAAAATCTCCAGTGAGCAGCAAGGGAGCCCAAGAGAAGGAAGTATAAACGGGAAGGGCAAAATGGATTCTGAGGTGGTGAGGAGAAGTAGTGCCTTGATCTGGGAAAGGTACTACAGTCCTGCCTGGGCAGATGGTCTGTGTTCCAAGATTAATCTCTCATGGCTGTAGTCGATGGAAACGTCATAGTCGAAAACTTTTGACTATATGTAACCGTCTTGATGATGATAGAGAGCATTATTGCCAAATGTGCTTTCCATCATCTCTTGAATACCCATGAGAACCAGCAGAGGAAGGTTTCAGTTACTTTGACATCAGTCTACTGAAACTAAACTTTTAGCTGAAATTGAGAAGTTAGTGATGATCCATGTGACTGTATTAAAAGAATAACTTGTGCTTTCTCTGTAGCACTGCTAGTATAAAAAAGCATTAATTAATTATTTTTTAGTCTAAGTTATGACTATAATGCCAGCGAAATTTTGGAGATGACTGTTGTCTTTTGTGGGGGTGGGGAGGGGGAAGGAAGCTGTAGGCATTTGGTCTGTTAGTGCGCCAGTTCTAATGAAGCGTGCCTACAAGGTTGCTCCGTCAGGCAGCTTCCTTGTACTGAGCTGAAGAACTCGTCGTCTTTAGAGTTCCAGTAATTTTGGTGTTTATCTTGTCTCTTCTGGGAGTTTCAAAAGAACAGAAATATATAAACTTGGTTTTAAAACATTCAAATAGGTACCCTACAGTGTGCAGGCAAAATTGGATTTTTTTTTCTTGGCTATTGCACTCCATATTTAATAAATGCTATTAGGATAACAGTGGGATATGAAATATCCTGTTGAGTCTTAATAGAGGTGTTACCCATCTGCTGGCAAATGATAGCAGTGTGTTTATACTGCAGATGTCATGTTTTGCCTCATCTGTTGCAAGCTAGGTTTTAGAGTCATGAGGGATGTTGCCTTCCAGGATGCTACCCTGACTGCTGGATTAGACCCTTGTGCTGGGCTTATGTGCTTCTAAACTTACGGTTTTAGCTGCAGGGAGGGCACGTTTCTCAAAAAGATACTATGAACAAGACCCTATGTGGTAATCCTTCTTAGGACTTATTTTGTCACTAACATATTTTCCCTGAAGTATTCCCAGTGATAGTAGCTTTCCTATGCTTTGCCTTTCTAAGTAGTCTGACTGAGAACAGAACTCGTCAGGTGCTCTTTGGGGTTAAGGGAAGCAATATGAAGAAAGCAGTACGATTGCTATGCCAGTCATTCTTTGACAAGTCACAAAAGATGCACAGATCTGGGCCAAGTAATGAAAACCTGTGTCTGTGTGTATAGTTCAGTCTCTCAAAGTGTGTCCTGTCCAGGCGTGAGTCATTGTCGTTCTAGAAGCATCTTGGGTAGCTTATCCTACATTGCATCCTCCACCACAGTTTTTTCCCTTTTCTGTTGTGATAAAAATGTTGTTCTTGATCAGCCAACATACTATTTTTAAAATCTGTTTTAACATCCTGTTGCTTTTTTCCCCCTTTTTGCTGGGGATTTTCTATAGGATCCCTCCATTCAGATGACAGGACAGAGTATTAGGTACCTCCTCCTAAATTGTTGAAGTGTTAGGGCTTGCTAGGACTAGTGTAGTTAGTAGGGTACCTTTTGCTCCTGTTCTGGCCTAGGATGAAGCATCAACCTTCTGACCAAACGGCTTTTTCGGCATGCGCTGAGTTACTTGGTGATACAACAGTCTTGCAACTGAAGCAGAACTAACTGTTAGCAGTTTTTTTTCCCCTAGTAATGTCACACCTCACTTCTATGATCGTCTGAAAGGATGTCTACGTTTTCTGGTCCTTTGACTATTTTTTGAAATGATGTGGGAGATGTATGTGGAGGTGTCTAGTGTTGGGAGGCTCGAAGAGCCGAGGACAGGAGGAAGTCTCTGTCGTGTTAGGAAACTAACAGGTCATAAAAAGAGCTGAGAGGGGGAAAGTTTAGCTGCAGACATAAGACTTGGAAGAGAAGTGTAGGGGCAATGTGTAGGGACATTTGAAGCCTGACCAAACAAAACACTTAACCGCCACCTGTCCCCCCAACTGTTAAGTGGGAACTGCAATGCCCGCAGGGAGCTAAGCAAGGCAGCCTGAGGTTTTTCTTTCTCTAATCATATGGCCTTTAGTGTGACATAATTTTAGACCTTCTGTAAGATGGTTGTCTGACTTTTATATGGCTTTTACAGATGATGGAAAAGATTATCTTTTATGGAAACACTGGGAAACCTTAATTTTTTGGGATGTCCTGCAATCTTGTGTTAATTTTTGATGAAAACTGATAAACCCCCCCGGTTTTTGACAATCCTCTTTGACCGAATGGCCAAGAAAACTTGAGTTGTAGTGAAATATAAGTAATTTGGGGCCTTTGTTTTCTAAAAACGACCAGAAAATATTTAGCAATAGAAGTCAAAATATTTCTTCCTAAAAGGTTGGAAAACTGCCTTTTTTGTGGGGAGGGGAGAGTCCAAAAAAACCCACTGCATTGAGAACTTATCCTACCCTTATTTTTGCCTTTTTTTTTTTTCATTAACAGGAACAAGGGTTTTTATGTATGACTTGATGTGTTGGAACAAACTAAGGAAGGGATGTAATAATAGATTCGAGGTGTCTAGAAGTGAGCAGATTCAAGCTTTGCAAGGGTCTCTTGAAACTTCTTATTTTGCATATGCTTTTGCTGAAGAGCAATATAGCATTATATAATTATGTACCTATAAAAGCGTGAATCTTGTCATCCCTCTGAATAAATTAGTGGCTATTTTGTATTTTTAAGGAGCAACTCTGAAAAATAGCTTTCTGTGTGACAAGATAGTTTGGTAGTAATACAGCTGAAGAGGGAGAAAAGGAACTAGCTTTTCAGCTAGTTTAAGCAAGCTGCATAACTTCTTTAACGAACTGGACCCAGCACAAAATTTTGAGGAAGAGTGGTTCCAATCTTTAAAATCTGAATGAATAAACTGAGCAGATGGTTGTTTTATTCCCCCCGAAGAACTCCTCCTTCACTGGTGATTTAAAAGCAGTCCTCCGATTTGCTTGCAAACTGGAAGTCTTGCGTAAAAACTCTTCAGTGCTATGGTAGTTGGAATTTTACAGGCAGTAATTTGCACCTTCATTCATTTCCACATATAGTTCAAAGATAGGCTTGTTTTTTCTCATTTAGCGGTGAAAGGACTGTGAGACTAAGGAACTGCAGCTTCTTGAGGACTTTCCAGAAGTGACTTTCTCTTTAGGGTTTCTTTCCATGGGAGAGGATTCATGCATGGAGGACTGAGGGGGACCGGACTGGCATTTAGAGTAAGAAACCATAACATATTGCAAAGGAATATTAAGAGATGTCATTTTTGAACTTGGTTTCTCTTCTTTCTCATCTTCGCAGTCAACAATATTCTGGGTAAAGCATGAGGAAAATTAACCAATTTCTTTGTGAGGCAAACACAAAGAGCAAATCACAGCTCACTTAAGTTCTATTCTGTATTCCTGTTTTGAGTTTGTCCTGAAATAAGGCAAAAACAGCCTGGCCTGTCCCATACTAACTTTGGAGGATGTGGGGTGCCCAATCCATTGTACGCTAGAATGGGGGCATGATCCTAAGCCTTCTTCTGTGATTGCACCAGGCAGCAGAAGCTGTGTAATAAAGATCACACATGTTACTCATGAACTTAAGACAGAATGGGAGAATACATGGTTTTGTATTCCAGCAGTTTTCAAATGCTTTTTGGGAGAATACATGGTTTTGTATTCCAGCAGTTTTCAAATGCTTTTTGTCTGCAGAGCGCACCCTAACTCTGTTTACTTAGTGGACCCAGGACTCTGCAGCCTGTTTACCCAGAAACCATCCTGACATCCCTACTAATCCATTGCTTACAATCCAAGGATGGCTGCCATGTAATCTAGCCCAGTTATTGCGATGAGCAGTACAGGACAAGAGCCTAGGCAAAATATTGTGGATGTTAAGTTAATTGCGATGTCGGGATACGTGACTGGACAGGATATAACCGTCTTGGGTGACAGGTGGCAAGAACCTTCTTTTTAAGAGCAAATGCATGAGTGCAAAATCACTTAATTTGCAGATAGACGTTACAGGCAACGTGTTTACAGAACTCATCTCTTTCAAGTAATAACAGTAGTAGATAAATTTGCCGTGGACCCTGACAGAGGCTGCAAGGTTAAAGCACCTCTGAGGAAGGGAAAAGCCTGCACTCTACAAACATCTGGAAATTTTTGATGCTGGCTGACCTGACTGTGACTTCCTCTACCAGGAAGACTGCTAATTGTCAAGACTGATAATTGTCCTACGTCTAATCAATGATCATAAGGCCTAAGGGCAATTGGGCACTGTTATACAGTAGCCTGGGATTGCACACGTGAAAAGAGGCTGGTAAAAGAGAATTTTCCAACTGTTTTAGTTAGGAAAATCCAGTTAACCAATTGAGAGGAAATTAAGGTAATAAAACTCTCTCTGACTAGCAAGTAAGAGGAAGAACACTAAAGCGAGGGTCTGAGAGCTGCATTTTGATAGATCCTTTCCTAATGAGGTGAACATTACCCGAGAATTAGATGAGTGGCCTCCAATTCAGTGAAAGTTAAGGGCTTGGGCTGTTCATGGTAAGAGACCACTGGTAACAACAGCTGACTCCATCCTCTTCATCCATCCATTTTTCTTTTCTCCTGGTCTTGGTGCTTGTATGCTGTAACTTTTTTTACATTGCATCCACGTTCTGCCCCAGAATTATGGCTTTGCCCTTTTTGGATATGAAATACAGACTTAATACATGGGATGATTTATTTTATTTTATTCTCTTCCCCTGCTAGTAGTTATCACTTTGAGATATCCTTCTGTATAGGGCAGTAATAATGTAGTTGTTCCTCCCCTGTGTATGCTGAGATTTCTTTTCAGTGAAGAGACCATAATAAAGAGAGCTCAGGTCACTTTGGAAGGAATTGAATCTTTTAAGGTTTAAAGTTGTCCTAATGTGACTGATCCTTCCAATATGGTTGTGAGTGGGTATTGACTAATAAAATCATTCTTATTGTGGATGGATGAAGAGGTGGCTTGAGTGCAAGTGAGCAATAGTTGGCATGCCATTGTGGATGAGCAGCAGTATAGTGTCACTGCTGGAGTTCAGTAGGAGTAATTTTTGAGGTGCATGATCTTTCCAGTGCTGTCCTAGAGAGACAAGATGAGGGCTGTGGGCATGGCAACCAGTGATCCGATAGTGAAGCTATCGCAGGGTAAGGGGAGAGCCTGGGAGCAGCTGCTGCCTTGGGCTTTAAAAAATCCAGGGGAACTAAAGCTCTAAAAAATTAAGATCTGGTTCTGCAGCAGACAGAATGAAAGATGTGCACCTGAAAGGGACATGTCCCGATCAGTCTTCTGTTCTCACAGGCTCCTGCCTCATCATCTTAGATTCCTGTCCTTTTTCACTGAAAAGCCAGTTTCATGTTTGGACCTCTTTCTTGCTCTCCTCCAGACCCTTATTCTCCTGCTGATTAGAGAACTTGTAGTTTCTGTCTCATGTTTATTTGTAGAAGGTTTGTGGTCACTTTGTACTTGAATCATAGGCATCCCTTAAGCTCAGTAGCTCTTCCCCTGCCTTGATGTTTTCTGCTCAGCCCTATCAGGAGGTTGCTCTGCCCTGCAAAACCTGTCCTTGTTTCCCGCTAGCCACTTTCTTATTGTTCTAATTTTAATCTCAATTTTTCTATAGCTAGCACTTGTACAGATTGCACCTGAATGCTTAAACGAGGTCCATATTAAAATATTGCATTTTCTTTTGTAAATATAGGCGCTGACTTTTGTTATCTGGTCATGAAATCCCACCTGATTTGACATATTGTTCAAAGTGTGTGTGTTCCTGTATGTGCGGTTTTACCTGCCAATTCTGTCCCAGGCTGAAACATCATCCAGGGATATCCAGTTGGAGCATATAAGTTCTATGAATTTTGCTTGTGTCAAGATACTGTCATTTCCAAATGCTGCCTGTTCCTTTGCTTTTTCCCTGCTTGCACACAAGTTCTGCAATGCTGCCGTTGAGAAATGAGGCAAAAATATTTGGTTTTTTTTTTTTTTGGCCATGCCTGCTGATAAAGTTCATCAAGTTTCTGATTCCAAATAGCGTATGTGAGCCTTTCCTAGAGGTCAATCAGCTTCTCTAACATCTCGTGTTATATAACCTCTCAGGATGCTGGAAGTAGAGGGGAAAAAAACAAATTTCAGAAGCAAATGAAAATGAGAAGGATAGGGCTTTTTGCTGTGGAGAGAACTGAGGAAAATTCAAGGCCAAAATAGTATTGATCATCATCTAATTTAAATATGCACACTGTCTGTAAATGTAAATTTTTTTAATAAAATGATATTAAATGGCAGTTAACACAAGTTATCAAATGAACTTTTTCTTCTTCCAGTCACAATTACTGATCTAATTAACAGTATAATAAAAAAAACTCTGCTAACCATTGGGAGCAGTAGGAACTGCAAGGTGCTCCTCTCCTTGTAGGAGTTCCAGCAGAGACCAAACTTCAGCTGAAGTCATGGATTTTCGGCTGGCATTTAAAAACTAACCCATGGGCTTGACTTCAAGTTCTGTATTTGTCTGCTGCCTTCTGGTACCAGTACTGTTACCCTGCATATGTCTGTCCTTTCACTGTTAATAACAAATAGTTCTGGCGAGTCTGATGCTGCAGCGTAATCCTTAACTGCTGTGAAGCTCACTGTGCAAATTAAAGCTCTGAACGGGCTGTGCCCACTGAGGGTGCAGTAAGGGGCTGCGCTTTCCCAGTGGTGCCAGTGTCTGTGTCAGATTCTACTCGAGAGAGAGTTTTTCCCAAGACATGACTGTAGATGTCAGTGTTTAACTAGCACGGTATTACTGCTGCATTAATTTAAGTCAGCGTTTGATTTTTGTCTTTTCACTGCGCTGGGAAAAATGTTTTCTCCAAACTGGGATTCGGTATCTGAAAAGAGCAGTCCCCTTCAATGAAATAGTGTTTCATTTAAAATTCTTTTTTTTCCTCATTCATAACAAAATTCCTTCTGTGACCTTGAGTCTTGCCACAAAAAAAGTCTGAATGACACACTTGTAAATACACACTGTTGACTTGAAGCTCTGTTCCCCCCCCACCATGTGACAACGTATCTATTGCCAAACAATATTCATGAGGAAAAAAAATAGTTCTACATGCTTCTGTTTGAATAAGGATTTTCATCGAGGGCTTGTTTAGTTACGTTGATATATAGTTTTTAATGGGACTTAGCTGAAGCCCAGTGGATCAGTTTAAAAGCTCCTATTGATAGCAGAAGGCAGATAGCTGCAGGACAAGGCAATTTTTTTACTATATATGCAGATTTTTTTTAGCATCTTAGTTGTATAATCTCATTAAGTCCTGATTTATTTGCCTAATTTGAAGGGCAATAAACCTCTTGATTAGACTACTGTTTGTTAATCCCAGACTATTTTTTGAAGAAAGAAGGGGGTTAAATTTATCAAGTGTTGGACCATCTACCTAACATAGAGTTGAAATCCATGTTACATGAAGGCTATTGATAAAAACAGACTTAAGTAGTTATCATTCCAAGATTAGATAAGCTGCATGCATTACAATATGAAACACAGTTAGCTTATGCTCCTGTGTCTGATTTTCAGAATAACGGGCATTGCATACTATAACGGGCTTCTAGGCAACTGTATCCATCTCTGCTTAGTGAAATCTTTCAGTTAATAGAACAAAATGCAAATAGAACTTAATGTCAGCGTGCTATGACTGTCCAGTGCCAGAAGTAAGATTTGCAGAGTGCTTGTTGCAGTTAATCCCTTTATAGTGTGTCTTCAGTTAGTTAAAGTTATAACAGGTGAATAATAATAGCTCTGGTTGCAATGGAATGAGGTAAGGAATTCCAATTAAAAAAATAAAGGGAGGATTTCTTGTGAAAGAAATGGGATGATATCCTCTGGGTAATAAACTCCAGAAATGTTTCAGATGGGAGTGGTAGAGCACTCCTTTAATTGAACTTCCCTAGTATTTCTGAGCTAGGGAACAAAGGTTGCAATTTAACCAGGTTGCAGTTTTTTGCCAAGGGTGTTACTGTGAGGAAAATGTGCCTGAATTTGTCCACATTGCTCTTTGAAGCGCTCCCAGGTACCAGCTGCGATAAGTTTCTGAAGCTTGGATTTTAAGAGCTAGATTGTTATAATGCTCTGCCTGGCCACACTGTGCCTTGCCATTGTGGGGTGGAAAAAGCCAGTGTGGCACGTCTGGGTCTCGCCCGCCCCGAGAACCTCGCTTTCCTGTTCAGTGACCTGTGCCTTGCGTGTGGAGGGGCAGCAGTCAGCTTAGCGTTCAGAGGGGACAAGATTGATCAGGGTGAGAGGAGAGAAGAAAATTGGAACAGGGATCCTGAAGGGGACCGAGAGATTGGAAGTGGAAGAACTAGCATGTATCAGTGAGAGCTGCTTTCAGTGGAGAGCATAAAGGCTATTTAACAAGGACCTGAATTGATCTCTTCTGGAGTGTTGTGTACAGTTCTCGTGACCCATGTCTAAAGAAAATAAACTGGCGCAAAGAAGGCCTGCTAGTGTGATAAGGAGAATAGAGAGCTTATTTTATGAGAGGAGACTAGACGAAGCTGTCTTGCTTGCTTAGCATAGTATAACGAAGGCCAAGAGGGGATACGTTTGCCTATAAATATATCGAGGAGATAAATATCTCACACAGGGAAAAGGTTCAAGCTGCAGGCCAGCTAGAGCGTAGTTCCTAGTAAAGGCTGCTGCTGGCATGAGGACAAGCGAATATAAAACATCCATGCTTTTCTGGGCTGTAGAAGTGAAGGCTCAGATTCAGCCTTCCAGTAGGGAGCAGTGGGAGATGAAAATGGCAGCGTTTAAGGTGACAACTGATTGGCCAAGGGCTGGTGAAGAAAGGGTCCTGCAGTCCCTGAAAACGGGTTTCTAGGGAAGGAAGTGGACCAGCACTTTGGTCAGACTGGTTATAACACGTAAGGATCTTGCAGTCTCTCAGATGGGGATGTTTTAACTGGATTCTGCACTCATGTTCCTGCTAATATTCATGGGCTTCAGTAGAGCTTGCCACAGGTAGGAGGGTTTGTCTGTGCGGATGTGAGGCTAAAGTTGGTCCAGAACCTTTTAACAGAAAGACTTTTCATTGTTTGCTTCATAGCAGCCTGCTGCTTCTAATTAAGCTGTAACTCGGTGAGTTTTCTGGAATATGGGAAGGCTTTGGGGGTAAAGCTAGAAATAACAGTAGCTTGGTTGTTAAGGCACTGGTTTGGCATACCACGGGTTCAGCTTTTGGTCAGCCTGAATTAGGCTTATGAACTTGGCGCCTCACATTTTAGGTGACTGAGTTTAGTCTGAGTAAAATCTTATTTTGTCCTTTATTATAACTTATTCATGCCCTAAAGAAATTTTCTGTAAACCTATACTGGATGCAGACCCGTCCTAATGAGGGTCCCTTAAGAAAGTGTGTTTGAGACAAGAGCTTAGAATGGTGTCTGCTTTGGGAACTGTGCACCTGGATGTCCCCAGAGTCTAGGTGGTTATTAAAGAGTATCAGACCACCATGTCTGTCTTCATGACTGTGACCTGCAGAGTGCTTACATGCTTGCATATCTTGCAATGTTGTATCTATTTGCTGACAGGAGAAGGCAGTTGCTGATGACTTTACTGGATTAACTAGTCTCTGAGATCCTTCAAAAACGGTTCAAATATCACTGCACTAGTCAGACGTAAGAAGCAGTGTTTCCTAGTTTATCAGAAATTTTACAGCCCGTTGTGGGAATTGGGTGCTTTTGTTGGTTGTTTACTTAACTTTAAAGATCAGATTAATTTACTTCTGTTCTTTCCTCACTTTCTCATTCAAATGTATGCTTGGAAATGCCACTTATCTTGGTAAAAGTCTGAGGCTTCATTAATGTAAAAGTCATAATTAAATCTGCTAGCAGAAGAGATTTGTCATTATTTATATACCTTTATGGAGATATTTAGCTGTGAAAGAATAAACTTGGAGAACCCAGTCTTGCAGTTAAAATGTGAGCAGCTCAAGTACTCCTAAAGCAGATGCATATCCTTCAAAACAGAGCATGGAAGACCCACAGGCTTCTAGCACTATGCGGAGACTGTTCTCCTTCCATGTCACTAATTATCAATAATTTAACTCAAGTGACTTTATCCTATGAGATGGCTGCCTGTACACAGATGCTGAGCTCATGCACCAAGCTGAAAGCTGACATAGAGCTTTGCCCAGAGCAGCTCCTACAAAACAGGAGCTCTTTGTTCCAACAAAGAGAACAGTAAGGAGGAAAGATTTCTTTCTGGGGAGATTTCCTGGATTATATCCAAGCTTTGGACTGCTGTACCTCCTGTTCCCTATGGAATGCACAAGTCCAGTTTTCCATGTTGGATTGTGGTTTTTTTGGTCTTAACCTGAGGGTACTGTATACTTCAGCATCTTGTGGAATGGTCTTTTTGCTTTGTAAAGACATTGTTGAGGTAACTATATTGCATAAAAATATATCTCAATCTGAAAACATTAACTGCATCATGTATTTGTGTTGAAGAATTTGTTCTGCATTTGTGAATCATCTGTGGAGAGATGGCTGTGATTCAGCGCCTCCTACAATCAAACCTGGTCCATCTTTCCATTTGCACAAGCTCCCTGGCTGTCACTCAGCTGAAAGAAGATCTCATCTGCTGCGATCTGAGAGTTGTTTCCTCAGCTGTAACCCAGAAAATATTTGATATGAGAGTGTCAAAAACTGTCTCCAAGGAGAACTGAAGATTCGGGAGCCACGTTAGCTCTACACTTTTCTTACCTCATACCACAAGAATCGGCGTCTGAAGTGCAGGCAGGCTGCAAACCTGTGTCATCAGCGGGCAGAATATTTGTTCTAAGGATGCATCTACTTCAGTTTGGAAAGGAGTGGTTTTGAAATTTATCGCCTAATTGTCCCCACTTACTGCACCTTTGTTTGCATCATGGAGCAGTCTTGGAGTATGTAACCTGGATTCCTTTTGGATGGAACTGAACTGTAAAATACAATCGAGGATTGCATTTAACTTGCCCCGAAGACTGATGGGCATTTGTTATGGGACCAGCTAGAGTTGGTCTGAAGATGAATCTCCCTGAAGTGTGCATAATGCAGGTATTGGGTCTTCAGCACCATCTGTTTTTTCTCTACAGATCTGCTCCCACTGCGCTTTGCTACTTGCTGAGGTAGACATAACCTGGGTCCCTTTGAAGCTAATGGCAAAGAACATCTTTGAGCCAGGAATTCATTCAGTGTCAAGAAGCTGACCCCTAATTGTTAGTAGCATGAGTCATGGAGTTATAAAGAAGATTCAGAACTTGAAGTAGGAATTCTATATTCCTCTAACATGCTTAACTTCCAAAAACAAAACACAACCAAAAAAACCAAAAAACCCTAACAAACTCACAGCGCCCCTTCCCCGGGGCAAACCTAAGAGCCTGAATTTGGAGCTGTCCCAGTACAAGGAATGCAGCCTAGCTTCCCCACTACAGCTTTGGTATTTGTCTCATTTTAACTGGTCGGATACTCAGTAGAAGGTGAAGGCAAAGGCAGACACTTCCAATGAAAGCTGGACACTTAGAATCCTGTAGAAGCACTCAGCAGAAGGGTGCCTGTCCTCTGCTGACATTTTGGTCTTCAAGTAAGATCGTACTACCCTTGAAGTTAATGTCAAAATTCCCCTGCACAAGGCTTATGCTGTCAGTAGTTCTGTCTGACCCAAAGCTGTGCTGGGGGAGAACAAAACCTTTGCTCGGGTCTGCATATGTTCCACTTACATGGCCTTATGTTTATATAGGTTAAAATGGATTTGTATACTTTCCTCCCAGATTACTGCGCCCCCTTCCCAGACTTAGAGGTTTTGTTCATTTTGCTTCCTTGTAGGAAAGCAGGATGTTCCTGGGGTTGGCAGCAACTGGTGATGTAATACTGATTCGGGGCCTTGTGCAGCTCCCTTTAATGAAATAGTATCTCCTGCTCTGGCAGTCAGTGTAGAAGAAAACTCTTGTTACTCATTGTGTGTATGTGTGGCAAGTTCTGAATTATAATCCCTTTTAGTTTATATGGGGCTTGAGGTAGTTCCAGGCAGAGTATTTCCTTTAACTTGATCTAAATAACATTAAATCCCTAGGTTCTGGGGGGAAGAGGCAGGATATATAATTGCAGAGTACTAAAATCCTCAGGCAGGGTTAGTTCAGAATATGAAAACTCAATTACTTGCTCCAGGAGTTACTGAGACATCACTTTTTAATGCCATACGCTGCACAGTTTAAGAGTCAGGTACTCAGTTCACAGCATGCTGTAGCTTTAGTCGTCCTAACTTGCATCCAGTTTAGAGAAGCAAGGCTTGCAAGAACAGCTCTGTTTTCATTAACTGGCATAGTTTACCTCAGCCTCTACCTATAGTACTGAGGTCCAAATCATGGAGATTCTGTAACAAGGCATCTTTAGCAGAATGAATTTATCTGCTCGGACCGAGATGATTCATTGCATGCTGTGACTTATTTCCGTATGCTCTGTCTGTGTACTTGGGTCAGCAGTGAGAGCTGCTGCAGAACAGTGAGCTACATGTGTTTTCCTTGTTTTAAATATGTTTCAGCTTTGAGGCTTCTCTCTTGAAAGTTTAATTTCATGAGGGTTTTCCAAGGTGTCTTAGGAAAGTTTTCCAGTGTTTGAAGCAAGCGTTCAGAAAACCTAGAAGCAATATGGCTACTGCTCAGGAATTGTAAAGGATGGCAATAGGGTATTCAGCATACTGAAACTCTCATTCTTTGGCTTATAGGGTACCACTGAACTGAGAATTACGCCATCTGGTTGCAAACCATTCCTTGCTACTGAACCTCCATGTGACCTTGGGCAGTTTCTTCACCTTGCTTCTGTTTCTGTTCCTATCTTTTCTGCTTTCACTATTACTGCAGGGTGCTCTTCTGGAAAGAATTATTTGTTATTTCCTGAGCTCTAGTAGAAGAAGGATCTACTTTTTGTTTATGCCTCTGAGTACTACTGCTATGTAAGTGAAAATAAAAGCTTTCATGGAACAAGCATAGTTATTATGATCTTTCTGATATAAGTTAATGCTTTTATGGAGCATTGAAGACAAGTCTGTGAGCATATTGCAATCTATTGCAATCAGAAAAGATTTAAAGGGTAGTAAATTCCTACCCCCAAGCGCTGATTGCTTTTGATAACCAGCGTGCAGGCCATAGGGAGAGATAAGACTTTTTTGTTTTGTAAGAATTAAGTCAAGGAGGTCTTTAGTGGCCTTTGTAACCTAATTGATATGAAGAGCAGATGGAATCACTTTTTAAACTCTGCATATTCTCTTGGGGCTATTTATACACTCACATCATGGCTAAATTTGGCTCTGTGTTATGTGGCCTAAGGAGGCCATAGGTCTGCAAGTGAGTTGCCTGGTTTAATTTCTAGGATGGAGTTTTTGGGTTGAGTGAATGCTTTTCAGAGCTTCATAGCTTTGATGCTATATTCCCAGGTAGCAGTGGGCAACTTATTCTCAGCTCACCTCATATGGGTAGTGGGAAGCTTTATGATTGCCAGGTTCTGCTTTACAAAGGATTCTTGGGCAAAAGGCAATCTATGAGTATAATATATACTCTTTTACAGTTTGGATGGCAGCATGTTGAATAACAGTGCCTGTGACTGACAGTAGCAGAATGCCTGCAAGCAGTTTGTTCTTGTTATGTGCGTTTTGAGTTTTCCAGTCATCTGCTGGAGTACAATCATTTTCAAAAGTGGGTAAAAGAGCCTGTGAACTCACCATCCCCTTTTCTTCTAGTGGTCAGGTACTGTCAGTTGCAACAAGTACGCTCAAATGTCTCAACGCATGTTGTGCCAGTGCTTAGCTGCTGCTGCTGCAGAGAAAGGCTTAGTACTAGGGAGGTGACTGCCCATTTAAACTAGCCACTTCCAGTTGCCTCTGTCTGGTGAGTAGCTAAATGGATGTTTGTCTGCAGGTTGTTTAAAAGCAGTAAAGTTGCCATGCCCTTTTTTGGGTTGTCCTCGCTCTGCAGGTCTTGCTAGTGGGAGGTTTGCTTCTGGAATTACTCTTTCTGAGTTCCAAGGACAGCCTGGTTATGTGAACATAGCAACAATGGGCTTGCTCAGTGACCTAGACTCCTTACTCTGGTCTCAATGAAATGTATGTTCTGAGTTCATATCCGAACTTGGTAATGTAGTGGTAATTCAAACACCATGGCATAGTAATCACTGTAGAAGATGGTGTTCTTGCCCTTAGTTGTGGGGCATCTGTTTGCTCTGCACTGTTCCAGGTAGCAGTTGCTTTCTGACAAAAAGTAGAAGCGAATCCAAGATAGCCTGTTTAGTTATAGACATCGTTATAAAAATATTTTCTCTTGTTTTTAAGGTGACTTTCTTATTGGCAAATAATCTGAGACTGGTTTTTCTTCCTGGTCTTGAGTTTCTTTAATGTCTTCCTTCAAGATCTCGTTTGCTCTAGTTTAGTGGAACAAGTGATTCCTTGCGGGGGTAGCATATCAGCTCTGATAAGTCTGCGTAACTTTAAGGAGCTTTCTGAAGGGTTCTGATATCTGCTAGTGGGTTATGAGCTCTAACTTTGAGTTACGCATGCGTTGGTAATGTCCATGAATACACCTCATGAGAAAAACTATGTAGTCATGGCATGCATGTTTGAATAGACAGAGCATGTTGCAGTTGCACTGTCTGGAATTACCATTCTCCCTTCTCTTTTCAAGTGATAGGAACAGGCCTCAAATATAGCCTTAACCTGGCTTGTGTTGCTAGGCCAACTCTCTGCTAAGCAGGACAGCGTGATGCAAAGCAGTTTCAATGAAAATTTTCCATTTCAATCAGGTGCAGTTCATATGCAAATATCTGCTTTATTAAATGCTCTGTATTATTAAAGTGCATAAATATCAAGGAAGCATTTGTGCAATACTTCTGAAAGATCCATGTACAATCTCCCCAGCTTTCTATAGAACTAGAACAATAAATAACAGGTTAAAACAGTTAAGCTAGTGGATAACTTTAGAACTATCAGGCTGATTTCCATAAAAAGAACCATTGATTACAGAAATAATTTCTTGATTGGACTGTCAGTAATCTTTCCTTAACCTTGTAGACAAAGTTAGCAATTCCATGTGGCTTGTTTATAACTACCTTAGATTTTTTTCTATTGTGGACAAATATTTGATATTACTATATTAGTTAGAGACTTGCAGTAATCTTTAGGGAGGTGTTGTCGTTCCTTCCATGAGATCAATAACACTTTCCTACTAAAGTGCTTTTCTGAAGGATAGTCATTCCAAATATGGTACACCCAGTATAAAACCCTGCAGTTGTTAATTGAAACAGATTGAGGTTTGCGCCTTCCGTTACACAATCATATTTAGGACGATAGAACATGAGAGAAGTTCTGTGCAGGAAAGCTTTTTGCTCGGACATCCCAAACGCTGACATTTTAACCAGCCATTAATTTTCACAAAGACCCCTCTGTTTTCCTCCATATTTGTAACTGGCAATAAATGCATTGTGTGTCAACCATTGCTGATATTCTAATGATAGCTGTAATGATTATGGGAACAAATGCTAATATAATCAGAGCACAGGACTGTGTGCATACCAAATAGTCCAGCTAAGGCATGACTGAGCTGTTAGTTTGAATACAGACGGTTGCATGCTTCTGAATTTGTTGCTGACCATTGGCCAGTTATGCTGTAGCGGTAATGATTATGTTAGAAGACCATGGTGTATTGGGGAGGGAATTATCTACCCACCAAGTTACATCAGAGTAATTAATGGTATGCATGTTTTCTCTAAGTCCCTGGCTCTGTAAGCTGGTATTGTATGCACGTAAAAAATGATGGAAAATTGCTGCAAAAGATCTTTACTCAAGATGTTTCTTTGTATTAAAAAAAAAAAAAATCTGTTAATCAAACATGAAAAGCAGATTTGCAGTGCTACTTTGTGTGTAGTACTTGAAAGAAAAGATATTGATTCTTTCATTTTTAATTTCAGAATAAACAGAGCTGTCCAGTTCCTGACCAACATGGGCTTTCTCAAGATCTTAAAGTACTTGGAGACATTTCCAATACCTGTTTCAGTGTGGTGCCCTTTAAACAAGTGCAGTGAGCTGGCAGAAGAGCACAAGGAATATAGTTCCTTTTGAGGCTTGGCCTTGAGAGGCAAGGCTTGCAGCTATGTAGTTGTACTTTCTCTAGCAAAATCACTGTGAATACATATTCTGGGCACTGAACAAAAACTTAGAATTGTTTCACGTTGTCCTGAGTCAAAAAAGCTTTTTGTCATGCCAAAGTGAAAACCCTAAAAGTCTTTTCTTCCAATTAAATGCTTCTTTTAGTTTTCAGCTCTTTGGATTTTTTGGAACACTTTAATATTTTGGGCAAGTTTATTCTTGTTAGTAAGTGGGGATTGGAGTCTAGAAATTGACCCTGAAACTGTAGGGAAGAGAAATTATTTGTCAGTGTTACTTTCTGTTCTATTCCTCGCTCTTGGAAGCAATTCCCAGAATTCTGAAGCGTTCACACATGTTATAGGGCATGTGGCCTTCTTTGCTTCCATGTTACTCTATTGTAGCATAGACTTAGAAATTCAGGCTAAAGTTTGAATAACTTTTTAGTTCAACTTTCTGTCTAAAAAAGGGTGGTCAGTCCATTAAAACACTGAGATATCGTGTCACTGTTGCAGCTTTGCTGTGGTTGCGTTTTTTTGGTACAAGTATTTACTGCAAAATTCTTACCTTTTGACAGTACTCTGCTCTTATCTCGGCCTTGCTCTACTGTGGTTTTAAAAATGGGCTATCCGTGGGCTCATACACTTCCATCTTTGCATGTTTTAATGACCCGCAACTGTCATCACCATCTTCCATTTCAGTTTGCGTAATTTCTGCATCACTGCAAGGAAACTGCTTCTAATGTTACTACAGTGACTGTTGGTGAAATGCAGCCGCGCGTGATGGAGAAGGAAGCACCTTATCAAAAGGCACTTCAAGGACTGAGGTAGGAAGACTGGAATGGGGTAATAGTGAATGCACAGTTTGAGTTGACAGGTAGAACAGTCCAGCAAGAAATATACTACGTAGGGCCTCTGTGAACTGCAGGTTTTACCTTTAAAATAATAAAAAATAGAAATGGGGAATGTTCAGTATGTGTTAGAACTGAGCCCTGACTGTCCAAAGTTAAATCTTTAGAACAAATGAAGTAGAAGTTTTGCATGATTGCATCTTCCTTTTTCTTCCCATCCATTTAAATGGATAATGCAATAAGAAAACTGATGATAGGTTGCTGTTTCACCCAAAGTAACTTCAGCACGTTTTCATAGGGTAAAGTGAATGTTAGTTCTGCTTTCCAACGTTTACTTATTAAGTGTGTTTCTATACCTCTTCATGCACTTTAGAGACAAAAGCTTGCACTACTTTGATTTTTTATGCACTGCTTATGTTAATACACTCTTAGATAGAGTGCATCTTCCACCTATTGCAGGGATTTTCCAAGAAAAGAAGTTATTTTCAAAGTTGTATAAAATACCTCTAGATAAAGTGCAGCAAAGCTCCCCTGCCTGTGCACAAGCAGAGGAAGAACTTGTGCTGACCTGCTTGGTTGTTTCGCTCGTCTTCTTAGCGTGTGATGTGAACAGCATACAGCTCTTGTTTCACTGATGTGCTTCTCTCTGGTAACACTGGTCTTGTGGGTGATTAGATCTTTGGGTTGCACCCCAGGGGCTGTGGCTCATGCACAGCAGAGCAGGGTGCGAGGTGGGGCTGTGTCCTGCTGTTGGTGGCTCACAGCTGGACACCCCCAGCAGATGCTTTGAATTCACTTGTGGAAGCAAAAGTAGCTGCAAAGTTGATTTTGTTTCCTGCCTGGAGATTTCTCCCAGCATAAGATGATCCTTGGGTGATATAAAGGCAGCTGAATGTGCATGGGCTCTTCAGGGAGCTGTTTGCTGCCCCTGAGCCCCCTGGGATGTGAGTGGGGAAGTATGAGCGTGACTGGAAGGCTGCTGTGCTCTGAGCCTTGGGTACGGGAGCGGCCCCTTTGAAGGCCACTGCAGCCAAATGCAACTTGGTCAGGTAATGAATCCTTTAAGCTGTTCTGATTTTGGCCTAACCTGGTGATTTTTCTTTGCCAAAACTGGGCATAACCTTTTTCATTTTTCTACATGAGATATGGGTTTGTACTTGCTTATCCCGAGCATGGAGGTTGGCTTCCATTAAGAGTTCGGCCTAATTGTTTTTCTTGTTACAAGTCTTTTCAGATCAGCCCCTTGTGTGTCTGCAGACCTCTATGGGGTCAGAGACCCACAACGTTGTACTATTTCTCCTTTAGCCAGTGACGGAGCATGGGGACGCGTGGTTTTGAGGGCTGTCTGTCGCACAGGACTGCTGTGGTATCTGGCTCTGAAGGAGGGGCCGCTCCTCCTGCTTGCCCCTCTGCCTTCCTTTACGTGAGAATTGCTCTTGTTGGCATTTTATCTTATTCCTGGTGACCACCAGGAAGAGGAGGGATATCCTCGTAGCTGCATATCGACTTTTAGATGTCTGAGGACACGGCCCAGTGAGCAGGATGTATGGCTACATGGGGCAGCCCTTGAGTTGGGGTCAGTCTCTGCTACTTTTTAGCCTAAAAAAAGGCCAAAGTAGCTTCTTCCCAGAAGAAACTGGGAAGTTTTTACAGTCATTTTTACAGTTACTACATGGCCACTGCCTCTAAGCTTTTGCCTTGAGGTTGCCTATTCAGGACAGCTTTGTTAGCATTTAACGTACTTGCCCTTGTGATGCTAAAAAACCCCCTAATTTGTAGAGATTATGCACTTAGACATGAAAGGAAGTCACCAGTCTCAAGTGCTTGTGCTTACTTGAAGGGAATCTCCTGTCTTTCTGAGCAGTGCTTAGCGAGCTCTGGGCCTGGCTGTTGTGTGGAGGCCGGAGCGGAGCGGGTTTGCAGCATGCTCCTTTCTCCAGGCGGCTGACTGCAGGGCAGGTCAGTCTCTTGCCTTTCTTCTTCCAGTTCGTATGTCACAAAAGGGCTGCTGCGCTGTGAGAACTGCGTGTGATTCACTCTAGCTGTAGTCTGCGTTCAGAGCCTCCTTCAAGGCACTTATTTTGCTGGGGCGGGGGGGAGGGGATGTTTACCAGAGCTACAGTTTGCCTACAAGAGAATGTTATTTATATATTTTTGAAATGATGAAAAGCTGAGTTTGTGTACCTGGTGCCCTGTCTTTACTGCTTGATTTTTTGGGAAGCAAAAACTGAGGCAAATTATTGTCAGTGCTTCAGACCAGAACTTCTCAACTGGAATTTCCTTTTGCAGCCAGTGCTCAAGATAAGAGGACCGCGCGTAGCAAGCTCTCTGATTAGAAATAACGGCTACTACTGGGCTTTGAGAAACGTGGGCCCCCAGAAGCTCTGGAAAAGCCTGGTGTCTGTGGGCTAGCACTCCGGGCCTCCTTCGGTGACTCCTGTAAGCTACCGCAAGTCCAGTGCTGAATTCCCTTTCCAGCACCCAAGGATTGTCCATGCTTTATTGTAGAGCAGAAATACAGCTTATGATGAACTGTAACTTTTTCCTTGGCCTGTGCCTCCCTAAAGCTTTGGGGCAAACTCATCACTGCTGTGGCTCTGAGCCACTGAGGAGCCTGTCTGGGGATGACTCAGTGTATGCATAATGAAAAGGTTAAAAGGGGTAAATTCTGCTAACTGCGGCTCCAGTCCTCTTTTGAATTCTGGCCTTCAAGATGAAAGGCTACCTCATTAAATGCTGACCCCTGACTTATTTCAGCATTTATCCTCACACACTGTTACTGTGCCCTGTTGACACAGTATTGAGTTTCTTCTCAATGTCAGTGTATTATCTGCTTAGCGCCCTGTGAGGGCGGGCACTGCTGATGTCCCCAGGAGTGGTGGGTAAGGGCCTCACAGAGAAACTGGTTTGCTCAGAGGGGCCATCAGAAGCCTTCAGTGAAGGAAGGATTTAAATATGGGGCTCACAGTAGGTTAGTGCCCTAACTGTGCACCTCTTTCCTTGCTGAGCCTTCAAATCTAGCTTTCACAGAAACACAGGTGTGTAGTCAGTCTTTAGTCATCGCTAATCTCAATAATTGCCTGTAAAACTTTTAAAAGACAAAAGTGTTTTCCAGCCATAAAAAAAAAAGTGCTTGCTTTGGTTAGTCACTTTTCCAAGGCTTGGGGACTTGAGCTACCTTTTCCTTAATGGTCTGCTGCAGGAGACAGCAAGTTCTGAGTGTATCTTTGGGACTGTTTTAGTTCGTGCTGTGCATCTGGCCCTGGTCATGCACAGGAGGTTGCTAACATCCTATTGTGCAATGTTGGAAAGGTAACATTGAAATTGCATAGTTTTAACATTAGACAGTGCTCCCTTATGAAGGAAGCATGGTGCTGCAAGTATGCTTGTGATCCCTTCCTTGACTTGGAGTGATGTTGCAGTCATTTGACCTAGTTTCAAAGTAGGAAAATTGGTAAATGTCACTTACCTCCTAGTATAGGCATGTCTTCGTAAAACACAGGCATGTCTCTTGTCTTGGCTCTGCCTATAGTAAATACTAAATGGTGTATTAGCTTCACTGCATCTTTAATATACTGTTTTCCTGATTTGTGTAAGCTCTCTGTATTTTGAGCTTCCTGACTGTAACAGTGGGGAAACTAGTAATTTTTCCCTGAATGGGCTTGTTGCAAGACTCGTGGTATTTGCTTGGAATCCTTTGACTGTGATTACAGCATTGATTTAATCTTTTTCTGGAGGAGAATTTAGAAATGCAACATACTCTCTATGATATAGCCCCAAGTTTTGCTTACTGTGGTGTTTTGACCTCTGGCTGCGGATCTCTGATTTGTTGTTTTGAGATCTGTCTTATCTGAAGCCTGCTCTGAATCGACCACTCTAGCTGAGGAAGGTTGCTGGCACTGGTAAAGGAGAGTGACCGTGTTCCTCCAGTAGCATTAATTACTGCCTGGAGCAACTTGAGAAAGGACAGGAGCTGACACGTCCCTGAAACTTTCCCATTACAGCTCAGTTTCTCTGGAACTAATAGAAGGATGATATATCCTCCTTTACATAGAACTTCGTTGCTTATCCTTAATTAGGAAGGATCATGATAAAATGGTTTATTTTCATATTTCCTTTTCATTTTCCTGTTCTTGAATTGCTTTGGATTTGTCATATCTTTTAAAGTTTTTAAATGTAGGCATTAATACTGAAGGAAAAGAATGTTTTATTGTTGCATGGTGTTTTCCCATCAGTGAGATCAAATTTGTAAGAATGTGTCACAAATCTACTGGAGTGGTCCTCTGCTCTCAGGAAGTGATTGTGCTATTTGTTCTTAGGATGAAATTTCTCTTGTGTTTTTTTTTTTCTTTTTTCCTTCTCCCTTCAGTTGAATTTCACTGGATTTTTAGGGTATTTACAGTGGGAACAGAGATCCCCAAATATCATATCATATATTGTTTATGCTGTTAAAAATAGTAGAATCCTTGTTTAATGTCTACTAGCTGGATCAAATCATGAGAAGCCATCATGTTGTCACTGAGATGTTGCAAGGATGAAGGCTCAATTTTTGTTTGGGAAGAAACATTCACGGTGTGTGAACCTCTAAATTATGTCGGTCAAAAATAGAAGCCATATATTTGAAGTGGTTTGTAGGGAATAAATACCATCATTTTCATTCAGTTCTAATCAATTTGACACACGTGGCACTTCCAGGCTAATCAAAGGCTCTAAACATTCCTGCTGCTCTCCAGCATGCTGACAAAGTCTTTCTGCTCTGCATGCACTGAAGTGAACTTGTGGCTCTGTTCCAAAAATCCCTGCTTCGTGCTTTGGGTTGGCAAGCTACTGAGGATACAATATTATTCCTTGATTGCTTCTACCTTTCTGTTTTACATAGTGTTTTATTTTGACAGCTTGTGACCTGGTGGGTTGGTTATCCCATGGCCTGCTCACCGAGTGTGTTAGCTAGGTTGTTTGCCTGGAGATTTGCTTTATATGGAGCCCCTTGCTCCTCTGCGCTGTTCTCCACAGCGGTGAACGAGTCGTGTGCTAGTGATTTCCCTTGGGACCAAAGAAGTGAGAGAATTCGTTTAGGTAGGTCTCTATCTAACGTTCTTCATTTGAACAGTTTTCTCTTCCTGATGAAATGAACTATTCCTATGCCTCTTTAGTAATTGTGTTGGGCAGCAAGAGAGTTTGTGTATGTGTGTTATCCTTGTGCAAATGTCAACCGTAAAGTTATGTCCAGGTACAGATTATGGGCTTGTTTTTGCCAAACTGTGATATACACAATATAAAATTGAAACTTTCTGATGGAAGAATTTTTGATTAAATGTGAACTAGGACTTTAAGGCTTGCAGACTTATTAAAAGTGTTAGGAAAGACTGGTTTAGTCAGAGCTCTCGCTGTGCACTTAAATTCCTGTCTCTCTCCTTTCAAGTCTAGCAGTGCAAGAGTGGTCTGATGAATCCCTGTATGTATTTTTAGGGTAGCGTGTCCAAGGAGATCAGTTCTCTCATAAAACTAGCAATATATGAGGCATTAAATATGTGCATAACTTTTATTAACCAAAAACAATCAGCATCTGGAGCTGCAATGACAATGTGCCTAAAGCACTAGACATTAAGATGGAAAATAAGGCATGAGCGATGCTGGCATGGCAGTAACTATGCTTTTGAACAGACCCCTCCTTGGAGACTCAAACACACTAAATATGGCGCAGCACTGATAATACTTTGCACTTCCATTGCACTCTACGTGTTCACAGTGCTATACAAACATTAGCTGTAATTAATGCTTACAACACGCCTGGGGGGGGGGGGGAAGGAAATAAGTATTACCACTTATTCCAGTGATAGCTCTGGCAAGTATCACAGGTGGGCTACCTTTGAGTGTTTATTGTTTGCAATCACTAGGCTAAGATCCTGTGTACCTGCCATTTTATTTGTACCAGGATGTCATCAGGAGCGTGCTAAGCATCTCTAGCTAGTCTCTTTTTTTTGTGTGCCTTTTAATCACATCGGATCTTGAATGTGGATATTTTTAGGATTGTGAATTAGGCAGTGTCCCTCTCCTGCCAGTAGATTCTTGCCTGATATGGCCCAGCCCTTGTATTATTTCCCCGCAGCCCACCTTCCCCTCAAAGTTGTAGAAGTGCTCTAAAGAGGAAAATTAAAGCATGTCGTATACTGCCATGCACAGCGGTGAAGTCCAGGTTGGGGGGTTGTTTTGGGGATGTTCCTGTGTAAATTTAACATTACTTGTATATGCTGTGTAATGTCAAAGATTTCTTTTAATCTGTAAATACCAACGCTACTATAACTTCACCCCAGGCCATTTACCAAACTTGAAGCAACCCAGAGAATCAATGTTGTTCTTTCTCCCAGTGGCTCATCCGACTTGCTCTCAGATTTCTGCACCCCTGAATTGGTGGGAACTCTTACTGCGAGTTGCTATTTGTCCTTGGCAGCGTTTCTGTCCCGTTCATTTGGGGTACCTATAATGTGTGCTCCATGGAGGTGTTTGTTATTTCTCTCACTTTATTATCAGTGTTGTCAACTCTTGCAGTTTTATCATGAACCTTTTTAACTTTTAGTTTAGCTGTAGCTTAACTTTTAGTATTACTACATAAAAGTATTGTGTTATTTTTAACTTGGTGCAGAGAATGTTTAAAACTATGATTAAGCAAAGCTGAAAACTTCAAGAAATTAAAAAAGATTGCTTTATAAAGAGTGAAATTAAAATTTCAGGGTCTTTTTTTGGAGTGGGAGATGCTAGACTTTTGACTTGTGAATGTTTGTTGTGCTGGCACTGAGTGAGAAGAGAGTTCTTGGCTTTGGGAAGCTCAGTATTCCTGCCTGTTCCCAGCCTTGAGAATGTGCTTGCTTTCTATTGTGAAGAGGTGGGGAAACATAATGCTTAGCCTTTACGTAGCCATATTGGCTGTTGTTCCTTTTATATGCATTTGGTGAAAACACTAAGATGCTAGAAGAATATTAACATGCATAATACTGTGGTCGAAACAATGTGTTTTCTGTTTCAAGGACGACTAAAATTGGAAGAGGAGTCTATGCTACACCAACTAATCCTGGAGATCCAAATGGTAGTTTCTGCAGTGTAGCAGTGCAAGATTAAGTTTTAGTATGAACTTGAACATGTAGAGCTGTATCTGGATATATACGTTTTGACAGTAGAGGAATCGGCAGGGAAGATCTTGTTGTATAGACTTTCCTTAATTGTAAGAGCTCTGTTATAAGAGCTTCTCGTTACAGTTCATAGGCAGGTGTTGGGCCATATCATCCTGCGGAGTAACACGTAACGTTTGCTTTCCTTCTGACTTGCTCGAGAAAGAGAAAGAGTGATAACATACAGATATGTATCACTGAGTGCTGTTTTCAGTCCCATAGCGAGCTTAACGCAAAATTTTTAAAACTTCTGGTGACTTTAATCTTGCCTCTATTGGCATCATTTCTTTTGGCTCAAATTGAGCTTTAAAAATGGTTTTACTATGAAGAGAATAATAGAGGACAAAAATTGCTTGTGCAAGAATATTGTTTGTGCATGCTATTGGGTCGTTATAACTGCACATCAAGTAATGGAAGTGTGTGTGTAAGGCAGGCAGTCCTCAATGAAAGTAGGGTGTTTTGATCCTGTGCTGTTCATTTATACGTATGCAAAGGCATGCATATACTTGTGTACGCTTCCCATGCATGGATCTCTGCCTTCTGCCTCTGAAGCTGTGAGACACTTGAAGGATGCTTTTCTAGTTGTGAGAATGTTTGGACACTTGCTTCAATTGCTTTTGTTTTTGGCATCGGAGTCTCCTCTGTGACTTTGGAGATCTTAGTCTACAGGGGGCAGATATGCCAACCAAGCTCTTCATCCAAAGCAAATTATTTAGAAGAGACAGTTTCTTTTAGCAAGTAGTGTAAATGAGAAAGAGGCCCAAAGGAAAAGAGCGTGGCTAGAAGCAGAAGGAAAACATCAGCCTCCCTGTAGAATAGGGGAAGGAACTAAAATATTTATTTCTGCCAGGTTAGAAAACAACACTTTAGTCAGGCTTGACTTTTTCCAAGTATTAACTTTACTGTGACATGCACTGCTACACAAAACAAGAAACAATCCCTAAAGCAGAACATCAGCGGGAGCATTCAGTGAGCACAGGGTAACGGATGCAGGATGGTGTTTATTTAGAAAGAAGCTGGCATTTGTCAAAAGCTGTGGCAAATATGCCATTATTTTTTATTTTCTACACAACCTGTGAGATAGCAGACGTGCTCTAATGAGGTTCTGAAATACCAAGCTTATAAATATTGATAGAGAAAGTTCACTCTCCTCCACAGAGAGAGATTCCCTTTCGCAATTATGCAGTTTCACTCATGTGAACTGTATTGCAATTTGTTCTCCTGTTTCCTTCACAGGAGAAACTGTTCAGAGTTACGGTTCAATCTCTGTTCTCATTCAACTTTCTTTTGCTACTTGTATTTCCTAGCTGATGAGATATTTAAAATCACCTAGTATTCAGAGGATGCCAAACAGAGATTTCAAAGGCTTATGTGCAAAGGGTGTAAGGTGGCAGCACTTGGCTTCTGTTATGAGTGAAGAATGTGAAAGCTGGTCACAATTTCTTTTCTCTCTCTCTTGTTGTTTTTTTTTTTTTAAAAGGAAAACTATATATTTGTCCAAAACTCTTCCAAATGTGGACCTACGAAAAATATTTTTTAACAATTTTTTGAATCAAGATTTTGTGAATAAATTCTATGGGGATGTCTTCTGATAGGTCACTGCGCGTTCCAGATCTTACATGTTCTTGTGCAAAGCTAAACTCTAACCCAGTTGTATGCTGTGATTCTTATGTCAGCTGCAAAGAATACATACGAGATTTTGCATCAATCTTCAGTTCATCCCAGTAAAACCCACTTGAAATTTTCAGGGCTTATTTAACTTCAGACTTTTTAAACTCAAAAAACAAACTTCAGATTTCCTAGTTCATAGCCCTGCTGGTGATACTTAATCAGGTGGGCTTAGTTTAGAAGCTTCTGGATATCAAAATTGGAGAGCCTCTTGTTAGGGAGATTAAAGTCTGTCGTCTTATGTCTGAATGGCGCATTGATTTGAGGGCAGTACGTGACTGAAGAGATTACTTTCTATTGCAGCCTTCACTAAAGTGTTTTCTCTGCTGCATCTAAACTAACATCCGCTGTGAATGACTATAGGCTGTCAGGTAAATAGCTTCTTTCCTAAGCTGCATAAGCTACATACATAATTTTATGCAGCTTATTTAGTGGCTTCCTAGCTGAAGACAAAGTGTTTGAATCGGGTTTAAAATAAAAAGATATTTAAAACAAATGTTGTGTAGAAAAATGGCTGACCTCAGGTGTTTACATGTAGCCCAAAGATGGGGAAACTGAACTTTACATTCTATGTTTTGAAAGGTATACCTTAAAATAGATTGTGAAACAGCAAAATGGATTGTAATGGCAGATACCCCAAGCCCAGAGAAGTGGTTGAAGTGATATGGAGGGCCCTTCAAGGTGGCTGCTCCTTGACGGTCCTGCTGCACCTAGATTTTGATCTCGTGAAGCTGCTGGGAAGCAAGCTCTGCGAGTTCTTGTGTCTCACCCCAAGCTTTGCTCAGCACCCTGCCCTTCTTTTTTCTGTCCTTCTGCACTTGCTGGACTTGTTTTTTTTTCTTCTCTACGGCATGGAAACCCATTACCATCTATCTGAGGGGCCCCTCTGAAGGCTCTGCCTATGCTTGCTGAGGTCGACCCTGTCTTGGGGACTGACTGCCCTCCCCCAAAAAAGGAAGGGGATGAGAATCAAGGGCTTTGCAGAATCACTGTTTTCCTGTGCTAGCCACAGGCCCTGGCCTACCATCCCCCAAACTGGTTGTGTTTTCAGATCTTTCAGATCTGTTGACAGTAATTTTCTATGATTATCTCTCCAGTCTTTGTTCCCTGAACAGAAAATAGAGGATAGTCCATGCAGTGAATGGATCAAAGCTACTTGACAAGTACGCTTTCTGTCAAATGCTCATACCCACAGCAGAGCTGGATTCAGACTAAAAGCTGTTAAGCTTTAATTACTACCTAGTGAGATCATGTAAATACATAAGACAGAAGTAAAATTTGTCCTAAAGTTCTTGCCTTCAGAATTAAGCAGGCATTGATTTTCAGAATACGTTGCAGTTCTTTAATGCAGAGCCAGAATGCGTTTACTTACTATCTAGTAGAAGGGGTTGTGGAATTACCCGCTTCTGGGAGCGTGAACCTGTGTCAATAACAAGCCAGACTCGAACACAAGTGAAAAACTAAAACCCTCCGAGTGCCTGAAGCTGTCGTGGGCCTGTGATTTGGGCTGCTTCATTTGCCAGTTTAACACTTGGATGTGAGCCCTTGTTGGAGATAAGTACTTTGCTGCAAAAGGGGGTGCCCCTTTTCCTTGAGATGGTAGCACTGAGCCTAACAGACACTCCTTTCCTCTCACTCCTTCTGGAGACGTTTCTGTGGGTGAAGTGAGCGGCTTCACGAGGCTGGCTCAGATGAATATCATAGCCACTTTGCGGAGGAAGATGCCCTTTGCCTCTTCACCTTAGCAGAGCGTGTCCACTGGGTCACTGTGAAGTATGAGACTAAGTTAAAGCAACACGAACATGAGAAGTGTTTTTATGACATACTAACTCTAACTATGCTGCTAGATGTACTGTGGGAGAAAACCTCTGCACAGAATCCTTGTAGCAGACATGAGCTCCCTCTGTGCTCCAAGCCAACCGAAGTCATGTGGCTGGTGCAGGTACCATGCTGAAGCCGAGTTAACAAATTCTGGCAAAAAGTTGAACAAATATTTTTTGGCAAGAATCTAGAGAACTTGGATTCAACAGTGCGTGAATGTTTTGGCCCTCTTGGACCTATGCTGTGTATCAAGGGGACATCCCCTGGATATCTTCCGAGGCTTTGGCTTCTCAGCTTGTGGTGAGCTTTGCCCCAGAATATTTTTCTTAGCATCATGCAAAGCAGCCCTGACATTGGCAGCTTGTCTTTGAAACAGCTGTGTTGCATGAGATTTTGCCTGCTCATGGTTTATTGACGTGGCATGGTAGGTCTCGAAAGAACAGATGCTTTATCCTTTGTGTCCTAGCAAAATTACTTTTCTTTGCAATTAAATGTCAATACTATATTCTTCATCTTTTCTCTTTTTGTGTTGGCCGTTGCATGCCATGCTTCCCTCCCTCATCCCTTCTATCCCCAATGTAGCTGTATTTCACTGGTGGCTATTGTGACCTGCTGGATTTTTACTTCCAAGGGGCTCCCTGCTTTGAACCGTCCTTTGTGACCATATCAATTCTTTATGCAGATGACTTCTGTATCAGGCCCAAGACTCTTAAGAAGCCTTAAGGTTCTCTGAATGAGAGTGCTGTGAACTGTAATTAGCTTGGTGGGTTTTTTTTTTTTTGAGTCAACTTTAGTCCCCTTGAACTAAATGTGTGTAAAAGTTATTTTTAGCCTTTAGAGAAAAGACCACAATGTTCATTCATGAATGTAAAACTCATCAATGTTTTAGGCCAGCGCTGTGGTTTGTGGTGGTATAGATAAATGCCAGATGTGAAGCTCTGTCCAGTGCAAAGCAGCTGCAGCATGAAGCTATCTGTACTTAGAAGCCCTTTAGTGTAAGTGCTGTAAACACAGCTCTTCCAGCAACAGGCTGTGGTGAGACTGGTTGCAGACTTTGGATGTTCCCCTAAAGCTCTATAGGATAGGTGAATAAGTTAAATGCTTTAGAGTATATATGATGATAGTGGAATATTTGTAGTGAGTGTTTCCTGTTGATATTAAGGTGGCGTGACTAGGGCACAGTATGTATAAAAACGCATTATACTACTTTATCAGTGAAGTGCGTAGATAGATTTCTCATCACTTTACAGGGTGCGCCATGGACACAGGCAGGCATGTTCTCTAGGTATTTACCTGTGAAGATTTTCACAGGTCGATGCATTGGCTATCTTGCATTTGTTCAAGGACACTTCCCCTACAGGAACAGAGGAATTTGAACAGCCCCAGGCAGTACTTTTATTATAACTCATAATTAGAGGGAGCATATTTTTCATAATTAGGGATGAAAGCAGGAACAGCCATCTGAATTTTGTTATTAAATAAAAACTGAATATTCCTGGTGGATATGAACAGGAATTATTCTTTAGGTTTGTTAATAATAAGGTAATGAATCTTTCTTGTTAATGTAAGTGAGATATTTTCCCTAGAACTGTTTGTTTACTTGCAGTGCTGTATTTTAGGAGAAGAAAATTTAATATTGTGTGTCACTGTTTTATCTCTGTGTTTTTGTAATCAACTACCTCTCACAAATTCATAACTTCTGACAGATTTTAATAGAATACAAATAGAATAAGCAGAGTGTCTGCTTATTTTTGGTACAATTATTGATACTGCAGCCAGCAAAGATGCACACAAAGGAATGGGAAATCAATGTAACAATAACTGACTAAAATTGGGCAGCAGAACGGTTGGGGAATAGGGAAGGAGAGGGAAAAATAGTGTGTGTATTGAATGGTTCCTTAAGGGATAGCATGCGACTTCCTTAGAAGGAGATCTTTCCTACCTTTCTCCTTGGGAGGCGAAGCTGTTTTTGTACTTCAGGATCAAACTGCCACTGTTTGTTGGCTTAAGTAGCAAAAATCTGAAATCTCTTCTATGCTGTCTTCCGACAGACCTTCCTGTGTCGGTGCTGGATCCAAGAACAATTTAGATAGTACTTGAATACCCAGCCCACAGATCTAGAGTGGAGGAGCTGTAATGTGCTGGAGGAGAGAGCTGTGCTCCCTGCCACCAGTGGTGCTGGCGTAGTGAGGTGAGGGAGGCCGTGCATAGACTCTGAGAGCAATTTCCATTTTCTGTGCCACGTATTAAAGCTGTCGGGAGCAATTTATTTTGGGGTCTGAAGTTCATCACTGATTTTGCATTAGCAGAGTGCTGTTTCATTCACCACAAAGCTGTCACTTCTTGTGGCCCAGAATCTGTGTCTATCTCTGCAGGTTTTCACCAAGAGAGCTGTCCTGCCAAAGGTCAGTTCTTCACTAGCTATTTCAAAATTGCATTTTGTGGCATGAATGGGAGAAAGCACACTTTGTAGACAGGTAATCTGGAGAGGGTAGAATCTTACTGGCTAGCGCAGGATGTTTCTCTTGCTGACACAGGGTCTGTTAGGATTGTGATGTTCTTATCTGCTCTGCTTTTAAATGTTCCGTGTGGGAATTTCAAGTACTTCCCTTTGGAGGGTTTGACTTGCTGTACCTCCCTTCGGAGCATTCCTGGTGTTATATGTTTTGCTCTTATCTGCTAGTTATAGA